>NC_138749.1:3153697-3753697 GCF_965113315.1 Podarcis vaucheri | reverse complement strand
TTCAAGCGTTCATCAATGCTAGGTGCACAATTTAGATATCTCTACAGAAACTAAGGCGGAAGATGCCTTTATAGATAGGCTCTAACATATGCCAGAAGTAACTGTGTCCATTTGTTTCACATTATCTGAAAGCTAGTAGGCATCGCCATACCTTGTGGCAGTGAGTTCCACAAGTGCAGAGAAATGCACTGCACCGTAATCCGGTGCAGAGAAATCCAGTGGTGCATGGACAAGTTCTTCGAGAAGCCACATTCACATGTTGGAACCTGCCTAGGTTGCCAGGAGCAGAGACGCTACCATTTTCATTGGCGTGACTCAGTGCAATCTACCTCTCTTGGGGCAACTCTGAGCTGGGTGACTCACCCTCATCTAGCCCAAACTAGATCAGTGGCACAAGAGGTGTTGCGTACGTTAATGACTGCAGTGAAGACATGCAGGAAAACCGCCATTCGTCACCCATCCTGCGGTATACAATACGGAGGGTTGCACAACATCTGCTGTGCTTGCCTGCTCCATGCACTGGCAGATTACTCAGCACCGTTACTCATGTTATTATTACCCAGGAAAGGAGGCAGCTGAAATGTTGCCAATACAGCAAAACCCAGAACGTAGAGACTGGGAAAGTTAAGGACCAGCCAGCGCTGTCTGGAACAGATTTCCGTCTTGCATGAACCCAAATTCTGCTGACCCAAGTCAATTGAGGGTCGGAGGGTGCAATTGTCATCACGGTTCTTTGGAAGTCATTCCCAGTGGAGTAACGGGGTCTTAGGGTGCTTCCAGTGGGAGCCTTAAAGAGGTGCCAGTTAGGGTTCACCCACACATTCACTTGACCCATATTTTGAGTGTGTTGTGTACTGTTGAATTCCTCCAGGTCTGAGAGCTTTTCTTCTTGTTCTGCAGCTGTGTCTTGAGAAAATCTGGTCTTATTCATGCAAGCATGGAACTGTGTTGATCTCCCTAATTCCTATCATCTCCTGCAAGCATTTGACGTTGTGACGCTGTGGCCAGTCCGCTGCATTCTTTCCCTTCTTTTCCCCTTGAATATTTTTATTATTTTTAATTATATGTTGCAGGTAAATAACATCTTGGTTTTTTGTTTGTGTGATATTACCCTTTCATGAGAGAGAGAGAGAAAAACACTTCTTCAGACTCCAAGATTTTTATCTTAATGACAAACCGCTATCGAAAGAACAACTTGAAATTAATATAGGTGACCCAAGCTTATCATGGTCACAGGAACCTCAGCAGGAACTAAATCATAACCCACTAGACCTCTAACTAAATTTGAGCTGGTGTCTATCGTATACAAGTTCCCATTCTTGGTGTGATGGATGGACTTAGGAATCATAAAATCATAGAGTTGTGAGCCCAGGGTCATCTAGTCCACCCCCCTGCAATGTAGGAATCTCAACTAAAGCATCCATGACAGATGACCATCCAATCTCTGCTTAGAAAGCTCCAAGGAAGGAGAGTTTAGCAGCTTCCAAGAGAGTCCATTCCACTGTCAAACAGCTCTTGATGTCAGAAAGTTCTTCCTGATGTTTAGTCGGAATTTCATTTCTTGTTGTGTGAATCCATTTATTTGGGTCCAGCCCAGGGAAAGCTGGCTCACTCTATCTTCCACACGGCCACCTTGAGTTATGAGAAGATGGCTATCGTATCTCCTCTCAGTCTCCTCTTTTCAAGGCTAAACATACCCAGCTCCCTCAACCGTTCCTCATAAGGTTTGATTTCCAGACCCATAATAATAATAATAATAATAATAATAATAATAATAATTTATTTATTATTATTCAAGGACAAACCTAGACAGCATCTTAAAAAGTAGAGACATCACATTGCCAACAAAGGTCTATTTAGTAAAAGCTATGGTTTTCCCAGTAGTGATGTATGGAAGTGAGAGCTGGACCATAAAGAAGGCTGATCGCCGAAGAATTGATGCATTTGAATTATGGTGCTGGAGGAGACTCTTGAGAGTCCCATGGACTGCAAGAAGATCCAACCTCTCCATTCTTAAAGAAATCAGCCCTGAGTGCTCACTGGAAGGACAGATCCTGAAGATGAGGCTCCAAGACTTTGGCCACCTCGTGAGAAGAGAAGACTCCCTGGAAAAGACCCTGATGTTGGGAAAGATGGAGGGCACAAGGAGAAGGGGACGACAGAAGATGAGATAGTTGGATAGTGTTCTCGAAGCTACGAACATGAGTTTGACCAAACTGCGGGAGGCAGTGGAAGACAGGAGTGCCTGGTGTGCTCTGGTCCATGGGGTCACGAAGAGTCGGACACGACTAAACGACTAAACAACAACACAACAACAAAAAATTCCTGGCTAAACATGCCCAGCTCCCTCAACCGTTCCTCATAAGGCTTGATTTCCAGACCCGTGATAATAATAATAATAATAATAATAATAATAATAATAATAATAATAATTTATTTATACCCCACCCATGTGGCTGGGTTTCCCCAGCCACTCTGGGCGGCTTCCAACAGAATATTAAAATACAATAGTCTATTAAACATTAAAAAGCTTCCCTAAACAGGGCTGCCTTCAGGTGTCTTCTAAAAGTCTGGTAGTTGTTTTTCTCTTTGATCATCTTGGTCGCCCTCCTCTGCACACATTTCAGCTTGTTGATCTCCTCCTCCTTCTTCTTATTCCACGCTTTAGGAAAGCTCAGTGGTACAGCATCTGTTTTGCATACACAAGGTTGCAGGTTCAATCTCCTACATCTCCAATTAGCGCTGGGAATTTCCCTTGCCTGAAGCACGGCTGCCGGCCAGTGTAGACAGCGCTGAGCTAGATAGATGAGTGCCCTGACTCAGTAGAAGGTGGCTTTTCCTATGAGGACACTATGACTGAGTCATCACCACCTTCTGGAGAACTTTCAGGAGGTGAGTTTATCCTGGAAGCATCTCTGCTTCCTCCACATTTCCTGTTGCATTTATTCAAATGATTGCCTACCTCCATCTCATGACATCGACCTTCTAATCATCTCCTGATGGAAAAGAGATCAATAAATGACAACTCACCCAGTGAGATTTCTTAACAGTGTATCTGGTCCCAATGACCCCACTGACCTGGTGACCTCTCTCATACCTTCCAAATGTCCCGATTTCCAGGGACAGTCTCAGAATTATGGAAGCCATCCCAGTTTCTGACTGGTTCCCAAAATGTCCCACTTATCCTTTTTCCTCCACATCTCAGAGAACAATTAAAAGTGGTTTGTGCGTGTGCAGGCGCAAAAATGGAGTCCTGTTAATGCTGGAAATGAAATACCAAATGAAGAAAATTCTGAAGAGGTCACCAATCTACTTTAAATTCTTTCCTTGCAATGCTTCAGCAGCAAGCCATTTCTTAGGAAATGTGCGAAGTGTTTATTCCTGTATTGTAAATTGAGCCTTATGCCTGCAAGCCTTTGCATGTCTGCTCAGAAGTCCCCATCATTCTCAGTTTGCATTACAGCTGAAATTTTATTTCATTCTATTTGTGTGTCGAATATGTTGTACATGATCCCTTCCTTTGCACGTTTTTTTCTTTACTACTAACTTGTGATGTAGGTTAAGCTGAGACGTAATTAGCTTAAGGTGACAGATGTCTATGTGTCTATGTGCAGGAGATCAAACATGGGAGAAGATTCCTGATGTAGAAGAGAATGCCCCTATTTTCACCTGAGAAGTGTTGGAGGGTTTGCTCTCTGGGTCTAAAATGTGTTTTGCCATTTTGGGAGAACCATGTGTGAGCGTCGTCCAGGGACAGCCAATCCAGAAGTTTCCAGACTACAGTTCCCAACATCCATGCCTACTGACTGGGGCTGATGGGAGTTGGAGTCTAGCCACATCTGAAGGACACTGCATTGGCTTCCCCTGGCGTAGCAGATTATCCCTATACTATGTGACCAAACGTTCTCCCCCTTTTACCATAATGCTATTTGGCACTGAAATATGGACCTGGAATGGAAAGGGGAGGCAACTAAATCCGCTGTTCACCCTTCCTGACAAGTCAACCTTTAAAAAAAAATGTAAGTTTTGTGGGTGGGAGAGCAACTCCTCCAATGAGATCTGTTGATGGCATTTTACCATTTTACTGTTGAGAGTGTATTAGCTTATGGTCTCTGTGTGTGGTTTGGGAGCTGCACGGTCAGGGTAAAAACAATGCTGTCCAGGGTTGTAAAGACTGCGGAGAGAATAATTGGGTGCGCTCTTCCCACCTTGGATCAAATCTACGCTTCCAGGTGCCATAAGAAAGCTGCAGAGATAGCGCGGGATGGTACATACCCCGTAAATGATCTCTTTCAGCTTCTGCCTTCTGGAAGAAGGTACAGGGTTATAAAGGACTTTCCCTTTCTGGTGTTTTTTAAACAGAGGTTGGATGGCCATCTGCCAAGGATTCTTTTTAGCTGTGGTCCCTGCATTGCAGGGGGTTAGAATCATAGAATCATAGAGTTGGAAGAGACCACAAGGGCCATCGAGTCCAACCCCCTGCCAAGCAGGAAACACCATCAGAGCACTCCTGACATATGGTTGTCAAGCCTCTGCTTAAAGACCTCCAAAGTAGGAGACTCCACCACACTCCTTGGCAGCAAATTCCACTGTCAAACAGCTCTTACTGTCAGGAAGTTCTTCCTAATGTTTAGGTGGAATCTTCTTTCTTGTAGTTTGGATCCATTGCTCCGTGTCCGCTTCTCTGGAGCAGCAGAAAACAACCTTTCTCCCTCCTCTATGTGACATCCTTTTATATATTTGAACATGGCTATCATATCACCCCTTAACCTCCTCTTCTCCAGGCTAAACATGCCCAGCTCCCTTAGCCGTTCCTCATAAGGCATCGTTTCCAGGCCTTTGACCACTTTGGTTGCCCTCCTCTGGACACGTTCCAGTTTGTCAGTGTCCTTCTTGAACTGTGGTGCCCAGAACTGGACACAGTACTCCAGGTGAGGTCTGACCAGAGCAGAACAGAGTTGGACTAGATGACCCCAGGGTCCCTTCCAACTCTATGATTCTATTCTTCCTCCCCCACCTCTACGTGGGCCACACTTTTATGCTTCATACATGGTGGAATGGGAGGGAGAGTCCTTCTACCATGAAAAGAAACACTTTTGCTTTGCAGAAGGCTTGGTAAGGAAATGCCTCCTCTTTGTGCGACTGCAAGATGAAACCTGAGATTTTTGCAGGATACATAATCTCCAGGAGCCTTTGCGGAGACAAGGATCCCCGGATTATGCAGTAATATCCAGTGAAAAGCTGAACACCTTAAGTAAACAGCAGCAAGAGGGTTGGTTGCATTGTCTCGCGCATTGTTGAGATTCCATTACCAACGGGGAGAGAGAGAAAACTCTCAGCCTTTGTAAGTAACAGCCCAGGTTAGCAGTCTGGATCAGTTCCAAAGAGCTGTGGCCGGGCGTAGCGATGGGCAGGACTGTTTTGCTAGCATTCCCATGACTAGCCCACTGCCAGATTTGCAGTACAGCAAGCAGGAGAGTTAAGCAAGGTTAAACGAGGCCATGTCTTTAAACGTGCAAATTGCGTGTTCCAAGTTGGATCAATGGTGCAGGATTATACTGAATTAATCCCTAGAACAGGCACGGCCCAACTTGGCCCTCCAGCTGTTTTGGGACTACAACTCCCATCATCCCTAGCTAACAGGACCAGCGGTCAGGGATGATGGGAATTGTAGTCGCAAAACAGCTGGAGGGCCAAGTTTGGCCATGCCTGCTCTAGAACATTTCAAGAGAGAACTAAATACCATAATTACAAATTCCATATGTGTAAAATATATTTAAAACTCCGCATTAAAGAATACATGAAGCAACAGAGAGGTGAGTGGGTTGTGTCACTGAGAGTTACCCCAGTTTTTCAGTTTAGCCTGTTAGCAGTGGGCTTACCTGGTCGTCATTGGCAACTGGAAATTGTCTCCAGGAGACCAAGCAGAGGCACTGGAGCTCTTTATTTGGAGCACAGAATGCGTCTTGTGGCTGCTTGAACTTTGGAAGCCTGTCACTCTTAGGATGAGACTACATGTGACATCAAATGCATATTTGCATCTAATTGTTTGCATTAAATATCTATCATCTATCTATCTATCTATCTATCTATCTATCTATCTATCATCTATCTATCTATCTATCTATCATCTATCTATCGATCTATCAATCTATCATCATCTATCATCTATCATCTATCTATCTCATCAGCTGGACCAGAGCAGGCAAGGAGAACCAATTCTACACTTTCCTCCCCTTTATTTCCCCTTATCTTTGCTTACACTTCTTAATTCTGAATTTGGGACATTGCACAATAGCAGTGCAAATTTGTATGCCTTTTTACTGTTGTTGTTTAGTCGTTTAGTCGTATCCAATTCTTCGTGACCCCATGGACCAGAGCACTCCAGGCCCTCCTGTCTTCCACTGCCTCCCGCAGTTTGGTCAAACTCATGTTCGTAGCTTCAAGAACAATGTCCAACCATCTCGTCCTCTGTTGTCCCCTTCTCCTTTTATTTATTAAATTTGTATTCACCCAGAGAGCGCAGGGTGGTCCACAATATAAAAATACAAAATGAGATGTTAATCAGCCAAAGGCCTGGTTTTAGAGTGTATAGAGAGTGTCGCCACTGGATCTCTCATGGAGGAAAGACACAAAGAAGGACCTCGGAGGATGATTGCAGGGTCTGGATCAGTTTATGCCAGTTTGAGAGTCATGGCAACATAAGAACGGGCCTTTTCTGCAGTGGCCCCTGTCTGTGGAATTCTCTCCCCGAGGTTCGCCTGGCACCATCATTATATATCTTTAGACACCATGCAAAAACTTTCCTCTGGCCTTTAGCTATCTGTGGCATTTTCGAAGGATGTTTTTAATGTAGAATCATAGAATTGTAGAAACACCAAGAGTCATCTAGTCCAGTCCTCTGCAATGCAGAAATCTCAGCTAAAGCATCCATGACAGATGGTTTTAATGTATCTATGTGTGGTTTAATATCTATGTTTGGTTGCGTGTCGAGGTCCCCAAGCCACCTCAATAAAGACACAATTCACACAGAATTTTTGTTTAAGGTTTTTGGCATAATTTCGGCCACAACTTTATTAAAATACAAAAAATGTGAGTGGTTGCTTAGGCATTGGTTGCGACTATCTGACCCCGCACAGGGACAGACTGACATTCACATGCACGTGAAGTCAGAAAGGGAAAACATTTTGGGGAGAGAGATGGAGCTGGGTACCATGCCTCACCTCTCCCCAAATGCTCCTAGGGGCCCTTGCGTGGCCCTAGCCCCTGGACAGGGGTTCGGACAAAAGCATGGTGAGCCCCTGGATTCCTTTAACGGGATTCCCTTGCAGCAGCAGCATTGGAGGAGCAGGCACAGCCAATCCATGCCCCTCCACCAACCAATTCGTAAAACCAATGCCTAACCGCAACCTTACAAGTTGAGACGATTTGTGGTAAATTTGGGGGGATTATTGCTTTGATCAGTCAATACTGGTTGCTCAGATAGACACCATTCAGTCTGACTCAGAAGTTGTGCTCTTACCCAAGTAAAGCCCTGAGATTTCATCAGGGTCCCGCTGCCCATGAAAGGCAATGGTTTGGCAATCGTGTTTGTGTTGTAGAGCTTTCTTTACTTTTCATTGTGCAACTGACCTAGATAACTTCCACGACAACTTCACGGCTCATGGTGGGTGCAATAGACTTGAAAGCAAATCTCAGGATGGGAGCCACAGTATCTGTCTCTGCTGCAGATCCCCTGGCACCCAAGAAACTCCCAACTCCAAGAGGAGTGATGGCTAGGAATTGTAGTCCCTCCTTTCCTTTCTGGACAGTCATGTTTTTCCACCAGCAGGGCCCTCTGGGTCTTTGTATGGGCCAGAAGAATGCAGATGTCTACTGAGCTCGAAACCATCAATTTTTGTCATTTTAGTGTATTGATTTACTGGCCCGATAGGGGGAGGGATGCTTATACAGTGGTGCCTTGCAAGATGAAAATAATCCGTTCCGTGAGTCTCTTCGTCTAGCAGTTTTTTCGTCTTGCGAAGCAACCCTATTAGCGGCTTAGCAGATTAGCGCTATTAGCGGTTTAGCGGTTTAGTGGCTATTAAAGACTTAGCGGCTTAGTGGCTAAAAGGCTATTAGCGGCTTAGAAAAAGGGGGGGAGCGAAAAAAACGTCTTGCAAAGCAAGCCCATAGGGAAATTCGTCTTGCGAAGCGCATCGAAAAATGGAAAACCCTTTCGTCTAGTGGGTTTTTCGTCTTGCGAGGCATTCGTCTTGCGGGGCACCACTGTATAGCCAAGTCCATTTCATCGCTTATTTCGCTTTGCTTTGCTTTGTTTTATGTTTAATTTATTCAAAAATGGGAGATGTCCAAGGAATATTTTTTTAAAAAACAAAAACAATAGTGGTGTGGCATCTATGGCAGCATTTGAATGATTTCTGTGTCTAATAACAACCAAAAACAAAACAAAAGGAGGTAAAAGATGTAAGACAACAAAACTAGAACAAAGCAATAATTATTTGTACTACTGGATAATAACAATGCGGAATACATTGGGGGTGATGGGAAGTCTTAGATGGTGAAATAAGAATGTATGATGTCATGAATTGTATAGGAATGGATGGACTTCTATTTGTGGTTTTTGTAGTGCTATACATGTGAAATTTTTGTTAGCATTTAAATTCAATTTTTAAAAAAACTTATTTCAAAATGTGGTGAGTGCAAGCCAGCCTTAGACATTTGGGGGTCTTCTAGCTCATTCTGCTAAGTGGAGGCTTGGACCTCCGCCCTTCAAGTCTTACCCTGACAGCATCACTGTCCAATGAGACCCCTGGATGCTTGGCCCTTGTATCCTGCTGCCCAGGGCCGTCTTTAGCAGATGCGGTGCCGGGGTGCAAATATCTGCCCAGCACCCCCAAATGACCACGGATGGGGTGGCGAAGCTGCGCAGTGCCAGCCATGGGGGGGTGCGCAACTCTCCCCCATGCCTCTGCAGGAGAGCAATCCCAGCAGAGGCTTGGGAGGGAAGCTGCGTGCCCACCAGCCGTACAGTTGGCGGGGCACAGCTTCCATCCTAAGCCTCTGCAAGGATCGCTCTCCTCCCGAGGAGGCTTGGGAGGCAAGCTGCACGCCCACCAGCCTTATGGTTGACGGGGCGCAGCTGGCGGGTGTGCAGGGAAAGGGGAGGCCTCCGGCAAAAGTGTGCAGCTCCCCCACTCGCTGGGGCGCCCCTGAGAGGCCGGTGCCTTGGCGCAACGCACCACTAAGCCCTATGGGAAAGACGGCTCTGTTGCTGCCTTTGGGAGAAGAAAAGACTAATGAGTAAACTTTGCACAAATCCAGAGCAGAGTCCCTTTTGGAGCATTTGAAAGACGGGCCAAACTGTTTGAAAATCAAGTGCAGCCGCCACCGCGGAGGGGGGGGGAACGCCGCGTCTTCTTGAGAAATTTGATTCGATGGAAATTTGATTCTGGGAGATGATCTATAATGAATTGAAAAAGGTATTTAAATATACCTTCTTGAAGAAACCAGAGGCCTTTCTCCTGGGCATAGTCGGCCACTTGGTGCCAAAGAAGGATAGAATTTTCTTTATGTACGCCACAACAGCAGCAAGAATACTCATCACAAAGTACTGAAAGACACAAGACTTACCCACTCTGGAAGAATGGCAGATGAAGGTGATTGACTACATGGAAATGGCCGAGATGACTGGCAGAATCCGAGACCAGGGAGATGAGTTTGTGGAAGAAGATTGGAAAAAGTTTAAAGAATATCTACAGAAATACTGTAAAATTTATGAATGTTAAATGGACGTTGGATGGAAAATAAGCGGTGTTGGTAAAAAGATTAATAAGAATATGTTAATATAGATTGATAATGAGGGAAAATGTATTTTTAATATAGGTTAAGATCTTGAGTAAAGTTAAGGATAGAGGGTAAGGATTTGCTGAATTAAATATCTGAACTGGAATACAAAAAGGGAGGTGTGAGGAGGTCAAGAAATTAGTGATGAAGTATAGGATATGAAAATCCTAATCTTTTTCTGTTTTGTTTGTTGGTATTCTTTGTTCTTTTTCTTCTTTGTTATTCTGTTAAATGTTTCTTTTTTTCTTTATTCTGTACCTTTATTAATTGTTCAAGAAATATTATTTAAAAAAACAAAACAAATCCAGAGCAGAGTCCCTAAGACGGTTAGATGGCACCTTGTCTGCCTCCTTCTGGCAACTCCTACAGCCAAGCTGGCGCCAAACGTCTTGCTCTGCTTTCTTTGGACTACATCAGTCAGGTGGGGGTGGGGGGTGGCACCTGGGCAGCCCAGCACCTCCACACATACTGTCCAGTCTTGCACTCCCAAGAGGTCACTTTGGGGCTGCTAATGCTGCAAAAACAACATAGGAGGCAGCAGTTGCAAGCTACTGGTCTCTTCAGCCACAGCAGGCACTGTGTTTCTCCAGCGGCTTGACGTCACCCCCAGAGGCACACTCCATTGCCTCTCGAGACAGACGGATGCCAACAAGTTCAAAATGAACAAATGGAAAGCGAGCGAGGTCCCAACCAAAGAAGAGTGGCAACCTGAGTTGGCAGAAGATGCACAACTTGCAGACTCAACATACAGAATAAAAGAAGAACATGCGTTTAAAGATTAGAAAACGTTAATTGAATATATGGGAAATAATTGTGTAATGCTGAAAATGCTGGCAGCATTAAGATAAATTTAACAGTGTAAATAAGTTTTGATGGAATACTGAATGGTATAGTTTTTGTAAAATGTGCAGGGATTTATGATATGTAAAAGGAACCATGGAAAGAGGAGAAGGGAAGTCATTGATATCTTAAGGATGTAAAAAAGGATGTATTATGAGATTTGTGAAACTGCATGGAAAAGTGCAATGAATAATCATAATCCACCATAATATAATAATTTATTATTTATACACCGCCCATGTGGCTGGGTTTCCCCAGCCACTCTGGGCAGCTTCCAACAGAATATTAAAATACAATAGTCTATTAAACATTAAAAGCTTCCCTAAACAGGGCTGCCTTCAGATGTCGTCTAAAAATCTGGTATTTGTTGTTCTCTCTGACATCTGGTGGGAGGGCGTTCCACAGGGCGGGTGCCACTACCGAGGAGGCCCTCTGCCTGGTTCCCTGTAACCTGGCTTCTCGCTGTGAGGGAACCGCCAGAAGCTGTTGAGTGAACTTTGGGTAGAAGACATCTGAAGGCAGCCATGTTTAGGGAAGTTTTTAACAAGTGATGTTTTAATGTATTTTTAATCTCTTGCTGGAAGCCACCCAGAGTGGCTGGGGAAATCCAGCCAGATAGGCGGGGCATAAGTAACATATTACTACTACTACTACTATTATTATTAAATGAGTATTTTAAATTGTAAAACAGAAAATTTAATAAAAACTGTATACTGTATATGACAAATTGAGCAAATCTGTGATGTTCTGTTGCAAAGTTTCTTGCTCGTGTTTTTATTTCCAGCAGGGCTTTAACCTATAACAGGCCTGGGAAACCCGCAGCATTCTATCAAAGCATCAGAAGACCATGGTGATCAGGCCCGTGGCTCATCTAGGCCAGCCTCCTGTTCTCACAGTGGCCAACCAGATGCTTGTGAAAAAACAAAATGACAAGGAAGGAGATTCCCACTCAACATTAGGAAGAACTTTCTGATGTCAAGAGCTGTTTGACAGTGGAATGGCTGACTTTAGTCCAGTATACCTGAAGGAGCGTCTCCACCCCCTTCGTTCTACCCAGACACTGAGGTCCAGCGCCGAGGGCCTTCTGGCGGTTCCCTCACTGCGAGAAGCAAAGCTACAGGGAACCAGGCAGAGGGCCTTCTCGGTAGTGGCACCCGCCCTGTGGAACGCCCTTCCAGCAGATGTCAAAGAGATAAATAATTACCTGACATTCAGAAGACATCTTAAGGCAGCCCTGTTCAGGGAAGTTTTTAATGTGTGATATTTTACTGTATTTTTGGTTTCTATGGAAGCCGCCCAGAGTGGCTGGGGAGGCCCAGCCAGATGGGCGGGGTATAAATAATAAATTATATTATTATTATTATTATTATTATTATTATTATTATTATTATTATTATTATTATCATTATTATTATTAGGAAAGTGGCAGACTCTCCTTCCTTGGGGGTTTGTAAACCAAGGTTAGATGGCCATCTGTCAGGGATGTTTCAGCTGTGATTCCTGCATTGCAGGGAGTTGGAGTAAATTTCAAATCTACAATTCTAGGATAGCACAATAAGAAGTTTTCAGCTGCTGGATCTAGCCAATGGTCACCTAGTCCAGCATCTCATTCTCAGCCAGATGTCTATGGGAAGCCTGGAAGCAGAACTCTGTTCAAAAACCCTCTTCCCTCGTGTGGCTTCCAGCAACTGGCATTCAGAAGCATTGCTGCATCCAGCTGTGGAGGCAGAACGTTCTTCTTCAGACCTCTCCTAAATCTTCCAACCCTGATGCGCCATGTAAGGTGAAAAAACTGGTCTTCCCGTCCCCCGTGTTGCTGTCATCCCCGGCTGCTTCCAAAACTTCTCCCTGCCTCTTCCTTCCTCCGTCTTGCCGTCTTTTGCAAGGACACCCATCCAAACAAGGTCAGCCTACCCAACTCATGACGCTCAAGGAGATAACCTTCTTTCCGACACACAAAGGGCTGAGCTCCCCAGCTTTCACAATTCAGATTCGGGTAATCCGCCCTGCCAATCTCACATCACGTACAGACACAAATACACGGGGAAGAGGCTGGTAACTTCTTTGCACAAACTGTGTGGGTGCCAAATGCACCCCGCCAAAGCAGATAACTCACTTCACCACCCCGTCTGCACACAAGAGCCGCCCTTTCCAGCTCCCACAAAATGCAACCCCGATAACCCCCTTATGTCCAATTCCTTTTAGTTTTATTTTACAATGCATTGTCCGCTCTTAGTACACAGACAGATTGCACACACACTGTCAGATTATGTAGATAATAAAGACTAAGTTAACATGATGCTAATTCCTCTCCCGCCCTCTGAATCCTTTGCTTTAAAGAATCCTCAGTTCTACCGAGTTCCTCTTATCTCTGATTCCTGTTTAAAATGTGCTTAATAGCTCTGTCTAAGGAAGACCCCTGTGTAACTTCAAAGTTTGCTTGTGTTGTAAATGTCAGTCCAAGAAGCAAAACTTGTTGGACTTTGGGATGGAGCAACTCACCTGCGAGGAAAAAGTACGGCAGTGGTTCCCAAAGTTGGTGGTACCACTGCCTGGGGGGAGGGATTACCTGGGGGTGCCAAGAAGCAAGGGGGCAGCAGGGGGGTGCTGGAGTTGTAAATGACTATCAAACTTTGAAAAGCTGGTATCACAGGTATCATCGGTTTTTGCTGAATGAATTACCGTATTTTTCGCTCCATAAGACACACTTTTTCCCTCCTAAAAAGTAAGGGGAAATATCTGTGCATCTTATGGAGCAAATGCATGGTCACTGGAGCCAAATTCACCCATCAGATCACATAGCATGTCCATGGCTACAGCCTGCACCAAAAAATCACACATCCACTGTTTCGTGGGGCTGCAATGGCGCAAAAATGTGGTTACAAAGCATGGATCCACATGGATTCTCAGGATTTTTGCATTGGGCAAAAACTCACCGTCAAATCACATGTCTGTGGCCATAGCATGAACCACAAAAATCATACATCCACTGTTTCGTTCAGAATATTTATTTTCTTATTTTCCTCCTCTAAAAACTAGGTGGGTCTTGTGGAGTAAAAAATACAGCAAATGTCAATGGTTTTGATTGGTTCCCATCTGTCTCAAGAGACAATGGAGTGTGCCTCCGGGGTGAAGTCAAACTACTTCTCTTGCAGCACCAAAGTGACCTTACTGGGGCACAAGTCTGGGCAGTGTGTGTGGTCCTGGGCTGCCCAGATCACAAGACCCCCTCCCTCTCAGCCTCACTGGTGTGGTCTAAAGGAAAGCAGAGCAAGACGTTTGGCACAAGCTTGGCTTCAGGATTTTCTGGAAAGAGGGGTACAAGGCACCATCCAACTTCCTTAGGGACTTCACTCTGGAGTTTTAGGATCAGAGTTTTCCTTCTCCTAGATGGACTCCTAGATGGACAAGCCCCACCTGCTCCTCACTTCCCTCAGCAGCACATGCAAAAACCGCCTTCTTGACTGCTGAACCCACTATTGGTCTCATCCACACAGTCCACCAAAGCCTATCTTCACATGTAGGGGGAGTGCATCAATTTTGTTACATGGATTCAACTATCTAGTTTTACTGTTTTGAATTTTATTGTGCTATTAACTTCTTTAGTGGGTCATGCAAACTGCTATTCTGAACAATGCTGTTCACAGGTCCTTATATGATCAGTGAAAACAGCTGGTCCTGGAAAGTATTAACCGCTATCACTCTTAACCTGATAACTGCCATTTGTCCAGATTTTAATTTGTCTGAATTAATTTTAAGATGTATTTCAATTAATTGATGCCTGTTTTTATGTATACTGTGTTATTTATATGATATTAGGTCTAAACCACAGAGCCTAGGGCTTGCCAATCAGAAGGTCGGTGGTTCAAATCCCCGCAACGGGGTGAGTTCCCGTTGCTCAGTCCTGCTCCTGCCAACCTAGCAGTTCGAAAGCACGTCAAAGTGCAAGTAGATAAATAGGTACTGCTCTGGCGGGAAGGTAAACAGCGTTTCCGTGCTCTGCTCTGGTTTGCCAAAAGCGGCTTAGTCATGCTGGCCACATGACCCAGAAGCTGTATGCCGGCTCCTAACTGGACCTAACGGTCAGGGGTCCCTTTACCTTTTACCTAGCTGCTTTGAGTCCGGCTCTGGCTGGGGAGGGTGGGGTACAAATAAAATTTATTATTATTTGTCAGGGGTTCAGGAGCAGAGGCGAGGGCAAGGGAGGAAACAGAGAGCGAGGGGGAGGAGGCAGAAGAAAGGATGAGTGATGACGACGACCCGAGATCTCCGAGTCTTTCCAGTGAATCAGAAGATTCACAAAAAGGAGCACCAGTGGCCAGGGCAAGGGGGGAGACTAGGGGGACACCCCAGGAAGATAGAGCCAGAGGGGACTCAGAGGGGAGCAGTTGGAAATCGGGACCAGCGTCACCGCCAGAGAGTAGGAAAGAGGAAGAGCGCCAGGGATCAAGCGCTGGCAGCTCGCAACAGGAGGGAGGGCACGAGTCAGGAGTGGCCACACCTTCATCGGGGAGCGAAGTGACGGTTAGACGGAAAGTGGAAGGTTGGGCGCGCGCGCCAAGTTCAAATGCACAGGAAGGTGGCGCAGTAGGCAGCCCGGAAAGGGAGCCAGGTCCTAAAGCCCGGCGCAAGGAGACAGGAGAGTCAGGGGGGTCAGCGTCAGAAGAATCCCGGAAGGAAGAGACCCAGGGGGGCAGAGGGACCCAGAGGAGAATTGTCAGGCGGAAAAGGTGGAGCAGGGCTAGGATATTAAGTTGGTGCGCAAGGGGCGGAGACTCAGACGGAGCTTCGCCGATCTAAGCATAAGACGTAGGGTTGCACGCAGCAGCTCGAGAATGGAGACTGTAACTCAATAAAGACTTTTATTTAACAATCGCTGGCTAGCGTGATCCTCTGTGAGCTAGGATCTGGAAGTAACCCTGACAGTAAGCTCCGTCACATCAAATTGTGGGCATCCACGGCCTCGCGGAGAGGAGAGAAAGCGGGTGCCTACAAGAGAGCTCACGAACGGCAGACAATATGACGGCCGAACAGCAAATAACGGAACTCAGAGAAGCAGTTTCACGACTGAATGCCGAGGCGCTGGCGTCCAGGAAGAGAGAGGAGGAAGCAGCTGCCGCCTACAGGGATCTCCAGGTCAGGTTGGACGTGCTTACGAAGCAAGGGCAACAGACACCCAAACCAGAGGGGATTGGGTTGGGGAGACGCACAGGCGGTCTGGTCTCTCACTTTGATGGGAATTTGCAACAGTACCCCAACTTTAGAGCAGACGTAATGTGTGCACTGCAACTGCTGCACAAAGACTTTAGAGATGAACAAGAGAAAGTGGGGTTCGTCATGTCCCATTTGCATGGAGACGCTAAAGCATGGCTGCGCAATTTGTGGAGAGATAAGGATCCTGCGCTCCAAAATGCGGACGCCTTTATTAAAGCGATGGATGGCTGTTTTTTATCAAGCATTGACGTGGATATTGCCCGAAAGGAGGTGCATGGACTAAGGCAAGGGAGGGCCAGCGTAAGGCAGTATCATGCCCGCTTTTTCGCTTTGGTCAGTGCCCTGGAATGGGACAGAGATTCGGCTCCTGTCAGAGACCTTTTTTGGGAGGGCTTGCACAACTCGGTTAAAGATGAGATTGCGAGGGGGGAGAGACCCCGGACCACGCAGGAGATCGTTCAGAGGGCGCTGGCGGTGGGGGTGCGGCTGGAAGAACGTCCGTGGAGCAGGGACGAAGGGCGCAGCGGGCACGAACCAGCCAGGAGCTCCTCCTTCCTTCCCAGAGAAGCAGCGCGTGCGCAATCCACGCCTCCAACAGGAGGAGGGGTGGAACCGATGGAGGTTGGGAGTGCAAGGGCTCAGTCAGCAGCCAGAGCCCTAGCACCGGCAGCAGTGAAAGCGAAGCCTCCTAGAGGGAACAGGAAGTGTTATATCTGCGAGGATCCAGGGCATATGGCGAAAGAGTGTCCCCGGAGGCTCCACAAGCACACTGCAGCTTCGGCTATGGTGACTGCAGCAATGCAGCAAGGAGAACCGCAGCAGGGAAACGACGATGTCTGGCTGGAGGAAGAGGCACTGGGGCCCAGCCAGACGTGTCAGTGAAGCAGTCCCCAGGGGATTTACCGCCCATGGACCCCCTCCCGCCCAAGCCAGTAGTGAGGCTCACCGCATCGCTCCAGCTACCCAATGGAATCACCATGGACGTGCCAATCACCGTCGACTCGGGAAGCAATGCAGACTTCATAGGGCAGGACTTTGTCGACCGGCACGCTATACAGTTGCTGCCTGCCACGCTGCCCCTGCAGGTTGTCACGGTGGATGGCAGGGAGCTGCTAGGGGGGCAAGTGGTGAAGCAGACGCCACCTATGGTGCTGCGGCTTGGAAATCACAGGGAAATCATCAGCTTCAACGTCACTCAACTCTCGGACACGCCTATTGTATTGGGCATGAGTTGGCTGGACAAGCACAGCCCGACGCTGGCTTGGTACCAGAGGCAGCTGACCTTCGGCTCTTCCTTTTGTGCTGAACACTGCATCATGCCCCAGCAGGAAGGGGAGCAAGAGGAGTCACAGCTGCTGCTAGGCACGCTGCAAGCGATTCCCCACAAGTACGCAGAATTTTTGGAGGTTTTCTGCGAGAAGGAGGCAGACAAGCTACCCCCCCCACAGACCATATGACTGCAAAATTGACCTGCTGCCGGGGGCGGCGCTGCCCAAAGGGAAGCTGTATTCCATGTCTGAAGACGAACTGCAGGAACTCAAAGAGTTCATAGATCATAATTTGGAGCGCGGTTTCATCCGAGAGTCCCAGGCAGCGGGGGGCAGTCCTGTATTCTTTGTGAAGAAGCGAGACACGCCCCAAAAAAGACTCGTGGTGGACTACCGCATTTTGAACAGTGTGACCAAGCCATCGGACTTCCCCATGCCCCGAATCGACGACCTCCTCGCAAAAGTACGGAAGGGCAGCGTGTTCACCAAGTTGGACCTGCGAGGGGCGTACAACCTCATTCGCATGCGGGAAGGAGATGAGTGGAAGACAGCCATGTTCACGCCCCTGGGCACCTACGAATATAGGGTGATGCCTTTTGGATTGCAAAATGGCTCCCACGTTTTTCAAGCTTTCATGCATCACGTGTTGGCGGGGCTCCTCTACAAAACGTGCGTCTGTTTCTTGGATGACATCCTGATCTTTTCGGAATCGCAGCAGGAGCATGACAGACACGTCAGGGAAGTGCTGAGCAGGCTACAGCAACATAGGCTTTACGCCAAGCTGGAGAAGTGCCAATTCGACGTGACGGAGGTGGATTTCCTGGGCTACAAGTTGTCTGACAAGGGGCTCGCCATGGACAGCGCCAAGGTTCGAGCGGTGTTGGATTGGAAAAGCCCACGCAACCGGAAGGAGGTCCAACGGTTTGTCGGCTTCGCGAACTTCTATCGCAAGTTCATCAAAGGCTTCGCTATGCAGACAGCGGCCATCACGGACACGCTCAGTTCCAAGAAAAAGAAGTTCATCTGGACAGCACAGGCGGAGCAGTCCTTTCAGGCACTCAAGCGTCTTTTCGCGTCGGAAGAACAGCTACTTCATGTCGACCCCAGCAGGCCGATGAGAGTTGAAACAGACGCCTCGGACAGGGCCGTCGGAGCAGTCCTGCTGCAGAAGGACCCGCAGGGGGTTTGGAGGCCGGGAGCATTTTACTCCAGGAAGCTCAGCAAGTCCGAACAGAACTACACCATCTGGGACAGGGAGTTGCTGGCTATTCATGCTGCGTTCAAAGCATGGAGGCACTTCCTGATTGGAGCCAAGCACACGGTGCAGGTCTGCACAGACCACAAGAATCTGGAGCACTGGCGCACGGCACAGTTCCTGAACCAGAGGCAGATACGTTGGGCTGAGTTCTTTGCGAACTTCGATTTCCGAATAGAGTATGTCCCGGGGGACACCAACATCATGGCGGACGCGCTCTCCCGTAAGCCACAGTATCTGGAGGACGCCACGCCAGCGGCCGCCATGCACATCTTCGCACCAACAGTGTGGGCGTGCGCTGCGGCGACAGTGGACCTGGAGGCAGTGCGACGAGCGTTGCAGAATGACTCCTTCGCGCAAGCAAAGATGGCAGAGATGCAAAGGGGCACGGCAGCGACCGACGGGTTCCAGCTGAGAGATGGATTGCTCATCCGCAAAGGGGCCATCTACGTGCCGGGAGACGAACTTCGCGCCAAGGTACTGCATCAGCTGCACGACGCGCCCACTGCCGGGCACTTTGGCAAGGAGAAGACGGTGGAATTAGTCGCCAGGGATTTCTGGTGGCCCGGAATGAGAGGGGAGGTCGCGGACTACGTGGCGAGGTGCGACACCTGCCAGAGGGCCAAACCAGTGCACAGACCGCCGGCCGGACTGTTGGAACCGCTGCAAACTCCGGTCGAGCCATGGGAGAGAGTCACCTTGGACTTCGTCACGGATCTGCCCAGCTCGAGGGGCAAGACGGCCGTGCTGGTGGTGGTGGACTTGTTCTCCAAGATGGCACATTTCATCCCGTGTGCGAAGGTGGCCACGGCGGAACAAACCGCCAAACTGTTCATAGACCACGTGTTCAAGGTTCACGGGCTGCCACGGTCTATTCTGTCCGACCGTGGGCGGCAGTTCATCTCGAATTTCTGGCAGAAGCTGATGGGCTTCCTAAACGTCAAGATCAACCTGGCGTCGGCGAGACACCCGCAGACCAACGGGCAAGCGGAGCGGGTCAATGCCATCATGCAGCAGTACCTGAGATGCTATGCGAATCAACAGCCGGCGACGTGGGTGGATTACCTGCCGCTCGCCGAGTTCGCCTACAACAACACGAAGCACGTGTCCACGGGGGTCACGCCGTTCTTCGCCAACAACGGGAGGCACCCCAGAACCTTCCCGGGACTGGAAAGACTGGTGGAGGGGGAGCCGCAGACAGCAGATGCGTTCGCGTCGGAGTTGCAGGAGGTCCACGATCAGCTGCGGCGGCACCTGGAGCTGGCCAAACACGCATACAAGGTGCAGGCAGACAGACACAGAAGGGTTGGCGAAGAGATCCATGTGGGAGACTGGGTCTGGTTAGCAGCCCACGCAGTACCGGCCAGGTCGTTGGCCAAGAAGAAATTAGGGCATAAGCAACTGGGGCCCTACCAAGTCGAAGAGCAGGTCAACCCGGTGGCTTTCAGGCTGGCGCTTCCGGAGGGTTCCAGAATGCATCCGGTGTTCCACAGATCGGTGCTCACTCCCTACAAGGCACCGCACAGGTTTCAGGAACCCGGAACGGCGCTGAGTCCGCTCCGAGAGGGAACCAAGCAACGGGGAGTGGCACAGGAGGTGCGCCTCAACGAAGTCACGGAGATTTTGGACTCCAGATGGGGGGAAGAGGGGGTAGAATACCTTCTCGCTAAGGAGGGCACCCCGGCCAGTGCCAACAGCTGGGTGCCGGGCTACGCTTTAGATGAACCTCTGCTCAAGGAAGAGTTTCATGCCCTCTTCCCCCATAGGCCAATGCCAGCGGACTTTTTCGACGACTGGCTTTTCACGCCCACGCTTTCAGCCAGCACGTTCCGGGGGTTCGACTCGGATGAGGAACCGACACGAGACGCCCGTTCCCCGGAGGGGTCACCCTCGGGATCTGCTTCAGAACCCTCGTATTGGTGGGATGATCGACCAGAGGAGCAGTGGCGCAGAAAGTGGCTGGAGGGTCCAGGACGAGCAACGCCTCCAGAAGGAAGCGAGGGAGAGACGGACATGGACGTTTTCGGGGACGACCAGGGTTTCGAGCACGGCGGCACAGAGATGGAAGCAGAGGTGACCGTCGTCGACGAGAGCAGGGAGGAAGAACCGGAAGACTTCGGATGGAGGCCCGCCACGGGAAGCGAACTGTACCCGACATTCGTCCCCTTGACACTGCAGCACCCAGCTCCCGCACCGGAAGGAGGGGAGGGGGGAAGAGGGGGCTTCGAGGGGGGGATGGATGTCAGGGGTTCAGGAGCAGAGGCGAGGGCAAGGGAGGAAACAGAGAGCGAGGGGGAGGAGGCAGAAGAAAGGATGAGTGATGACGACGACCCGAGATCTCCGAGTCTTTCCAGTGAATCAGAAGATTCACAAAAAGGAGCACCAGTGGCCAGGGCAAGGGGGGAGACTAGGGGGACACCCCAGGAAGATAGAGCCAGAGGGGACTCAGAGGGGAGCAGTTGGAAATCGGGACCAGCGTCACCGCCAGAGAGTAGGAAAGAGGAAGAGCGCCAGGGATCAAGCACTGGCAGCTCGCAACAGGAGGGAGGGCACGAGTCAGGAGTGGCCACACCTTCATCGGGGAGCGAAGTGACGGTTAGACGGAAAGTGGAAGGTTGGGCGCGCGCGCCAAGTTCAAATGCACAGGAAGGTGGCGCAGTAGGCAGCCCGGAAAGGGAGCCAGGTCCTAAAGCCTGGCGCAAGGAGACAGGAGAGTCAGGGGGGTCAGCGTCAGAAGAATCCCGGAAGGAAGAGACCCAGGGGGGCAGAGGGACCCAGAGGAGAACTGTCAGGCGGAAAAGGTGGAGCAGGGCTAGGATATTAAGTTGGTGCGCAAGGGGCGGAGACTCAGACGGAGCTTCGCCGATCTAAGCATAAGACGTAGGGTTGCACGCAGCAGCTCGAGAATGGAGACTGTAACTCAATAAAGACTTTTATTTAACGATCGCTGGCTAGCGTGATCCTCTGTGAGCTAGGATCTGGAAGTAACCCTGACATTATTATTTATTATTTTTATAGGGTGGGGGACACTGAGATGAGGTCGTGGAGCTGGGGGGAGGGGCCAAAAAAGTTTGGGAACCACTTTTTCTAGACCATAATGAATAAGGCCAACTTGCTGTTTCTATTTAGTTTGCACATGCAACAATTTAGCTATCCTGTTCAATTTGCATTGGATAATCTGTCTTGTATTCCCAGACTGCTGCCAACCATTCGGACAAACACTTATTTGATGAGATAGTACTCATGACTTCAGTCTAATGGTGCAAAGCAGATGACTCTGATTGTATGGTTCTGTTATTCTCTTGCACACACACACCTTCTCAGCCAGTATTCCCAAATATCAGCATCCTGTTGGGTTTTCTGATGTTAACTGAAGCCCATGCCGTTCCTCCTTCTGTTATTATTATGGCAGTATCTTAATTATATGCAAATAGGAGCAGCAGGGAAGTTCCCGTAGAGATAGAAATTACAGACTCACAAACAGAGAGACACAGAGCCTGAACTTCAGGTGTTACATTGCAAAGCATCATTGCCCATTAACCTCTACCAGTGCCAAGTAGTGTTGCTTGGCACATTACCAGCCCTGTGTTGAAAGTCCTGTATGCTTTTTGCATGAGAAAATGGGATGGAAAACCAGCTCACTGGAGGGCCCAGTGAGGTCTGTTATGGGTAGCATGTCACTTTGGGAGATCTGGGCATGGAAGATGGCATAGAGATGTCGCAGGCATGAAACAACTGTACCAAATCAAAAATGCAAGCAAGACGAGAGACAAAATGGAGCAGGCCTGCTTAACAGGACTGGGAGCAAAGGGTGGAAATTGCCAGGAAATATGTTTGGGTGAAACATGAAGGTAAAGGTAAAGGGACCCCTGACCATTAGGTCCAGCTGTGGCCAACTCTGGGGTTGCGGCGCTCATCTTGCTTTACTGGCCGAGGGAGCCGGCGTACAGCTTCCAGGTCATGTGGCCAGCAGAACTAAGCCGCTTCTGGCAAACCGGAGCAGCGCACGGAAACGCTGTTTGCCTTCCCGCCGGAGTGGTACCTATTTATCTACTTGCACTTTGACGTGCTTTCAAACTGCTAGGTTGGCAGGAGCAGGGACCGAGCAATGGGAGCTCACCCCATCGCGGGGATTTGAACCGCGAAACATGAAGAGAAACCTCCAAATGGGAAGAACTGTTCACCTGTGGAAGAGCCTCAGGAGGTGGCTGGATTCTCCTTTGCTTGGAGGTCTTTAAGCAGACGCTGTATAGTTGGGTGTCTGGGATGCTAGAGTTCCACCCTGTACTTCAAATGGGCTGATGAATGAGGAAAAGGAGGTTGGATGAGAAAATGAGGGCCAGGCAGGAGACGGGTTTCATCACCTCCTAAAATTAGAGAGCTCCTCCAAATCATGATCCCTAATCTCCCTCATCGATCCCAATGGAATGACGCATTACCCAGCCGCCCCTCCATTTGCTTCCTTCCGTGATCACAGGAAGATGAATGATACAGGTGTCAAACAACTCTGTCATATTCAGCCACAACGGCATCTGCCATGATGGATCTTTGACATCATTTCAACAGCCCAGCAGGCAACTTCATGTCAGTCCAACAGAACGGCACGTCAGGAGCATCCGAGGTGTTGCAATCCCAGAATGCCGTTGGCTGGCAGGTCTGGAGTGTGAATCAGATGATGCAACGGCCTGCGATTGAGACGAGCTTTTGATTGATGCAATTATGCAGATGAAGGAGCTGAGCTAACAATCCTACAGTTAAAGGTGGATCAAGCATCCCCGTAATTCCAGGCTGCTTGGAGCTGCTCTGCTGTCCCCAGGAGAACTCGGAGGAATGTGTGACGTGAGTCCAGGTCTGTGGGTGAAAGGTTGCATCTACTGTATTCATGTGACAGGGAGCAGAATCTCATGTTTAGAGCAAATGACTCAACCTGCTATCAGCAAAAAAAATCTGTAAATATATGCTGAGTGTACTGAATGTCAGAGCAGCAAGAGTCAGATTTGGGTGTCATAATTCTTTGCATCTTAAATTTTCATTCCACTCTACATACAGCAACCAATACACTCCTGTAAATTAGGCTGCCATTGGGCTGCATACAAGGTTTGTCATGCTTAGAGTAGACCCATTGAAAGTAGGGCGTGACTAATTTCAATGCATTAATTTTAACTGATCTACTTGGAGTCATATGAAGGCTGGATACAGACCTATTTTTCTAGAAAAAGTGTTGCCAGAATGCACCATGAACACCACCCTTGCTCTCTTAGAGGGAATGTTTGGCAAGTTCTGGCTGAAAATAAGCCCTGGCTGGATGCAACTCATTGGTATAATCTCAGGAATGTTCAGAGAAGACCAAGCATAGTCTCATATGAGTTTTGTGCAAGGAAACCAGGAAGAATGCACAATTAACAGGTTATCTGGCGGAGCCCTCACTTTGGATATGGGATTAAGTCTGTCTCCCCAGCCCCAGAGATGGGGGTCTCCCCAAGCTAGTTAGTCTCTTTTCCTCAAGAAGGTCAGAAATGCTCAAGTAAAACCAGACTTTCTGTTTACCAAGCCAAGGTGTTCAAAGCAAACAAAACACAATCTGGCTAGCAAAGCCTGATTAGCGGCATCCTTTGTTCCATCCATTCCATGTTATCCTTGAGGCAGAGAACAGTCAGGCTTGCAAAACAGCCTCGAGGTCCTCGCATGCCCTTGCCAGGAGGATTCTACTCAGAGCTGGCCTGGGACATTTTGCAGCTTGATGCAAAACAGAAAATGACACCCCTCCCAGCCATTACAACCCTCCAACACTTCTGCAGCCCCCCCATCCCCACTGAAGACATCAGGGGAGTAAAAGGAGGGAGAAGAGGAAGAGGCAGCAGTGAGCAGCGAGCATTATGCTCCTCAGAGGCAGGATCTGACACCTGAGGCAACTGCCTCATCTCACCTCATGGTCCTGCTTCCAAGACTGCAGGGTTCAAGGCTATTCTGACTTACTATACATCACTATGCTGACTTAAATAAATGTATTTTGGTGCACAGGGCAGGAACGACCGATCTATACATCATGATACATTACACAACTAGGGCCAAACTAGACAAGGATACTTTCAGACTGTCATCCTTTTATGGGTGAGATTTGGTCGCATTCTGGCAATTTCAGACTTGTTATGTTCTGAGCTGAATCCTAGAACAATAGGATCCAGAATGCAGCAGTCTGATTGGTCCGCAGGAGCCACCCAATCCAGCTCCAGGTGGAAGTGAATCAGCAACCTGATTGGCCTGCAGGAGCAGCCAATCAGGCTTCTGGATGAAGTGAATCAGCAACATGACTGGCCTACTGGAGCAGCCCGAAATTAGTCAATCAAGAGGGGCCCATTGCGTAAATAAAGTATATATAGCTAGACATTTTGGGGAAAGTTTCATTCATTGCTACGATGAGCTGAATAAAGAGCATACAATTCACACTCGACTCTGAGTATATTTCAAGACTCATTAAACAACCAGTGTTGTAATGTAAACAACCAGTGTTGGTCCTTTCCAGACTGTCTTCTTATTGCACGTTATTTGCAGGGAGGCTATATGTGGCCCTTCATGGATCACTGCCTTGCCGTGGCAAAGGGGCTTGAAGAACTCAGAGAAGCTATGAACTACGCCGAGCAGGGCACCCAAGATGAACAGGTCATAGTGGAGAGTTTTGACCAAACGTGATCCACCTGGAGTAGGAATCGGCAAGCCACTCCAGTATCCCTGCCAAGAAAACTCCATGGACAAAGACAACAGGCATATAAAAGTTATGACACTGGAAGATGAGCCCCTCAGGTCGGAAGGTGTCCAACATGCTACTGGGGAAGAGCGGAGGACAAGTACAAGTAGATCCAGAGCTGATGAAGCGGCTGGGCCAAAGCCGAAAGGACGCTCAGTTGTGGATATGCATGGAAGCGAAAGGAAAGTCCAATGCTGTAAAGAAAAATATTGCATAGGAACCTGGAATGTAAGAACCATGAACCTGGGTAAGTTGGATGTGGTCAAAAATGAGATGGAAAGAATAAATATTGACATCCTGGGCATCAGTGAGCTAAAATGGACGGGAATGGGCGAATTCAGTTCGGATGACTACCATATCTACTACTGTGGGCAAGAAACCCGTAAGAGAAATGGAGTGGCCCTCATAGTCAACAAAAGAGTGGCGAAAGCTGTACTGGGATGCAGTCTCAAAAATGATAGAATGATCTCGATACGAATCCAAGGCAGACCTTTTAACATCACAGTAATCCAAGTTTATGCACCAACTACTGGTGCTGAAGAAACTGAAATTGACCAGTTCTATGAAGACTTACAAAACCTTATCGAAGTGACACCAAAGAAGGATGTTCTGCTCATTATAGGGGATTGGAATGCTAAAGTAGGGAATCAAGAGATAAAAGGAACAACTGGCAAGTTTGGCCTTGGAGATCAAAACGAAGCAGGGCAAAGGCTAATAGAGTTCTGTCAAGAGAACAAGCTGGTCATCACAAACACGCTTTTCCAACAACACAAGAGACGACTCTACACATGGACATCCCCAGATGGGCAACATCGAAATCAGATTGATTATATTCTCTGCAGCCAAAGATGGAGAAGCTCTATACAGTCAGCAAAAACAAGACCTGGAGCTGACTGTGGCTCAGATCATCAGCTCCTTATAGCAAAATTCAAGCTTAAACTGAAGAAAGTAGGAAAAACCACTGGACAGGTAAGATACAATCTAAACCAAATCCCTTATGAATACACAGTGGAAGTGAGGAACAGGTTTAAGGATTTAGATTTGCTGGACAGAGTGCCTGAAGAACTATGGATGGAGGCTCGCAACATTATACAGGAGGCAGCAACTAAAACCATCCCAATGAAAAAGAAATGCAAGAAAGCAAAGTGGCTGTCCAACGAGGCCTTACAAATAGCGGGGGAGAGAAGGCAAGCAAAATGCGAGGGAGATAGTGAAAGATACAGGAAATTGAATGCAGATTTCCAAAGAACAGCAAGGAGAGACAAGAAGGCCTTCTTAAACGAGCAATGCAAAGAAATAGAGGAAAGCAACAGAATGGGAAGAACCAGAGATCTGTTCAAGAAAATCGGAAATATGAAAGGAACATTTCGTACAAAGATTACCATAATAAAGGACAAAAGTGGTAAAGATCTAACTGAAGCAGAAGACATCAAGAAGAGGTGGCAAGAATACACAGAGGAATTATACCAGAAAGATATGGATGTCTCGTACACCCCAGGTAGTGTGGTTGCTGACCTTGAGCCAGACATCCTGGAGAGTGAAGTCAAATGGGCCTTAGAAAGCACTGCAAATAACAAGGCCAGTGGAAGTGATGGTATTCCAGCTGAACTGTTTAAAATTTTAAAAGATGATGCTGTTAAGGTGCTACACTCAATATGCCAGCAAGTTTGGAAAACTCAGCAGTGGCCAGAGGATTGGAGAAGATCAGTCTACATTCCAATCCCAAAGAAAGGCAGTGCCAAAGAATGCTCCAACTACCGCACAATTTCACTCATTTCACATGCTAGCAAGGTTATGCTTAAAATTCTACAAGGAAGGCTCAAGCAGTATGTGGACCGAGAACTCCCAGAAGTGCAAGCTGGATTTAGAAGAGGCAGAGGAACCAGAGACCAAATTGCAAACATGCGCTGGATTACGGAGAAAGCTAGAGAGTTCCAGAAAGACATCTACTTCTGCTTCATTGACTATGCAAAAGCCTTTGACTGTGTTGACCACAGCAAACTATGGCAAGTTCTTAAAGAAATGGGAGTGCCTGATCACCTCATCTGTCTCCTGCGAAATCTCTATGTGGGACAAGAAGCTACAGTTAGAACTGGATATGGAACAACTGATTGGTTCCAAATTGGGAAAGGAGTACGGCAAGGCTGTATATTGTCTCCCTGCTTATTTAACTTATATGCAGAATTCATCATGCGAAAGGCTGGGCTGGATGAATCCCAAGCCGGAATTAAGATTGCCGGAAGAAATATCAACAACCTCAGATATGCAGATGACACAACCTTGATGGCAGAAAGTGAAGAGGAATTAAAGAACCTTTTAATGAGGGTGAAAGAGGAGAGCGCAAAATATGGTCTGAAGCTCAACATCAAAAAAACGAAAATCATGGCCACTGGGCCCATCACCTCCTGGCAAATAGATGGGGAAGAAATGGAGGCAGTGAGAGATTTTACTTTCTTGGGCTCCATGATCAGTGCAGATGGTGACAGCAGTCACGAAATTAAAAGACGCCTGCTCCTTGGGAGAAAGGCGATGGCAAACCTAGACAACATCTTAAAAAGCAGAGACATCACCTTGCCAACAAAGGTCCGTATAGTAAAAGCCATGGTTTTCCCAGTAGTGATGTATGGAAGTGAGAGCTGGACCATAAAGAAGGCTGATCGCCGAAGAATTGATGCTTTTGAATTATGGTGCTGGAGGAGACTCTTGAGAGTCCCATGGACTGCAAGAAGATCAAACCTCTCCATTCTGAAGGAAATCAGCCCTGAGTGCTCACTGGAAGGACAGATCGTGAAGCTGAGGCTCCAATACTTTGGCCACCTCATGAGAAGAGAGGACTCCCTGGAAAAGACCCTGATGTTGGGAAAGATGGAGGGCACAAGGAGAAGGGGACGACAGAGAATGAGATGGTTGGATGGTGTTCTTGAAGCTACTAGCATGAGTTTGATCAAACTGTGGGAGGCAGTGGAGGACAGAAGTGCCTGGCGTGCTCTGGTCCATGGGGTCACGAAGAGTCGGACACGACTAAACGACTAAACAACAATATGTGGCCAGCTGTTTTATCGAGCGTTTGTTCTGATTTGTTTGCAGGGCAGTTACACAATGTAGTGTCCAGAAGTTGTTGTTCCATTTGAATTTCCCCATTACCACAAAAACTCTGGCTTTCCCCCTCTTTTGGAAATGGGTTTGATGCACAAGAGCACGAAGCCGTTTCAACTGCGCAAACCAAATTTGCCCTTGTGCACTGACTCCCACCTGCAAAACTGTACGAGTCTGGAAGTGCCCGCGCTCCCGCAAATTTTGTGCAAATGTATGCACAATAAGCAGTTTGTCTGCAAGCAACAGCAGTAGGTCTGTCATGTGATGGATCCCTTATACAACTATAGAGACCCAGTCACGGATTTCCTGCCATCTTGTCCAGTTGAGCAATACAGGTGGAGCTGTAACGTAAAAAAGTTCCTCATTGCCAGAATGTCAGAGGTGTCAATTAAGGAGCTGAGGAAGCAGCCCCAGAGGCATTCAGCGCAAACAAGCAAGCATTATGCTTCTTTACTTGGACTGCGCAGGAAGTTTCTGCCAATCAGTGTCAACAAGACTGAGCTCGATGGAGCAATAGGCTGACTCAGTAGAAGGCACAGAGTAGAATGTCCCTTAGGCCTGCAATGGGCTGTGCCACCATACATTTCACATCAACACAGCCATTTTGTCCTATTTATTTATATTTACTGCATTTACTTTATTTATTTTTTATAATATCATAACAAATAATAATAATAATAATAATAATAATAATAATAATAATAATAATAATAATAATAATTTATTTATATCCCACCCTCCCCAGCCGAAGCCGGGCTCAGGGCAGCTAACAACAATAAAATAAGACAACATTTTAAAATCATTTCATTAAAAAAATTACTTCAAATCAAATTGATGGCAACCATTGGGTAGATTGCCAAAGGAGGGAGTGAGGCTGTGCCCTGGCCAAAGGTTTGGCGGAACAGCTCTGTCTTGCAGGCCCTGCAGAAAGATGTCAAGTCCCACAGGGCCCTAGTCTCTTGTGGCAGAGCGTTCCACCAGATCAGAGCCAAAGCCGAAAAAGCCCTGGCTCTGGTTGAGGCCAGCCTAACCTCTCTGTGGCCTGGGACCTCCAAGATGTTTTTGTTTGAAGATCATAAATTCCTCTGTGGGACATACCAGGAGAGGCGGTCCCCTGATTTTAGAAAATATAAACTTATAACAAAGTCAATTAAAAATCCATATAAAGTGAAATCAGTAGAATGCAAATAAACCTCATAATGGGAAATTAAAAGAAACTTTATTGGATGTTAATGACAATATGAATTAAAATGTAAAATGCAATCAAGGTAACTAATTGTATCTGTAAATGAATACAGACAAACAACAAGACGTGTATATACAGAAAGAAGTAACAAGAAGCCGAAAGCACCAGCCTGAAGATGACGAGTGAGACCTCGTCGAAACGTCGCACAGACACCCCGACTCTTACACGGGAAGACACCCGAAGACACCAAAACCTGCATTCCTATACCCGTGAAAATCTACGAAAGCAAAGATTTATTTGTATATAGCCACTGTACGGATAAAGTTGAAAGAAGAACAACAATATACAAAATCGATAAAGACAATGCAAAAAACTTAGTGACGACATAAAAAAGCCAGAAGAAGGAAGGAGGGAAGTCAACTTTTAGGAGTAAATGTAAATATAAAGTAATGTGTATATGTATAGTATGTAATCATATATTCAATATTTACAACTGCATATCAATCCGTTGTACACATTTTTCATCCATGTAAGTTGTACACAGTTTTTGTTACCTTACAGGTGCGATAAAAATCCTGCCAATGTTTTCATCTGCTTACAATGGCCTCCCAAATAAATTATAACCCCCCCCCCATTCTTTTGTCCTGGCAGAGTTAGCTTTCAAGCAAGCCTGCTTTGGATTGTAGCCTTATCTTAAGTTCCCATTCATGGCTATCATTTCCAAGTGCTGGCAGAAGTGTGTGTTCTGACAGTCATGAAAAACCTGCCTCGTTTGCCCTGCCCAAATGTGCATGCCCGCCCAGGGTTGCAATTACCTTCGTAGCAGCTGCAAAGCAGGTCCTTCGCCTGCAACTTCTGTCTTCTGCTGACAGAGAACTGGGATAGGGATGGAAGCTCTGGACCTGGGAAGTGGACCACAAGCCTCTGAGAAGCCTTCCAAGCCTCTGAGACTCTGTTTCCAAGTCTCTTCCCCACTCCTTTGATGGGTGGAGAATCTCTGGGACCTCTGGCACTTGGAGAAGGGGCATAGCTCAGTGGCAGAAGGTCACAGGTTCCCCAACTTCTCCTGGAAGGGCTGGGAAAGGCTCTCTGTCGGAAAAACCCAGGAGAGCTGCTGCTGGTCCGTGTGGACAGTACTGAGCTGGACAGGCCACAGGTGGTATAAAGCAGTTTCCTATGTGACAAATCCCAGTAGTGATGTATGGAAGTGAGAGCTGGACCATAAAGAAGCTGATCGCTGAAGAATTGATGCTTTTGAATTCTGGTGCTGGAGGAGACTCTTGAGAGTCCCATGGACTGCAAGAAGATCAAACCTATCCATTCTGAAGGAAATCAGCCTTCTGAAGTAAATCAGAATCAAACTTTGGGACTCAGGTGCCTTGGCATGCAAGAAAAATAAGTTTCTAATCCATAACTGGTGGAGATATAAGGAAAATCATGCAGTACCAAAAGGGGAAAGGTTATCACATGCCAATTTGCGAGCGCTAGGCTAGACTCTCCCATTTGAAGCAATGCATAGGCGGTTATCCTGCATGGACTTCCATTGCTACAGGTGCATTTGTTCCTTCTGCCCTCTGTGCAACAAGTCGCAGATTCGTCTCTGCTGGATTTCATGTATATTATATTATGCATATTACTGCAGCTGCAGGGACACTTAGTCCCACCTGACCTTCAGGAATGAATCATTTCTCCAGCTTTGGGTCATCTACTTATCCAGGTGATGATAGTCTCACTTCCTTCCTCCGAGCCAATTTGGATATAAAAAATTTAACTGGACCAGATCTAGGACAGGCCCTTCCATGACTCCTTCCCACCCAATTAATTGCACGGCGGGGTTTTCCAACCTCTTTGTGTGAGACACAGCGTAGTTCCTTCTGCCTCGCTTCTGCCTGTGTTACTGTGTGAGAGTGGCAGCTGGAACAGAGCCAGAGGCTTTGCTTAACATCGTGCTCCTAGACATTATACCAGCATAATTGCCTGCTGTGTCAACATAACCATTACTAATTAGCATTTATTTACACGGAGCATATGCTAGGTGCTGCAATTACACCGCAGCAGCATTCTTCGTGCCATTGCATTTGCAAAGCAGCAAATCACCCCCAAAGCACCTTCACTGGTATATCAAGTCAAAATCTCTGCGTGCATCCCCAGCATCAAAGCGCAGCTGGGTCGTTCTTTTCCCCAATTCAGATTGAAGCCGGTTTGGGGAGAAAATGCATCAAAACTCAGTGCAGTACAGTGGTACCTCGGGTTACATACGCTTCAGGATACATACGCTTCAGGTTACAGACTCTGCTAACCCAGAAATAGTGCTTCAGCTGAAGAACTTTGCTTCAGGATGAGAACAGAAATTGTGCTCCAGCAGCACGGTGGCAGCAGGAGGCCCCATTAGCTAAAGTGGTGCTTCAGGTTAAGAACAGTTTCAGGTTAAGAACAGTTTCAGGACCTCCGGAACGAATTAAGTACTTAACCCGAGGTACCACTGTATTTCATAAAATAGATACAGGATAGAAATGGATTGTGTACACCACTTCCCAAGACTGCAGTGAAAGCACAATGGATGCCGAGTAAGCAGGTATGTTGGACTAGGCAGACTGAAGCTGGTTTGAAGGGGAAAACATGTCTAACAGTATCTCAAGATACTACAGGACCAACATGGGCTGTGGCTGATGGCATTGAGGATGGATGGCAGCTAACAGATTGAGGTTGAATCCTGACAAGACAGAAGTACTGTTTTGGGGGGACAGGAGGCGGGCGGGTGTGGAGGACTCCCTGGTCCTGAATGGGGTAACTGTGCCCCTGAAGGAGCAGGTGTGTAGCCTGGGGGTCATTTTGGACTCACAGCTGTCCATGGAGGCGCAGGTCAATTCTGTGTCCAGGGCAGCTTTCTACCAGCTCCATCTGGTACGCAGGCTGAGACCCTACCCTCTCACGGACTGTCTTGCCAGAGTGGTGCATGCTCTAGTTATCTCCCGCTTGGACTACTGCAATGCGCTCTCCGTGGGGCTACCTTTGAAGGTGACTCGGAAACTACAACTAATCCAGAATGCAGCAGCTAGGGCAGATGAAGGTGATTGATTACATGGAATTGGCAGAAATGACTGGCAGAATCCGAGACCAGGGAGAAGAGTCGGTGAAAAAAGACTGGAAGAAATTCAAAGACTGCTTACAGAAACATTGTAAAATTAATGAATGTTAGAAGGATGTTGGATAGAAATTAAGCGGTTTCCAGCTGTAATGCTTTAAGAGATATGAAAAAAAGAGGTTTTACAAATGGGTAAAAGTTTTATGGTAAGGATTTGCTGAACTAACAAATCGAACAAATACAAAAAAGGGAGGTATGAGGGGGTCCGAGGAAATAAGTGTATGGAAGTTATGTTATTGAAAATTAATGTGTGTTTTTAACTGTTTTTTATTTTGTATGTTTATTTTTCTTTTTTCTTGTTATATCTTAAAAACTTTTAATAAATATCTTTTTAAAAAAACAACAGAATGCAGCAGCTAGACTGGTGAATGGGAGCGGCTGCCAAGACCACATAACACTGGTCTTGAAAGACCTACATTGGATCTCAGTACTGCACGTTTCCTTTCCAAGACAAACCCTGGTTGACCCTAGTGATCCTCTCCGACTCCCTGACTGAGAACCAAAAGGCAGCACCCCAGATGGTCCTTAGCTGTGGAAGCCTGAAGATGTTTCGGTGCAGCCAGCATCCCTTAGGACGTGTACGTGTGCAAGATGGCACAGATGCACCTGACCCAGATGGAGAGAGCATGACGAGTCACAGCCTCTGAGCCTCTGGAGGATGAACGCTCCCCCACAGGCAGCTCCACCCTTGATCTTCCTCATATCATGCTCCTTTGCCATGCGCCTTTGTGCATTCCATGCAATGCCCATTTCTTGAGCATTCTCCCAGTTTGACTTTGCAGAAAGTAGGACGCACACTTCTGAGGGCGGGCAGGTGGGACTTCCAAGAATGCCCCCACCGCTGATCTTAGCACCCCAGAAGGTTGGTAGGGATGCAGGAGGCATTCAGATGGAGAGAGAGTGTGGGACGCAATCTATTGGTGCAGTCAAATGCATCATTCCTTATTTCCCTGGCGTGGGCACAGGCAGGGGGACGTCCACTCGGTGTAACTTCCACTGATATTGAGCTTCCTCCCCCACATGTGACCTGGGTGATGCGCCCGGCTGTGGCTGACTCCATAAAAGAGCCAAGTCACGCAGCCATTTTCTCAGTCTAGCTTTTGTCTCTCTCTCGCCTTATTCTCTCTTTTGCTGCCATGCTGCTCTCCTGCAGCCATTTTGTTACCTTAATGTAAATTTTGCTGTCTGCTGGCTCTCAGCCAGCAGCACATGAGTTCCATCTCATAATAATAATAATAATAATAATAATAATAATAATAATAATAATAAATTGTATTTATACCCCGCCCTCCTCGGCCGAGACCAGGCTCAGGGCGGCTAACACCAAATATATAATACATTAAAAACACAAAAGCAAACGATTAGTTCAAAACATCATTCGAATCACATTTAAAATCAAAATAAAATTAGGTGGGAAACCCACAAATCATAACTGTAGGGGTAAGGAATTAAAAGTGAGATGAACTCACTGTTTCTTTGTGTAACTACCAAGTCAAGCCTGCCTTTCACGGATCAAATCGTGAACTGAAATGTGAGTAAACCTTTTGTTACTTTACTCGGAAAGACTCTTGTGTCTTTATTCTTTTAAGAGGGATTAAAGGGGCACCAGGAATAATCTTATCTAAAAGAGTCAAATGAATCTGCAAACTAGTTTCTGGCTATATGGAAGAAAATCTGCTCTGCTACATCGCTTACTAGTGTGAGTGAAGGAAGGATAATACTTATTCTGTATATCCTTTCCTACTGTCCTTAACATTCCCACAGAGAGAAGCCGAACTGAGGAGCTGGGTTATGAGAGTGACACTCTGCATAACTGTCCTGACCCAAATCTCCCCAGAGTCGGAGAACCGCAGAAAGTGACTCAGAAGGAAACAGAGGGGGATGTTGTAGGGAGGTAAAGGAGTGCACCAGCCTCTCAGAAGAAGGCCTTGCCTTACCTTGATGTTCCTCAGCCCATGCCTGCGGGAATCCAGGTCTGACTCAGCACTGTGGGCCCTGGAGTTGCCTCACTGGATGACTCCCACATGCAGCCTTTCCTGACAGAGTTTAGCTTAGGTACAACACCTGCACACCCTCAGAAGACATTTGGGGTGGAGGAATACAAATCATAGTCACATAAACTGGGGAAGTCACCATGGGCTTATCCACTTCAGCCCTAGAGAAAAGTAACAATATTCTGCATTCTGCCCGCTAAACCAAGTGGCGGGGAGTTCCCAGGGCAGCGCTACAGAGTTAGCAGAGGAGCTAGTGCGGTGCAGTGGTTAGCAGGATGGTTGGACGAGGGCCAGCGAGACTCTCACTCAAATCTCCTCTCCTCTCTGGGTGGCCTTCGGCCCTTCGCCAACTCTCAGGCTATCCTCCCTCAGAAGTCTCAAAGGGGAGGGGAGGGCAGAGGCATTTCCCTGAATTCCTTGGGTTAAGGGTGGGATATGCAATAAAGAAGGGGGGAATAAAAATAAAAATGAAGCCAATGAAAAAGCTAAGAAGCTAAGGAAAGCCTCAAACCAAAAACCTCATCTACTTAGAATCACAGAATCATAGCGTTGGAAGGGACCCCAAAGATCATCTATTTTTTAATATATATATATATATATATAAATGATATTTATTGGTTTGACATATAATGACATTACGTGACATCGTATCCTCTTGTTTTATCTCTTTGGCTCGACTGAGCCTAATAACTTCCTTCCCTCCCTTCTGATGGTTTACAAAATTAAACTTTGCATCTTTACATTTCGCTTCGTTTCCGATCCTTGTTATATCATTACCTAAAATATTATATTACTCAACCTGAACAGGCAGCAATTTCACCTTACAGGTCTGCAGATAACCCTGCTAATGATGTTAATTGCTTACAGTTATCTTTCAAATATAATATAAATTTGTTCCAGTCCTTTTGGAATGCTTTGTATCGCTGGTTCCGGATACTCCCCATCAGTTTTGCCACTCCATAATTTTCATCTGCCGCTCTTCTTTTTTGGTAACTCCTGTTGTTTCCATCTTTGGGCTAACAAATTTTTTGCCACAGTTGTTGCATAGAAGAACAATTTTTTATCTTGTCTCAGTATCTCTCTACCCACTATACCTAAATAAAAAAGCTTCTGATTTTTTTAAACAAAGGTGTTTTTAAACATTTTCTTTAACTCATTATATATGGTTTCCCAGAAAGCTTTCACCTCTTTACATGTCCAGAGACCCCAACAATTATCTAGTCCAATCCCCTGCAATGCAGAAATATTCAACTGTTCCTCTGTTCCCCTCAGCAGATGACGATGCCCTTGAGAGGGGGGAAAAGAGCATTCTGCTACCTTCCTCTTGTTTCTCAGCATGGTGACAGCAGTCACGAAATTAAAAGACACCTGCTTCTTGGGAGAAAAGCAATGACAAACCTAGACAGCATCTTAAAAAGCAGACACATCACTTTGCCAACAAAGGTCCGTATAGTTAAAGCTATGGTTTTCCCAGTAGTGATATATGGAAGTGAGAGCTGGACCATAAAGAAGGCTGATCGCTGAAGAATGGATGCTTTTGAATTATGGTGCTGGAGGAGACTCTTGAGAGTCCCATGGACTGCAAGAAGATCAAACCTATCCATTCTGAAGGAAATCAGCCCTGAGTGCTCACTGGAAGGACAGATCGTGAAGCTGAGGCTCCAAGACTTTGGCCACCTCATGAGAAGAGAAGACTCCCTGGAAAAGACCCTGATGTTGGGAAAGATGGAGGGCACAAGGAGAAGGGGACGACAGAGGACAAGATGGTAGGACAGTGTTCTCGAAGCGACCAGCATGAGTTTGACCAAACTGTGGGAGGCAGTGGAAGACAGGAGTGCCTGGCGTGCTCTGGTCCAGGGGGGTCATGAAGAGTCGGACATGATAAACGACTAAACAACAACAACAAAACTGTTATGTACTGAGTTGAATAGGATCCAAAAGGCAGCAGTCTGATTGGTTCTAGAACAATAGGATTCAGAATCATAGAATCGTAGAATCATAGAATCATAGAGTTGGAAGAGACCACAAGGGCCATCGAGTCCAACCCCCTGCCAAGCAGGAAACACCATCAGAGCACTCCTGACATATGGCTGTCAAGCCTCTGCTTAAAGACCTCCAAAAAAGGAGACTCCACCACACTCCTTGGCAGCAAATTCCACTGTCAAACAGCTCTTACTCGAACAGCAGCAGTCTGATTTGTCCTAGAACAACAGGGTCCAGAATGCAGCAGTCTGATTGGTCCACAGGAGCCAACCAATCCAGCTCCAGGTGGAAGTAAATCTGCAACCTGATTGGCCTACAGGAGAATCCCGGAATTAGCATGGAGCCCACTGTGTAAATAATGTATATAAAGCAGACATTCTGGGGGAACTTCCATTCCTCTTCACCACTATGAGCTGAATAAAGAGCATGAAATCCACTCTCGACTCCGAGTATATTTCAAAAACATTCTTGTTGGCACTCTCTGCCCCGGTCCACTATTAAAAGGATGGGTGTTGCTGATAGAAAGCAGCTTGCAATTTTGAGATTTGAACTGTAGGGCTCAAACTTCATCACACAGCATCTTTTTCATTATCTTCAGCTCCCTTATTCCTGGGAGATGCAGGCTTTGCCAGCCCGCTCCCCCGAAATCCTCCAGAGATGGCCAGGCATCCCTCCCCTGGCACAGTTAAGTTGGCTGTTACGAACTTTCCCTCAACGTTTAACTGCAATCTGCCTTCCTGAAGTTTCAAATACCGGTACATCTTGCGGTTTAACTCAAAGGACTCGCTTTTCAAAACGCAAGTGTTTGTGTGGTTTTTTTATGAGGACAGTGCGGTGCGACTTGAATTAATAAATAAAAAGAAAGAAAGAACACACATTTAAAGAGGACGGGGAAATGTTTACTGAATATATGGGTGAAAATTGTGCATATTTAAAAATGCTGGTGCCATTAAGATAAATTCAACAGTGTAAAAAAGTTTTGATGGATGTAACAATGGAATACTGAATGTTTTGGTTCATGTAAAGTGTTCTTTTAATAATATTTCTTAATTGATTTCCCACATTTTTAACATCCTTACAATATTCATGCAAAATACGCAGGGATGTTTGGTATGCAAAATGAACCACAGAAAGAGAAGAAGGGAAGGGATTTAAGGTTACCTAAACGAATATTTTGAATTGTCAATTAGAAAAAATAATAATAAAAATTATATTAAAAATAAGTAAGTAAATAAATAAATAAATAGTTAACAGTTTAATAGAAGTTTGGAAAACATGGCTGTGTGATGAAATGTCTCTTGCCGCACAAACTATGGATATATGATTCATAGTAAAATTGACACGAGAGAGAGAGAGAGAGAGAGAACGAACCTGGAATACCTTTGCTCCTGCAAAACACACCTGACATTATAGCATGATTAATGCAAGATGGCAGATATTGTACCACCTTTCCTAGGGATCTCAGATAACTTGGGATTCCTGCTTTGCAATGTGCTTGGAGTAGATGACCTCTGGGGTCCCTTCCAGTTCTACAGTTCTCTTCTCTTCTCTGGAGATTGCATCCAGACATGTTCAAGACATGACTGGTTGGGGAAACAAAAAGAAACCTTGAGCCCAGACTATAATAGTCCCTACTAACAAGGGGCAGCCCCTATTTTTCCTATCTGATAGATCACTGTCTCTGTTTCACCATAGTGTTTTGAGTTTGTGGGTGCCAGACACCTATAATCCTAGCAAATATTAAAAGCTAATCAAGCCAGGTTGGCTTCCTGGATGAGGTAACCACCTGGGTGATGGGCCATTAGGAGAACAAAGGAAAGGGGGCTCTTTGCCAGAAGAAAAATAGGTGGGGCCCCTCCCCCAGCTCTTAGATAGATAGAAGGACAACGCTTGGGTTTAGGGAGCCGAGTTGGCTGTGATGTGACCTAGAGGAAAAAATTGCAAGCTGGAAAGGCAGGGGAAAAGCCTGGTTTCTTCTTGAATCGAAGGCTGTGGCTATGGGAGAAACATGACCCTCTTGGGGGGTGATGCTGTGAGTCCCTCCATCGTAGGCTCAGGTTGTATATACAGTGGACTCTCAGGTTGCAAATGTGATCTGTGCGGGATGCACATTCGCAACCCGCAGCGGCGCGTCTGCGCATGCGTGGGTTGCGATTCAGCGCTTCTGTGCATGCACAAAGCACAATTTAGCGCTTCTGCGCATGCACGACCGCCGAAACCCAGAAGTAACCTGTCAGGGAACTGACATCGGAGCGAGAGGTGAAGGGGAGGCTCCCAGATGATGCTGGCGAAGGACCCAGCAGCAGGGGGAGAAACAGCTCAGTAGAGGGGGAAGCCAATCAGCGCAACACCAGGGATAAAGAGGGGCAGACGGGGGAATTGGAGAGAGGGCTCCAGGACTCTTCACTGGACATCAGTGAGGAGAGCCCAGGTCCTCCGCTACCCACGCCTTCCCTGCGCAGAAGACTCCCGCGCAGTGAGAGGAGGAGGAGACTGGGTGTCAAACAATTTTTATGTTGGAAGAGGTTCAAGAAACGCCCACTGACGGATTCTGCCAGTGACTGAGGCAGCCACGATGAGAAGGGCTGTGCAGTCAGAAAGCTTTAACAAGGCAAATTAACCGAGAAAGGCACCAGTTTACGCACGAGTAACTCATACCACTTACATAACCCATTCCAGTACTTCCAGGTTTTGGCAGTCCTTAACCCGAAAAAATTCAACCTGAAGCATCTGTAACCCGAGGTATGACTGTATATGCTATATGGTAATTTATGGACCTAATAGGTATCTAAAGCCATTTGCACATAACAAAATATGTACAGCGGTACTTCGGGTTGCAGATGCTTTGGGTTACAAACTCCGCTAACCACTTTGGTTGCTCCAGGTTAAGAACTTTGCTCCAGGATAAGAACGGAAATTGCGCACCACCAACACAGTGGCAGCAGGAGGCCCCATTAGTGAAAGCACGCCTCAGGTTAAGAACCATTTCAGGTTCAGAAGAGACCTCTGGAATGAATTAAGTTCTTAACCCGAGGTACCACTGTATGTGTAAATAATTCTATGAAATAAACCATATATCATAAAGACACCACAGTCTCCGCTGTGCCTCATTCTCAAAAGGGAAACCTGAGGACCCAGCAACCCTGAAATATTGCACTGCTCAGAGATTCGGCTGATGTGTAACAATATCTTCAAATAGTAAACCAAAGTTCTCCAAGTGGCAGTCTATGTGTTGCCAAAATGGAACCACTCACATGCAAAAAGGAGGTGCCAGAACACTCTGGGGAATTCCAAATTTTGTAAAATTAACAGTCTCAGGTTAACCTTTAAGTGGTGGGCAAAAACATCCTTAGGAAGCCATGTCCAAAGGTGCAGAACATTGGAGGGGGGAATGGAAAACCAGGAGCAGGAATTGTCCTGAACAGGAGTGCAACCTTTCCTTGAAGTTCCCCTATTTTTGAACCCTGGGGAGCTGCCATTATTGAACCCAATACAGAGCTACACAGACCAACGGGCTGACTCTGTCCCTGCGTGCTCTTCAAAGGGACGTCACCTGTGCAAAATGACCTCTCTCATCTCCCCCGCTCACTCCCCAAAGAGGCAGAGGCAGATTACTGCTGGCTATACCGAGGGAGATCGGTTTCACGCTGAATTTGATAATTCACCAAATGCTCATTATATAACCCCACCCCCACCCCACCCCCGGTGATTACCTAATCGGGATTGCACAATCCGTTACATAAGGCGCAGGTCACAGCCCATCCTTATGCAAAGCGTGGAAATAATTTGAAAGAGGACACCTCAGCCGGGGGGGGGGGAGAAATGCTTTAGGAAAGGTGATTGCTGCAGGCAGGCGCTACCTCTTTCTGGCCTCGCCACCCCAGAATACTCATCAGGCACAGAGGAAACCACGGTTGCCCTTTGCTCCGAGTTTCCAGGGCAAGATGAAGCAGATGGTGCAGATGGAAGCTCTGTAGCTAGCTCACTAGCTGAGCATCAGTGTCCAGAAGTCGCCTGGTTCAATCCCTGCCATCTCCAGGTGCTCAAAACCAGGCGTGAAGGCAACAACTATTCCCAAGGAACCAGAACACAAGGTATACACAACATGTCACAACCTTGAAGATCCTTTATTCCGCTTCCCAAGTCAGGCCTGGTTCAACCGTTGTCCCATTGCAGAAGCTGTACACCGGCTCCCTCGGCCAGTAAACCAAGATGACCAGCCTTTGATTACAGTGGTACCTCAGGTTAAGTACTTAATTCGTTCCGGAGGTCCGTTCTTAACCTGAAACTGTTCTTAACCTGAAGCACCACTTTAGCTAATGGGGCCTCCTGCTGCTGCCGCGCCACCGGAGCACGATTTCTGTTCTTAACCTGAAGCACTATTTCTGGGTTAGTGGAGTCTGTAACCTGAAGCGTATGTAACCTGAAGCGTATGTAACCTGAGGTACCACAGTATTTCAAAGCATTTATAAAATCACTTCATAGTTAAGCATCTATAAGCAGTGAGCAGTGGGATGCAGGTGGCGCTGTGGGTTAAACCACAGAGCCTAGGACTTGCCAATCAGAAGGTCGGCGGTTCGAATCCCCGCCACAGGGTGAGCTCCCATTGCTTGGTCCCTGCTCCTGCCAACCTAGCAGTCAAAGTGCAAGTAGATAAATAGGTACCACTCTGGCAGGAAGGTAAACAGCATTTCCGTGCGCTGCTCTGGTTCGCCAGAAGCGGCTTAGTCCTACTGACCACATGACCCGGAAGCTGTACACCGGCTCCCTCGGCCAGTAAAGCGAGATGAGCGCCGCAACCCCAGAGTCGGCCACGACTAGATCTAATGGTCAGGGGTCCCTTTACCTTTAAGCAGTTTGCAACCCAAAAATGAGCAATATTATTAAAATAAAAATGCAGCTGAACGCTAGTACAAATGCACAGAAAAACAAACAACAGCAGGAATTCGAGGAATTTGAACAAAGGGGAAAAATTCAAACAAATTCAAACAAACATACAAATCGCACTCTTATTTTGATGTTTCTTTAGGCCATTTTAACTACAGGCCCAATTGCAGGTTTTTTAATCATCGTTGCTTACTGGTTGTTTTTCATAGTATTTTCTGCACTCTGCTGGGTGTTTCGTAATAGCAAAGTAGTTTACAAGTGCTGTTAATGAAGCAAATAAGTGTGTGCAATAGATCGTACATATAATCCATGTAGAAGGGATTGTAAAGACAGGCTTATTCCTGGGCTCTCATGCAAGCAGAATGAACCATGTGGCCTTACCTGAATGTGCAACTTATTCATGCAAAGCCTTGTACTTTTCGTAAATAATTTAATACCGAGAGACAGCCCTATATAAGAGGGGAATTGTGACTTTCCTTCTTAGCTGGCTGGCTGCATCCATAGCCAAGTGCCTTTATGAAAGGAGTGGAGAAATTTATGGACCTATTCATTAATCTGTGCAGAAGTAATGGCACTGACACATTTTTCAATGCAGTTCTCCATTCAAATAACGTGTGCAAAAATCTATATACTATGTTTAAAAATTCATGAAAATAGCATAGGAAAATGCACTATGTTAGGGAGACTGGCTTTGCAGAAATGTGTATATGAGGTGAAATTTGCAGCTGTGTATCTCAGGAGAACTTTGCACTAAAATGCGAATGAATTTTCAGGATGGTTTTGTTTTTTTAAAAAATGCAAACTGATGTAGAAATGTGAAGAAGTGAAATTAAGGTTGGAAAAATTAGATACCGAGAGAAACTGAAATTGACATAATCAACCATTCCTTGCTGGAAGCGATCTACATTGACTGTGGCTACATATTATTTAGAGAATTTCTAATTTGAAGCTTTTGGCTAGTGCGATGGCAGAGGCAGGCACATCAAATCCTCTCCCCCTTTTGCTTTCTGAAGTTGCGCCCCCACCTATCCACCCTGTGCTCAGTTCCCAGACTAAACTCCTCCAAACTCCATTTTTGTGTTTGTGGATTAACCCCGACAGCTGTTCAGAATTAGGAAAGGGCAGCAGCAACAGTTGTCTAGAACTGGGATTCCTCTACTGGCAAGATAAAATACATACCTCTGCAAATAACAGCTTTTATATTTAATTTGCTGCGCTTAACTTTAAACTATTTATTGTTATCTAAACTATTCTAACAATTTGTTGCAAGAAGACACATGAACAGTATCCCTTTATACTTACTTTTAAATCCTACGCATGTCTGCGTAATTCTTCCTGAGTCCAGTAGGGCAGTAATTTGCAATAATTTACCTTGGCCCCGGTTGAGAATGGAGTTAAGCATCCTTAAGCCTAGGTTTTTTTAAATGGGCTAAACCATGTTTAACACTGTTTAAATGTGATCTGTGTGCAAGGGGGTGCCATCTTTGCCAAACACCCTGTGTTTTCTCTCTCTCTCTTTTTAAAAAAACATTTTAAATTAGGAATTTCAACAAGACATTTTATCAAAAAACATATCATCCTTCATTTACCCCCCTCCCCCCCATAAAATAACCCACCCACTCCCAGGACTTCCCTCAGCTCCTCTCTCTGGTTTATCAACAAAAATTATTCTCTGCATGTTATAAAATTGCATAGATCCTTAATTTATCTAACTAGCTATTATCGATAAAAAGTTTGTGAGTGTTTATTTAAAGCCTGCCAAGGAGTCCAGTTCATTTTGTTGCTTCTTTAGGTACTTTGTAAAGGGTTCCCATTCATCTTTAAAGTCACAGTTATCCTTGTCCCGTAGTTTGTGTATCAATTTTGCCAATTCTGCATAATCCATCAGCTTTTCTTGCCATAGTTCTTTAGTCCGGATTTCCTCGTTCTTCCATCCTTGTGCTATTAAGACTCTTGCCGCCATTGTCGCATACATGAAAATATTTTATGATTTCCTTGGCAGGTCTTTCCCTAAAATCCCTAACAAAATGCTTCAGGTTTTTTAACAAATGTTAGATGGAACATTTTCTTCAATTCATTGTATATCATTTCCCAAAACTTTTTAATTTCAATACAATCCCACCACATATGGTAAAAAGTCCCTTCCTTTTCTTTACACTTTCAACACACATTTGAATTGGTTTTGTACATTATTCCTAGCTGCACTAATGTTATATACCATCTATACATCATCTTCATATAATTTTCTTTCAACACCTTGTACTGTCTCACTAATTAATGCCAAATTATTACCATTCTTTATACAAAGCCGGCAACAGTGCAACATTTTCAAAAGCAAAACTAGAAAATTGTTGTACTAAATTTGGGAGAAATTTGCCGCTCCATTGATTCACATTTTTAACTTGCCTGAAGATAAACATAGTACTTACTGGCTGTCCGTTTCCTCCTCCTTATTTATTTTGTTTTTATTTTCTTTCATAAGAATTATATATTGCTTTATTGTAGGGGGGGGGGCAAAACCCTCAAAGCAGTTTGCCAAAAAAAACACAAAAACAATACCATTATCACTAGAAGACTTGCGGCCGTAAATTTCAACATGCTGAAAGTTAAAACCACAGTAGAATAAACTAAAGCAAATGAACACTCATACCAACTTTCTAAAGGCTAATCTAAATAAGAATGTCTTCAGCAGGCGCTGGAAGGAGTACAGTGAAGGCACCTACCTGATATCAAGAGGCAGGCAGTTCCAAAGACTCAGTGCTGCCTTAGTCTCTATCCTTTTTTTCCCTCCCCAAAAAAGAATTAAAAAAACCTCCCACACCCCCAGACTTCCCTCAGCTCCTCTCTCTGATTTTTCAGCACTTGTTATTCTCTGCATGTTTTAAAATTGTAAAGATCCTTCATTTATCTATATATATATGTTACCAATAAAAGTTTGTGTTGTTGTTGTTTAGTCGTTTAGTTGTGTCCGACTCTTGGTGATGCCCTGGACCAGAGCACGCCAGGCCCTCCTGTCTTCCACTGCCTCCTGCAGTTTGGTCAAACTCATGCTGGTAGCTTCGAGAACACTTTCCCACCATCTCATCCTCTGTCGTCCCCTTCTCCTTGTGCCCTCCATCTTTCCCAACATCAGGGTCTTTTCCAGGGAGTCTTCTCTTCTCAGGAGGTGGCCAAAGTCTTGGAGTCTCAGCTTCAGGATCTGTCCTTCCAGTGAGCACTCAGGGCTGATTTCCTTCAGAATGGAGAGGTTTGATCTTCTTGCTGTCCATGGGACTCTCCAGAGTCTCCTCCAGCACCAGAATTCAAAAGCATCAATTCTTCGGCGATCAGCCTTCTTTATGGTCCAGCTCTCACTTCCATACATCACTACTGGGAAAACCATAGCTTTAACTATACGGTCCTTTGTCGGCAAGGTGATGTCTCTGCTTTTTAAGATGCTGTCTAGGTATGTCATTGCTTTTCTCCCAAGAAGCAGGCGTCTTTTCATTTCGCGGCTGCTGTCACCATCTGCAGTGATCATGGAGCCCAGGAAAGTAAAATCTCTCACTGCCTCCATTTGTTTCCCTTCTATTTGCCAGGAGGTGATGGGACCACTGGCCATGATTTTCGGTTTTTGATGTTGAGCTTCAAACCATATTTTGAGCTCACCTCTTTCACCCTCATTAAAAGATTCTTTAATTCTTCCTCACTTTCTACCATCAATGAGGTGTCATCTGCATATCTGAGGTTGTTGATATTTCTTCCAGCGATCTTAATTCCGGCTAGGGATTCATCCAGCCCAGCCTTTTGCATGATGAATTCTGCATATAAGTTAAATAAGCAGGGAGACAATATACAGCCTTGTTGTACTCCTTTACCAATTTTGAACCAATCAGTTGTTCCATATCCAGTTCTAACTGTAGTTTCTTGTCCCACATAGAGATTTCTCAGGAGACAGATGAGGTGATCAGGCACTCCCATTTCTTTAAGAACTTCCTGCCAAGGAGTCCAGTTCATTTTGTTGTTTCTTTAAATACTTTGTGAAAGGTTCCCATTCTTCTTTAAAGTCACAGTTGTCCTTCTCATGTAGTTTGTGTGTCAATTTCACCAATTCCGCATAGTCCATCAGTTTCTCTTGCCACAGTTCTTTGGTCGGAATTTCCTCGTGTATTAAGACTCTGCCGTTGTCCCATACATAAAGAAGTTTTTCAGTTTCCTTGGCAGGTCTTTTCCTACAATCCCTAACAAGAATGCTTCAGGCTTTTTTGCAAATGTTAACTGGAACATTTTCTTCAACTCCTTGTATATCATTTCCCAGAATTTTTAAATTTTACACCTTAGTCTCTTTCCTGAGGATGGGGACAAATCTAGAATTATTTGGCTCCGCCGGACGTCATCTCTGGTTCCACCTCCTGTTGGTATCCCTGCTGTCAGGGTTGCTTCCAGATCCTAGCTCACAGAGGATCACGCCAGCCAGCGATCATTAAATAAAAGTCTTTATTGAGTTACAGTCTCCATTCTCAAGCTGCTGCGCGCAACTCTACGTCTTATGCTTAGATCGGCGAAGCTCCGTCTGAGTCTCCGCCCCTTGTGCACCAACTTAATATCCTAGCCCTGCTCCACCTTTTCCGCCTGACAGTTCTCCTCTGGGTCCCTCTGCCCCCCGGGGTCTCTTCCTTCCGGGATTCTTCTGACGCTGACCCCCCGGACCCTTCTGTCTCCTTGCGCCGGGCTTTAGGACCTGGCTCCCTTTCCGGGCTGCCTACTGCGCCACCTTCCTGTGCATTTGAACTTGGCGCGCGCGCCCAACCTTCCACTTTCCGTCTAACCGTCTCTTCGCTCCCCGATGGAGGTGTGGCCACTCCTGACTCGTGCCCTCCCTCCTGTTGTGAGCTGCCAGCGCTTGATCCCTGGCGCCCTTCCTCATCCCTGCTCTCTGGCGGTGACGCTGGTCCCGACTTCCAACTGCTCCCCTCTGAGTCCCCTCTGGCTCTATCTTCCTGGGGTGTCCCCCTAGTCTCCCCCCTTCCCCTGGCCACTGGTGCTCCTTTCTGTGAATCTTCTGATTCACTGGAAAGACTCGGAGATCTCGGGTCGTCGTCATCACTCATCTTTTCTTCTGCCTCCTCCCCCTCGCTCTCTGTTTCCTCCCTTTCCCTCGCCTCTGCTCCTGAACCCCTGACACCTGCCTTATAATTCCAACAGGTGTCAACGATCACTGGCTTTCCATGTTTTGTTAGCCCAAAAATGGAAAACGAGCGAGGCCCCAACTAAAGAAGAATGGCAACTTAAAACTAATGGAATATGCGCAGCTTGCGGACCTAACATACAGTGGTGCCCCGCAAGACGAATGCCTCGCAAGACGAAAAACTCGCTAGACGAAAGGTTTTTTCGGTTTTGCGTTGCTTCGCTAGATGAATTTCCCTATGGGCTTGCTTCGCAAGATGAAAATGTCTTGCGCTTTTTTCTTAAAGCCGCTTGAAGAGGCGCAGTTGCGACGGACCGTGCTTCGCAAGACGAAAAACATCGCAAGACAAAAAGACTCGTGGAACGAATTATTTTCGTCTTGCGAGGCACCACTGTATAGAATAAGAGAACAAGAAGAACATACAAAAAGAAGATTGGAAAATGTTTATTGATTATATGGGGGGCGGAATTATGTGCACTTGAAAACACGGGCAGCATTAAGATAAATTCAACAGTGTAAATGAGTTTTGATGGAATACTGAATGGTTTAGTTCATGTAAAATAGGCAGGGATTTAAGTTATTTATGTTATGCAAAATGAACCATGGAAAGAGAAGAAGGGAAGTCACTGATATTGTAAGATTGTTTAAATGAATACTCTAAATTGTAAAAAAGAAAATTTAATTTTTTACACACACACACACACACACACAAAATGTTCTCTCCACAAAGATGAATTTAAATCAGAACAACCCTGATTTAACATTGTTAAGACTCTTTACTTGCACCTCTGTTGTTTCATTTAAACTGCTTATTAATATTAGGCAGGTCCCATCGCTGACGCCTGCTAAAAACCTCTTTTGCCCTGGCAAGCCTACCCAGACATGAAATTTATTCTGCCTATTTGTTTTTCAAACTGTTGATTTTATCTACATTTTAATAATCCAGTTGTTTATGTGTTTTTTAAAGTCTGGTGATTTTATCGGTATTCTCTGGTGAATATTTTGTAGTGTTTTTTATGTAAACCACCTGGAAGGTTGTTGTTGTTTTTAACTTTAAAAGTATATAAATCTCATCAAATAAACAAATCAAATGTGAAAAACTAAATAGATTTTGAAAAAAATTAATTTATATTATCATCATTATCATTAACTGCTCAACCACCGCCACTGAGTTACTGCTGGGGGCTGGCTGCATCCTCAGTGGAAATGCCAATTAGCATTTAGCAGTGCAGTGCAGAGCAGTGGTTAGAGCGCTGGACTAGGACCTGGGTTCAAATCCTGCCTCAGCCCTGAAGCTCACCGGATGACCTTGGGCCAGTCACTGTGAAATATACTCGGAGTCGAGAGTGGATTTCATGCTCTTTATTCAGCTCATAGTGGTGAGAAGGAATGGAAGTTCCCCCAGAATGTCTGCTTTATATACATTATTTACACCATGGGCCCCACGTGATTGGCTAATTCCGGGATTCACCTGTAGGCCAATCAGGTTGCAGATTCAATAAAGAATAAAATGAGGACTGGGGAGAACCATGTGTGCCATCTACGATTTTATTTATATATGTTTAGGGAAGCTTTTAATGTTTAATAGGTTATTGTATTTTAGTGTTTCGTTGGAAGCCGCCCAGAGTGGCTGGGGAAACTCAGCCAGATGGGCGGGGTATAAATAATAAATTATTATTATTATTATTATTATTATTATTATTATTATTATTATTATTATTATCATGAGCACCTTGGAGGAAAGGTGGGATATAAACAAACAAACAAACAAAGCCCCCTCCCTCCCAAAATAAAATTCTGTGACATAGCCCTTCCCAAGAGACAGATATCTGCTACTTTCAAAGCTGCAGATTCCAGAGGGTCCTCTTTCCTGCCAGCCCACCCCACCAGTAAGTAAGAACCCTGAGCTGCTGGGAGATGCTTCAGGCTTGGCACTGTTACTCGTGAGTAGACCTGTCAGTGAAGGCAAGTGGGAACTCGTGGCCGATTGCTCAGTGAGGGGAGAGTGTTTCACAGCTAAGAAGCACGAAGCCCCTTGTGACTACAGCGGCAAGACTGCTCCTAGCTAAAAAATGGAAATCCCAAGAAATACCAACAGTAGAAGAATGGCAGGTGAAGGTGTTGGACTTTTTGGAGCTGGCTGACCTGACTAGAAGAATCCGGGATCAGAAGGAAGAGGAATATCAAGAAGATTGGAAGAAATTTAAAGATTATTTAGCCAAATATTGTAATATAAAATAATTAGAAGTCACTTGAAAGTACCATATAGGCTTAGGACTAAAGTAAGAATGAATTGTAAAGAAATATGGATTTAGAATATTAAGAAAAGAAGATAGTACATTGAAGGAGTTTATTTTATTAGAAAGATGATTTTGGAGAGCTGTTACAAGGTGATACAATGAAACACAGTTGGGGGGAATTTGAGGAAGTCAGTTACCAAAGCAAGATAAATTGGGTTTCACAAGTAATATGTGTTTATATTACTGTTTCTTTTTCTTTTCAGTATTGCAATATGTTTTCTTTTGTGTGTTTTTTATGTTATACTTGTTATAAACGTGGAAAATCAATTTAAAAAATGGGGGGGGGCAAGCACAAAACACCTTCCTTGGGAAACGTGATCTTTAACAGGGATGTGATACAGACATTCTGTCTGCAGGGCCCAACGATTGATGGCTCATTGCTCTGTGCAAGTCACCACTGGTAGCGCAGTGATCTGGCGCGCGCAGGAACAGGCCTGCCCTTTAAAAAATGCGCTGTCCTGATTGCAAAGGGCTCAGTTTTTAGGGATCCAACACCTGCGTCCTGGGAATCGTCTAGGGAGGCGAGCACCGTCGCCCCTTCTTCCTTCTTTGAACTCTTGCAATTTACTGCATTTTTGGCCGCCTCCTCCCCATTCATCTGGCGTGGTCCTCCGTGCATTAAAACCTAGCTGAGCATCACCTCTTACGCAAGCAGGGCTAATAATAACAGGGCAGGTTTTATGGAAATTCGCTTGTCAGAGCTTTCCGCTCTTATAAAGCTCCCACTTTTAGCGGACGGAAAACCAGCATCAGAGCAACGGCTTTGCCATTGAAACATTGGTTCCTCTTGTATTGTCTGCACTGGCTGCCAGGATTTTAGGAAGGAGTTGCTCCCAGGCCTACCTGGAGATGTCAGGGAGAGACTGAACCTGGGATGATGGAAGGTGAGGTCCAAAACTGGAGGAGGGCCACCAGGCTAGGGAAGCCCTGTCCTAAAGCTAATTCTATTCTAAGCTGCATCAACAAAACTCTAGAGTCCAGATCAAGGGAAGTAATTGTTGTTGTTGCTGTTGTTGTTTAGTCATTTAGTCGTGTCCGACTCTTCGTGACCCCATGGACCAGAGCATGCCAGGCCCTCCTGTCTTCCACTGCCTCCCGCAGTTTGGTCACTCATGCTGGTAGCTTCGAGAACACTGTCCCACCATCTCGTCCTCTGTCGTCCCCTTTTCCTTGTGCCCTCCATCTTTCTCAACATCAGGGTCTTTTCCAGGGAGTCTTCTCTTCTCATGAGACGGCCAAAGTCTTGGAGTCTCAGCTTCAGCTTCTGTATATGAAAGAATACTGTTTGCCCATCTAATACTGCCTAATTTCCCTGGCAGAGACTCTCTGTGGTCTCAGGCAGAGAAAGAACGCCAGGGACTGGGAACTTGAAGCCTTCTCATGCAAAGCGACTGCTTTGCCAATGAACTGTGTCCTGAAGACGCCTTGGTGTCTGCTTACATGCAGGCGGTCCATGCTCCCATCCCTGCCATTCTCAGGTAAGGCTAGGCAAGACTGCTGCCGGAAAAGCTGCTCCCAGCATGAATCCTGAACTGGCATGACTTGGCATCATTTCACATGTTTGATGAGCATGCTTCCGGGTAGACCTGTGATAGCAATCTTGAGGACTTAGGTATACAGTGGTACCTCAGGTTAAGTACTTAATTCGTTCCGGAGGTCCGTACTTAACCCAAAACTGTTCTTAACCTGATGCACCACTTTAGCTACTGGGGCCTCCCACTGCTGCCATGCCGCCAGAGCACAATTTCTGTTCTCATCCTGAAGCAAAGTTCTTAACCTGAAGCAATATTTCTGGGTTAACAGAGTCTGCAACCTGAAGTGTATGTAACCCGAGGTACCACTGTATGTTAAATGTTCCTAAGTGTACCAACCAAGCACATACATAGATCAGCACAGGAAGAACGACCTGAAACCATTTTGATTCCCAAACTGAGCAACTGATTTCTCTGCAAGGTCAAAATGGGAAACCTCCCCATTGTCTCTTTCCTCACAAATCCTGTCTTAAGGGCACATTCAAGATATGAATAGGGTGTGAGCCTGACCTGGCTCAGGAACTAAGTATTTATCATTACAAAAGACTGGCCAGGCTCCCCAGGGTATCCAATCAAGTGACCATTAAACAGGTAACCTGGCAGACAGGAGGTAAACAAAGCACTCAGATTTCTGTTGTAGACCACCCTTTCTGTGATGTAGGTATGATGTATCTGGGGGTGGTGGTTTTGAGCTACACCCCTTCTGTGATGTATGTATGATGTTTCTGGGGGTGGTCTTGATGTACAGGGTGGCAACTTCAAAAGTCTATATAAGGACTTGCACACCATTGTTCTAGGTTCCTCCTCCCTCTTGCATGTGGTGAGGACCCTGTTGTAAGAGATCAATAAAGACCAGGCTTACTAGCTGCTTTGCTTCTCAATATTCTCTGGTTGGCCTCTGTTATTTTCTCCTACCTTCATAGGGAACCTTCATAAGGACTCTATATGGGCTCTTGGATACCCCATAAGGGAAAAGGGCAGATTTTTTGTTTACAACAGACCTTTCCCATTTTTGACGGCAGATCCCATTATTCACAGCCAGCTGTGCAGAAGGATAGTGCATCAGGTTTTTTTTTATCAGGGACAAATACACTGCAGGTAGATGTTCATATGCTTTCCAAGTCCTGCACTCCTGGAAGTCTGCATGGAGCCATGCAAGAGACAAGAGCCCATGAGCTTTTCCTTGGTGGTAGAAGACTTATCTTTTGAACAAGTGGTGATTGTAAGGTAAAGGGACCCCTGACCATTAGGTCCAGTTGTGACCGACTCTAGGGTTGCAGCGCTCATTTTGCTTTATTGGCCGAGGGAGCCGGCGTACAGCTTCCGGGTCATGTGGCCAGCATGACTGAGCCGCTTCTGGCGAATCAGAGCAGTGCACGGAAACGCCATTTACCTTCCCGCCGGAGCAGTACCTATTTATCTACTTGCACTTTGACGTGCTTTTGAACTGCTAGGTTGGCAGGAGCAGGAACCGAGCAACGGGAGCTCACCCCATTGTGGGGATTCAAACCACCAACCTTCTGATCAGCAAGCCCTAGGCTCTGTGGTTTAACCCAAGCGCCACCCGCGTCCTGTGGTGATTGTGGTTCTGTGCAATTTCTTGCTGCTGTCTAGAGCCATTTCCCTCCTGATAGAAAAATATGCACTTCCTTCTCTAATGTGGGTCAGTTTGAGTTCCAGGAGCCAACCTTCTCCTTGCAGCATGGATAGTTAAAGATTAATCAGGATTTTACTTTGCAAGCTGCAGTAGGAGGAGGTACTGTAATAATAATAAAAAAGCAGCTTCCTGGAATTTTTATTGTATATTCTGTTTATCTTCTTGCTCTTCAAAAAGTGTTGCTATTTTTTTAAAAAAAATGCTTTTAATCCGCTTTCTGGCTTACAATTTAAACACAATTTAAACAGTGCTTGAATTCGGAGGTGGCAAGTGCTTTTTAAAACTAATCAGGCATGCACCAAAATAAATAAGTGAGAAGCTAATTAATACGCACCTGACATTCCCACGACATTCCTGATTAAAGTTAAGGGTCTTGCCCAGGGAGACAAAGATCAAAACACAGTAGGAAGCCAAACCAAATGCCCCGCCGTGACCTTGCTAGCTATATATTAAGCTGCCTTTCACAGAGCCAGGCTTATTGGTCTATCTAGCCTCCTGATCTGACTGCCAGAAGCTCTCCAAGGTTTCTCTGAGGCAAAGGCCATTTCCCAGCCTAGCCATCTCCCTTTCCTTACATGAGATGCCATATTTGGGGTCTGCAACATGACATCTGTGGGCACCGCAACACAAACCTCTACCCTTCCAATGTTTCTTTTAAAAAATGAGGGTTGGGGTTTCCCCCATGCTTTCTTGATCAACAAGTTTGCCTGTTTTGGGGGAATGTTGCCTGTTTTTTGTGAAGCTACAGGGAACCAGACAGAGGGCCTTCTTGGTGGTGGCGCCTGCCCTGTGGAACGCCCTCCCACCAGATGTCAAAGAGATAAACAACTATCTGACTTTTAGAAGACATCTGAAGGCAGCCCTGTTTAGGGAAGTTTTTAATGTTTGGTGTTTTATAGCTTTCTTCTTCATCATCATCATCATCATCATCATCATCATCATCGGTTGGGTGCTGCCCAGAGTAGCTGGGGAAACCCAGCCAGAAGGGCAGGGTATAAATAAATTATTTTTTATTTTTATCATCATCATCATCATCACTACTACTACTACTAAACTAAACTATCTTGCTTTTTCTCTAAACTAAAAAGTCCCAAGCACTGCAACGTTTCCACATAGGAATTGACATGGCTGATGTTCCTTTCTGTTTTCAGCTAGAAATCTCCAGCACTGCCACCTCATAGAACTACAGTTCCCAGGATTCCCTGGACAAAAGGAACGGCTGTTCGAAGCAGGTCCGCAATGCAATTTCATCCTAATAGTGCACTTCTACCCTGATGTCCAGCTGTGTTTGATGGGAAGATTCCATCAATGCTGTCTCCAAAAAATTTTACACATCAGTTGGGAAGACAGGCGAACTAATGCCAGTGTACTAGAAGAAGCAAAGATCTCCAGTGTTGAAGCAATGATTCTTCAACATTAACTTTGTTGGACTGGTCATGTTGTGCAGATGCCTGATTATTGTCTTCCAAAGCAACTATTCTATGCCAAACTTACAAATGGAAAGCGTAATGCTGGTGGTCAACAAAAGAGGTTTAAAGACTCCCTCAAGGCAAATCTAAAAAAAATGTAGTATAAGCACCAACAATTGAGAAACACTTGCCTCTGTGAGCACTCCAGTTGGAGAACAGCCTTTCCCAAAGGTGTCATGGGCTTTGAAGACACTCGAACTCAGGACGCAGGAGAGAAACGTGCTAAGAGGAAGGCATGCTTGGCAAATCCACACCATGATCAACTCCCACCTAGAAACCAATGTCCCCACTGTGGAAGGACGTGTGGATCCAGACTTGGCTTCCACGGACACTTACGGACTCATTGTTAAAACCGTGTTTATGGAAGACAATCTTACTCGGCTACGAGGCATCGCCAAAGGAGAAGAAGAAAGACATGATCCAGGTAAACAATGCATTGGGAAGAGTTTATGCCAGTAGTGAAGGCAAATGCAGCAACTTTTGGTCCTCCCGACATCTTGATTTTCCAGCTGAGGGAGAATGACCTTGCCTTCAGGAAGAGTGTGGACTTGTTGTCGCACATTAAGAAGGACTTTGATGAACTGGCTGTATTATTCCCAGAGAGAACTGTGTTTTGGTCCTCCCTTCTAAAAAGAAGGGTGTGGCATGGCAGCCATAGCCCTATAGCTATTGACAAATCCATGAAACCTTTGAATGGTGTGGTGGCCTTCAAGCTGCTATATATGAATGGCCACGTGATCGCACACCCTGACATCTGTTTCAGCAACGTGGTTCTTTTTCGTGATGATGGCGTCCATCTTTCCGATCAAGGGAATGATGTGTGGTTGGCAGGCATCGCATCATCCGAAGTATTAGGAATTGGTTGCAGCTGTGAGGGTATTGGCCTTTTGGCTCGGGTGGCGGTTAGGCATTGGAATATGTGTGCTGTGTTGGAAGATTGGGTATGGCCATCATCTACCTCTCCTCTTTTGGGTATTCCATTAAAGGAATCCGGCGGTCGTGGATCCTGTCCGATGCCCTGCTGGTGGCTAGGGCCATGGCACGACCCCTGGTGACGTCATGGGGGAGCTTCCAGTTGTATTTGCATCAACAAGCTCCTCCCATTGGTTGTCGACCCTGATATGACTCCTGTGGAGTCTGGTACAGTGGTGCCCCGCAAGACGAATGCCTCGCAAGACGAAAAACCCGCTAGACGAAAGGGTTTTCCGTTTTTCGATGCACTTCGCAAGACGAAGTTCCCTATAGGCTTGCTTCGCAAGACGAAAACGTCTTGCGAGTCTTGCGATTTTTTTCGCTCCCCCCCTTTTTCTAAGCTGCTAAGCCGCTAATAGCCTTTTAGCCGCTAAGCCGCTAAGCCTTTAATAGCCGCTAAACCGCTAATAGCACTAATCCGCTAATCCGCTAATCCGCTAATAGGGTTGCTTCGCAAGACGAAAAAACCGCTAGACGAAGAGACTCGCGGAACGGATTATTTTCGTCTTGCGAGGCACCACTGTATTGCTGTTTCACCCAATGCCTAAGCCAATACCACTCACATGCTGTAACCAATAAAAGTTGTGGCCTAATTTTGCCCATTAACCTAAAATAATGTGTCTTTGTGTCTTATTATACGCCTATGCGGGTGGAGGGTCCTTGACGTACAAACATGGACAAGACTGAACCTAAATGGCATGTTGCCTCCTAGATGCCAGCTGGGGACTTTTTGTTTCTCTAGACTTTGCTTTGTGTCTCGTTCACCAACACGCCCCACATTTTTACTCTTCCTGCTCTGACTCACCTCACCAGTTTGGCTGAGTCTCCTTTACGCAGGCAGGGAACGGGTCTCACAACCTCGTGGCGTAAACCTGCGGCGTTACATAAAACAATCCCTAAAAGTGAAAATGTAATGGAGCCTTCGCCAGCACTGAGAGAAACACCGGGACTAGTCCCAGCTTGTGCCACGTGTTTGTGCCATCTGAGAGGATGATGAAGTCAGGCAAGAGAGGAAGGCTGTCGCTTCATGCCTTGCCTCCGGGGGGTTCGAAGAAGCACCTGCCTGGTTGCAGCTGGAGAAACAAACGTCCCATCTCCGCACTGCACTTTTTCTTTTAATTAAAGATTTTCTTGATTTACAAAAGTGTGTGCAACGTCTCTCTCTCGTATTCCGCCCCCCCCCCATGTGACATTTTTACAAATCAGTTTCATTTGTTGAGACATTAGGAAGAAAAGGAGGGAAGAGGTGGGAGGGAAGATGGGGGTGAGGTCAGGTGGCGATGTTTCTATTTTACTTACTATATGTAGGGTTTGGTGTCAGCATCGCTTTTGCAGGTTCTCTGCTGTTCACTTGTGTTCCTTTGGTGGTGAGAGAGGTTGGGGGTTGGCCTAGGGTGTGGCTGTTCTTTGTGGTTGGCTGTGGTGGTCTTTGTTTTCGTGTGTGAGTGGGGTGGGTGGGTGTTTTGGATCAGGTTCGCCAAATTGATTTGTATACTGTTGGTGGATTATTGTCATTGTCTTGTTGGGCTGTGTATGTGATAAAGGGGAGCCATACCGGAGTGAAGGTGTCTTCTACGTATTTCAGTTTATTGGTTCATTTTTCTAGTAGGGCTGCTTCCCATACTATTTGGTACCATTGGTCCATGTTGACTCCATCCGCACTGCACATTTAAAGCAGTATCGTACTACCTGAAACAATCACAGCTTCCCCCAAAGAATCCTGGGAAGTATAACTGGTTAAGAGTGCTGAGAGTTGCTAGGACAGGCTTTTCAGAAACAGGACCCACTTTTAAACCAAACATGCATATGATTAGGGGTTCCGGAGAGCGTGGCTTGTCTGAGACCTGATGTTGAATCAGGGGCTCGAAGAGGTTGGGTAGGGTGGAGGTTGAAGCTGCCTGCCTGAGCCCAGCATTTAATAATAATAATCACCATCATCATAATCATAATCATAACAACAACAACAATAACAACAATAACAACAATAACAATAATAACAATAATTTATTATTTATACCCTGCCCATCTGGCTGGGCTTCCCCAGCCACTCTGGGCAGCTTCCAAAAAAATATTAAAATACTGTAATACATCAAGCATTAAAAGCTTCCCTAAACAGGGCTGCCTTCAGATGTCTTCAAAAAGTCTGGTAGTTGTTGTTCTCTTTGACATCTGCTGGGAGGGTGTTCCCAGGGTGGGTGCCACTACCGAGAAGGCCCTCTGCCTGGTTCCCTGTAACTTGGCTTCTCGCAGTGAAGAAACCACCAGAAGGCCCTCGGCGCTGGACCTCAGTGTCCGGGCAGAACGATGGGGGTGGAGATGCTCCTTCAGGTATACTGGACCGAGGCCATTTAGGGCTTTAAAGGTCAGCACCAACACTTTGAATTGTGCTCAGAAACGTACTGGGAGCCAGTGTAGGTCTTTCAAGACCGGTGTTATATGGTCTCGGTCTTTGTTCATTTGACCACACTGTTCTTTAGGCATAGATCTATAATATCAGGGGTCAGCAAACTTTTTCAGCAGGGGGCTGGTCCACTGTCCCTCAGACCTTGTGGGGTGGCCGGATTATATTTGGGGGTGGGGGAAATGAACGAATTCCTATGCCTTAGAACTTTAGAAATTGTAGCTTGGGAGGAGAGGGCAGGTCTCCTAAGACCTCTCAGCACAAACTACATTTCCCATGATTCTTTGCAGGACGACATGACTGCTTACAGTGGTATGATACTGCTTCAAGTGGATAGTGCAGATGTGCCTAGAATGCTGCACTAGTCAGACATTTTTGTCCAATCCAGCAGGTGAATTCTTATGTTCTCGAATCCACTGCAATGCTTCCAATGCTTTTAGGCTCCTGGATGAATTTGGATTTTTGTGCGAGCGTTGTGGGCCCCACCCCGTGCGGTCACTTCCTTCCCTATTCCTACCAGTACAGTGATACCTCGGGTTACATACGCTTCGGGTTACAGATTCCGCTAACCCAGAAATAGTACCTCGGGTTAAGAACTTTGCTTCAGGATGAGAACAGAAATTGTCCTCCGGCAGCGCAGCGGCAGCAGGAGGCCCCATTAGCTAAAGTGGTGCTTCAGGTTAAGAACAGTTTCAGGTTAAGAACGGACCTCCAGAAAGAATTAAGTACTTAACCCGAGGTACCACTGTACTACTCCCTACTACTACTACTACTACTACTACTAATTTGTTGTTGTTGTTTAGTTGTTTAGTCTTGTCCGCTTCTTTGTGACCCCATGGACCAGAGCACGCCAGGCACTCCTGTCTTCCACTGCCTCCCGCAGTTTGGTCAAACTCATGTTGGTAGCTTCGAGAACACTGTCCCACCATCTCTTCCTCTGTCGTCCCCTTCTCCTTGTGTCCTCCATCTTTCCCAGCATCAGGGTCTTTTCCAGGGATCTTCTCTTCTCATGAGGTGGCCAAAGTATTGGAGCCTCAGCTTCAGGATCTGTCCTTCCAGTGAGCACTCAGGGTTGATTTCCTTCAGAATGGAGAGGTTTGATCTTCTTGCAGTCCATGGGACTCTCCAGAGTCTCCTCCAGCACCAGAATTCAAAAGCATCAATTCTTCGGCGACCAGCCTTCTTTATGGTCCAGCTCTCACTTCCATACATCACTACTGGCAAAACCATAGCTTTAACCTTACGGACCTTACTAATGCTAATAATAATCGAGAAATGGAAAAAGTGAAAGCACAAGCAGTTTACACTTCCAAGGATTTTATGTGAAGGTCTTCTCCAGCAGAATTAACTGAAGCCTTGAGCTTGAGCTGAAAGAATGTGCAATATGCATATGGATCATGCAGAAATGGTGAAACTTACCGGAAGATTAAGAAATCAAGATCACAAACTTTTTATAAAAGAACAGAAATAGTTTATCGAATATGTATAGATAAACTGCAGATACAAACATTAGCAGAATTATTGTAATAACCAGCAGTTTCATAAGAGTATATATTTAAAGTAGATAATTAAATGAGCAAATTAAATGAATTTGGATATGCAGAAGATAGTAAAATATATAAATTTAAGGAACCACAGAAAGAGGGGGAAAGAAGTCAAATTTTGAAATGTTAAATTGATTTAAAAAGAGGAAGTAGAGAAAGACGTCAGTCTTCCCGACTTCTTCTTTTTGTTCTACAGATGTTTCAAGGGGGGAAAGTGAACCCCCCTCATGACCAAGGGGGCACTGAGTTGGTGGGAGGGGCTCAAAGGCTTAGCGGACATCAGGAAAAGACTGGTGGTTATTGCGCCTGCAATGTGAACAAATGGTGGTTTCCCCTTGTGATTAGTATATTATTATTTTACGATATTGTACGGTAATTATTTTTCTGTAATTTTATTTTTCTTCCTTGGATTTCCCCTGCAAATAAAAAATCTGCAAATAAAAAAGTAACTTTATAAAAAGGCGCCATGTTGGTCGCATAATAACATCAAAACAGCTTGCTAGATAAGGCCAAGGACTCCCTAGTGTAGCACCCTGCTTGTGGTTAACACTTAGCTGGAATGAAATATTCAAAGCAGCAATAGAGAAATTAAAATAATAATTTATTTGTCAGACAAATAAATGAGAGACACAGTGGTATATGGTTACCAAAGCTCTGCCCACTCCAGCCCTGATGGCCAGCACTTATATTCCCTCAGCCCAGCCCCCTTGCTCCTCCTTTGGCTGCCTCTGTCCAATCAGCCTGGTTGAAATTCCTATTGGCTGTTTGCTAGAACCAATCATAAAAGATACACCCATTTCCTATTACCTTTTATGGGAGACAAAGAGCTATATTTCCTTCTATCCATAAATGGCAGACAAGTAGCCATATATCTTACATTTGCCTCGACCAGGCACCTTAATTATCAGATCATCTTTGCCCTATTGCCCTATTGCCCTATTCACTCCAAAACAGATGGCTAATGGTTTTAATTTTTATCTTAAACAGAGATCTTGGGTTCACCTTCTCACACACCATCAATGAAATAAGACTCTAACATAAGAATCTAACATTTCTTACTTTCTAAATCCTTTGCATAATTACATTTAAGCCAATATATTTCATAGATAACATAGATAGATTTTTAGAAGGAAAGGAACAGTTTCAAAGTAAAAAGGACTCAGTAAAACAGCTTCGAAAGCAGCTTCTTTAGTTTACAACTCCTTTTCCTAGCCAGCTGCTGTTCCTATTAGCTCTTGCCCTTTAACCTTAGGAAGATGTGGCTCAAGTCTAATGGGAGGCACATGGGATTAATTTTCTGTTAAACAATAAATTTCACTATTTACCAACTCTTAATTGTGTGTTTTTGCAGCTTGATTGTATTCTGTAATTTGTATGGTCAGTGTGACCTTTTGCTCCCAGCCTGTAATTTCCTTTTACAACCCTGAGGCACTGCTATAAGATCAGAGGGGCCCTGTTTAGGAAGATAAACATCTGCCAAAGTACTTAGCCAGCTGGTTTCTGCCTGGCATGAGAGATACAAAACATTTACAAATATATATTTTTAAGCTCATTTTAAAATCCAGGCCTTGATCTGATGCCTCCCTAGTCCAGCATTCTGTTCTCACAGCGGCTGATAAAATTCCTCTTCTGGAAAGCCCACCAGCGAGACATGAACACAACAGCCCTCTGCACACCTGTGACTCCCAGCTAGCAGTCCCTGGTAGCTTTGTCTTCCAGGAACTTATCTAAACTTCTTTTAAAGCCATCTCAGACCCTCAAGTATCCCAGATTTGCAGAAGCATTCCCATTTTCTGATTTGATCCCGGAATGTGCTGCTTTTCCTTAGGACGTCCCTATTTTCCTCCGAGAACCGTTGGAGGGTATGGAGTTATGCACCCCATGAGCCAAGGAGATACAACCTTTAGAAGACATCTGAAGGTAGCCCTGTATGGGGAAGCCGCCCAGAGTGGAGGAAGGCACGCTTTGCAAATCCACACCGTGATCAACTCCTGCCCGGAAACCAATGTCCCCATTGTGGAAGGACGTGTGGGTCCAGAATTGGCCTCCACAGTCGCTTACAGACTCATTGTTAAAACCGTGTTTATGGAAGACAATCTTACTCGGCTACGAGTGATCACCAAACAAGAAGATGATTTGTATTTGGAAAATTCCCTCCTGCTTTTTTCTAATTGCAAAGTCTTCAATCAAATCCTCAAAACTAATCTTTTTTTTTTATAAGGTATTTATTGAAGTTTCACAAATTATATAATCAAACACAACAATACAAACAAACAAACACAAACAAGAAAAAACAAGTATAATTTCCAATCCTTATTTTCTTAAAACTTACTTCACCGACCTCCTCATACCTCCCCTTTCTGCATTCCAATTTCAAATATTTAGTTCAGCAAATCCTCACCCTTAATTTTATCTAATTGTTAACCTTTCTTTTCTTTTAACTTAATCTTTACGGCTGTAATCCACTTACTTTCTAAAGCCGCATCATTTTAACACTCATTAATTTTACAATGTTTCTTAAGATAGTACTTAAATTTCTTCCAATCTTCTTCCGCCGTCTCTTTTCCCTGGTCTCGGATTCTGCCAGTCATTTCTGCCAATCCCATATCCTCAAAACTAATCTTATGCTGTTTGTGGAGATCGGCAGGTCAGCCTGCCTTGTTGCAGAATTGTTCTGTTGAGATTTTGGAAATGAACGCTCAGCTGAGCAATTTGTGACCATTAATTTTAAAAATCCAACAATGGGAAATTTCTATGGTGGCCTCCTTGCTGCCCTAAATATGTGCTTCTTTTGCAGAGGCAGAGCTAGTAGCCCTAGGTTAAACGAGGATAAAATCCAGTGAACATTAATCAATACCTCCCCCCCCCCCCGGAGTTGGGGTTCATTTGCTTTTCTGGTCCCCACATGGCATTTCATGGGTGGAGCTCAACCTTTCAAGACAGGGAGCCGCCAAGTGACCCCCCTACTCCCAGTCCTGCAAACAAAACCAACTGCTCCCATTTCCTCATCCACTGAGATGGTATTAAAGCTGTCAGGAAACGCAGGCCGAAAAAGCGAGACGGGCAATTAAGGCATGCCAAGGCAAACCACGCTCATTGTGAGAGGAACGAAGGGGCTGTCGAGGCAATGTTTGCCAGGAGATCTCAAAGCCTTCTGGAGGAGAACGGCGGCGTTTCCTGCTCGAGTTGACCTCCAAAGATGATTTGCTTTTAACAGGTTTAGCTCTTAATTAGCAGGAGAATAAGGGTGTGGTCAATCTTCATTCCCTTTCTTCACTGTGATATGTAAGACATCGTATTGATGGTTTAGTAAATGGGCTTACTGGTCTTACACACCTGCCAGTTGTTCTCACAGGCTGGGTGGCTCCAAGGGGAGATTGGCAAGGATCCGGGTGGCTCCTGTTATGCAAATTTATGGCGCAAGTTCACTTGGAATACTCTGTCCGGTTCTGGTCGCCTCGCCCCAAAAAGGATATTGAGAAAAGTTCATAAAAGGGCAACCAATGGTTTACAGAAAGCGGATTTATTGGGTGTTTTCGTGCAGTGGGTGTGTTGAATAATTTTTTTATATACTGCTGACAGATGAAGAATCTTTTTTCTGCTGTCCCCGTTCTTTTTTCTCTTTATCCTTTCCCTATATTCCTTTCTCTCTCTCCTTTTTTGGCCCGTGTTTAGATTAGCTTTCTAGCTTTGGATAAAAAGGGCACTGGGTATTAACTTTCGTGTTCCTTTTTTTGCAAATGTTAATGAAATGTATTCAAAAAGGGAGAGAAAATGGCAACCGACCTGTCTGATGGGAAGGAGCAACTTCCCTTTGAGGAAAGGCTTCAGCATTGGGGAGTTTTTAGTTTAGAGAAAATGTGAGTTAAGGGCTGCCATTCCTTTTTACCCCCCGCTGCAATTGTGGGTTGTAGAATGCAAGATGCATTCCACAACCTCGTGAAAGAGAACGGTCAGCCTTCTTACTATGTTCACACTGCAGGTGGTTTGAGGCAGAGATATCCAAGGCCACCGGCTGAGGTCTTGGAGAAGGTGAGATCTGAACTAGGCTCGCTTTTGTCAACCTGGTGGTTCCCTCATTGCGAGAAGTGAGGTTACAGGGATCCAGACAGAGGGCCTTCTCAGTAGTGGCACCCGCCCTGTGGAACGCCCTCCCACCAGATGTGAAGGAAATAAGTAGCTATCTTATATTTAAAAGACATCTGAAGGCAGCCCTGTTTAGGGACGTTTTTAATATTTAATGCTGTATTGTTTTTAATACTCGATTGGAAACCGCCCAGAGTGGCTGCCCAGATGGGTGGGGTATAAATAAATTATTATTATTTAACCTGGTGCCCTCAATATTTCAGATTACAACTCCCATCAGCTTCAGCCACCACAGTTGGGTGTGCGGCTCAAGTGAGACCTTGCCAGCCTAGTTTGGATCTTCCAGTGCCCATTTTGCCACCCGTGGTTCCCAAGTGTCTTTTCTTCGCTTTCCAGATGCTGCAAAACAAAAGCCCGGGAGAGATCCCAAAGAAGCGCCACCTCCCACATGGAAGCCGTTTCCTGCTCCCAGTGAACTATAGGCATTAAAAAGTTTATAAGCGTTAGTAAAAGTTATATTTGGAAGGGTTTTAACAAGTTTCTGTTTGCGCTCAGGGCATATTTAAACCAGGCGCAGTCTTGTTTTACTGGGAAGGAGGGGCTTAAAAGAGCATGATCCTGGCCACGCATTTCTGCACAAGGCAAAAGGATACAGGATTGGGCCACTGTAGGCAACACTAGCAGTTATGTTGGTGCATCAATGCAGCAGAAAAATATCCAGGGCCGGTTGTGTGTGAATGCAGGACGGAGGAACCTCAGATGCAGGGACTGAATGCACCCCTCCAAGCCTCTCTGCCTGGCCCTCATAACTCTTTCCAGGCTCTGTACCCATCGCCAGCTGTTTTCTTCCTGGGTGAAAATGTGTCCTGGAACGCCACCCCTGCCTCTTGTTTGCCTAGATAAGGTTTTCCCAAGCTTGGGTCTCCAGCTGTTTTGGGACTACAATTCCCATCACCCCTGACCACAAGTCCTGCAAGCTACGGATGATGGGACTTGTAGTCCAAAAACAGCCAGAGACCCAAGTTTGGGAAACCTTGGGTGGAAGGGCAGAGGCGGGAGGGTGCAAGTGTAAAAATGAGGCAAGATTTGGCCAAGGCACAGTCTGACCCCCCTCCTTTGGTAATCCTCATAGAACTCTAGCCCAATGGTTGCCATGTATTTGATTTTGAATTGATTTTAGAATGAATTGATTTTAAAATGCATTTCAATTGATTGTGGTTTTATGTCAACTGTGTTACTTTTATTGTTGTTAGCCGCTCTGAGCCCGGCTTTGGCTGGGGAGGGTGGATACAACTAAATTATTATTATTATTTTGTTCCTCCGCCCACTTGTGTCTGGCCCCGCCCACAAGGGGCATGTGGCCACCCAGAAGGTTGCCCGGAATGGAGGGGGTGTGGCCCTTGGGCTTAAGGAAGCTTCCCCACCCTTGCCTTGCCAAAATAACTGAGGGCAGGGCAACTAGACTGGGGCAAATGGGCTGCAGGGAGCGTTGCGTGGCAAGGTGGGTGGGTGTGTGAAACGGGAAGAGAAGACAGCAGTAAGACCTGGGAGAATCCTCTAGAGACCCACAGGGACAAGAGCTGAAAGGGATCCCCAAGGGTTGTCTAGTCCAACCCCCTGAAATGCAGGGATCACAATTAAAATATCCGTGATAAATGGCCACCCAACTTTTAAACCCCCAAGGAAGGAAAGTCGACCACCTTCTGAGTTGGTCTGTTCTACCATTCAGCAATGAGCACTGTTCCACAGCAATTGATATTTTGGCTCAGGGTTTCAGTGTTTGATCTAGGGAAGGGTTTGTACCAACACCTGACCAATGAGGAGTTTGTCAGCAAATGGCAGAAAACCATGGCAGAAAACCTCTATTGGTCTGTCACCCCCCCCACCCCAACTGTATTACCTGGGTTATGAAGGTGCCCTAAAGACGTTAAAGCAAAGATTATGGGATAATGCACATAGTGACTTGCGATCTCGATCACACGCAGTCTGAAGTCCGCTGGCAGTAGGAGTACAATATGGGCATGTCTTTAAATTAACATCTTACATTCAAAACCTGACAGTACCAAATTATTGAAGGCTTTTCACCAAAGCCAGACTAAACGTCCTTCCTTCTGCAGTGTTGGATGGCAGGTTGAGATGAGTCCCCTACCAGGACAGACTTTGCTCCTGTGCTCAAGACATCGATTCCATAAAACATATTTTGCTGCACTGTGCAAAATATGAGCAAGCCAGGGCTGAACTGATATTACCCTTGCTGGTACCTTTCCCGGGAAAATCAGAGGCTCACTATGTCAGGTTCCTACTGGAAGACTGGACAAATGCTAGAACATTAGCAGTGGCAAAGTTTTTATCGGTGGTTGCAAGAACCAATGATCCCTATCTTTTCAACAAAATGCTTGTTTAACCTGGAGGTAGGCTGTCTGAATTGTGCATTGCTTTGTAACGATTTGTTGGGACTCTGGACCGTAATAAAGATTGATTGATTGGTTGATGTTTTCATTTACATACATTCATTCGAAGTAAGATGGGTTTATGAAGCAATTCTATATCCTCCCACCATGCTGACAAAGAATTCTACGAAACAATAGTCTATATCCGGAATCACTGTTCAGTGTTGGACATCATATTTGCTGAATACACAAAACTTCACAGCTTGTCTGTCATCGTACAAAGTCTGTTACCTCGCTTCATTTAAAGATTTTCAGAGACTTTGAGACTAAAGATTTCATTTTGTACTTGTTATGGTTTGAAGGAATTCTATAAAGATTGTCTATTGCGTATGTACATGGTCATGGTGTTGCCTAGACATTGCTGATGTTCTAACCGTTGAACAGCTCTGAAAGTTCTTCCTGATGCTTAATCAGAATCTACTTCCTTGTGACTTTAATCCATCGGTTCGGGTCCTAGCCTCTGGAGCAGGAGAAAACATGCTTGCCCCATCTTCTGTGTGACAGCCCTTAAGATATTTGGAGACGACTCTCTGTTTTCTCTTTTCCAGGCTAAGCATAGCCAACTCCCTTGAGCGTTCCTCATTTCTACTCATCTTCTACTAACGCAGTGGTGGAACCGCAAAGCATTAACTGATGTCGCAACTGCAGCATGTTGCAAAAATATCAACCACAAGGCTGCAATATGAGTGTGCTGTGGCTCCTAACCAGAGCTTAGGGTTTTGTTTTGGGTTTTTTAAATGAATTAACAGCTGCACAACATTCTGCATCTTGAAAGCCTCTGTCTATTTTAAAAGTGGGAGACAGGTTTCTAGTCCTTAGGGCTGTGGATATGGCTTTCAAGGTGGACAGGTAACAGGAGGTAGTTCAGGAGGGCATGCAGTGGTGGCTGACCCCCACCATAGCTAGGAAAATCAGACTGAAGAAGGCAAAACGAACTTGAGTACAAGTGCATTTGCACCTCGTACCTACGGGACTGCCTCACCCGGTCTGTCCCACGGAGGACCTTAAGGTCCATAAATAGCAACACCCTAGAGGTCCCGGGCCCTAAGGAAGTCAGATTAGTGTCAACCAGAGCCAGGGCCTTTTCAACACTGGCCCCGGCCTGGTGGAACGCTTTGTCTCATGAGACCAGGGCAGGATCTGATTTCTTTCTGCAGGGCCTGTAAGACAGAGTTGTTCTGCCTGGCCTTTGGCTTGGAATCAACTTGATTTCCTCCCCCTCTTTCCTTTTTCCTTTCTCCTTCTGTGATGGAACTCCTATTTGGGGACTTCCCTGGCTTTTTTCTGGCCCATGTAGGACCAGTCTGGATAGCTGGCCTTGGTGAAGACTTGACGTTTTGAGTTTCTACTGAAATGAGGCTGCATTTTAATGTTGTATTTTAATCTTGTTTTTAAGTTGTATTTCAATCAATTGTTTTATATCTGGTGTTAGCCGCCCTGAGCCCGGCCTTGGCTGGGGAGGGCGGGGTATAGTATAAATAAAATTTGTTGTTGTTGTTATCATTATTATTTCTGCAGGCTAAAGGGCTGTGACATGGAAAATGGGAGCAAATTTGTTTTCAGAGACTCTTCAGCTGTGAAGCCTGTACTTCAGGGGGTTGGTCTAGATGACCTTTGGAGACCCTTCCAATTCTATGATTCTAAGATATAAGCATCCTGAATTGATTTAATGCCTGGGAGAGAAAACACTCCTATAGTGAGTTCGGTATGTATGTAGAGTAAAATAAGCTTTGGATGAAAAAACAGCATTTCACACCTTGACGGTTTTAAGAGGGTGTGATGTTTTAATTAGAATTCCACTGGACGAATAAAGGGAAATGTTCCAATTATTTCCTTGGCCTCAAAAGTTGGCGGGAGGAGAATTTAATAAGAGTTTCTACAATAACAAGAGTCCTTTATTAGGGAGGTCAAGTTTCTCTAAACTGGATGAGTCTACAGGAGGAAATAGGATCAAGAGAAGTTTGTATGTAATAAAAATACCTTTCTTATAAGACAGCGCTAAGTGGAAAAAGTTATGGGTGAGAACACACCCTGGGCGACACTTTATACATGCAGCACAAAGTTCCAAAAGGTTCTAAATGGACCATTTCTCTGTACGGGCCTCTACTGACTTGACCAATCCTTCTCCCAAAATCTTGAAGTCTTCCAAAATGGCCTCCACATTGGGAACTGTCAGGGGCTCAGGCGCAAGGGCAGACATCATTCTTCCTTTCATGCTTAGCACCTGTGACGGAAAGAACAGATATAATAAGTGAGTTCAGACCGTGGCTCAATCCAAACACTGTACCAAAACCGGGTTTAGAACCCAAAATCTGAACCGAGGTTCTGAACAGGCGGGCAAACCATGGTTTGCATTTCGCCTGTCTGGTTTCAGCGTCCATCCGCTCAGCATTTCTACTTCTGTGCTACAAGAGCCTCCAGAGGTGCAGAGAGTGTGGTTTTCCCATTTAGGTACCGCAACAAACCTTGGTTAGCACAAACCATGGTTTCCAAAACACCACCTTTTCAGTGGTGACACCCAGTACTTGGAATTTCTTCCCCAAACCAACTTGCACAGAGCTGATCTTTACCTTTACAATGCCAGTTTGTAAAGGTAACTAAAAAATACCTTTTTTTTACTTATCTGGCCAATTTAAGACGGTCTGATACCGTTTCTATCTTACTGGTATAGATTCCATGCTTTGCAATAAATAATCTGTTACTTTACCAGGAAAACTGTCCTAAAACTTTCCAGTTACTCTGGAAGAGCGAGGAAGAAACCTTTGCTAAGCGATATGGTTTGCTAAACGGTACTCGAGTTTCTCCTTTAACCATGGTTTGGCATGTTGCTTGAATTGAGCCCCACTCCCTAGGCCTTGCTAGCCTCTGAAACGGAAAGCCGGTCTGAGCCACTTGAGCAGAATCTGTCTGCCAACAGCACGCCAGCTGATGCACAAAATGCATATGCAACAGCACAGGGGCAGTCAGTGTGGTGCACCTGCCACCATGATGGCTAGGAACTTGCCGTATTTTTCGCTCTATAAGATGCACTTTTTCCCTCCTAAAAAGGAAGGAGAAATGTGTGTGCGTCTTATGGAGCGAATGCAGGCTGTGCGGCTATCCCAGAAGCCAGAACAGCGAGAGGGAGCACTGCACAGCGCTCCCTCTTTCTGTTCTAGCTTCTGGCTTAGCCCCTCTGTCCCTTCCCCCACCTCCTGCAAAAGCCCCCAAGAGCCGCGTGGACGCTGCCCTTCTTCCTCCTCGGGGAAAAGCCTGCAAGCGCCACACACATGCTCCACGTGGCTTGTGAAAGGGGCTACCTTTGAAGGTGACCTGGAAACTACAACTAATCCAGAACACGGCAGCTAGACTGGTGACTGGGAGCGGCCGCAGAGACCACATAACACCGGTCTTGAAAGACCTACATTGGCTCCCAGTACGTTTCCGAGCACAATTCAAAGTGTTGGTGCTGACCTTTAAAGCCCTAAACGGCCTTGGTCCAGTATATCTGAAGGAGCGTCTTCACCCCCATCGTTCTACCCGGACACTGAGGTCCAGCACCAAGGGCCTCCTGGCAGTTCCCTCACTGCGAGAAGCCAAGTTACAGGGAACCAGGCAGAGGGCCTTCTCGGTAGTGGCGCCTTCCCTGTGGAACGCCCTCCCACCAGATGTCAAAGAGAACAACTACCAGGCTTTTAGAAGACATCTGAAGGCAGCCCTGTTTCGGGAAGCTTTTAATGTTTGATGTATTATAGTATTTTAATATTCTTTTGGAAGCCGCCCAGAGTGGCTGGGGAAGCCCAGCCAGATGGGCGGCGTATAAATAATAATAAATTATTATTATTATTATTATTATTATTATTATTATTATTATTATTATTTATAGCACTGAGCAGAGCCTGGGATGCATACAGACTCTGCTCAGCGCTCCCTTTAAAGAATATATTTTTCCTTGCATTCCCCCTCTAAAAACTAGGTGTGTCTTATGGAGCAAAAAGTACAGTATTTTGCTAGTAAAAAAGGATGGTGGTGTTGGGGTGGGGGTGGGGAAAGGGTGCTTGATTATTCGACCGGCTCCATCAGATTTCATGCTAGAGGCTCTGTTCTGCGACCAGTTGGGCATGCCAAGCCACGCAAAATCCAACACCCTCTGACTCTTTTATCCACATGAGCTGTTGCAGTTACAAAGCAGCAGCCATGTAGATTTATTTATCCTTTGGCTGAAAGCCAGCAGTTCCCCACCTTCTCCTCAAGTCATCTTTCCCTCCAGCTCCCATACATCTTGCACTTCCAAAGTGGCTTCTTATGTGAGCTCACTGCCAAGCCCTTCATCAATCAGCTCTGTCCTTTCTCGTTCCTCATCTTCTTTTGCACCTGCTCTCTCGATCTTCCAGCTTGCTCCTCATCTATCCCCCTCTTACATCCTTTCTCCCCTCCAACCCAAAAGGTCTCTGCACCTTTCGCCATGTCGCTGGCCGAAAACAGCAGCCCCTCGCTCATCGGCCAAGATACCCCTTTTCTCTGCAAGCCTCTCCCTCAGCCATCCCTCCCTGTGTCACTTAACATCAGCTCTAAGCATTATGGGACACGGGTGGCGCTGTGGGTTAAACCACAGAGCCTAGGACTTGCCGATCAGAAGGTCGGCGGCTCGAATCCCCTCAACAGGGTGAGCTCCCGTTGCTTGGTCCCTGCTCCTGCCAACCTAGCACTTCGAAAGCACGCCGGCGGGAAGGTAAACGGCGTTTCCATGTGCTGCTCTGGTTCGGCAGAAGCGGCTTAGTCATGCTGGCCACATGACCCGGAAGCTGTACGCCAGCTCCCTCAGCCAATAAAGCGAGATGAGCGCTGCAACCCCAGAGTCGGCCACGACTGGACCTAATGGTCAGGGGTCCCTTTACCTAAGCATTCCGGCAGGCAGAATGCTCTCTGGCCACCTCTATTTGCTGCCCCGCGCCTTGCACCCTGTGCAAATGCGACCCAGAACCCAGGTTACAAAAATACACACGGTCCAAATCCCAGGGTTCAGACCGCCTCACCTTGAAAGGCTGTGGCTCAAAGGCCGAAGGCTTCCAGAGGACTCCCACCACCTCTCCTCCATGCTTGTCGTAGAAAAACATTGCCAGGTCACCGAATGCCGCCTGCAAAGGAGAGAGGTTTGGAAGAGACCAGGGTTAAGCTGATGGTTTTGGAAGGACAACATCGATCTAAACCTGCATTGATACAGAGGTGCCAAGCGAACACTTCTGCAAAAATTGCACAGTTAGAACATATCACTAATGTTTATGTCACAAACGGAACAATCGAAAACTACAATAAGGTGTAGAAAGAGGACTCTGAAAGCAACAAATTTAAAACTCGAACTAAGCGTCACCGGTTCCAATTATTCCCAGGGATTCTCAATGCAGACGCGTTGTCCTCAAAGCCATTCCACCTCGCAGCATCTTAGGTTATGTAATGTTATTCGTTCCTGTGATATGACCAGGTTCGGTTTAACCAAGAAGAAATAAAAAGTTGTTTATGTGATTTATTCCAGATCTTAGGTATGTTGATTATCTCTGGCACTTGCAAGTTAACACCTGGTCTCTGATATGCAGATTGCACAGAAACTCAAAAAATAAGGCGCTCAAAGGCGATGGTTGTTGTGAGACACGGCGGAGGAATGCGTTCCTGCCCCAGGGGGAGACTGAGCAGCCTGAAATTTGGCTTCTTTGTCGCATTTTGGCTAGGGAGAAAACTGAGAGGAGGGTCAGACTGACAGATGGAGATTGGGTGAAGCTTGCCAATACATTCCTATAAGGGGAAATGAATTCACATAAGACTTAAGCTGGGCACGTCTTGCCCCATCAGCCGTTGCAAATAAACAAATGACTCTAAAACTGTTTAGAACTGAGCAAAGCCTCAACATCACCTACCCATATATCTGCCCAACGCCCATCAAGGTCACACACAGGTCAATCTTTATCTCTGTTAAGACCTACCCTGACATAAGAGATTCACAGAAGACTGGTGTAAATTTACGGAATATTTGAAAAGTAATTGTGATGATCAGATTACATTTGTAGGTTTGCAAGAAGATTTTGCGAGTTGAATTATTTGAATTATTGCAAAAATGGATAAAGAGGAGGATTGTTAGTTAAGAGAATTAAAGGTAATATGAATTTAAGAAATGCAGAAGAAATAATAAGAATGGTGAGTCATCAGAGGTGCTGATGGAAGTCCAAAAAGATTGTATAAGATGTGAAGTTTTGTGGTATGTATGACAATTAATATACTAAAATTAATAAAAATTATTATATATATATATATATATATATATATATATATATATATATATATATATATATATGCTTTCGTAGATTTTCACGGGTATAGGAATGCAGGTTTTGGTGTCTTCGGGTGTCTTCCCGTGTAAGAGTCGGGGTGTCTGTGCGACGCTTCGACGAGGTCTCACTCGTCATCTTCAGGCTGGTGCTTTCGGCTTCTTGTTACTGGAACAGAGCAGAGTCTGGTGTTTGAGTTCCTATAAATACTGTTGAGGGGTGTGGTGTATAGCCTCCAACGTTCTGGGTAGAGAGGAAGTTCCTAGATTAGTGTGCCTTTTCTTCTTTTGTTCCTTAATTACTTGAGGGATATCTTGGGTGATTTCATGAGTGATATTCTGAATATCACTGGGTGGGTCATTAATTACTTGAGGGATATCTTGGGTGATTTCATGAGTGATATTCTGAATATCACTGGGTGGATCATTAAGTGTAGATTAGTTGCTAAAGCTCTCGTGTCTTGACCTCTTGAGCTTGTGAAGAGTTTTTCTGAGAAGATGGCTGTGCTGCATTTAGTTGTGCTCTGGCTTGGCTTCGTGTATAGGGGCGAGCTATGGTTTTGTGCCTTGTGCCAGCCAGATCTGTGTAGGGATTGCAGGGGGGTGCAGCATCCGGAGGTGCCACTATAGTTTGGTTGCTGGATGGAGTCTGTAATATGTCTGTGGAGAGGGTCTGGGTTTGGGTCTGGTGTGGTTGATTGGTGACGGCGTTCTGTGTGCCTCTGGTTCTGGTGTCGGTTTTTGTGGGGAGGGCTAATTTCCAGATGTCTGGCAGGCGGGACGTGTCGTCACGCTTGTTCATGTTGTGAGGGTGTTTCTCTATCTCGATGGCTTCCATGATTATTCTCTTGTGGTGATGTTCCATGTTAAAGAGCAATTTGGAATCTGCAAAATTAATTTCGTGTCCTGTTTCTTTCATGTGTTGGAAAAGAGAGGAAGTTTTTTCTTCTTTTTTGACGGCATTCTTGTGTTCTGCGATACGTGCATTTATTCGTCTGTTTGTTTGTCCAATGTACGTGGCTGGGCAGACTTTGCAGGGTATTTCATAGACCCCTTGGTTTTCCAGCTGGATTTTGTCTTTTGGGTTTCTGAGGATATTGGCTATTTTTTGGTTGGTGCAGAAGGCTGTTTTGATATTGTGTTTATGGAGGATTTTGCTGATTTTGTCTGTAGTGCCCTTGATATAAGGAAGGAGGGCCATGCCATTGTTTTCTTCTGTGTCTTGGTTTTTGGGGGGTGTTTCTTTTTGGATTAGCTTCGTAACCCTGTTTTTCTGGTATCCATTGGCGATTAACACATTTGAGAGATACTGTAACTCAGTTGTCAAGTGGTCTTTGTCAGCCAGGCGTTTGGTTCTGGAGATGAGAGTCTTGGCTACGGAGTTTATTTGTGCAGGGTGGTGGTGTGATTGTGCATGTAAGTAACGGTTGGTGTGTGTTTTTTTCCGGTAGATAGTGTGTCCTAGGGAGCCATCAGGTTTTTTGTAGATTAGGACGTCAAGAAAGGGGAGTTGGTTGTTGTCTTCTATTTCCATAGTGAATTGTATTTTGGGGTGTAGGCTGTTGAGATGTGTGAGGAAGCTATCTAGTTTTTCTTTCCCGTGTGGCCAAATTACAAAGGTGTCGTCAACATATCTGAGCCAAAGTTTGGGTTTGTGTTCTGACTTGTCTAAAGCATTGGTTTCAAAGTGTTCCATGTACAGATTTGCGATGACCGGTGAGAGGGGTGATCCCATGGGTGCTCCTTCTATCTGTTTGTATCTTTGTCCATTGTGGATGAAGTACGTGTTGGTTAGGCAGTGGTTGGTCAGGTCCAGGATGTATTTGGGGGGGTTGTATTTGTTTTGAATGGCTGTCAAGGCTTCATTAATGGGCACTTGAGTGAAGAGAGATACAACATCGAAGCTCACAAGTAGGTCATCGGGATGTAGGTATTGTTTCTTTATTGTTTCTATGAACTGGAAGGAGTTAGTAACGTCGAAGCTAGCCTGACCAAAATCGACCCAGATGAAGCCAATAAAATCAGACTTGAAGTCACCAACATCCTCTGCTCCAGCAAACCACCCAGAAGCAATTTACACAAAGAAGAACAGAAAGCACTCACCAACCTGAGGAAAGACAACAACATAATCATTCTCCCAGCAGACAAAGGCAACGCCACTGTTGTGATGAACACATCGGACTACCAAGCAAAACTATCAAATCTACTCCAAGACCCTACCTACCAACCTATAAAAACAGATCCCACCACCTATCTGGAAAAAACCACCAAATCCAAAATAAAAGCCTCTCCTATCAGTGAAGAAATCCAGCTAAGAATCATCCCCAGAGAAAAATCATCCAGATGCCCCAAACTCTACGGTCTCCCCAAGATACACAAAGAAGGAACACCACTCAGACCAATAGTCAGCTCCATAGGCTCACCTCTACAAAATCTCGCTAAATTTCTCGCTAAGCAACTTCAGCCCTATGCAGAATCCATCGCTTCACACGTTACTAACTCCTTCCAGTTCATAGAAACAATAAAGAAACAATACCTACATCCCGATGACCTACTTGTGAGCTTCGATGTTGTATCTCTCTTCACTCAAGTGCCCATTAATGAAGCCTTGACAGCCATTCAAAACAAATACAACCCCCCCAAATACATCCTGGACCTGACCAACCACTGCCTAACCAACACGTACTTCATCCACAATGGACAAAGATACAAACAGATAGAAGGAGCACCCATGGGATCACCCCTCTCACCGGTCATCGCAAATCTGTACATGGAACACTTTGAAACCAATGCTTTAGACAAGTCAGAACACAAACCCAAACTTTGGCTCAGATATGTTGACGACACCTTTGTAATTTGGCCACACGGGAAAGAAAAACTAGATAGCTTCCTCACACATCTCAACAGCCTACACCCCAAAATACAATTCACTATGGAAATAGAAGACAACAACCAACTCCCCTTTCTTGACGTCCTAATCTACAAAAAACCTGATGGCTCCCTAGGACACACTATCTACCGGAAAAAAACACACACCAACCGTTACTTACATGCACAATCACACCACCACCCTGCACAAATAAACTCCGTAGCCAAGACTCTCATCTCCAGAACCAAACGCCTGGCTGACAAAGACCACTTGACAACTGAGTTACAGTATCTCTCAAATGTGTTAATCGCCAATGGATACCAGAAAAACAGGGTTACGAAGCTAATCCAAAAAGAAACACCCCCCAAAAACCAAGACACAGAAGAAAACAATGGCATGGCCCTCCTTCCTTATATCAAGGGCACTACAGACAAAATCAGCAAAATCCTCCATAAACACAATATCAAAACAGCCTTCTGCACCAACCAAAAAAATAGCCAATATCCTCAGAAACCCAAAAGACAAAATCCAGCTGGAAAACCAAGGGGTCTATGAAATACCCTGCAAAGTCTGCCCAGCCACGTACATTGGACAAACAAACAGACGAATAAATGCACGTATCGCAGAACACAAGAATGCCGTCAAAAAAGAAGAAAAAACTTCCTCTCTTTTCCAACACATGAAAGAAACAGGACACGAAATTAATTTTGCAGATTCCAAATTGCTCTTTAACATGGAACATCACCACAAGAGAATAATCATGGAAGCCATCGAGATAGAGAAACACCCTCACAACATGAACAAGCGTGACGACACGTCCCGCCTGCCAGACATCTGGAAATTAGCCCTCCCCACAAAAACCGACACCAGAACCAGAGGCACACAGAACGCCGTCACCAATCAACCACACCAGACCCAAACCCAGACCCTCTCCACAGACATATTACAGACTCCATCCAGCAACCAAACTATAGTGGCACCTCCGGATGCTGCACCCCCCTGCAATCCCTACACAGATCTGGCTGGCACAAGGCACAAAACCATAGCTCGCCCCTATACACGAAGCCAAGCCAGAGCACAACTAAATGCAGCACAGCCATCTTCTCAGAAAAACTCTTCACAAGCTCAAGAGGTCAAGACACGAGAGCTTTAGCAACTAATCTACACTTAATGATCCACCCAGTGATATTCAGAATATCACTCATGAAATCACCCAAGATATCCCTCAAGTAATTAATGACCCACCCAGTGATATTCAGAATATCACTCATGAAATCACCCAAGATATCCCTCAAGTAATTAAGGAACAAAAGAAGAAAAGGCACACTAATCTAGGAACTTCCTCTCTACCCAGAACGTTGGAGGCTATACACCACACCCCTCAACAGTATTTATAGGAACTCAAACACCAGACTCTGCTCTGTTCCAGTAACAAGAAGCCGAAAGCACCAGCCTGAAGATGACGAGTGAGACCTCGTCGAAGCGTCGCACAGACACCCCGACTCTTACACGGGAAGACACCCGAAGACACCAAAACCTGCATATATATATATATATATATATATATATGCTTTCGTAATATATATATATATATTAAAAAAAAGACCTACCCTGACATAAAGCTAAGGCATCATTGCATGGACAAAATAAAGCTGAGCTCCTGTTGAATTTTGTTGTTGTTTTAAGGGGAGAGGAAGTGAGACCAGTAGCTTCTTTCCTAAACAGCTCAGCACAGTCCCTGGTGTCCCAAGGCCACGCAGAGAGCCCCTCTTGTGTCACAATGACTCCTGGAAAATAGCCAGTAAACTGACTCTGCAAACTGCTTGCTTGTTTTGCAATGCAGGCGGGAAACAGATTTCTAGATTAGCTTGCTGCGCATAATGCACACAAGGGGCTCAGAGACTGTGACAGAGATTTCCCCCAACCCACGCCGGATGTATTGGACTACAGCTCAGCTTTGCAGGCTGGGGCTTGTGGGAATTGTAACTCAAAACATTTGGATGGCGCCAGGTTGGGGAAATCTGCCCTAACCCTCCTTCCATATAAATGAATGGGTAACGTTCACTCACAGAATCATAGAACTGCAGTTGGAAGGGACGCCCCCTCCAAGGAACGTCTAGTCCAACCCCCTGCAAAGCAGGGATCTCAACACACGGTCCCCCATCCAATTTGAAACCATACCGGACCCTGCTTAGCTTTGCAAATGTGCTAGCAGTTTTATTGCTGCACAAGGACAAAGGGGAACTGAAATTGCATTTTAACCTGTATTTTAAATTGTTTTTTTCTTTTTCTCTCCCCCCCCCCATTATGTTTTTATTGTAATTTTACTGGTGTTAGCCGCCCTGAGCCCGGCTCTGGCTGGGGAGGGTGGGGTATAAATAAAAATTCTTCTTCTTCTTCTTCTTCTTCTTCTTATTATTATTATTATTATTATTATTATTATTATTATTATTATGAAGCTCTACCCTCAAAGTATACCACTGCAGTCATGTCAAAATCTCACTTCCATCAAACCCCTCCTCTGGGTCCAGGTTTCTTTGCGTTATTAAATCGTTCCCACAGTTGGCAAGGTTCGTTTGATACCAAGAAACCGAGCCTTTAGCACCACCGTCCCGGTCCCATGGAACTCCCTGCCACAAGAGATTCCTTCTGTGCTAGCTCTAAAAATGCCTGCTGAAACGGTTTCTGTTCTGCCAGGCCTATGAGGGCAATTAAGAGTACACTCTTCCACAGTGATTAACTGATGCCTGCTATTTAATTCTGTAATGGTTTTATTGTATGAGTTTATGTTTTTATTGCCGTAAATTGTGTGTGTGTGCATAATGCAACATCGGTATACAAATATTTTTATTTGCATGCAGCAAGTTATTAATATATTAATGTATATTAATAACTAATTAATACTATATTAAGTCTGCATGGTCGTTGGCTCAGCCACTAACCTCACACGACCTGATTAATAACTCAGCCTATGCACGTGCAAAAGAAAAGCCGGATCAGGCCCATGCCCCATTTAGTCCATCATCCTGCTCTCACAGTGGCCACCCAGGCACCTCAAGGGAAAACTGAAAACCCATGCCTCCTGTGGGAGTGAGTTCCACAGATTAACCGTAAAGAGGACACAATCTCTGGCTGTCCCTGCAAAGGGTGAGGGAGGCCAGGTTTAAGTTTGTGCAACTGAAACAGTTGACCGAGTGCAATTGAAACCACTGCACATTGCAGTGGCTTTCTAACCCTTTTGAGCCCACGGTGCCTTTGACCCACTGCATATTTTCTGTGGCTCCCCTGTGGGGTTTAATTACAGGATGTGCATGCACATAAGTGGGAGCAGCAGCGGCGGCAGGACTCAGGCTAGAATCAGGGAGAGAGAGAGAGAGATCAAGAGAGAGATTTGCAGATTTGCAGCAAGGATGGCTAATATGAATAGGGAGAAAGAGGAGGAGGCTGCAGAGACAGGTTGAAAACCTCTGCCTCACTGCATTAACTCGCACGCGGATGATGATGCTATTATACTAATAAGCCTGAGAGATTACGGTTTATATCTGCGCACAGAGGAATATGTTGCTGTTTAGTCGTTTAGTCATGTCCGCCTCTTCGTGACCCCATGGACCAGAGCATGCCAGGCACTCCTGTCTTCCTCTGCCTCCCGCAGTTTGGTCAAACTCATGCTGGTCTCTTCGAGAACACTGTCCCACCATCTCGTCCTCTGTCATCCCCTTCTTGTGCCCTCTTTCCCAACATCAGGGTCTTTTCCAGGGAGTCTTCTCTTCTCATGAGGTGGCCAAAGTCTTGGAGCCTCAGCTTCAGGATCTGTCCTTCCAGTGAGCACTCAGGGCTGATTTCCTTCAGAATGGAGAGGTTGGATCTTCTTGCAGTCCATGGGACTCTCAAGAGTCTCTTCCAGCACCAGAATTCAAAAGCATCCATTCTTCGGCGATCAGCCTTCTTGATGGTCCAGCTCTCACTTCCGTACATCACTACTGGGAAAACTAGAGCTTTAACTGTACGGCTAAACCGTAGCTTTAACAGAGGAATATACGGGGTGCTAATTGGGCCCCCCGCCTTTTCTCATGACGGACGCTTGCTGAATGAAGCCGTGTGTGCTAATAACGTCAGGAGGAATATTGCTATGTGCCCTGCCAGGACTCTGAACCTTCTTGTTAAAAACCGCAGCGTGATTCAGAAGCTGCTGAAGCAACAAAACCCAGATGCTTTTAAAAAATAATAATAACAAGGAAGGGTTATGCGCTGCCTGGGAAACTTCCCTTTTGCCAGGAGTCAGCGGAGGCACAGATCAAGACAGAACCTGTTCTCTCGCTCTGTTGCAAGGCGATTGTCGAAGAATTGGCTGGGTCTGGGAATGGCCCGGGTGTCACCGGGTTCTCCAAAAGCGGCTGCTGCTTGCCTGCACGGCGAATCCCTCCTTTTTTATCTTATTTTCCTGGAGTTTGCAGCGGCAACACCTCTGAGGCAACTTTGCGGCCTGCATTAAGCAATCTCCGTCCCAGCCGAGAGAGCTAGCAGCTGTGCTGCTTACGTTTATAAGTTTCTGCCTAGGTTTCTGCTGCAGATAGAGATTTCTAAAGCTCAGCACGGCACGGGAAGAAATGCGTAGGGTTAAGTTCTCCTTCCTGCCTTGTGACACCAGAATCCATGGACTTCCAATGAAGCTGCGCATTGGAAAATTCAGGGCAGAGAAGAGGAAATCTTTGAACTGTTAAACTGCAGAACTCGCTGCCACAGCAGGCAGGCATGCCCACCAGCTCGGAAGGCTTTCAAAGAGGATTAATCACATTTGTGGAGTGGGCTACTGATGGCTGCCAGCCACGATGGCTAGCATCTTAAACCTAGACAGCATCTTAAAAAGCAGAGACATCACCTTGCCAACAAAGACCCATATAGTTAAAGCTATGGTTTTCCCAGTAGTGATGTATGGAAGTGAGAGCTGGACCATAAAGAAGGCTGATCGCCAAAGAATTGATGCTTTTGAATTCTGGTGCTGGAGGAGACTCTTGAGGGTCCCATGGACTGCAAGAAACCGATCCATTCTTAAGGAAATTAGCCCTGGGTGCTCACTGGCAGGACAGATCCTGAAGCTGAGGCTCCAATATTTTGGCCACCTCATGAGAAGAGAAGACTCCCTGGAAAAGACCCTGATGTTGGGAAAGATGGAGGGACAGTGTTCTCGAAGCTACCAGCATGAGGGAGGCAGTGGAAGACAGGAGTGCCTGGCGTGCTCCGGTCCATGGGGTCATGAAGGGTCGGACACGACTAAACGACTAAACAACAACAAGCCACAATGGCTATTCACTGCTTCTATGGCCAGGACCAGCAATGCTTGAGAATACCAGCTGCTGGAAACCACAAGCGGGGAGAGGGTCTTATGCTCAGATCCTGCGTGTGGGTTTCGCCTGTGCATCTGATCGGCCACTGTGAGAGGAGGATGTTGAACTGGGCGGGCCATTGGCCTGATCCAGCTAGCTCTTATGTTCTTAATTCCCCCTCGCCCATTCCCCTTATTCTGGAAATCCCATCCTTAATATGTGCATCTACTTGCACCTTTGGTTCCTAGACCAAAAGGCTAACCAATGGCGTCTCCTCTACTGGCAAAAAGGCATCTATCAAGCAACCAGGAAAGGAGGTCATCTGTTGCAATTCCTCTCTCCCCACCACAGCCCCAGTGCCCTGCCCCAAAAGCCAGGGCAGATTTTGGGAGGCTGGGTGGGGGGCAAGAAGAGAAGGGGGAATCACCAAAATTATTCCCTCCCCCACTGTTCCATTGGCCTGTTCCAGCAGAGAGAAGAAGACCCCCTTATGTGATCGCATTTGTTCTCACCCACCCACACCTCCTGGGACCCGGGTGGCACTGTGGTCTAAACCACAGAGCCTAGGGCTTGCCGATCAGAAGGTCAGCGGTTTGAATCCCCGTGACGGGGTGAGCTCCTGTTGCTCGGTCCCTGCTCCTGCCAACCTAGCAGTTCGAAAGCACGTCAAAGTGCAAGTAGAGAAATAGGTACCGTTCCAGCGGGAAGGTAAACGGCGTTTCCGTGCGCTGCTCTGGTTTGCCAGAAGCGGCTTAGTCATGCTGGCCACATGACCTGGAAGCTGTACGCCAGCTCCCTCGGCCAGTAAAGCAAGATGAGCGCCGCAACCCCAGAGTCAGCCACGACTGGACCTAATGGTCAGGGGTCCCTTTACCTGCACCTCCCTGCCATCTAATTTTTATATTGCAACTGCTCTGCGGACGGAGACCCATTCTAAGAACACAGGAACTGCGTGGCTGGCTCTGCAGATTGAGGTCTGCTGAGTTTGGTAGGCAAGCGTCCTTTCCCAAACTACAAGATCCAAACTACAAGAAAGAAGATTCCACCTAAACATTAGGAAGAACTTCCTGACAGTAAGAGCTGTTCAACAGTGGAATTTGCTGCCAAGGAATGTGGTGGAGTCTCCTTCTTTGGAGGTCTTTAAGCAGAGGATTGACAACCATATGTCAGGAGTGCTCTGATGGTGTTTCCTGCTTGGCAGGGGGTTGGACTCGATGGCCCTTGTGGTCTCTTCCAACTCTATGATTCTATGATTCTATGATTCCCACAAAGCAGCTGGGAAGTTTGGCCCTGCTAGAATGTCAGTAAAACACCACACCCACCCACCCACCCACTACTGACAGACAGTGTGGTGTAGCAGTTAAGAGTGTTGGACTAGGATCTGGCTGGATTCCTCACTCAGCCAATAAATCTCAATGATTGACCTCAGGCCGGTCACCATCCCTGAGGCTCCCTCACAGGGCTGTCATTGTGAGGATTAAAGGGGGGAGGTAGAGCAATGTACATCAGCTTGAGCTCGTTGGAGGAAAAGGTTGGATATAAATGCAATCAATCAATCAATCAATCAATCAATCAACAAATGTCTTCCACTTACTATGGAAAGCCAACTGCCATGGATGCAGAGACAGGTTGCAACATCAAAACACAGTATAGTGGTGCCTTGCAAGACGAAAAGAATCCGTTCTGTGATTCTCTTCGTCTAGCGGTTTTTTCGTCTTGCAAAGCAAGCCCATTGACGGATTAGCGCTATTAGCGGCTTTTAGCGGCTTATCGGATCAGCTGATAAGCAGCTTAGCGGCTTAGAAAAGGGGGGGGAGGAAAGAAAACCCGCAGGAACTCGCAAGACATTTTCGTCTTGCGAAGCAAGCCCATAGGAGATTCGTTTTGCGAAGCACCTCCAAAACGGAAAACTCTTTCATCTAGCAAATTTTCCGTCTTGCGAGGCATGCGTCTTGTGGGGCACCACTGTATTAAAAACAATATTTAAAACAGCTTCCCGTCTCAGAAATAAGGGGGGTCCTAAAAACACACAGCTCAATGGTGTAAAAAGTATAAAGATAGAGGTAATCTACACAACAATTTAGAAAGAGTAAAAATTTTGAGGTCTTAGAACAAAGGAAGGAAATCATTATGTGAATACATACGTAACGATTAGAATGATGATATGGTTTTATTTGTAGATGTGTGTTTTGGGTTTTTTTGCCTTTTTTCTTTTTTCTCATGTTCTTTTCTTTTTTTTACTTCTTTGTACTGCTTTATTTTGGATTCAATGTTTGTAATTTTTGTTGTAATTTTTGTTGTAATTTTGCATTGAAAATAAAAAAAATTAAACACACAAACAAAAAACCACACACAGCTCAAGTATCAAAAGCCATGTTAAATAAGGTGCATTTAGTACAGTGGTGCCCCGCAAGACGAAATTAATTCGTTCCGCAATTTTTGCCGTCTAACGAATTTTTCTTCTTGCGAAGCACGGTTTAAACGGCTTAACAAAGTCGCAAGACGTTTTCGTCTTGCGAAGCAAGCGCATAGGGGAATTCGTCTTGCGAGGCAAATCGCGAATGAAAAAACCTTTCGTCTAGCGAGTTTTTTGTCTTGCGAGGCATTCGTCTTGCGGGGCACCACTGTATTTGCCAGAAGGTGTCTAATGAAGGTGCCAAGCAGCCCAACAAGGAACTGAAGGTGAGAGTCAACTAAATTTTACTGAGAGTGCATCCAATAAAATACATGACCAAGTTAGGTCCATTCGTTTCAACAGGTCTACTCTTGAGTAAAACCTGGCTGAGGGTGCTCAGCGGCAACGGAATCCTGGCCAGCTCTTGTGAAGGAGAAAACTGCGTGGGGAAGGGGACGGAATGGAGTATCCTGCAGGAGGAGATGGCCAGCAGGCACACCAAACAGAATAATAATAATTAATAATCATCATCATCATCATCATCATTTTGGACTCACAGCTGTCCATGGAGGCGCAGGTCAATTCTGTGTCCAGGGCAGCTGTCTGCCAGCTCCATCTCGTACACAGGCTGAGACCCTATCTGCCTGCGGACTGTCTCGCCAGAGTGGTGCATGCTCTGGTTATCTCCCGCTTGGACTACTGCAATGCGCTCTACGTGGGGCTACCTTTGAAGGTGACCCAGAAACTGCAACTAATCCAGAATGCGGCAGCTAGACTGGTGACTGGGAGCGGCCGCAGAGACCACATAACACCAGTCTTGAAAGACCTACATTGGCTCCCAGTACATTTCCGAGCACAATTCAAAGTGTTGGTGCTGACCTTTAAAGCCCTAAACGGCCTCGGTCCAGTATACCTGAAGGAGCGTCTCCATCCCCATCGTTCTGCCCGGACACTGAGGTCCAGCTCCGAGGGCCTTCTGGCGGTTCCCTCACTGCGAGAAGCCAAGTTACAGGGAACCAGGCAGAGGGCCTTCTCGGTAGTGGCGCCTTCCCTGTGGAACACCCTCCCACCAGATGTCAAAGAGAAAAACAACTACCAGGCTTTTAGAAGACATCTGAAGGCAGCCCTGTTTCGGGAAGCTTTTAATGTTTGATGTATTATAGTATTTTAATATTCTTTTGGAAGCCGCCCAGAGTGGTGGGGTATAAATAATAAATTATAATAATAATAATAATAATAATAATAATAATAATAATAATAATAATAATATTTATACCCTGCCCTGTTGAATGGTTTCTTTAAATGTAAAGGTTCATCATTGTTCCACTCCATGTGTATGTCTTTAAGGGGCCGGAGCAAGGGCCAGAGCAAGATAACGAGACCCAGCTTTACAGTTGTGAAACATAGCAGGTGCTGCTGAGTTGTACTTGATTAAGGCGTGTCAGCATTTGGGTAGAGTATATAAGGAGCAGCACCTAGCTCTCCCATTACCCTGGGGGATGGGTTGGTGGTTGGGTCATGTTGGTTTGTTGGTGTATTTAGTGTAAATGGAGTTTTTGTTTTTCTTATTAAAACCTTCTTTAAGTTATTTTTGAGTCCTTTCTTTTTAATGCATGATCTCCCCAGCAAGCTCTCTGCAGCGTTACTATACTGCAAAAAGCCAACATCTTTGGTTATGGGCCCAGCTGCTGAGTGGATGACTGCATATTTTTGGACTCTGAGAAAGGTTTGAAAACTCCTTCTCCTGTTAGCGTAGTTTTTGTGGGTCTGGAAGAGTTCCAGAATGGTTGACCGGGTTCCTGAAGCTGAGAAGGCTCTGGTCTTCCCACAGCTGACAGATGAGAACTATAATTTATGGTCTTTTCGGGTGGAGGCGCTTTTGACCTCTAGAGAAGTATGGACCTATGTAACTGATGACCCTCCTAACCCTGTAACTAATGCTTGGTCGAAAGGAGATGCAAAAGCCAGGGCGATAATTAATTTGGCAGTCAGCGACCAGCAAGTAGTCTATATAAGAAATAAGAAAACTGCCAAAGAAATGTGGGACAGTCTTGCAGCAGTGCATGTTAGAAAAGAGTCAGCATCTGCATTGACATTTTTCAAGCAGTTGTACCAGACGAAGTTGCAGCCTGGTGGTGATTTGGCAGCACACTTGAGACGTCTGGAGGCAATACGCGGCGAATTAATTCGAAGGGACATGGAGGTACCTGATATTCAGTATATTTTTATCATCCTTTGTTCCCTTAATGAGGACTTTGATGGTATAGCTAGCCAGATATCTGCCGTTCCACCAGCACAATTAACTGTGGAAGGGGTAACGGCAAGATTAATGGGCGAGTTGGATAGAAGGGAGGCTTGTGCCATAAGCACTCCTGTTTCCAGAAAGAATGAGGAACGCCATATGCAAACCTGTGGTGATACAACTGCATTTAAAGCTGCAAAGCGTTGTTGGTTCTGCAATAAGCAAGGACATTTTGCAAAGGACTGCAGAGCCAAAAGAAAGCAAAGTACTCCCAAGTCTGTTTCTGTTCGTCAGTCACGGTCGTCAGCCCAGCAGCCGGCATCGTATAGTAGGGACAGAAACGAGCCGCGAGCTTTTCACGCTCGGACTAAAGATCGTAAAAGACCTAAAGGTGCCAAGTGGAAGTCTTTTGTTATCGACTCAGGAGCATCTCAGCACGTCTGCAATGATCGAAGCTTGTTTATTTCTTTCGAAGAGGAAATTGGTAATGTACATTTAGCCAATTCACAAGTCCTGCAGTCGCTTGGCAGGGGTACTGTTAAACTTGACTCTTTAAACATTACAATAGCAAACTGCATTTACTGCCCGTCAGTGGACAATTTATTGTCAGTAAGGTGCTTTGCTCATCAAGGGATAACTGTGCGTTTCTTAAATTCAATGTGTGAGTTTTTCGAGGGGAACAAACGTCTATTGTATGCCCGGGAATCTGATGGCTTATATAGACTGTATTTTCGAACCTACTCCCAATCGCCTATAAATTGCAGAGCAGCACAGTCAAGCCAGGGGTTGAGGAATGTAAGGCCACATTCTGGGTGTGTCCACGAGGTGCACAGAATTCTGGGACACCTGAATTTTGCTGATGTAATTAAGACAAAGAGTATTGTCAATGGCCTCAACTTAAAACCATGTAAATTCTTTATGCAGTGTCTATCCTGTTGCAAGAATAAGATTAAGGTTGCACGCAAGGGTAGGTGCTCAGATAGGAAAGTAACTGAGCCATTTGAGCGTGTACATTGTGATTTAGTTGGGCCACTCCCACCATCATTAGGAGGTTCAAAGTACTGGCTTACCCTGATAGACCAGTATAGTAGATATTGTTGGACTTATGCAATCGCTGAGAAGTCCCAAGCATTTGAGAAGTACAAGGTTTTTTGCAACTGGGTAAAAACGCATTTTAACAAACCTATTAAGAACCTGTTTTCTGACCGGGGCGGGGAATTTGTTTCTGAGGATTTTGAGAAATTCCTGGAAGCGCAGAGGACTACTCATGAGTTATCTTGCCCCCGAAGTCCCTGGCAAAATGGGCTTGTTGAAGTTGTGCAGCGTGACCTGCAGGCAGGGGTTAAAACTTATCTGCACGATGCTAATCTGCCCAAAGCATTTTGGGCTGAAGCGCTCCATGCCTTTTGTTATGTTAGAAATCGCAGTTATCATTCTGGTTTAGATGTCACCCCCTATGAGAAGCTGTTTAAAAAACGCCCTAATCTGAAATACCTACGCATTTGGGGTTCAGATGTAATTATGCATTATCCCGCTAAGCAGAAATTGGGTGAACGTAGTGTTCAGGGAAAATTAATGGGCTACCAGCAGGGGGCGTACAGAATTTACATACCAGCAACTGGCAAATTTCATATTACCAGAAGCATGATACAAACTGTAAATTGGAATGGGGTTGCTGTTTTCCAAGATACTGATGGTATAAATGATACTGAGGAAGAAGAGGAAGAAGCAGCAGCAGCAGGAAATGGTGCTTCTGAATTAATAGAAAAAGCCAAAAAGCCTGTTGAATCTGATAATTTGTTTGATTTAAAGTCACAGGCACCCGAGGGGAGGTTAGATTCTCTTGAGTTTTCTGACCGTGAGCTTAGCCTACAGGCACCTCTTCAGTCTGACAATGATGATTTACAACCTGAAACTAGTAGTTCATTGAGTCCCATTAAGTCTGAGGAGTCTGACTCTCCTTCCAGACTGATACGTTCAGATAGAAAGAGGCAGAAGCCACAACGTTTCGCAGATGAACATTTTAATACTGTGTATGCCAATAAGGCGGTTTTTGAGCCAAAAAGCTACAATGATGTTCAGAATTTACCTAAGCACCAAGCTGCAAATTGGTATAAAGCTATGAACTCTGAGATAGCTTCTTTAAAAGAGCATAACACTTGGTCTCTTGTACCACAAACCCCAGATATGAGACTTATTGATTCAAAATGGGTTTATAGAGTTAAAATGAAAGACAAAAATGAAGTTGTAAGGTACAAGGCAAGACTAGTTGCTAAGGGCGTTCAACAAATTCCAGGCAAAGATTATGATTTGTGCTATTCACCAAGTGTAAAATATGAAACAGTTAAGCTTTTGTTAAAAGATGCTTCACAGTGTGGAAAAGCCCGCTATGCAATGTTTCTCTGCTCTTAAGAGAGTGGTAATGTACCTTAAACATACCAAACATTATAGGTTGCAGTTTACATCACACATGAAAGACATGTACAAAGTATGCTTTATGTTTTTGTTCCACAATGATGAACCGCAGGGGAAATGTTGAATGGTTTCTTTAAATGTAAAGGTTCATCATTGTTCCACTCCATGTGTATGTCTTTAAGGGGCCAGAGCAAGGGCCAGAGCAAGATAACGAGACCCAGCTTTACAGCTGTGAAACATAGCAGGTGCTGCTGAGTTGTATTTGATTAAGACGTGTCAGCATTTGGGTAGAGTATATAAGGAGCAGCACCTAGCTCTCCCATTACCCTGGGGGATGGGTTGGTGGTTGGGTCATGTTGGTTTGTTGGTGTATTTAGTGTAAATGGAGTTTTTGTTTTTCTTATTAAAACCTTCTTTAAGTTATTTTTGAGTCCTTTCTTTTTAATGCATGATCTCCCCAGCAAGCTCTCTGCAGCGTTACTATACTGCAAAAAGCCAACATGCCCATCTGGCTGGGTTTCTCCAGCCACTCTGGGCGGCTTCCAACAGAATATAGAAGCACTCCAGGCCAGACATAGCTCAGTCGGTAGAGCATGAGACTCTAAATCACAGGCTGGTGGGTTCGAGTTCCGCGCTGGGTGAAAGATTCCTACATCACAGGAGGGTTGGACCAGATGATCCTCATTGTCCCTTACTAACTCTAGGCTTCTATGATCCCTCTCTTCTGATCATAGCTGTCAACTTACAGATTTGAAAATAAGGGACCAGCAGCCTCGAAAATGAGGGATCAGCAGCCAAAATTTTAGTCAACCAGCAGCCAAACAAAGCCTCAAGCGGTGGTTCCCACAGCGCAGCAACCCGGCAAAGGGGATGCAGCAAGGAAAACCACCGTCACCTCTCCACTGGGAAGCGCTGAGCAAAGGCGAGTCCCCAGGCAATGCGGCCGATTTGATCGGCACAAGGCATTCCAGCTCCACACCCCCCCCCCAGTCGTTCTTAGAGTCCTTATTGGGTGAGTAACACAGCCAAGCAACACAGTTGGAGCCTCCCTCCTCCCTGGCCAGCAGGGAGAGAAGGAGAGGAGCTGCTTCCTTTGAGACCCGGGAAATTTAAGGGACGTCATCAATAAGGGACAGCAGCAGGACATGGCGCTGGGATAAGGGACTGTCCCGCCAAATAAGGGACGCTTGACAGCTATGCTTCTGATACGAACTTAGTCCTGGCAAACGTATAACAATTTGGTGGAGCTCCCTTGTATGATTACAGTGAGCCCGTAACATCTGCTTGCGTTATTTTCCCCCAGCTCCTGCTTACCTGCAGCTCTCGGAGGTACAGCTGAGCCGGGTCGTAATCCACCACCGGGAAAGCTAAGGTTTTGACAGCTGCACTGCTTTTCAACATTCCCCGGAAGAAGGACTTGGCCGGCCGGTCCACTGCCTCCAGGTGCCTCGGGATCTGCTTGGGGTTCAGGTGGATGAGGACGTCATAGAAGTCCAAAGGAGGGCGGAAGACCATCTGCCAAGGGGGAAACCACGTTAAAATGGGGCTCAGCGGCAAGGGAAATGTGGAGCCGAGTCCCAAAGGAGGGGGAGAAGGAAGTTTTGCCAGCTAGGATCATCTCACCCAGGCCCAACCAGGGTCTCAGAAACCACAGCTGCACATCACGTTCTGGTTAGCAGTGCAAGAGTGACGGACTGAGCTGTGATTCCTGCAGATATGTATCAAATTCAGATATATAGGTAAAGTCGGTTATGATACATTGGGCCAAAGATTTTGGGTATAATATACAGTTAAAACTGTTTGGGGAAAACTGTGGAAAGAAGGGTTAAAATTTACTGAATGCAATGCCCTAAAAGAAAATGTGGTGAAAATGATGTATAGATGGTCTATTATGCCTGTGAAACTAGCTAAAATGTATAAAGTTAGTAATAAATGTAAAGAAAAAGGAGGAACATTTAATCACATGTGGTGGGAATGTAAAAAAGTGAAAAACTTCTGGGAAATGATTTACAATGAGATGAAAAGAAATGTTGAAATATATATTTATTAAGAAACCAGAAGCATTTTTACTTGGCATTGTAGGAGATGATATAAATAGAAAGGGTTGTAAGTTGTTTTTCTGTGCAATGACTGCAGCAAGAATACTATTGGTACAAAACTGGAAGCAAGAAGAATTACCGATGAAAGAAGAATCGAGGATGAAACTGATGGACTATGCAGAATTTGATAAACTAACAGGAAGGATTCGAAACTCTCAGAAGACTCGAGTAAATTTACAGGCTATTTGAAAAGCAATTGTGATGAACAGATTACGCGAGTAGGTTTGCAAGAAGTTTTGTAAGGTGAATTATTAGAAATATTGCAAAAATAAAAAAGATAATGAGGAGAATTATTAGTTAAAGATATTTAAAGGAAATATGAAATTAAGAAATGCATAATAAGTGACAAGTACGGAAAATCATCAGAGGTGTTGACGGAAGTCCAAAAAATATTGTATAAGATGAGAAGTTCTGTTGTATGCATGTTAATTAATATGTTAAAATTAATAAAAATGTATAAAGAAAAAAAGAAAGAAACTCAATATATAAGCCAGGTGCCAAATGCCTTCCTAAACCAGGGTTACAGTCGCCAAGACGGAATGCCTAGGTGCCATTTTTGGACCAGATGACTTTTTGGTTCCCCGGACATAAACTTCCAGATGGTGGAGACGTCAGGCACCATCCTGGCACCCGGGCACCTTCGCTGGATTGCATGTGGCCGACAGTCAGGTGCTTGTTTATTTTTCGTGGCACTGCGAGAGATTAGAGGGTACCACGGTTAACTTGCCCAGCAGTAGGGAACGAATTAAAGATAACGTCCCTGCTTTAGATGCGATCCTCGGCCCAGTAGACCTGAAGGAGCATCTCCACCCAGGACACCGGGGTCCAGATCCCAGGGCCTTCTGGCAGTTCTCTCACTGCGAGAAGCCAAGTTACATGGAACCAGGCAGAGGGCCTTCTCGGTAGTGGCGCCTTCCCTGTGGAACGCCCTCCCACCAGATGTCAAAGGGAACAACTACCAGACTTTTAGAAGACATGTGAAGGCAGCCCTGTTCAGGGAAGCTTTTAATGTTTAATAGGTTATTGTATTTTAGTGTTCAATTGGAAGCTGCCCAGAGTGGCTGGGGAAACCCAGCCAGATGGGCGGGGTATAAATAATAAATTATTATTATTAGTAGTAGTAGTAGTATTTTGTTGGAAGCTGCCTAGAGTGGCTGGGGAAGCCCAGCCAGATGGGCAGGGTATAAATAAATTATTATTATTATTATTATTATTATTATTATTATTATTATTACTACTACTACTACTACTACTACTACTACTATCTTGGCGTTGTGGTGCCTAGCACTGTGACTGAAGATAATCTCCAGATCAGGACATAGACTCATAGAATCCTAGAGTTGGAAGAGACCACAAGGGCCATCGAGTCCAACCCCCTGCCAAGCAGGAAACACCATCAGAGCACTCCTGACATATGGTTGTCAAGCCTCTGCTTAAAGACCTCCAAAGTAGGAGACTCCACCACACTCCTTGGCAGCAAATTCCACTGTCGAACAGCTGTGGGGGTTGTGGAAGATGCCTCTGGCTTGCAGGCCTAAAGCTGGCCATGTCTGCAGTAAGCTGGTCTTTTGGAAAATAATATATATATATTTTAAAAATATCAGATCTCAGCAGCTGAAAGTCATGCAAGCACAGTGCTCCACTTCTGCATCTGCAGAGATGCTGAATCACCGTGAGTTGAGGTTCTAGGGTTTGCTCACCAGCTTTCTCCCTGCCAAGGAGCACCCACAGCTCCAACTTTCGCAGGCTTGCAACGCAAACCGCAAAATAAGAACAACAGAGAGCTCTGGAAGAGGTGCTGCAACGGCATGGCAGCTTCAGGAAGTGGTTGTCACTCTCACGCGGGCCTCCCAAAAACGCCCAGCTCTACAACAACCATATTGTGCGCAATATCATGCATCATGAGTGCGGTACTCTGGGCAGCTATGGTGACACGCCTGAGCTTTGCAAAAACAAACTGGCAACACAGCAGAAGAGACTTAGCCAGTTGGGGGTGGAATCTGAATTGACTCTTTGTTCTCTCCCCCAAAAAATGACGAATTGAAATTTGATGACGAAAGCCACAGATGTGCAGAGCTAAGATAAACTCAATTCCGTAGCCACCGTCAACTAAGATGCACCTGACACAGTGGCCTCGAGTCCTCAAAAAATTGTGCCACAAAAAATTGTTAAATGTTTTAAGGAGCCACAAATGGTCTTTGATTTGCAGCAGTCACAGAGATTAACTACTGCAGCTGCCCCTCTGGAAACCAAATCGAGTATGAAAGATGAAGAGAAGGATGACTTGTGACATTTCATTCTGCAGTTTTGAAATCGTTTTGAGTAATTACCGTATTTTTCGCTCTATAGGATGCACATTTCCCCCTCCAAAAATGAAGGGGAAATGTGTGTGCGTCCTATGGAGCGAATGCAGGCTCCTTGGCTTCAGCGATAGCAATATGAAGCCTCCAAAGTGGAGAGGGAGAACTCCCCCCGCGCTCCGGAGGCTTTGCGTTGCTTTTGCTGAAGCCGCCTGAAGCCCCCGGAGCGCAGGGGGAACTCCCGTTGCGCTCCAGGGGCTTCAGGCAGCTATCCGCAAGCCTTCGGAGCGCAGCAGGAGTTCCCGCTGTGCTTTGAAGGCTTGCAGACAGCCGTCTGAAGCCTGGAGAGCGAGAGGGTTCGGTGCACACCGATCCCTCTTGCTCTCCAGGCTTCGCTTTGCTATCCCCCTCTCTGCGCAGCGCCCCTTCAGCGAAGCGGGAGGAGAATTGGAAGGGGCTCCGTTTCTCCTCCCGCTTCGCTGAAGGGGCGCTGAGCGGAGAGGGGGATAATTTTTTTCCACTGTTCTCCCCCTCCTATGGTCCGGTGCGTCCTATAGAGCGAAAAATACGGTACACAGAATCGTAGATTTGGAAGGGACACCAAAGGTCATCTAGTCCAGCCTCACTGGCAATGCAGAAAACTCTGCTAAAGCATCCATGGGCCATTTAAACCGGCTTGGTTAGTGACGGGGAAGCAGGAGCAGCTATTGCAAGGCACTGAAGCCCCACGTCCAAGCCCTCTACTGGGACTCTGATTCTGTCATTTACAAGCCTTCTGTCACGAGGACTAGAAACTTACCTTTAAAAAATGAAACAAAAGGAGGAACTCAAGTCCCAAGAGGAAAGTTTGAAGGAACTGGGTGTGTTTGTCGTGGGAAAGAGAAGGACGAGGGAGGGTTCAGAAACCTGAATGGCTGAATGGAAGAGGGCAAAGGCGTCTTCTCTGCTGACTAGATCTCATGGACGAGCAACAAGAGGGTAGATTTTCACTAAACATTAGGAGGATTATCAGCCCCTCCTTCCGCTTGCTTCACTGGCCAACCCCCTCCCAATCAATTCTGTCACTCCTTGGCAGGTCCAGGTCTGCCAACGAGCATACAGAACAGTTTTGAATAGGCTATTTTGTTGACTGCATTGCAGAGGGCTGGAATAGACAACCAACTCTACAATTCTATGATTTCATGGATAGATAGATGATGGATGGATAGATAGACAGATAGATAGACAGACAGACACAGTGTTATATCAATCAATACCAGTATACCCGAAGGAGCGTCTCCACCCCCATCATTCTGCCCGGACACTGAGGTCCAGCGCCGAGGGCCTTCTGGCGGTTCCCTCACTGCAAGAAGCAAAGCTACAGGGAACCAGGCAGAGGGCCTTCTCGGTGGTGGCACCCGCCCTGTGGAACGCCCTCCCACCAAATGTCAAAGAGATAAACAACTACCTGACATTTAGAAGACATCTGAAGGCAGCCCTGTATCAGGAATTTTTTTGTGTCTAATGTTTTACAATGTCTAATGTTTTAAAGCTACAGGGAACCAGACAGAGGGCCTTCTCGGTAGTGGCGCCCGCCATGTGGAACAACAACTACCAGACATTTAGAAGACGTCAGAAGGCATTTTTAATCTTTGTTGGAAGCTGCCCAGAGTGGCTGGGGAGACCCAGCCAGATGGGCAGGGTACAAATAAGAAATTATTATTATTATTATTTTCATTACATAGAATAAATTACTAAATAAACTTGCCTTCACATCCTGGCTTCCCAGAGGGTCCATGAGCTGCTTCTCCAAAACCTGAAGAGACTCCTGAGCCAAAACCAAGAGGCGTTGCAGGACCTGGTGGGGGGGGGGGGGAGAAGAAGAGGCAGAAGAGAGGCAGAGGTTTTAAGAACCGTTCACAGTCAGCGCCGCCGGTGGGCACGCGAGGGCATTTGGCAAGAGCTGGTGTATCTGGAAGGACCCCACCACCACCACCTTTGCAAGGCCTGGCTCGATTCTGCAGGAGAGCAAAGGACATTCGGAGGCAGCCGGCCCAAGGTGGTACCTTTGCCTCCAGACCCTTCCTCAAAAGGAGAGGCCCAGTGCGGTGTAGAGGTCAGAGCAGGGTTCCCAAAGTGGGGTGTACCGTCCTGTGGCGGGGGGGGGGAATAACCTAGAGGGGCGCCAAGAGGTAAAGAGGTGCAGGAAGTGTAAATGACCATCAGACTCTGAAAAGCTGATAGCACTGGATCATCAAGTTGAATTAAAGAAACTAGATTGTGTGTTTGTGTGTGTGTCTAACATCTTTATTCTTTTCCCCCTCCTTTCCTCTGTACCGCTTTATTTCTTTATAACGGAAATTCTTTCAATAAAACAATAATATTTAAAAAGTTGAATTAAATTGGATTCCACATGAAGATGTAACTGCTACTGTTTTGAATTTTATTGTGTTACTACCTTCCTAGGTGGGACGCGGGTGGCGCTGTGGGTTAAACCACAGAGCCAAGGGCTTTGCTGATCAGAAGGTCGGCGGTTTGAGTCCCCGCGATGGAGTGAGCACCCGTTACTCGGTCCCTGCTCCTGCCAACCTAGCAGTTCGAAAGCACGTCAAAGTGCAAGTAGATAAATAGGTACCGCTCTGGCGGGAAGGCGTTTCTGTGCGCTGCTCTGGTTCACCAGAAGCGGCTTAGTCCTGCTGGCCACATGACCCAGAAGCTAGCTGTGGACAAACCCTGGCTGCCTCAGCCAATAAAGCGAGATGAGCGTCACAACCCCAGAGTCAGCCACAACTGGACCTAATGGTCAGGGGTTGCTTTACCTTTACCTTTTACCTTCCTGAGTGGGGTGTGCCATTATGAATAAAGGCTTTTTTTATAGGGTGCGGCAGGGGGCACTGGACGTGAGTTTATAGAACCAAGGGGGTAGTGGCTTGAAAAAGCTTGGGAGCCACTGGGCTAGAATAGGACCTGCGAGATCAGGGTTCAAATCCCCACTCCGTCACGAAACTCAATGGGTGACCTTGCACCAGTCAGCCTAACCTAGAAATGTATATTAAATGAAAAGATTGGAAAAAAATTCAGATGTGATTGATGGAAGTCAAAAAATTGTATAAGATATAAAAGTATGTTTAATTGTTGAAAATGATACGTCAAAAAACTAATAAAAAATTTGGATACCGTATTTTTCGCTCCATAAGACGCACTTTTTTCCTCCTAAAAAGTAAGGGGAAATGTGAGTGTGTCTTATGGAGCGAATGGCGCTGCGCAGAGAGGGAGAACTGCGCAGTGCCCCTTCAGCGAAGCGCCTCTCCTGGCTTCTGCCACACGCAGCCTCTTCGGGCAGGGGGAGCCTTCATCCCGCTGCCCTGAAGAGGCTTGGCGCAGCTATCCCAGAAGCCAGAACAGCCAGAGGCTATCCCAGAAGCCAGTTCCCTCTTGCTGTTCTGGTTTCTGGGATTCAGAATATTTTTTTTCTTGTTTTCCTCCTCCCAAAACTAGGTGCACCTTATGGTCTGGTGCGTCTTATGGAGTGAAAAATACGGTATGCAGTGGTACCTCGGGTTAAGTACTTAATTCGTTCCAGAGGTCCGTTCTTAACCTGAAACTGTTCTTAACCTGAAGCACCACTTTAGCTAATGGGGCCTCCCGCTGCTGCCGCGCCGCTGCCGCGCCACTGCCGCACAATTTCTGTTCTCATCCTGAAGCAAATTTCTTAACCCGGGGTACTATTTCTGGGTTAGCGGAGTCTGTAACCTGAAGCGTACGTAACCTGAAGCGTATGTAACCCGAGGTACCGCTGTATATAAAAAAAAAGATGAGGAAGGGGAAAACCAGTGCTATTTTTCTAAAAAAAATGTTTAGGGCTTTTCTCATTTTCTTACTCATATTGCCCCCTCAATGAGGCCAAACTTAGATTCACAAAATGTTTAAGCGTATGCATACCCCTGCAGCCCCCACAGATAAAAAGCACTGGGGAAAACCCACGCACTGCCACCTCAAACGTCCTTTGCTGTGTTCAATTTTAGCAGAGTTGAAAAGGCTTCAATGAGAGAGGACAGATCGGAAGAGGCCGAGAAGTAAAGGTTTGACCTGCCCAACCAGGGGACGAAGGCTGCAGCTGGGCTCACCTGCGCAGAAGGCTTCTCCTTGGTCCACGCCGAGTCCTGGCGGTCCCTGGGGGTGGCGATGAACATGACGGGGAGGCGCGGCCGGGCGGCCACAAAATGGTTCCTGATCTCCACGTAATCTGCATCTGGATGCAAAAACATCATGGCGTCAGACAGCAGAAGTCACTGCAACGGGGGGGGAGCGGACAAAGTTTCTCTGGCACCCTCCTGTTACAACACTCGATGCAAGAGACAAGAGAAAAGAAGGACCATCTCACTGGAAGACTCCGGTTCAATCACAGCCATCTTCAGGTAGGGCTGGGCAGGCATGTCCCCTGCCTAGGGAAGCTGCAGCTGCCCACCAGTGTAGACATCACAGGGCTAGATTCTAAACTAGGCAGTTCCTGGTGTTCCCAGATCACGATTATTTATTTATTTTTATTAATGTATTTATTTGGCTTTTCAGATTAAAATTTTACACTCACATATACCACATAGGGTGGCGCTGTGGGTTAAACCACAGAGCCTAGGATTTGCCGATGGGAAGGTCGGCGGTTCAAATCCCCGCGACGGGGTGAGCTCCCGTTGCTCGGCCCCTGCTCCTGCCAACCTAGCAGTTCGAAAGCACGTCAAAGTGCAAGCAGATAAATAGGTACCACTCCGGCGGGAAGGTAAACGGCGTTTCCATGCGCTGCTCTGGTTCACCAGAAGTGGCTTAGTCATGCCAGCCACATGATCTGGAAGCTGTACACCGGCTCCCTCGGCCAGTAAAGCGAGATGAGTGCCGCAACCCCAAGTTGGCCACGACTGGACCTAATGGTCAGGGGTCCCTTTACCCTTTACCTTATACCACATAGAAACAAGATTCCAAGGAATCTCCTGGATTTCCCTCCTCCCCTTTGTGGATCCTATTGTTCGTCATTTCCTCCTGCATATTTCATAATAATCCAAATCTTTTACCTCTCCACTGTGTCCAAAATTCACCATTAGACTACAAGCGTTATTCCAATCCTACAAACGATTTTAACTGTTTACAATGATTCTTAAGCTAAGTTATAAATTTCCCCCAATCCTTAATTAAATTTTGGTCTCCCTGATTTCTGATTCTTCTGGTCATTTTAGCCATTTCAGCACAATCCATCAACTTGATCTGCCATTCTTCTCCGGAAGGGATTTATCTTCTTTCCATCTCTGGGCCAATAACATCCGTGCGGCCGTGGTCGCATAAATAGCCGGCTCCCTTGGGATTTTGGCACCTGGAATTCCTAAAATAAAGGCTTCAGGTTCCCAGATGACGATGAAGGCAGCACCGAACCATAAAGCACCGCCCAGCAAACTGCCTGCATTCCCTTACACAGGCACGGTCCACCTATGTCCCACCTGAGGCCAGCTTTCTCCAACCTGTAGCCTTCCAGATGGTGATGGGATGCAGCTGCCATCATCCCTGACCATGGGCTACGCTGGGATTGGTGTGAGCTGCAGTCCAACTGCACCTCGAGGGAACTAGGTTGGGAAGCCTTGTACCCATGGTGGAGGATGTAAAGGCGAAATATATGCACACCAACAATATGGACACCGACTGAGAGCTGTGAAGATTCACTTCTCGGTATGCGGATTGAGGGTTAAGATATAGCAGAGATAGAGGACGATAGATGGATAGATTTGTTGTGGTTGTTGTGGTTGTATTTCTTTGCTTTTTCTTTCTTTTTTCTTTTTCTCCTCTTATATCTTTTTCTTCCTTTTTCTGATTTTTTTTGGTGGTATTTCTATTTGGTTTTTACTGCATTATACAGTGGTACCTCGGGATGCGAACGGGATCCGTTCCGGAGCCCTGTACGCATCCAGAAGCAAACGTAACCAGCAACGGCGCATCTGCGCACGCATTGCTTTTCGCTGCTTCTGCGCATGATGTCATTTTGAGCATCTGCGCATGCGGTGAAAACCAGAAGTAACGTGCTCCGTTACTTCCAGGTTGCCGCGGAGCGCAACTCGAACGCGCTCAACATGAAGCATATTCAACCCGAGGTAGGACTGTATGCTGAAAACTTTTAATAAAATTAATATGAAGAAATAAGAAACCTACAGAGCCCCAGCACCAGCCAACCCAGGGTCTTTTCATCTTGGAGATGAAGCAGGTTTTTTTTAAAAAAAAATGGAGTGAAATTTTGGAGAACAGGATGAATTCTGCAATCTGCATCAAAGGTGCCAATAGATCACATCGGCATACCGGAATTCTTTATCCAGATTTTTCCAGGCATGGAGAAAAGCTGAGCACTGAGCCACACTCCAACCCAAGGTCTAGAAATCTGAGTTGGACACCTCGCTGCCTATTGCACACACACACTTTGAAAACACATCTTCACAGCCATGAGAGCTAGAAACCTGCCACATAGATATATATATTTTTTTTTTAAAAAAAGGAAAGCTGAATTTTTTCAGAATGCTATGCTCTGCACCAAGATAAGGAGAGCTGTGCTACACTTTAATGGTCCTTTAAGGCAGGCAGAGACATCACCTTGCCAACAAAGGTCCGTATAGTTAATCTCTGGTTTTCCCAGTAGTGATGTATGGAAGTGAGAGCTGGACCATAAAGAAGGCTGATCGCCGAAGAATGGATGCTTTTGAATTCTGGTGCTGGAGGAGACTCTTGAGAGTCCCATGGGCTGCAAGAAGATCAAACCTCTCCATTCTGAAGGAAATCAGCCCTGAGTGCTCACTGGAAGGACAGATCCTGAAGCTGAGGCTCCAAGACTTTGGCCACCTCATGAGAAGAGAAGACTCCCTGGAAAAGACCCTGATGTTGGGAAAGATGGAGGGCGCAAGGAGAAGGGGACGACAGAGGACGAGATGGTGGGACAGTGTTCTCAAAGAGACCAGCATGAGTTTGACCAAACTCTGGGAGGCAGTGGAAGACAGGAGTGCCTGGCGTGCTCTGGTCCATGGGGTCAGGAAGAGTTGGACATGACTAAACGACTAAACAACAACAATGTACTGCACCAAGATAAGGTGGGGGGGGTGATCCTGCTGTGCTACACTTTAATGGTCCTTTAAGGCAGGCAATTACAAGCTCCTAGAAAAGCGAGGATTAATCTTGTCGAGTTGTTTCACGAGGAAATATTTGGACTGCAGGCCTCTTTAGCAAAATGGTGCCCAGGCTTCTGGTTTCATGCTGCAGAGGTCAGGCTCTGGAGCACCGGGAGGAGACACTCCTTTCTCTGAGTCAGGAGGTGAACGAGATAACCTTTGCTCCTGTCTGCCTCGGGATCTGCAAATCTGAAAAAAGGCAGTGATGCTGCTTCCTGAGCCTCTGATCAACACACAAGGCAGAGAGAGACTCTCCTCCAAACGCCACGATAAAAAATAAACCAACTCTCTTCCCATCATCTAGCTGCCTCTCGATTAGGCTGCATGGCGGTGGATTACAGGAGCAGATCTACGCTGCTGGAGAGGCAGAGAGTGGATTGTCTGAGACTTCATGCTGAATAAGGGGTTGGAAGAGGTTGGGGCGGGCAATGGAAGTTGAAGCTGCATTCTGAGCCCAGTATTGTTCATTTGACCACACTGTTCATTAGCCATAGAAATATTCTGTCCTTCTATATTGGTTGGGAACATTCATTTATTTCGGGTTAAAACTGGGGACACGCTCCGTTCTTGTAGTCAAGTCAAAACAGGCACAGCCAGAGGGAGCAATGTTTCTGAATACAGTGATACCTTGGTTTTCGAACAGCTTAGTCCATGGGCAGGCAAACTGAGGCCTGGGGGCCGGATCCGGTCCTATCGCCTTCTCAATCTGGCCCACGGACGGTCTGGGAATCAGCATGTTTTTTTACATGAGTAGAACGTGCCCTTTTATTTAAAATGCACGTCTGGGTTATTTGTGGGGCCTGCCTGGTGTTTTTACATGAGTAGAATGTGTGCTTTTATTTAAAATGCATCTCTGAGCTATTTGTGGGGCATAGGAATTCGTTCATCCCCCCCCCAAAAGAAAAATATAGTCCGGCCCCCCACCGTTGAATGGTCTCTTTAAATCTGAAGGTTCATTGTTGTTCCACAAGATGTGTATGTCTTTAAGGGCTAGAGCAAATAACCTGACCCAGTTTTACAGCTGTGAAGCAGTATAGCAGGTGCAGTTAAGGTGTGATAATTAAGCTGTTGGGTATAGTATATAAAGAGCAGCACCTAGCTCTCTCAGTACCTGGTGGTTGGGTCATGCTTATTGATATATTATAATTAATGTAAAAGGAGTTTTTGTTTTTGTTATTAAAACCTAGCAAAAGGTTATTTTGTGTTCCTTGTAATGTGTGGTCTCTGCAGCGCAAGCTCTCTACAGCGCAACTAATCTGCAAACAGCCAGTACCCACAAGGTCTGAGGGACAATGGACCGGCCCCCTGCTGAAAAAGTTTGCTGACCCCGCCTTAGTTCTTGAACAACTTGGAACCCGATCGCTGCAAACCCAGAAGTAAGTGTTCCAGTTTGTGAACTTTCTTCAGAAGCCAAGCGTGCTCCGTTTTGAGTGCAACGCTTCCGTTCTGAGTGCTACACTGAGGTCTGTCTGCTTTTGCTATTAATTTTGCGTTTTTATTGATTTTTTTGTTTTTGTGACTGTGTGGAACCCAGTTCAGCTATTGATTGATTGTGTGACTGCGGAAACGGATAAAAGCTGCAAGTCCGAGAGAACCATTAACAGAACAACAATAAAGTGGTGCCTCGCAAGACGAAAATAATTCGTTCCGCGAGTCTTTTCGTCTTGCGATGTTTTCCGTCTTGTGAAGCACGGTCCGTCGCAACTGCGCTTCTTCAAGCAGCTTTAAGAAAAAAAGCGCAAGACGTTTTCATCTTGCAAAGCAAGCCCATAGGGAAATTCGTCTAGCGAAGCAACGCAAAACCGAAAAACCCTTTCGTCTAGCGAGGCATTCGTCTTGCGAGGCACCACTGTAGAGGTAACTTGTTAAATAGCTGTTTTAGGGGTTGTTTTAAAATATCTGGAACAGATTAATCCATTTTGCATTGCTTTCTATGGGAAAGCACGCCTTGGTTTTGGAATGCTTTGGTTTTGGAACGGAGTTCCAGAACGGCTTAAGTTCTGAGAATCAAGGTACCACTGTACCTGTTGCTGGAAGTCACATCAGGGGAAAGTTGCTCTAGTGCTTGAATCCTGCTTGCGAGTTTCCCACACGCATCTGACTGGCCCCTGTGGGATCAAGGATGCCAGACTAGACGGGCCATTGGCCTGATCCTGCAGGTCCTTCTTATGTTCTTAAGTCTGGTGCGTGTGGTTTGGGAGCTGCATGGTCAGGGGAAAAACAATGCTGTCCAGGCGGGGACCCATTGCTCCAGTCTTGAAACTGTCCAGTCCAAATTTCTAAGGCAAATACTCGGTGTCCCCCCCTGTGTTCCAAACGCAGCATTGCGACTCGAGGCCTGCCTTCCATCTGTGGAAACTCGGACCTGGCAGAGAACATTTAATTATTGGCTTCGTCTTAATCTGAATCCTCCTGGTCTACTGCCGTTAGTAATGCAAGATCCTTACGAAAGCAAGTGGTTTAAAACTGTGCATAAAAAACTCCTTACATGCGGTCTGCACTCACAGTCCCTACTATCAATGGGCCTCATCAAAGCAAAGAGTCTAATAGGCCAGCGCCTGAAAGACATCGAACGACAAAACAACCTGACTATCTTAAAGAAACTGTGCCCATGGTATACCTACTTTCCCCCTTCTCATTTTGACTCTCCAGCCTCATATTTGTCTAAACTAACCATCCCAAAATACAGACGCGCCTTTACATTGGCCAGATGGGATGTTCTTCCCTCTGCTGTACTCGAAGGTCGTTACCAAAAGACCCCATTTGAAAAACGACTCTGCCCATGTGGAGATGGTAACACGGAAACAGTGTCCCACGTCCTTTTTTCTTGCCCTCTTTACAAAGACCTAAGGAATGAGATTATTACTCCACTCATTCTCTCCAACCCCGGCCGTTCAACAGACATTACACTGCATTTTCTATTATCTGATACGAACAGTCAGATAACAGAGAAGGTCGCGAGGTACATCGAGAGAGCTGTGAAATTTAGGGCCACCATCTGAGTGACAGACCTGTTCACCCGACGGACCTCCTTTTGTCTGTTCTTTTCTTCCTTTTATCCCTATTCTCATTTTTAATTTTTGTACAGCTGTGGCCTGTTGGCTTTGCTAATAAAGTTTTGATTTGATTTGATTTGAATGCTGTCCAGGGTTGTAAAGACTGCGGAGAGAATAACCGGGTGCACTCTTCCCACCTTGGATGAAATCTACGCTTCCAGGTGCCATAAGAAAGCTGCAGAGACAGCGCAGGATAGTGTGCACCCCGAAAATGATCTCTTTCAGCTTCTACCTTCTGGAAGAAGGTACAGGGTTATAAAGACTAGGACTAGCCGCCTGAGAAAGTTTCTATCCAAATGTGATTTTGGTTTTAAACACAGTGTAAGGTAGTCTTTAGGGACGCGGGTGGCGCTGTGGGTTAAACCACAGAGCCTAGGACTTGCCAATCAGAAGGTTGGCGGTTCGAATGCCCGCGATGGGGTGAGTTCCCATTGTTCGGTCCCTGCTCCTGCCAAGCTAGCAGTTCAAAAGCACGTCAAAGTGCAAGTAGATAAATAGGTATCGCTCTGGCGGGAAGGTAAACGGCATTTCCATGCGCTGCTCTGGTTCGCCACATGACCCGGCAGTTGTACGCCGGCTCCCTCGGCCAATAAAGCGAGATAAGCGCCGCAACCCCAGAGTCGGTCACGACTGGACCTAATGGTCAGGGGGTCCCTTTACCTTTTAAGGTAGTCTTTGTGGGAGTATATTGTATTTAAAAATGGGGTATCAGAGTTTTTAGGGGGCTAACCAGGTTGGGATAGCTGGGATAGCAGGCTTGTTGGTTTTATGAATGTCTTATGTAGATTTTTCAATTTCGTTGTTCTGTATGGGACAATGACAATAAAGATTATCGTATTGTAACGAGAGCAAACAGACCCCCAGTTTTCCGTGGCTAGGCAGTAAAGCAAGGTATTGTCTACTGTCCGCATGCTAAAATTTTCAGTTCTTTGGGGAATGTGCCCATGGAAGGCAGCACTGGCAGAGGAGAGCCCTGTTATCTGGCTTATTGCTTAGCGTTCCTGCGTCCAAAATCTGGGGATGACCTCACAAATCTCTGACATGTCAGCGTTTTCATTTGACCCTCTTGCCAAAAGCATGCTGAGAGTGTTTTATATGTGCAGCGGAGATTAAGTGGGAGAAGGCAGCACCAGTCATGGGAAAGCTTTAATTCTGGTGGAGACAGTCTTAAGGGGGGCATTATGACATATGGCACATCAAAGCTCAGAACTGCTTCCCATATCATTAATGAGGCATCTGTGTTTCCACAAGGCTGAATGATCCAAATATTATAGATAACAGGCACTCACTCTTGAGACGTTTACGAGCTTCAACGCATGTGCTACTTTTAAAACTCGGCAAGCAAACAGAACGCCTATTGCAGAACCGCAAAGGAGGTAAATGATATAAGTTGTCTCAACTCCATGGGGTTGGAATTATTTTTGCCTTGGAATAAGGAAGTGGTTTGGGTCAACAGACAGAGAATTACACAGTGGTACCTCAGGTTAAGTACTTAATTCCTTCCGGAGGTCTGTTCTTAACCTGAAACAGTTCTTAACCTGAAGCACCACTTTAGCTAATGGGGCCTCCTGCTGCCGCCGCGCCACTAGAGCACGATTTCTGTTCTCATCCTGAAGCAAAGTTCTTAACCTGAAGCACTATTTCTGGGTTAGCAGAGTCAGTAACCTGAAGTGTATGTAACATGAAGCGTATGTAACCCGAGGTACCACTGTACCTCCTTCAACTAGACCTTTGAATCAGTGGAGAGCCTAGTCTCCCCCTCCCAGTTTCTGCACTGTTGACATTTACTAATGTCATTTAAAAAAGAATGATGATCTAAAATAAGTACTAGGTGCAAACCAAGCTTATCTAGACAAGACTTCTAAATGAGGGAACTAACTGGTTTCGTGAGCTGGGTGTGGACAGAAGCAGGTGGTGGGAAAGGTAAAATACTTAGGATGGAAATGTCTTTGCAAAGAACTCGGTAGAAAGCCAAGACTGACTATCTTATTTTTGCAAGGAATGGGGAAACTGTCTAAATTGACCAGTGTCTTTGCCAAGGTTTCCCCAGCATTTAAATCAGCCAGAAGAGAGCAGAAGGGGGTGGCAGGTCTTACAGGAACCGATTTGCAGATGAATGAGGAGCCAAAAACATATCGGTAGCTACTGGAATGGTATTTTCCCAGTAGTTATGTATGGAAGTGAGAGCTGGACCATAAAGTAGGCTGATTGCCGAAGAATTGATGCTTTTGAATTCTGGTGCTGGAGGAGACTCTTGAGAGTCCCATGGACTGCAAGAAGATCAATCGTATCCTTTCTGAAGGAAATCAGCCCTGAGTGCTCACTGGAAGGACAGATCCTGAAGCTGAGGCTCCAAGACTTTGGCCACCTCATGAGAAGAGAAGACTCCCTGGAAAAGACCCTGATGTTGGGAAAGATGGAGGGCACAAGGAGAAGGGGACGAAAGAGAACGAGATGGTTGGGCAGTGTTCTCGAAGCTACCAGCATGAGTTTGACCAAACTGTGGGAGGCAGTGGAAGACAGGAGTGCCTGGCATGCTCTGGTCCAGGGGGTCACGAAGAGTCGGACACAACTAAACAACAACAAGCTACTGGAACGGTTGTAACAAGGAAGTCGCCTGCTCCCTATAACCAGCCCCAGTCAATAGTCTGGCTGCAGCAATTTGGGTCTGTTGATGTTTCGTAGCACTTTTTAAAGGCAGCAGCCCAGGAAGAGCATGTTCTTGTAATCCAAATATGAAGCAATTAAGGCATGTATCACTGTGGCCAAATCAGACATCTCTTTAAAAAGCCACGAGAAATTCAACCCATGTCTTGCTGGACTCCAAGATCCTCCCTTAAAAAAAATATATGTGAAGGGGAAAAGCCAAGGTAAATTCAACGAGTAGGTCTATCTGCTGCCATTACCGCAACAAGAAAATGAAGCCTCCATATATAAGGGAAGTATACCTCTGAATAGAAGGTTCTGGGGCCAACAACAACGAGAGCAACTCCTTTCCTGCTCTGCCTGCAACCTCCCAGAGCAGGGGTCTGCAACCTTTAAGACAAAAAGAGCCACTTGGACCCGTTTCCGAAGAAAAAAAACCTGGGAGCCGCAAAACCATTGCAACATTTAAAACAAATATATCTCCGGAGCCGCAATCTGACAGCGGGCGGGAAGGTGACGTCGGGACGGTGCGTGACTAACGCACGCACCGCCCCCATGCAACGTCACAGCCAGTACAGCACCCGCCACAGTGGAGAGTGTCGGGGTGCACAATGTGCCTCCTCCCCTCGCTAGTATCCGCCCCGGAGCCGCGGCAAAGGTGTAAAAGAGCCACATGTGGCTCCGGAGCCGCGGGTTGCAGACCCCTGTCCCAGAGGCATTTCTCTGGGGTACTGGCAGGAGATGGAATGCAAGACCCGGCCACGTGATTTCTCATGTTCCAAACAACGAGAAGAAAAGAGCGATTTAGCACGCTCTGGGCGATGTTAACACAGCAAAGTCGAATGTTCTTTGCAACAAAAGGAGCAGGGAGGTTTGGCACGCTGGATCGCAATTGCAAAAGCACCTGGCTTCACTGCGGGGATCAGGTTGCTAAGCCCTCCTTGGAAGGAAGGCGAAAGGAAACCAGGAAATCATCGTACTAATCCTAACAAGGATGGTTTGGCCTCTTAATTCTTCCAAGACGAGCCCTATGGCAAGGAAACCTCAGAGACTGCTCAGCATGGAAGAGGCTTCCCTAAGGAAAGGAAGACTCGTGAAAGCTGGAAGTTGGGAGATTCCGGACAGATAAAAGGAAGTACCGTATTTTTCGCTCCATAAGGCACACCTGACCATAAGGCGCACCTGGGGGGGGGGAGACACCTGGCTTGAGAGCAGTACATGTGAAAAGGATCTGGGAGTCTTGGTTGACCACAAACTTGACATGAGCCAACAGTGTGACGCGGCAGCTAAAAAAGCCAATGCAATTCTGGGCTGCATCAATAGGAGTATAGCATCTAGATCAAGGGAAGTAATAGTGCCACTGTATTCTGCTCTGGTCAGACCTCACCTGGAGTACTGTGTCCAGTTCTGGGCACCACAGTTCAAGAAGGACACTGACAAACTGGAACGTGTCCAGAGGAGGGCAACCAAAATGGTCAAAGGCCTGGAAACGATGCCTTATAAGGAATGGCTAAGGGAGCTGGGCATGTTTAGCCTGGAGAAGAGGAGGTTAAGGGGTGATATGATAGCCATGTTCAAATATATAAAAGGATGTCACATAGAGGAGGGAGAAAGGTTGTTTTCTGCTGCTCCAGAGAAGCGGACACGGAGCAATGGATCCAAACTACAAGAAAGAAGATTCCACCTAAACATTAGGAAGAACTTCCTGACAGTAAGAGCTGTTTGACAGTGGAATTTGCTGCCAAGGAGTGTGGTGGAGTCTCCTTCTTTGGAGGTCTTTAAGCAGAGGCTTGACAACCATATGTCAGGAGTGCTCTGATGGTGTTTCCTGCTTGGCAGGGGGTTGGACTCGATGGCCCTTGTGGTCTCTTCCAACTCTATGGTTCTATGATTCTATGATTCTACCTAGTTTTTAGAGGGGGAAATCAAGAAAAAAATTATTATTTCACCCCCAGCCCTGGCTTTTGTGTGCTTTTGCAGGAGGTGGGGGAATTCCCCCACCTCGTAGAAAAGCCCACAGGAGCCACACACCCTTTAAGGAGTGCACAGCTCCTGCAAGCTTTTCTACGAGGAGGGAGAAGGGACTGACTGGCAGCGTCAGTCCCTTCTCCCTCCTGGGGAAAAGCCTGCAAGAGCCGTGCGGAGCTTGTGTGCGGCTCTTGGGGGCTTTTCCTGCCTGCCTCCCCCCTGCATTCGCTCCATAAGACGCACACACATTTTCCCTTCCTTTTTAGGGGGGAAAAAGGGCGTCTTATGGAGCGAAAAATATGGTACACAGCACTTAAAACTATGGAACTCACTTCCACAGGAGGCCACCAACTTGGACGGCTTGAAAGGACAGACGAATTCATGGAGGAAGAGAGGCTATCAGTGGCTCCTCAGTTCTGCCTCCAGTCAGAGGAAAAGATGCTTCTGAATTTGATGGCCCTCAGGGTCCCTTCCAACTATGATTCTATGTGACCAGGCTACGTATTACAGTGATGCCTCGCAAGACGAAAATAATCCGTTCCGCGAGTCTCTTCGTCTAGCGGTTTTTTCGTCTTGTGAAGCAACCCTATTAGTGGCTTAGCGGATTAGCGCTATTAGCAGTTTAGTGGCTATTAAAGGCTTAGCGGCTTAGCGGCTAAAAGGCTATTAGCGGCTTAGAAAAAGGGGGGCGGGAAAAAATGGCAAGACTCGCAAGACTTTTTCGTCTTGCGAAGCAAGCCCATAGGGAAATTTGTCTAGCGAAGCAATGCGAAAACGGAAAACCCTTTCGTCTAGCGGGTTTTCCGTCTTGCGAGGCATTCGTCTTGCGGGGCACCACTGTAGTTGTTCATCCTGTTAATTTTAAAATATGGTGGAACAGCTCAGTCGGTAGAGCATGAGACTCTTAATCTCAGGGTCCTGCATTCGAGACTCACACTGGGCAAAAATATTCTTGCATTGCAGGGGGTTGGACTAGCTTACCCCCCCCCCGGTTCCTTCCAACTCTACAAGTATCTACGGGACCCTCGTATCTACGGGACCGTCTCTCCTGGTCTGCCCCGCAGAGGACCTTAAGGTCCATAAATAACCATAGTTTAGAGGTCCCGGGCCCTAAGGAAGTCAGACTATCCTCCACCAGGGCCCAGGGCCTTCTCAGTGGTGGCTCCGACCTGGTGGAATGCTCTGTCCCATGAGACCAGGGGCCCTGCAGGATTTAACCTCCTTTCGTCGGGCCTGTAAGACAGAGTTATTCCACCTGGCCTTTTATTTCCCTTCTCTTCCCTCCCCCTCTCCTTTTATGAAGATCACCCACTCTGGGATCCCACAGCTAAGCCTCCCCTGGCCTCCTCGCTGGCCCAAGTAGGACCAATTCAGCCAGCTAGCCCTGGGGATTATCTAATTGATTTTTGAATTTTATTGTCATTCACGTTTTTATACTGTATTTTATGCTGTTTTTATAATTAAGTGTTTGAAATTTGTTGTTAGCCGCCCTGAGCCCGGTTATTGAACCGGAAAGGGCGGGGTGTAAATAAAAAAATATTATTATTATTTATTATTACAATTCTTTGATTCTATCAATCCCAGGTGCTAGAAACCTGTTTCCTGCTTGGCAGGGGGTTGGACTCGATGGCCCTTGTGGTCTCTTCCAACTCTATGATTCTATGATTCTATGAAACCACTGAAGGAGAGTGTGTTGCTCTTGTGCTCTCATCCTGTTGCAGGTTTCGCACCAGCATCTCATCAGCCACTGTGAGAACAGGGTGCTGGACAAGAGAGACCACGGGCCTGATCCTGCAGGCTCTCTCTGTTTCTACTGTCCCTCCCTCCACCTCTCTCACCGTTCAGCTCAGCATTCAGGTTGACGATGAGGGGGCTGTTCTTCCAGTCAAAAGTGGTGAGCAGGAAAAGGAACCGAAGGAATCCCACTTGCGGGGAGCTGTGGAGAGAGAAGAGTCACGAAAGGCGAGCGTTATTCTATATATATATTTTTTGTATACATTTTTATTAAAGTTTCACAAATTTTTAAACAAACACAAAAACAAAGACAAACACAACACAAATAACAAGTATAGTTTCGGATCCTTATTTTCTTAACATCTTTCCCTGACTTCCCCACACCTCCCCTTCTTGTATTCCAATTCCAATAGTTAGCTCAGCAAGTTCTTGTCCCCAACTTTACCTTATTATTATTATTATTATACTTAATTCATCTTAATTAACCAATTTTAACTTATAGACCTCAATTTAAACAACAATACTCATTCTTTACACCCTTTTCTAAGGTCGACCCAAATTCCCTTCCACAAATTTCCCAATTTTTATATTCATTACAAAACAAAATAACAGAGAGACAACATATAATTATACACCCTCTGGATGTATTGAGTTTTGGCGAGCATTATTCTAGCTGTATTGTGTATTATATTAATTTCACATACAGTCATACCTCAGGTTAAATATGCTTCAGGTTGAGCGTTTTCAGGTTACACTCCGTGGCGACCCGGAAGTAACAGAACGAGTTACTTCCGGGTTTCACTGCTCACGCATGCGCAGACACTCAAAATGACATCACACGCATGTGTAGAAGCAGCGAAACGCAACCCACAAACACGGTTTGCGTTCTACTCAGGGTGCGAACAGTGCTCCAGAACGGACCCGTTCGCATCCAGAGGTACCACTGTACAGGTCTCAAGCCAGCTGAAAGACATAATCTTATAAAGAGCTCGAATAATTTTAAAAGAAACTCAAATAGCAGATGTTTAAAAAGAACACGAAACGAACAGCCCAGGCAAAGGAGGTCTGTTCACCTAACTGGGAAAGTTTGTTGAAACAAAACTGACTTCAAAGGCTTTTTTAAAAAGGCAAAGGACCCCTGGACGGTTAAGTCCAGTCAAAGGTGACTCTGGGGTTGCGGCGCTCATCTCACTTTCAGGCCGAGGAAGCTGGTGTTTGTCCACAGGCAGCTTTCCGAGTCATGTGGCCAGCAGGACTAAACCGCTTCTGGCACAACGGGACACCGTGACAGAAACCAGAGTGCATGGAAATGCCGTTTACCTTCCCATTGCAGCGGTACCTATTTATCTACTTGCACTGGCGTGCTTTCGAACTGCTAGGTTGGCAGGAACTGGGACAGAGCAATGGGAGCTCACCCTTTTGCGGGGATTCGAACCACCGACCTTCTGATCAAGAGGCTCCGTGGTTTAGACCAGGGGTCAGCAAACTTTTTCAGCAGTTTCCTTCCCTTCAGGAGGTTAAATCCTCAAGGGCCCTAGTCTAATGGGACAGAGCATTCCACCAGGTCGGAGCCACCACTGAAAAGGCCCTGGCCCTGGTGGAGGATAGTCTGACTTCCTTAGGGCCCGGGACCTCTAAACTATGGTTATTCATGAACCTTAAGGTCCTCTGCGGGGCAGACCAGGAGAGGCGGTCCCGTAAATACAAGGGCCCTAAGCCACATGACCAAATGGTCATCCCGTCGAACCCCTTGCCTTTCAGGATAAACAGTGCTGTGGGGTCTGATCCAGCAAGGAGCACGTTCAGGGTAGGTTCGTATTTTGGGAACACCAAAAATACAAGGTAGTGCTGCCCCCAGCACTCACAGGTAGACTGCTCCTATTCATGGAAGGGACGTAGAAACCTGGCCAAGGAGCAATTAAAAAAGGAACGTAACAGACTCAGGAGGTTGTGAAGCAGATGTCACGCTGGCTGTGCCCTTACCTGGGCACAGTGAAGGGTGCTGGGGACAGGAAGAGGGAGGCCACCAGTAAGTCCACGCATTCCTCCGAGACGCTGTCGCTCAGCAGTTGAGCGCTGATCCAGCGCTTGGCGAGACGGCAGCAGCCGCTGAAAGCAGAATGTTGCTGCTGGAGGCTGGAGGGAGGAAGCAAACAATTTGAGACCTGCTGCCAAGTCTGCCGGCAACGTCACCGTAATCTGAAGGCAACGGAAAGCAAACCAAAAAAGCTATTATTATGATGACTGGTGACATCAACTTTGCCGGGTGAGAATCCCTCGCAGACGACCGCAGTGGAGACAGAAAGTTAAGTCATGCATCCATAGCAGAGGGCCTTCTCGGTAGTGGCACCCGCCCTGTGGAACGCCCTCCCACCAGATGTCAAGGAAATAAACAACTACCTGACTTTAGGAAGACATCTGAAAGCAGCCCTGTTTAGGGAAGTTTTTAATGTTTGCATTTTATTGTGTTTTTCATATTCTGTTGGGAGCCACCTAGAATGGCTGGGGAGGCCTGGCCCAGATGGGCAGGGTAATAATAATATGATAATAATATGATAATAATAATAATAATAATAATAATAATAATAATAATAATAATAATAATTAATGATAATAATAATTAATGATAATAATAATTTATTATTTATACCCATCTGGCTGGGTTTCCCCAACCATTCTGGGCGGCTTCCAACAAAGTATTAAAATACAGTGGTACCTCTGGTTACGTACTTAATTCGTTCCAGAGGTCCGTTCTTAACCTGAAACTGTTCTTAACCTGAAGCACCACTTTAGCTAATGGGGCCTCCTGCTGCCGCCGTGCGATTTCTGTTCTCATCTTGAAGCAAAGTTCTTAACCCAAGGTACTATTTCTGGATTAGCAGAGTCTGTAACCTGAAGCGTATGTAACCCGAGGTACCACTGTACAGTAGTCTGTTAAACATTAAAAGCTTCCCTAAAAAGGGCTGGTAAAAGTAATAAGTAATAATAATAATAATAATAATAATAGTAATAATAGCAGCATTGACCAGAGGAGGGATGACTCTGTGCTGGGAGGAGCACAGAGAGAAGAAATGCTATGGACAGCTGGACGCCTTCATCTTTCCCCAGCTGCAACAAAACATGTCTCTCCCACATCAGTCTCTACAGCCACAGCAGACTCTGAACCTCCCAATAGTTCGACTTCACCCCCAAAGGCACATTCCTCCATTGTTTCCCAAGACAGATGGGTGGCATTATTTATTATTATTAGTCATATCTCGGGTTGAAATAGCTTCAGGTTGAGTGTTTTCAGGTTGCATTCTGCGGCGACCTGGAAGTAACGAAATGGGTTACTTCTGGGTTTCGCTGCTCGTGCATGTGCAGACGCTCAAAATGACATCACGCGCATGCACAGAAGTGGCAAATCGTGAACCACGCATGCAGACGTGGCTTGTGTTCACTTCAGGATGCGAACGGGGCTCCGGAACGGATCCCGTTCGCATCCAGAGGTACCACTGTATTATTATATTTGTTGTTGTTGTAAGCCCACAAGAAGGACCGCAGTGCACAAGCAATGTTCTCTGCCCTTGTGATTCCCATCAACTGGGATTCAGGGGAACACCACGGCCATTGCGTCTCGCAGGCATCATTCTCAGAAGGGGAGACCTCTCTCCGCTTACCCGTGAAGTGAGCTGGTCAAGAATGGTAGATGCAAGGTTTCCACTTCCAGCTGCACGGATTCTTCCGTGACCTCGTGTTTCAGCATGCCTGTGGGAGTGACCACCTCCTTCAGGATTTGGGGCTCTCGGTGGTAAGCCACTTGGAGGCGGAAGACATAGCCGTCCTGAGAAAGAGGAGGAACAGGAGGGGAAATTATTTGCTTCTTAAGAGCCTGCCGGAACAGGCCAATGGCTCATTAGCCCAGCATCCTGGTCTCACAGGGGCAAAGCCGATGCCTGTGGGAAAACAGGGAGCAGGATTCGAACACAGGAGCTCCCTTCCCATCCTGCAGTTTCTAGCAACTGGGATTCTGTAGCTTTGCTGCCTCTGAACCTGGAGGGCAGGGCACAGCCATTCCTGGCCTTCTCCTCCATACATTTCCCTAATCTAAGTTTGTGATCATCACTTTCTCCTGTGGGAGGGAGTTCCGCAGTCCTGAATCTTCCAACCCCTTTCCTGCATTCTTAGCACGCTGCTTCTCTGCACACCCCTCTCGTACTCCTTGTCCCTTCTGTGTTTTTCCTTCCCTCCCCACTTAAAACGTGGTTACAAAGCATGGATCCATGTGGCTCCTCAGGATCTTTGCATTGGGTCACTCCAAATTCACCATCAGATCACATAGCATGTCCATGGCTACAGCCTGCACCAAAAAAATCACGCACCCACTGTTGCCTGGGGCTGCAATGGTTCAAAAACGTGGTTACAAAGCACAGATCCACAGAGATTCTCAGGATTTTTGCACTGGGTCACCCCAAATTCACCATCAGATCACATGTCTGTGGCCACAGCATGAGGCACAAAAATGATACATCCACTGTTTCATTCAGAATTTTTCCCCCTTGTTTTCCTCCTCTAAAAACAATGTGCGTGTTATGGTCAGGTGCGTGTTATAGAGCGAAAAATACGGTATCTGACTTTTAGAAGACATCTGAAGGCAGCCCTGTTTAGGGAAGTTTTTATTGTTTGATGTTTTATTGTGTTTTTAATACAGTGGACTCTAGGCTTGCGGACGTGATCTGTGCGGGATGCACGTTTGCAACCCGCAGCAGCGCGTCTGCGCACACACAGGTTGCAATCTGGTGCTTCTGCACATGTGCAAAGCGCGTTTTACTGCTTCTGTGCATGTGCGACTGCCAAACCCGGAAGTAACCCATTCGGCTACTTCTGGGTTTCGGTGGTCCATAACCCAAAAAAAGCAACCTGAAGGCTCTGTAACCCGAGGTATGACTGTATTCTGTTGGAAGCTGCCCAGAGTGGCTGGGGAAACCCAGCCAGATGGGCAGAGTATAAATATATTATTATTATTATTATTATTATTATTATTATTATTATTATTATTAATTATTTATTTGCCCATGCCCACAGGCTTATGCTCTAAAGAAACACGGCACACAAGGGAAAAGGTGTGAGGAGGGCAGAGGAAGAAATCAAACTCAAGCACGAATATATTAATATTTGTTCTTATAACGGCCAGCTTGCATAGTTCAAGCATAGGAGGAGCCTGGTGGAGCCGGGTTTTCGGCAAAGCTGACCGGCTGAGCCTTCTGCTTTCCATCTCTCCCAGGTGACAGGAGAGGAGACTTGATGGAGCTGGCCTGTCACAGTGGAACTGGTGGGAGTGAGTCCTACTTCCCATCTCTCTCTCTCTCTCTCTCAAGATAGCAGACCCCTTGGTCACATTTCGCAAGGCAGCGGCTTCCACCTTCCTGCGCATCTGCGGGGGCCAAATGTGCACGAACGCACCCACCCTCCGGCACAATTACCTTATAGACGTCTGTGTAGGCGGGCGAAGCCCTGGAGAGCAGATGGTGCTGCTGGTGGAGAAGTTCTGCCAGCCGCAGCTGGAAGGCGGCCTTGACCCGCCGGATGGCTTCCTTGCTCTGAGGCCACTGGCCGCTGCCCTCCATGTGGCAGATCACTGGTGCAAGAGGGAAGGAGGAGGCAAAAGAGTTAACGGAGGGTGCAAGGATCAGCATGGAAGCAGGAGAAGGGCAGGCGAAGATCCTGATAAGGCTCCATCCAGATAAGACTGAAGCAGTGTTCCCTAGAGCAGATGGCCGGAAGGTTGATGGGGTTACACTTCCTCTGAAGGAGCGGGTACATAGCTTGTGGCTACTCCTGGACCCCTTGCTGTTGCCCGAAGCCCAGGTGGCCTTGGAAGCGTGGGGTGACTTCCGTCAGCTTTGCCTGGTGGCCCAGCTGCGCCCCAGTCTGGACAGGGATAACCTAACTTGTGAAACTGATTGTGAATCAGTTCCCTCACTGCGAGAAGCAAAATTACAGGGAACCAGGCAGAGGGCCTTCTCGGTGGTGGCACCCGCCCTGTGGAACGTCCTCCCACCTGATGTCAAAAAGAACAACTATCAGACTTTTAGAACATCTGAAGGCAGCCCTGTTTAGGAATGCTTTTAATGTTTGGTGGACTATGTGGGAGTCATAGCCATGGTAAAGGCTTGTAATATTGCAGGGTGCCCCCTGACCTCGGCTGACCAGCACTCTGAGCTTTACAATGTATTGGAATGCATGACCTCATATGGAGTTATGTCCCCCCCCCCTTTCTGGGCAGTGTAACCCTATATCGTTTGTGGGTGGGTTAAAGCCTTGACCAGATGTAGGTAATGTGAGACATTGGAATGCAGCCATGCGGCTGGAGAGGACGAAGGAGAATAAACGGACTGGAGGAAGGGGAAGAAGTCTGAATTTAGCTGCCCTCCGTCCATGGAAATATTGCTGGCCTCAGTGTCTTTATTTTATGCTTAAAAAGCACCATTTGTAACGGCAGGCTCAGACAGGACTATTGTATTTTAATATTTTGTTGGAAGCCGCCCAGAGTGGCTGGGGAAACCCTCCCAGATGGGCGGGGTATAGATAATAAATTATTGTTATTATTATAATCATTTCCACCCGCATCTTTTATAATAATCCAAATCTTTTACCCCTCCATTGTGTCCAAAACTCACTATTAGATAACAAGTGATATTCCAATCCTACTAACGATTTTAATTGGGACGATATAGAACTGCTTCATAAACCCATCTTACTTTGAATGAATGTATGTACAGTCATACCTCGGGTTGCGAACGCTGCGGGTTACGTCTTTTCAGGTTGCATCCCGCGTCGACCCAGAAGTACCGGAAAGGGTTACTTCCGGGTTTCGCCTCTCGCACACACAGACGCGCAAAATGACGTAACACGCATGCACAGAAGCGGCGAATCGCGACCCGCATGTGCGCAGACGCGGGTTGCATTCCTTTCAGGAATTGCGAATAGGGCTCCAGAATGGATCCCGTTCGCAACCAGATGTACCACTGTAAATGAAAATATCAAATGCTGTGGAACAGTCCCATTATTACATGAGAACTGTTCCACAGCATTTGATATTTTCATTTACATACATTCATTCGAAATAAGATGGGTTTATGAAGCAATTTTATATCCTCCCACCACGCTGACGAATAATTCTACGAAATAGTTGTCAATATCCGGAATAACTGTTCAGTGTTGGACATCATATTGGCTGAATACACAAAGCTTCACAGCTTGTCTTTCATCGTACAGAGTCTGGTAAAAGTAAAGGGACCCCTGACCATTAGGTCCAGTCATGACTGACTCTGGGGTTGCGGCGCTCATCTCGCTTTATTGGCCGAGGGAGCTGGTGAACAGCTTCCGGGTCATGTGGCCAGCATGAATAATCCGCTTCTGGTGAACCAGAGCAGCGCATGGAAATGCCGTTTAATTTCCCGCCGGAGTGGTACCTATTTATCTACTTGCACTTTGACGTGCTTTCGAACTGATAGGTGGGCAGGAGCAGGGACCGAGCAACAGGAGCGCACCCCGTCGCGGGGATTTGAACCGCCAACCTTTTCATCGGCATGTCCTAGGCTCTGTGGTTTAACTCACAGCACCACCTGCATCACACCAAGTCTGGTACCTCACTTCTTTTAAAGATTTCCAGAGACTTTGAGACGAAAGATTTCATTTTGGACTTGGTATGGTTTGAAGAAATTCTATAAAGATTGTCTAGACATTGCTGACATTCTCTTTGCAACACAGGGTTTTGTTTGGTTACTACAAAATGAAGAAGCAGCAGGGGGGACTCACAATGCCCCTTGCCCACTTTGAGACAGTCTCACCCACATTACCCATCCTTGCCTTTCATTGGTGCTAAATACGCTGGGCATGGCTTCTCTGCCAAGGGCAGAAGGGACTCCCGGCCCTCGATCCTGGCGTGGTAGGCGTAATCTGGTTTCACGGGCACCGGAGGGAAGACCTGAGAGAGAACCAGGAAGGCACGTTAAGAGGAGCAAGAAAAGGGGGAATCCACACAAGATCTCAAGGAAGCAGCACATCCTCAGGGTACACACCCCTGGCAGAAAAAGCCCCATTTCCAATTGCAAAGGGCTGCAAGGATGGTGGGTGGCCAATGGCTCTCTGGGACACCTTTGTTACGACATTTAAAAGGCAGAATTCACTGGGGGGTGATGATAATAGTAATAAATAATAAATTTTATACACACACAAACACACACACAGATAGATAGATAGATATATAGATATAGATATAGATTTATATATATATATATATATATATATATATATATATATATATATATAAATAATTTATTGTGTGTGTGTGTGTGAGAGAGAGAGAGAGAGAGAATGAAATAAAATGAAATACGGACAAAGGTTCGTGTAGTAAAAGCTATGGTTTTCCCAGTAGAGATGTATGGAAGTGAGAGCTGGACCATAAAGAAGGCTGATTGCCGAAGAATAGGGTGTGCATGGGTCTTGGAACGTCTCTGAGTCTCGTGTCGCTAACTGACTGATGCTGTTCCATGGGAGACCGGTGATCGTCCGGAGCCAGCTGGGGGAAGCCCCCGTCTCCCTGGCAGTATCCCAACAGATCCCCCCCATGGGGTGGCCAAATCCTAATGCACCTGCCTCCCTCGCAATCTGCCCTGCCACGAAAACCGTTGCCACAGAAGCGTGCATTACGGCGCAGGAGACCCGTCTAAACAGACCGAGCGTGTCCTCCGACAGCCGCCCTTTGTTGGCTCAAACTCACATCCGTGTATCGGAGGGCAGGGTGAGCCCCCTGCACGGACGTCACCGTCAGCGGCAGCCCCTCCAGTTTCCACAGCTTGCGACTCAGGTCGTCGTACGAGCGGACGACGCTCAACATGGCCTCCTCGCCAGTACCTGCCGGCTGTTCAAGATAATAATAATAATTTTTTTATTTATACCCCACCCTTCCTGGTTCAGAAAACCGGGCTCAGGGCGGCTAACAACAAATTCAAAACACTTAACTGATGCAACAAAAAACCAGCATAAAAGAAAGTATAAAATGTGAATAACGATAAATTCAGAATTCAGAAATCAATTTAGGGGGGAAATCCTCCAATAAAGAGCACCACCCACGTCCCTTACTGACCCTTACATGCTACTAAATTAAAGAGAGATAGCTGGCTGAGGGTGGCAAGGCAGGAGTTGTAGTCCAAAATATTTAAGACTGGTTATATTCATCCAGCTCATAGAAAAAGATCCATCTTGTCTGTGCCTCTCAATCTGCAGCAGGATATCTTTCAAAAGGGCCTAGTTGGGAGAACATTAATATATAAAACATAGCATACAAAATCTGCATTCCTTGGCTGGGGAAAATCTGGAGACGTGTGAATCAGCTGGAATATGAGAGGCACTTTTTGTCTAAGTTAGCCAAATGGACATTCCGAAACCTCAACCTTCCACTTTTTTGTGTGGGGGGGGGGGGAGATCTGGAAAAGTCTGCCAGTCCCACAGGGAGTGCCCAGACGTGTGGGGAGACCATGCACAACACATGTGGAAAGAGACTGTCTCCCATGCGTGCATGCAGTGTGAGACCACCGGTTTCTTAGGAGAAACTGGATTTTGGCAGTCGGTTTGACGCTCCCTTAAAGAAAGCAGATCTAAAGCAGATTGCAACGCACTCCCGTCCGAAATATCGCAGCTGAAGGGTGCCACCTGCAGACCATCTGGACACAGCCATGTGACATAACCACCTGACGTTTTTATTTTGGCACAATAGACACTGCCCTTTACAGGAGGATAACTACCAAACTAGAGAATACAGTGGACCCTCCGGATAAGAACTTAATTCGTTCCGGGGGTCCGTTTGCACCCTGAAAATTATGTAAATAGAGACGCACTTCCGTGCACGCAGCGATGGAGTGCTTCTGCGCATGCACGCATGGCGAAACCCAGAAGTATACATGTCCGGGTTTGCTGTGGCAGTAACCCAAAGATTCTGTATCTAGGGGGATACGAAAGTAGAGGTATGACTGTATGTTCAATCTGTGAATGCATTTAACAAGTCTGGTTTCTGGGTTTTCCTGAAACAGCAGCTGCATGGGCCTCTCTGGTCAGAATGAGGTCCATGGCACGAGGGGAACTGGGCTAACCATTCCCCATCACCACATTGATACCCCAAAAACTCTCATCCAAAACCTGCAATTAGTGATTCCAGGAAGTTGCTCTCATAGCTGCCCTTAACGAAAAAAGGCAGACACCAGGAAAACAACAACACAGAATTGAGAGTTGCAATTCTCAATAGTGCTGTAACAGTCAGTCTCTCTTCACAGGGAACCCTGGGAATTGTAGTTCTGTGGAATCTGCTAAACATCTCTCAGCACCCTTAAACTACAGCTCCCAGAATACTTTGGGGGAAGGCACGAGTGGTATCAATGGTAAACATATGGTGTGGATGTGACTTAACAGGGCAGAGGAGGCAGCGATCAATGGAGCCTGCATTCCCATTTTTTGAAGGACACAACAATCTATGGCTTTTTAAAAAGTGTTTGAGGGGGGGTAATTGGTTTGCTTTGGTTTCGTTACGTATTTTGTTTTTCATGTTGCATTTTTGTGTTGGGAAGCCCTCTGTGATCTTCAGATGAAAGACGGTATGCACATTTAATACATTGGTAAAGGTAAAGGTACCCCTGACCATTAGGTCCAGTCGTGGCCGACTCTGGGGTTGCGGCGCTCATCTCGCTTTATTGGCCGAGGGAGCCGGAGTACAGCTTCCGGGTCATGTGGCCAGCATGACTAAGCTGCTTCTGGCAAATCAGAGCAGCGCACGGAACCACCGTTTACCTTCCCGACGGAGCGATACCTATTTATCTACTTGCACTTTGAGGTGCTTTCGAACTGCTAGGTTGGCAGGAGCAGGGACCGAGCAATGGAAGCTCACCCTGTCGTGGGAATTCGAACCACCGACCTTCTGATGGGTAAGTCCTAGGCTCTGTGGTTTAACCCACAGCGCCACCCGCGTCCTTTTTTATTTAATACATACATACACACACACACACACACACACACACACACACACTTTGCCATTGTGCTTCCAAAACAGACTTTCTCAGCTTTCCCTGTGCCTTATGGAACAGATTTCCTGGGGGTGGGGACAAGGGGAGAGGAGAGGAAGGGGAAGTTCCACCGCATTTCAAAGGACATGAATTCACAGAGGAGAGAGAGGCTGCTTACTTCACGCCGCAGCTTGATCACAGGCTCCAGCAGGGCACCTGTATAGCAGATGGATGTTTCCGGAATGTCCATGTGTCTGCAGAGAGATAAGAGAGTGCCAAACCATGAAAGGCTTTTAAACAGGGAACGCGCTCCTTTCTTCTAATCAACTCTCTTTTCTTTTTTTAAAACGAAGTTTCTAATGTTTTTTCAAGGACTTTGATAAAAGCTTGGGAGAGCCTATGTGGGCTCAATGCCTGGTGAAACCACAAAAGTCATAAATGCACCCAGTGAGGAGAGCCTGCAGAACACGGGGGTTTCTTTACGCAACGTTCTGTTAGGACAGATAATTCGCCAGCCTTCACAGGATGATGGTGGCATCAGCAACTGTTGCGGTGGCACAGGCAAAAGAGAACCAGCTTCCTCTGGGACCAGCCAAGGCTGCCGCCCGAATTACTTTGGTGGGCTCAGACCATTTGGCCCAGTATCCTGTTGCCAACAGTGGACAGCCCATGAGTACAGATGGGGCGTTTTTCAGCCAGAGCTTGCAGGAGCTAGTTCCAGCATCTTTCAGGTGGGCGGCATTATAATAAAAGAAAGGGGGCGTTTGCGGTGAGTTCTGGCACCTCCTTTTCTAGAAGAATAGCCCTGAGTACAGCCGCTGACAGCAATAGGCCCACCCTGTGGTTTGTCCGAGACTAAAGGTACACTGCTTCAGAAAAAAAACTTTTGTTCCATTGCCACGGCTAGTGTGGGAGAAGTTTGTGGATCTATGAAATTATGAATACAGTGGACGCTCGGGTTGCGAACATGATCCGTGCGGGAGGCACGTTCGCAACCCGCAGCACCGCGTCCGTGCACACACGGGTTGCGATTCAGCGAAATTTAGTGAAATTTAGCGCTTCTGCACATGCATGAGCGCTGAAACCCGGAAGTAACCTCTTCTGGTACTTCTGGGTTCGGCGCAGTGCACAACCCGAAAATGCACAACCCGAAGCATCTGTAACCCAAGGTATGACTGTAGTATAAGATAAAGGTAAAGGCAAGGGACCCCTGAATGGTTAGGTCCAGTCAAAGGCGATTATGCGGTTGCGGCACTCATCTCGCTTTCAGGCCGAGCGAGCCGGCATTTGTCCACAAGCAGCTTTCTGGGTCATGTGGCCAGCAGGACTAAACCGCTTCTGGAGCAACGGGACAACGCGACGGAAACCAGAGCGCACGGAAACACCGTTTACCTTCCCGCCCCAGTGGTACAGATTTATCTACTCGCACTGGTATGCTTTTGAACTGCCAGGTTGGCAGGAGCTGGGATGAAGCAATGGGAGCTCACTCCATTACAGGGATATGAACTGCTGACCTTCTGATCGGCAAGCCCAAAAGGCTCAGTGGTTAGGCCACAGTGCCACCCGCTTTTACCTTTTATGAATAGTATGAAGAGAGGACAGAGGAAATATATTTTGCATTCGTAACACGAGAACGTGGTAAGAAAGTAAGTAGAGCCTGCTGGAACAGGCCAATGGCCTCTCTAGTTCAGCATCCTGTTCCCACCTGTGGGAACCTGCAAGCAATACTTGAACCCAAGACCACCCTTCCCTCCCTTTTCTAGCAACTGGTATTCAGAAGCATCTTGCCTCTGACCGTGGAGGCAGTGCATTGGCTAGTTACTGATGATATTATTTATAGCCATGTTCAAATATATAAAAGGATGTCACATAGAGGAGGGAGAAAGGTTGTTTTCTGCTGCTCCAGAGAAAACTACAAGAAAGAAGATTCCACCTAAACATTAGGAAGAACTTCCTGACAGTAAGAGCTGTTCGACAGTGGAATTTGCTGCCAAGGAGTGTGGTGGAGTCTCCTTCTTTGGAGGTCTTTAAGCAGAGGCTTGACAACCGTATGTCAGGAGTGCTCCGATGGTGTTTCCTGCATGGCAGGGGGTTGGACTCGATGGCCCTTGTGGTCTATTTCAACTCTATGATTCTATGATTATTGTTCACTCTAACCAGCAGGATCGTCTTATGCAGGGGTCCCCAAGCTAAGGCCCGTGGGCCGGATAAGGCCCGAGGGACTCATTCACCTGGCCCATGACAACCCCACTGCCCGCTCTTACCAGCGCTGCGCTGTGCGGCTGCCCGCTTCCGGGTCGGAGGAGCACCGGAAATAGCTTGTGCACATTTCCGGTGCACATCCGGGTCGGAGGCCCATGCACATAAGCTATTTCTGGTGCTCCTCTGACACGGAAGTGCGCTGGAAATAACGTGTGCACGCGCTCCCCCACCCTCCGCACAATCGGCACTGGAGACATCGGCCTGAGGCGTAGTAAGTTTGCTGACCCCTGTTCTTACGTGCTTAACAAGCATGGCAGATGCAAAATATTTTCCTCTATCTCCTCTCTCCATGCTGTCCATAATTTTATAGGTCCACCTGCCTTTTCTCGAAGTTAGAAATCTCCAAACGTTTTAGCTTCTCCTCAAAGAATGTATGAATGAAGCTTTATTTGCGTCAGCCGTCGGCCATAGCGACACAAAAAACATGGCGATATACACAGAGCAAAATAAAAAGTCCATTATATAAAACACAGTTTAGGGTCCCGAATCAGCAGTCAAATAGTGGACCTTATTCTGATTGGCCCAGCTAGAAACCTTGCAACCTTTGCAGCCATCTTCTCCTCTTGATCTGCCTGGAGAAGGAAGAGGTGCTCCAACAGCAACACTCCGGTTGTGTTCCAGTGACCAATGGTCTTACACACACAAACCCCCGTTTTCGCCTTCTCTGGGTCCCCCAAAACCGAGTCCCCGCATGCTACTCACAACTGCAAGAGGTGGCGAATGATCTGCTCAGAAATGAGTCGCTTCTGGCTCATGTTTGGTGCGTCCCACACAACGGCCTCGCAGATGGCGCCATCTTGGAAACGCCTCAGCTCCGATCGCTTCCCCCAAAACTGCCGAAACTCCAGCGCCTGCAGGATCAAACCCCGAGAGAGGGGAAATGAAAGGCATTTCTCTCTCTTCCTCATAGGCTTGCTTTGTTTATACTAAAATGAACGTAATTTAATTCATTTTTTATATACTCATAAAGACATTTTAAAAAACAAAATAGAGGAACGTTCTGCAGGCCAGGCCCACAATTCCCGGGTTTGCACAGATACAAGTACAAGTTAACTTCTGTGGGTTTGGTTTGTGTTTTTCAACCACTGCCAAACAATTAAAGCAGAACCAAAACAAATATAAATGGGGCATTAGGTGCCAATTTGTCTTCACAGGTAACTCTAATCCTGTTTGCAAAGGATGCAGAAAAAAGGAAGTGATTCTGACCTTCATTCTTTAAAAATAAATTGCATAAAAAAGAGTTTTAACTTTTCAGAAATTAGCAAGAAAGCAAAAGCGGCACTAAATAGGTTTAATTCATTTATTTTAAAAAATTGTATATCACTATGTCATAAAAATACATAAAAGTGGTGTACAGCAATAAAAACATAAAATAATACAATAAAACCATGAAAAATCTAAAAACAGGCATGCATTAGCCACTGTGAATGTCTTCTTAATCGCCTGCATAGGCCTGGCAGAATAGAAAAGCTTTTAGCAGGTGCAAAAATTTGGCACAGAAGGTGCCTGCTGAATCTCCAGTGGCGGAGAGTTCCATGGGTCCAAAATACCATTTTTCAGCAAGGAAAAAGGGTGTGCAAAACAGGACAAGGAAGTTTCTTTCATGAATAATCGTGCCTTGAAAAAGTCCCATTGAAATCAAAGTGAGCACTTTCACCACCAATGGGTTGTGCCTAATAATAATAATATATTTTTTTTTATTTATATCCCATTCTCCCCAGAGCTCAGAGCGGCTAACAACAATAAAGTCATACAGCATTCAAATCAATTCATTATAAAATCAGTTCAAATCAAATTGATGGCAACCATTGGGCTAGAGTTCTGTGAGGATTACCAAAGGAGGGGGTCAGACTGTGCCTTGGCCAAAGGCCTGGCGGAACAGCTCCGCTTGCAGGCTCCGTGGAAAGATGTCAAGTCCCGCAGGGCCCTAGTCTCTTGTGACAGAGCGTTCCACCAGATCGTGGCCACAGCGGAAAAAGCCCTGGCTCTGGTTGAGACCAGTTTAACCTCCCTGTGGCTTGGGATCTCCAAGATGTTTTTGTTTGAAGACCTCAAGGTCCTCCGTGGGACATACCAGGAGAGGCGGTCCCGTAGGTACTAGGGTTCTAGGCCATATAGGGCTTTAAAGGTTAAAACCAGCACATTAAACCTGACCCTGTACTCCACCGGGAGCCAGTGCAGCTGGTACAGTGGTGCCTCGCAAGACGAAATTAATTCGTTCCGCGAGTTTTTTCGTCTAGCGAATTTTTCGTCTAGCGAAGCACGGTGTCGGAAAAGTTTTGGAAAAGCTTCAAAAATCACCAAAAACAAAAGGCTACCACGCCGCGTTCTATGAGTTGCTCCTCGAAGTCAAGTCGCAACTGTATTAATGGTGTTAAGAAAAAGGAAACAAACTTGCAAGACGTTTTCGTCTTGCGAAGCAAGCCCATAGGGAAATCCGTCTTGCGAAGCAGCTCAAAAACCGCAAAACCCTTTCGTCTACCGAGTTTTTCGTCTTGCGAGGCATTCGTCTTGCGGGGCACCACTGTATTGCACTGGGCAAATGTGATCCTGTAAGGAGTCTCGCCGCGGCATTCTGCACCCGCTGGAGTTTCTGGGTCAGTCTCAAGGGCAGCCCCACATACAGCGAGTTACAATAATCCAGTCTGGAGGTGACTGTCGCGTGGATCACAGTGGCTAGGTCAGGGCGAGAGAGATAAGGAGCCAAGTGCTTAGCTTAGCTTGGCAAAAGCGTAGGCAGAAAATCTCTTGGGCACCCAATAATGGGGACCAGAGCACTCTTCCAGTCTTACCTCTGGTCTGTCCCCTCCAGGTCCCCTCTCTAGGATGCTGCCTGCAAATTCAAGGTTCAGCAGAAGTCCAAATGACAGGGACCCAAAGTCTTTGTGTTTCGGGGGATCAACGTCAATTGGCCACTGGGCGAAAAAGATGAGACAAGCAAAATTAGATGGGCCACACTGCAAAGATATATATAGATTTTATTACGGTCCCAGACCAGTTTTACATACCATACTAAACGAGCATAAAACACAATAGAATTAAGTTTGGATTAACAATCAAATATAACAATAAACAATACGAATTCGGCAGCAATTAGAAATGTGGTTTAGATCTCTAAAATATTATCTAGGGTTTGCATCTGAGGTCTTAAGTCTTTGTAATTGCACAGCTTGTTCCCTGAGTTTTATGGCAGCCGCGCAGAATTTGGCCACCCTTAGCGTGATCTCTGGATCCTTGTCCTCTAACAAGGATTTTAAGCATTTAGGTTCAAACCCAGTTGGAATTTTCCGTATGACAGGGGTAATAAAGACCGAGCGTATATCCTCATAAAAACGACGTTGAAGCAAGACATAACATAAATAACAGCGAAATTGACTTGCAAGGTGGTGTGTTGTTTGATAAGAGATTGAGTGTTTGGGGGTGGAGGGAGGCTTGTTTAATTTCATTGTACACAGGTTGTACAATGACAATAAATATTATTATTATTATTATTATTATTAAGACATTATTAAGGGACGCGGGTGGCGCTGTGGGTTAAACCACAGAGCCTAGGACTTGCCGATCAGAAGGTCAGCGGTTCGAATCCCCGCAACAGGGTGAGCTCCCATTGCTCAGTTCCTGCTCCTGCCAACCTAGCAGTTCGAAAGCACACCAGTGCAAGTAGATAAATAGATACCGCTCCGGCAGGAAGGTAAACAACATTTCCGTGCGCTGCTCTGGTTCGCCAGAAGGTGGTTTATAAATAAATATCAATCAATCAATCTTTATTATGGTCCAGAGACCCAACAAATCGTTACAAAGCAATGCACAATTCAGATAGTCTACCTCCAGGTTAAACTACCATTTTGTTCAGACTTAAAGATAGGGATCATTGGTTCTTGCAACCACCAATAAAAACTTTGCCACTGCTAATGTTCTAGCGTTTGTCCGGTCTTCCAATAGGAACCTGACATAGTGAGCTCCTGATTTTCCCAGGAAAGGTACCAGCAAGGATAACATCAGGTCAGCCCTGACCTGCTCATATTTTGCACAGTGCAGCAAAATATGTTTTACAGAATCGATGTCTTGAGCACACGAGCAAAGTCTGTCCTGGTAGGGAACTCCTCTCAACCTGCCATGCAACACTGCAGAAGGAAAGACGTTTAGTCTGGCTTTGATGAAAAGCCTTTGATAATTTGGTACTGTCAGGTTTTGAATGTAAATATAATATAAATATCATCACCACCACCATGGTCTGAAATTCAAACTTACTGGTTGAGTCTGGGGCAGCGCATGCGTCAGCAACACGATCCTCCGAGACAGCCCTCGTTCCAGCAAGCCGATGAGGAAAGGCAGAGTTGCCGCCACGTAATTCCCGCCGCGATCCATCAGCTCGTTGAGCAGCTGCATCTTCCTGCAGGCCGCCTGCAGCTTGGAGACGTGCTTGAGGCTGAGGAGAGAGCGGGCCGGGAGAGGGAAGTGCAGTCACTGCTGGGTCCACAAATAAGCAACTGTGCCCAGGCTGGGCAAACACAGCAGCGGAGGAGAAATAAATTCTCGGTGCTGAACCAACTCAAATTCTTCTCCAAGAAAGACACGATTCGGCAGCCCAGTATGAGCAAGTCGACCCATTCCTTGGATGTTTATATATAGCATCAAGTCAGATTATTAATTATTATTTATTTAGTTATGTATTACTTATTTTCTTTTTTTGTATAGAATTTTTATTAACTCTTCTGTTTTACAATTTAGAACATTCATTTAAACAACCTTAAAATATCAATGACTTCCATTCTTCTCTTCCCGTGGTTCATTTTGCATAGCGTAAATCCCCACATATTTTATATAAATTAAACCATTCAGTATTCCATTATTACTTCCATCAAAACCGTTGAATTTATCTTAATGCTGCCGATGTTTCCAAGTGTACACAATTCCCCCCATATATTCAAGAAACATTTTCCAATCTTCTTTAAACAAATGTTGCTCTTGTTCTCTTATCCTGTAAGTTAAATCCGCAAGCTGCACAAATTCCATCAGTTTAAGTTGCCATTTTTCTTTGGTTAGGACCTCGCTCGTTTTCCATTTTTGTGCTAACAAAACATAGGCAGCCGTAATGGCATACATAAATAACCTTTTTTTTGACCTTTTCCCGTCTAAATTATCGCCCCCAAAAGGGCTCTGGTTTTTACCAAAATACATTTTTTAAAAGAGTGTTGGACTAGGACCTGGGAGGCTTGGGGTTCGAATACCCATGCGGCCACAAAACTCACCGGGTGACCTTTGGCCAGTCACCGTATCTCAGCCCAACTTCTCTCACACGCTTGTTGTAAGGAGGAAATGAGGAGGAAGAGGAGAACCAGACAGGTCCCCTTGTGCTCCTTCGAAGAAAAAGTACAGTGGTGCCTCGCAAGACGAAAAGAATCCGTTCTGTGATTCTCTTCGTCTAGCGGTTTTTTCATCTTGCGAAGCAAGCCCATTGACAGATTAGCGCTATCAGCGGCTTTTAGCGGCTTATCTGCTGATCGGATCAGCTGATAAGCGGCTTAGCGGCTTAGAAAAAGGGGGGGAAAGGGGAAAAAACCAGCAGGAACTCGCAAGGCATTGTCGTCTTGCAAAGCAAGCCCATAGGAAATTCGTTTTGTGAAGCACCTCCAAAACGGAAAACTTTCGTCTAGCGAGTTTTCCGTCTTGCGAGGCATTCGTCTTGCGGGGCACCACTGTAGTGTGTAAATGTAAGAAAAAAGAAATATTCTCGTGGAGAGAACGTACTGGAACACATGGTCAAAGGCTCGGATCAGAGGCTTGGGGGTCATGAGCAGCAAATGGAACCCATCCATCGTTTTGTCGTCCAGAATCTCCATAGAGTGCTTGGCTTCGAACTGGATCTAAGGGAGAGCAAAACCGCACATATTTAGGCAAGCCGAGAAATAAGCCAACACCCCAAGTGTCAATTCCAGGCCACAATGTAGTTGCCTCCTTTTTTCTCTCGAGGCATCAACTCATCTTGGTTGGGGGTACCCTACAAAACCACTCCACTCCCCCCCCAAGCGGCCGGTGCAAAGACTCTTGGCCCGTTCGCTTCCCTGGTCCATTTGCAAAGAGCAAAGCAGAGCAGCAGGTAGACAATAACACGAAACCCGGGTTCGAATTCCCCATTCGCCCAAGTCACTCTCCCGTTCTCAGCCTACCCCAACAAGTCTGCAGTGCCATCAACGGTGAAAACACTGGCATGCCATCTGTTTCTAGACTAGGCTGAATTTCTTATATATATATATAATTCTTTTTCCATATTGAAAGTTAAATCTGCTACTCAAGTTATATTCCAATTCAACAAACTAGTGACTTCCACTCACCCAACATCAATATTTCTAACTCAAATTACATAAAATTGCTTTTTAAGGTTCTGTCTTATCTAATTTCATCCTCTTTAACCCGTTTCTTAATATATCCTGCTATTTTCTTATGCTTCAAACCCTGCTTTGGCCTTTGCATAGGGGATATAAGTTTTTAAACAGATTAGAGTGAGTTTCCAGAATTCTTTAAAGGATTCTAAATTTGTGTCTCTTATCATTGCCATCAGTTTTGCCATCGCTGAAAAAACCCCTCGTTTTTATCAACCGTTCTTCCTTTGAGGGTGCTGAATTTTGGTGAAATATTGCTTTGTTGTATTTTTAATTCTGTTTCTCACTCCAGGAAGAGCTGGTTATAAGTGACATGAATACACGGCGGTTTTCCAATGAATTTGTTCTGCTAGTAACAAGGCCTTTTGGCTGCACAGATAAGTTTCCTCTCCTCTCCTCCAGTAAACCTGAACTGGCTGGGGCTGATAGGAAACATTCAGAGGGCACCACATTGGGGAAAGCTGGGCCAAACCACTACCTCATTTACCTGCTTATATGTGGAGGCCGTCATGTCTGCGCACAGGTTGACCAACCCAGAAGGGTCCACGAAGACCACCTGGAACGCTGCGTGGAAGTCCGCCAGGGTAGGCTAGAGGAAGAGGACAAAGCTGAGATTCAAAAGGCAGAACAAGGAAAATGCTCCTTTGAAACTTAGGTTTATGCAATGGCTGATGGTTGCAAAATTCTGGAGAAAAGAAGCATCGGGATGTATAACTAAATTTTGGGGGAGAAATTAAAAATGCCAGATGATCATATTATCCTAAATCACATACCCATTATACAGGACAAAATAAAATAAATTCCTTCCAGTAACACCTTAGAGACCAACTAAGTTTGTTATTGGTATGAGCTTTCGTGTGCACGCACACTTCTTCAGATACGGGGTTTGACACCTGGTCAACATAGATGGGCTCTTTGCACCCTCAGGTCTGCCGAAAGACTTGATATTGATTCACTGGGGATATAATGATTTTATTGCATTAGCCATGCGGCCATAGCATAATATACATAGAAATAACAACATAAAATGGGGGTGGGGAGATAAAAGTGTATGCCGTTCTGGGCGAATACTTTGAGAAAATGGGGATAACAAAGGTAACGGGAGATTTAAAACATTGAGTGACAGAGAATACAAAAAACAGGTTTGATTGTGTGGCGTATCGACTACATCTGTGGTATTGAGGAAGGAGTTGGTGCCGCTTTCCTCTTCATCACACTAAGCAGGAAATTAGCTGTCATCTCGGTAATCCAACGGTCAGAATCCTGCAGAAGAAGGGACACTATCCAAGGCTGGATTGGGAGATGAAGCTTGTTCACGAGAGGAGTTAGGAACCGAGATCTTTCATCTGTCCAATTGGGACAGAAGAGCATTACATGTTCCATAGTCTCCAGAACCGTGTCATTGCAGGAGCATGTTCTATTTGCGCTGGGAACTCTGGAGTAACGACCCGACAGAACTGCTGTAGGAAAACAGTTGAGACGGGCACAGGTAAAGGCCCTTCGTTTAGCCTCCGAAGGAATTGTAAAGCAGTATAGAGGGATCCCTTCCGGGGGTGGAATACCTAGGGCTAAGCCTGAACACGGCCCTCTTGCATGGGAAGCTGTGTTAGAGAAGTCAAGTTGCTGCAGCTTCTTTTTGATTAGAGGTAGGGCTGCCGGGCTTATACACTCTAAATTAAAAACAGTTTTGCGGTTCAAATTGAGAAGAGAGCGGAATTTGAGATTAATTGTAGTTTTCCAAGGAGAATTATGAATATCTCTTAGGATCAGATTGGAGAAACCACCTCTAATTCGAGCATCCGATGGTAGTAGGTGGGAGCTGTAGGAAATGGCTCGACTCCATGCTCGTTTTACAATTGAGGGCTGGGCGAACTCAAGACGTAAGGCTGCACCTGAGACACATCTTGGGACGCCGGAAAGAGATCTCAGAAACATGTGAAGTGGGCGATCCAAGTTACCTGATATTGCTGTAGTCCATACTTCGCAGCCATATAATAGTTTAGGGACAACTTTGGCATTAAACATTTGAATTGCTGCTGGAATCTTTCTATCTATACCTGAAGGAGCGTCTCCACCCCCATCATTCAGCCCAGACACGGAGGTCCAGCTCCAAGGGCCTTCTGGCGGTTCCCTCCCTGTGAGAAGTGAAGTTACAGGGAACCGGGCAGAGGGACTTCTGGCACTGTGGAACACCTCCCATCAGATGTCAAGAAAATAAACAACTATCCGACTTTTAGAAGACATCCGAAGGCAGCCCTGTTTAGGGAAGTTTTTAATGTTTGATGTTTTATCATGTTTTAATATTCTGTTGGGAGCTGCTCAGAGTGGCTGGGGAGACACAGCCAAATGGGCGGGGTATAAACAAATTATTACTATTACTACTACTACTACTACTACTACTATCCTTTGATCAATGGATAGAAGATACGGCAACTCTTATAACATACAAAGAGATTGCTTTTGGACACAGATTGTGTATGGATAAATATGATGACAGTACAAGTGCATTTATAAAAACTATAGTGACGTGTTAATAATTGTATGCTCGATGGATGATAACCTTACTTATATACCTATACATTGTGTTGTATTCATTTTTGTTTTGGGTCCCCCCCCCAATTTCTTTTATTTCTCCACTGAAAACCTTTCCATAAAATATAAATATTGAGATTCAAAAGGCGTCGCAGGCTGAAAAGCAGGTGGGAGTGGCAGCTTCTAGCAGGGAAAGTGAATGGACAACCTCACAGGGTTGTTGCCAGGATACAAAGGGATGAGGGGAGAACCAGGCAAGGCACCTGGAGCTCCTTGGAAGGAAGGTGGAATACAGCTGTAATAATAAACAACCCCCATCGCCTCTGCCCTAACCAGGAATTCCAAGTACCCCAAAGCTCACACTCTTACCAGTGAGGAAACTCCATCCTTTGAAAGGCTGATTCCAGATGTACTGAGGTCTGTGGCAGCTGGAAGCAAGACAGACACGTGGGGGGAAAGATCATGCAATTACTCAGAGATTGTGAAACAATAAAGACTATCGTCTCCTATCGTATTATTATCAATGACTTGGATGATGGACTCAAGGGCATCCTGATCAAATTTGCAGATGACACCAAACTGGGAGGGGTGGCTAACACCCCAGAGGACAGGATCACACTTCAAAACGACCTTGACAGATTAGAGAACTGGGCCAAAACAAACAAGATGAATTTTAACAGGGAGAAATGTAAAGTATTGCACTTGGGCAAAAAAAAATGAGAGGCACAACTACAAGATGGGTGACACCTGGCTTGAGAGCAGTACATGTGAAAAGGATCTAGGAGTCTTGGTTGACCACAAACTTGACATGAGCCAACAGTGTGACACGGCAGCTAAAAAAGCCAATGCAATTCTGGGCTGCATCAATAGGAGTATAGCATCTAGATCAAGGGAAGTAATAGTGCCACTGTATTCTGCTCTGGTCAGACCTCACCTGGAGTACTGTGTCCAGTTCTGGGCACCACAATTCAAGAAGGACACTGACAAACTGGAACGTGTCCAGAGGAGGGCAACCAAAATGGTCAAAGGCCTGGAAACGATGCCTTATGAGGAACGGCTAAGGGAGCTGGGCATGTTTAGCCTGGAGAAGAGGAGGTTAAGGGGTGATATGATAGCCATGTTCAAATATATAAAAGGATGTCACATAGAGGAGGGAGAAAGGTTGTTTTCTGCTGCTCCAGAGAAGCGGACACGGAGCAATGGATCCAAACTACAAGAAAGAAGATTCCACCTAAACATTAGGAAGAACTTCCTGACAGTAAGAGCTGTTCGACAGTGGAATTTGCTGCCAAGGAGTGTGGTGGAGTCTCCTACTTTGGAGGTCTTTAAGCAGAGGCTTGACAACCATATGTCAGGAGTGCTCTGATGGTGTTTCCTGCTTGGCAGGGGGTTGGACTCGATGGCCCTTGTGGTCTCTTCCAACTCTATGATTCTATGATTATTCTGCCAAATGGGTGGCTTGTTTTGTGATCGAGGGAGGAAAGGTAGGGAGCCCCACAAACCAGCTCAGATCGAAGCACCTCCCACCTCAGAGCCAAAGCGCACTGGGCTTACCTAAGAACTGAAGGCTGTTCCTCAACACCTGGTATCCACTCATCACTTTGTTGATCTTGTGCTTCTCCAAGAGATACACCACCAGCATAGAAGCCATGAAGCCATTGAAGCACCCAAGGCCCTGGGGGAGGGGAGGGAAGAAATGGACAATACACAAAAGTTGGCACAAGGTGCTCTTCTGCTGCAGATTCCCAAATCCTCCAGCCACCCGGTGCTAGAAAGCTAGGAGCTAAACGGCACTCTGGACCTAGGTTATGGGTGCAAGAACAGAATGTCTAGGCATGCTTTTTTACAACGAGAATACAAATCTGAAATTGAATGAACCGCAGCTAAAATATTGTGTTCATTTTTCACATGGTCTAGTCCTTCCCCTGAAGACTGCAAAAACCAAAGCCATGCTCCCCCTGCCTACCCCCCTAATATTCTTAAGAGGATCTCTTTTCCAGTCTTCAGAGCGTGGCTGGAAGTGGGGAGGCAGAAAATGGTCCTCCTTTCATTCCAGCAGTGGCAGTTTTAATCTGAAATCTTCGGCGCAGTAATGCAACAGAGTAACCGAGGAGGGGGTGGGGACTTTCGCTCCATTGCTTTTCACCTCCACTGACTGAGAGGCGCCCCCCAGAATTCGGCCTCCAGGTGCCCCGCACCCCTTGCACCCCACTGGGTGAAGACGGTCCTGTTTAGGAATGTAGCCTGCAGCTGCTCGAGACATTTTTAGCATAGTGCAAAGGGATCACAACATTTAGCAGATTTTGCGTACCTGGTGTCCTCCAGAATTCTTGGAACTACAACTCCCACGGGCCTTAGCCAGCACCACCATTGTAACCTCAAATATTTGATTGCAACCCCAAATATTTATTTACTAAATTTGTATACCGCCCTATACCTGTAGATCTCAGGGCAGTTGACAACGCGGTCTTGTCACAACAGCCAGGCTGCTCAAGGGTGAGGAAGCAAGGAGGCCCAGGTCTCCCCCCATTGTGCCCGGGCCCAGTTACCTGGTGAAGCCCACGTTGGCGCAGCCACACTTTGAGGAGAGACACCCCGTCTCGCATGCCTTGGAAGTCATGGGCTGCCTCCGAGAGGAAGAGCAGGCTGGACTCCAGGACCAGGTCCCACAAAATGGAGTTGTTGTAGTGTGGCGTCGGTGGCTCCGAGGCTCCTAGGAAAGGCAGAACAGGAGATCACCACCGGTCCATGTTGAACAAATATGGCAGACGCCGTTAGCTGCGGCCTTCTTGTCTGGCATAAAACCGCCCAGAACCCAACAACAGAAACACAACATCCAAGTCTAAAATGGAGACACTCTGGCTAACTTTCTGTGTAGCTTAGAAGGGGGGTTATTAGGCAGGAATACACAAGTTCATCAAAGGTTTATACAGTGGTGCCCGGCAAGACCAATGCCTCGCAAGACGAAAAACCCGCTAGACGAAAGGGTTTTCCGTTTTTCGATGCGCTTCGGAAGACAAATTTCCCTATGGGCTTGCTTCGCAAAACGAAAAAGTCTCGCAAGTCTTGCGATTTTTTTCGCTCCCCCCCCTTTTTCTAAGCCGCTAATAGCCTTTTAGCCGCTAAGCCTTTAATAGCTGCTAATCCGCTAATAGGGTTGCTTCGCAAGACGAAAAAACTGCTAGACGAAGAGACTCGCGGAACGGATTAATTTCGTCTTGCGAGGCACCACAGTATATTCATTCATAAACTTTATTGCGCTAGCCAAAGGCCATGGCATCATTCACAGGGGGAACAAAAGGAAAACAGCAATAACCAGAAAAACATTTTTTTAAATTCCCTTTTAACGAGGGGGCTGGTGCCATGCTACTTTTGTTGCAATGGGCTGCAAGTTTTTAATCTATCTTATCTATCCATAGGTAATTCTATTAATGTTTAATTGTTTGGTTTTTTGGGTGATTGCTTTTTCTCCTATGTTTTTAGCTGTTCCTATTTGTCTTCTTCTTTGGCGATCACTTGTAGCCAAGTAAGATTGAAAAAAGGTTCAGTTACCACCACTGGGTGGCGACCCCACTGGGTGCAGTAATCCAGTCAGGGAAAAAGGGAGGCAGAGTATGTTTAAGGCACCTTTTCTAGCCCCTCCCCCTTTTCAGGATGAGCTGAGTGGATCCTAAAAAGGGCGGCTCAGTCATGGATACAGCTGCCAAGCTGCTCAACTGCCTCGTTCCTCGAGTCAGAACGACTGAATCTGTATCCACCGCCCATGTGCCGGTTCATGACTAGGGGCTTCCAGATTTCACGGTCCTGCCCCCCTTACCATTTGCTGATCGCCATGGGACTTTTGGGGCTTGGGGTGGGCTTTTGGAAGATTCCTGTGCGTTAATTTGTTTTATGTGTGCAGATCAGTAATAATAATAATAATTTAATTTTTTTACCCCACCCATCTGGCTGGGTTTGCCAGGCCACTCTGGGTGGCTTCTAACAAAGATGAAAAATACATTACAATTTCACACATTAAAAACCGCCCTGAACAGGGCTGCCTTCAGATGTCTTCTTAATGTCAGGTAGTTGTTTATCTCTTTGACATCTGATGGGAGGGTGTTCCACAGGGCGGGTGCCACTACCGAGAAGGCCCTCTGCCTGGTTCCTTGTAGCTTTGCTTCTCGCAATGAGGGAACCGCCAGAAGGCCCTTGGCGCTGGACCTCAGTGTCCAGGCAGAACGATAGAGGTGGAGACGCTCCTTCAGGTCTACTGGACCAAGGCTGTTTAGGGCTTTAAAGGCCAGCACCAACACTTTGAATTGTGCTCGGAAACGTTACACACAGTGTAAGTCTCCTTGAGTCCCCATCAGCGGGAAAAGGCGGTGTATAAATAAGTATAGAATAATAATAATACCTGCGACAGGGGAGCGCTTCTCCGTGAACCAAGCCGTGCGGACATTGTTCTTGCTGGGGTGCAGGCGACTGGTCTTGAAGACGCCCTGGGCAGGGCAGGCGTAGAGGCGGACAGTCACCAACTTCATGTCTTTCCCTGGGGAAACCCCACAAAGCAGGGTGAGCAAAAGGCAAGCCAGGAGAATCGATAAGGAGAAGGCACCCAGGCCAAGACTTTTAAGAACATCCCCCTCCATTGGTGGACTGGACGTCTCCCCTCCTGCTACACTGCTAACTTCATCATTGGTTAAAAGGTAAAGGGACCCCTGACTATTAGGTCCAGTCAAGGCAGACTCTGGGGTTACAGCACTCATCTCGCTTTATTGGCCGAGGGAGCCGGCTTCCAGCTTCCAGGTCACGTTGCCAGCATGACTAAGCCTCTCCTGGCGAACCAGAGCAGCGCACGGAAGCGCCGTTTACCTTCCCGCAGGAGCGGTACCTATTTATCTACTTGCACTTTAATGTGCTTTCGAACTGCTAGGTTGGCAGGAGCAGGAACCCAGCAACGGGAGCTCACCCCGTCATTGCAGGGATTCGAACCGCCAACCTTCTGATCGGCAAGCCCTAGGCTCTGTGGTTTAGACCTAAAGGTAAAGGTAAAAGGACCCCTGACCTGTTAGGTCCAGTCGTGGCCAACTCTGGGGTTGCAGCGCTTATCTCGCTTTACTGGCCGAGGGAGCTGGCGTAGAGCTTCCGGGTCATGTGGCCAGCAGGACTGAGCCGCTTCTGGCGAACCAGAGCAGCGCACAGAAACGCCGTTTACCTCCCCGCCGGAGCGGTACCTATTTATCTACTTGCACTTTGACATGCTTTCGAACTGCTAGGTTGGCAGGAGCAGGGACCGAGCAACGGGAGCTCACCCCGTCGCAGGGATTCGAACTGCCAAACTTCTGATCGGCAAGCCCAAGGCTCAGTGGTTTAACCCACAGCGCCACCCGTGTCCCCATCATTGGTTAGCTTTGTGGTTTTATTTCATGATTCCATTATAATCTTGCACTTGTGTAATGTTTTCTGAATTTACGCCTGACCATTCAGATATGGGCAAGCTATGCAAGTAACAGAGACAGTGTGGAGTAGTGGTTGGAGCATCAAACTAGGACCTATGAGACCTGGGTTTGAATCCCTGCTTGGCCATGATGCTCACTGCCTCTCAGCCTAGCCTGCCCCCGAAGGGTTGTTGGGAGGATTCAAGGAGGAGGGGGAGAACCCTGTATACCACCTTGAGTTTCTTTGGAGGAAAAGGTGAGCTATAAATGCAACTAAACAAACAAACAATCCAGAATTAACGAATAATAACCTGCCCCAGTCTTGCAGCACTCACTCACTCTGACCCACTTTAAGATGCAGCCTCGTGAAATCAAAAACTGCAGCTGCCTCTTACATTGCAGCATCACACTCCTGCTCAGCCCACCAGAACCCATCACTTACCGTATTTTTCGCTCTATAACACGCACCAGACCATAACACGCACGTAGTTTTTAGAGGAGGAAAACAAGAAAAAAAAATATTCTAAATGAAATAGTGGATATATGATTTTTGTGGTTCATGCTGTGGCCACAGACATGTGATCTGACGGTGTGTTTGGAGTAGCCCAATGCAAAAATCCTGTGGATCCATGCTTTGTAACCACGGAGGAGGGAAGGAAGGGGAACCATGGATCCTCTGCTCACGACTGCAGCAGATCCCCCCCCCCGCCACCCGCAGGCATTCGCTCCATAACACGCACAGACATTTCCCCTTACTTTCTAGGAGGAAAAAAGTGAGCGTTATGGTGCAAAAAATATGGTATTTTTCTGCCCAAACCTGGTGCTCTATTACAGGGAGACCAAGAAAAAGGAAGGGGGTCTGGATCCAGGAGCAGGCGGAAAGCCGCCCTCACCTTGCGGCTGCAGGAGCACGACTGGCTTCAGGTGGTTGCCGTTGACGTAGGCAAACTTCACGGCCCCGAAGATCTTCTTCTTGGCCAGGTGCTGAGCCAAGCAAGCCAGGTAGAGAGCCCTCTTGCGGTGGTAGCGCTGGTTTAGGTGGTCCTTGTCCTGGAAGATCTCCTAGCAGCAAATAAATAAATAAATAAATAAATATTTTTTTTATTTATACCCCGCCCTTCCCAGTTTAAAAACCGGGCTCAGGGCGGCTAGCAGCAAAATAAAACATTGATTAAAATGTGACTTAAAAACAGCATAAAGTACAACATAAAATGCAGCATCAATTATCAATAAAATTCTAAACTTCAAGGGTCATTTGAGGGGAGGGGGGGAACCCAGTCAGTAGACATCAAATGATCACCAGGGCTAACTGGCCAAGTTGGGCCAGCAAGAGGGATTGCCCCATAAAATATATACCCTTACAAAAACGTTTTTTTGAAACTCGCCTTCAACAGAAATTATTATTAAAAAATTGTCCAGTAGCACCTTAGAGACCAACTAAGTTTGTTCTGGGTATAAGCTTTTGGTATCTGAAGAAGTGTGCATGCACACAAAAGCTTATACAGTGGTGCCCTGCAAGACGAATGCCTCGCAAGACGGAAAACTCGCTAGACGAAAGAGTTTTCCGTTTTGGAGGTGCTTCGCAAAACGAATCTCCTATGGGCTTGCTTTTCGTCTTGCGAGTTCCTGCGGGTTTTTTTTCCTCCCCCCCTTTTTCTAAGCCGCTAAGCCGCTTATCAGCTGATCCGATCAGCCGATAAGCCGCTAAAAGCCGCTAATAGCGCTAATCCGTTAATCCGTCAATGGGCTTGCTTCGCAAGACGAAAAAACCGCTAGACGAAGAGAATCACAGAACGGATTATTTTCGTCTTGCGAGGCACCACTGTACCCAGAACAAACTTAGTTAGTCGCTAAGGTGCTACTGGACAATTTTTTTATTTATTTTGACTGCATCAGACCAACATGGCTACCTACCTGAATCTAGAAATTATTATGCCATTGTTGGCGTGCACTACACACACACAAACCACAAAACCTATTGCAAATTTAGGCCCTGTGGAATGAAGACGATGCTGAAGCTAAGCAGCTCGTGGTCTGCTTCTCACTTGTGCCAGTGCCACTAACCTTGGGCATCGTCACTGCCACATCCACATTGACCTCGGGCTTGATGCAGGTGCCCAGCAGGTAACTCCCCACCACTTTCACCTCGGCGGGGGGAAGGAAGCGAAAGTGGCCCTTGACGCAGAAGGGAAGCTGCTGGAGTGGGACCTTCACTCCACTGGGGAGCCAGGACTGATTGGTGATCTAGGAGGAGACAGGGTAGAAGAAAAAGGTTAAAGCACACCCTGAGTACAGGATGGGACCCGCCAGTGAAAAAGGATCTCAGTGAACAGAGCTAGGAAAAGCCTCTCTTTTTGGCAGCCAGGATCTTAATTGCAAGAAATTGGAAAAGTGACCAAACACCTACGATAAATGAGTGGCAGGTCCAAATGATAGAATACCTACAGATGGCCATGATGACAGGGAGAATTAGATGTTGTCCAAAACAGAAAGTACAGAAAGAATGTAAAATCTTTAAGGAGTATTTGGAAAAGCGTTACAATAACAAATATCTCCTGGCAGAAATAGAGTGATCCTTGTACAACAACAAATATAATGTTTTTTGATATCTGACGAAAACAAAGAAATACAATAACTTGGAACTGTGTGAAAAAATTGTAGAAACAATAATACAATGGGTCTTATCGGAAGCAAAATAAATGTGTTTGTTTTCTTTTGTTTTCTTTTTCCTTTTTTCCCTCCCCCCCCCCTCTTCCTCTTCACTTTTTTGTGTGCCTCCTTTCTTGGTCTTTCTCTTTTTGATATGTTAAGAAGGAGATAAAGAGATAAAAGTGTAATATGAAAACTTCAGTAAGTTAAAAGTGATGTTGTGTAATTTTTCTATTACTATTTATATATTGTTAAAATTGGTTAATTGTAATGAATTGATGTAGCAACTACTGTGGTTTTTTCTTGTTATTGTTTAATTCTAAATAAAGTATTATTCTTTAAAAAAAATGAAAAGGCTCTTTTTGCCAGAGACCCTGGGGAAGAAGACACTAACAGTTATGAGTGTACAATGCTGGGACAAGGGTCCATTTCAGTGGCCACATTTGAATACCATGATAAATTATGGTTTGCTGTGTAGGAAATGAGTCTGCTGCCGTAGGCACACATGCACGTTTAAGCTCTCCTTCTCCACTGGGGTAGCAGCAAGGAGACTGGAAGCTCCTACTTCTGGGGAGCTACAGTTCAGTGTTACATCTATACCCTAAACCGCAGCTAATAAAGTACGATGCGTTGAAAGAAGCCAGCTTCATGATCCGTGCTGTGAAGTTAGCTTGTTTCAAACAAACCACCGTTATGATTAACTGTCACAGTTTGTTGGGTTTAAACAAAACTGCTAGGATTGCAGTAAGTGTTTACACCTCAACCACAAAGGCCACCATCCTAAATGCACTTATTAGGGAGCGAGCCCCATGAAACATAAGGGGCTTACTTCCGAGTGAACATGCATAAGATTGGGTTGTAAAACTACATGCATCTTGGACATACGTCTCTCTGCGGGGTCTCTGGGACTGTGCTCAGCAAGGCATTGATTTCGCGGAGGAAGGAGTCGATTTTCTGCTTCCTCTTCTCCTTGAGAGTCACCTCTTTTAAAAGCTCCTCAATCTGCACAGGGGAGAAAGGAGAGACGCCACTCGCCACATTAGCACTTAAAAAAAATACAACTTCATTGCTATTACTAACAACCTAAAAGTGAGATGATGATGATAACAACAACAACAACAACAATAATTTATTATTTATACCCCATCCATCTGGCTGGATGGATATAAAACAAACACTAACTAACGGTGAGACAAGATGGAATGAAAGAACACCTTAAGAAGAACTGAAAAGGATGTACAGTAGAACCTCTACTTATGTCCCATTACAAGTCGCAACCACAGCAAACGCAGAAGTAAACACCGGGTTTGCCGTGATTTGCACACGCGCTGAAGCAACTGTCGCCGTCTGCACATGCGCAGAAGCAGGCTGCCGTTGAATGCGTCTGCGCACAATGGCGCGTCTACCAGCAACCCGTTTTGCCATAAGGACGGGCCTCTGGAACAGATTGTGGTCGTGAGTAGAGGTTCAACTGTAAAACAGAACAGCAGAAACAAAGCTTCACAGGAGAGGACGAGAAGCCGGGCATTTACGCAAAATGGGGCAGGAAGCTCAGTAAGACAGCGTAGTTGGAGAACCGAGGGAGAAAGAGGAGTCTGGAAAGTCACTGGAGCCAGTGCTAGGCAAGATCTTAGAAGCACTGAACAGGAGAAAGTTAATGATTCTTTGAACACACAGAAAGAATTGGAAAGCCCATAGACTGAAGCAAAATTCTGGGTGCCATGCAGGTGCTTGGAAGTACAAATAATGAAGGGCTTTGTCTTAGTTACAGGAACCCTTCTCCCACAACACCTGCCCACAAAAGGACTAACCCTGCTAAGTTAGCCTGACCTGCAAGCGCAGAAGGTTGGAGTGAAACAGGCTCTCTGTTTCCTTCAGGCGTGTCAGCTCCTCGTTGGTGGGCGGCTTGTATAGTTCAGCCTTGCAAAGCTTCACCGGTTGCAGAACGCCCTCAGCAGCAAGAGACCTTTTCTTCCCTCGTGGTCTCACTTCCTTAGCAAGAGCCTCCCCATCTTCTCTCTCGGAGTCTCCCACGCCTGCTTCTCTCTCTGCATCTTCAGACATCTGCAGAGAGGCCAAAGGAAAACAGATCAGCCTTGAAAGTAATCCCACAGTCATTTTATTTTAATTGTTTGGTACAAGCCTGCTCAGAAGTTCATTTGAATAAGCAGGACCTTATTGAATTGTATTGTTTTCATGAATCAACTTGTCAGAATACTTCCAACTCCCCAACGGATGGGTAAAGAGAAGAGAATGGGTCTGGGGACACCTACTACTATAGCCATTACTCAAGATAAGTGCAATCAGTCCCTGGATAAGAATGTGGAGTTAAGATCTTCCTTATGGGCAAAATTTAGGTTTGATGAGGCCCTCAGCTCCTGAAGGTAATGGGGCCCTTTATATGTCCAGCTGCCCTTTGTCAACAACAAATTGTTGCTGTTTTTTGTGTTGAAGATATGCTATATGGTAATTTATGGACCTAACAGGAAGCTAAAGCCATTTGCACATAACAAAATACGTATTTCATCAAAATAATTAATATAGAAATGAGCAAACCAGTGATATTTTAGGGTGCAGGCTAGCAGGCAGGGCCCATTACTTACATCACAGGAGCCTACACAACACAAGAACACTGTTGCTGTATGTAGGTTTTATTTTATTTGTTTTTATCTTATATTCTGGAAACGTACATCCAGGGTTTTTTCCCTTTAAATTTTTTTGGGGCCCCCCAAGAGAGTGGGGCTCAAACTATAGCTTGTTTAGCTTATACAGTGGTACCTTGGGTTAAGTATTTAATTCGTTCTGGAGGTCCGTTCTTAACCTGAAACTGTTCTTAACTTGAAGCACTACTTTAGCTAATGGGGCGTCCCGCTTCTGCCGCGCCACTGAAGCACAATTTCTGTTCTCATCCTGAACCAATTTTTTAACCCGAGGTACTATTTCTGAGTTAGCGGAGTATGTAACCTGAAGCGTATGTAACCCGAGGTACCACTGTACGTAAATCCGGCACTGCTTATGGGACTACTTTCACACTCTCTACAACGAAAAAGTTACATTGAACCCCAAATGCTATATAACTTGGCATTTTTGTAACATTTTTGTTCATCTTGTCTGTTGTTGTTTCAGTTTTCTGTAAACCCCTTAGAGAAATGTTTTAATATGTTGTTGTTGCTTAATCGTTTAGTCGTGTCCGACTCTTCGTGACCCCATGGACCTGAGCACGCCATGTTTTAATATAATAAGCAATATAAAAACTCAATCGACATCATTTTTTTCTCCTCTCTCTCTTTAATGCCATCGAAGTAAACCAGGGACAGGTTATCTTATTTTTTTATCCGACTTCTTCACTTAGATTGCTGTCTAAGTTCCGTTATTCAGTTACTTAATTTATTTTATTCATCAATTTTGCAAGCCGCCCTTCACGCGGAGATCACAGGGCGGCTCACAACACAAAATGTTATTGCTTCCCATTCTACAGCTTTAGGATCTCCCTCAGGATCACGCGCAACCCCCCATTACACGGCACCCACCTTCTGCTTGGTCCCTCCTGCATTCCACGTGGGTGGAACTAAGCAAAGCCACGCGGAATCCGGAGCAGCCTCCGCTCACTTCCGGGTGGCTCCTGATTGGACGAAACAGCCCAAACGCAGGAGGGGAAAAAAGAAAAAAGAAACCCCATCCAATTGGAACAAAGCGAGCCGCCAGGCCACGCCCACGGTCGACGCGCACGCGCCTAGCGCCTTCCGAACAGCGGTCTCTATCGACGCGGAACGGAGAGATAAGAAAAGATGCAGAGGAGCCCATCTCTCTGATTGCGGGGGGAATTCCGGGTACGCATAGGAGATCCTTCCCCACCGCAAAGAACAGAAATCAGTAGCAAAAATTCTGCTTTTAGTATTGCTGTGATTGGGTCGCACGAGGCGTCGGCAGGGTCTGCCCAGGCTCAGAAGACCCTAAAAGGAGCGTTACAGATAGGTAGCCGTGTTGGTCTGCCATACCAAGAACTGCCATACCAAGAATTAACTTAGTTGGTCTTTAAGGTGCTACTGGAAGGAATTTTTTTATTTTGCCTAAAAGGAGCGATTATTGCTGTTGCTATTATTATTGTTAAAAATAATCTTAATCTTAAAAAGCAGAGACATCACCTTGCCAACAAAGGTCCGCATAGTTAAAGCTATGGTTTTCCCAGTAGTGATGTATGGAAGTGAGAGCTGGACCGTAAAGAAGGCTGATCGCCGAAGAATGGATTCTTTTGAATTGTGGTGCTGGAGGAGACTCTTGAGAGTCCTATGGACTGCAAGAAGATCCAACCGATCCATTCTGAAGGAAATCAACCCAGAGTGCTCACTGGAAGGACAGATCCTGAAGCTGAGGCTCCAAGACTTTGGCCACCTCATGAGAAGAGAAGACTCCCTGGAAAAGACCCTGATGTTGGGAAAGATGGAGGGCACAAGGAGAAGGGGACTGTTAAATAGTGGGTAGACATAGCAGACGACGTAGCGATTTCTCCAAAGCAGCTCTTTATTTGTAAGCTGGAACAGAACTGTACAGCAAACAGCTCAGCTGGCCTGCTTTTATAGGCAGCCGGCTGTCAACATTGTAGCAACAACAACCCAGGTTTTCCCACCTAAAGTAACTGACGTGGACCAGAGTGAAAACTATATACACAATACTCCTGGTGGCCAGGGTGAAAACTTCAATACATAACACCCCTCCCCGCTGAGCTAAGTTACAATCATAGTGGTTCCATTACATACAACAATACCCTTATTGGTTTCAGTAAGGCACATAAGCATATTCATTGACCCTATTCACCATACAGCTTTACATGTGCAGTTTGTCCAGTGAACGTAGTCTTTTAAATACGCTGGGCGCTTGGAAACCCTGCTGGATCACCGAGGGCCAGTACCAGAGTCCAGGTGGCCTTGCGGATTTCCTGGGCGGAGAGTTCAGCAGCTTCCGAGGCCATGGCCTCCTCAATGGCTTTCTGCAGCGTGAGGTCTGGCTTGGCGAGGAGATGCCATTGCAGAGAGATGTCCCGGACCCCACAGACAATTTGATCCATCAGGGCATCGTCTAAGTCTCAGAACTCACAGTGCATTGCAGCCTCTCAGAGGGCGGCAGTGTAGTTGTTAATTGACTCCCCCCCTGTCTGGTTCTGGTGGTAGAACGCATGGCGGGCAGCAATCTTGGGCAGCTTTGGCGCGTAGTGGTTGCGGAGCTTCTCTTGAATCGTGTCCCATGGTTCTGCCTGGACTGCTAGAGGCGCAACCAATGCTCGGGCCGTCTCAAACACCTCAGGCCACAGAGGCTGAGGAATAGGCCCCGCTTCCGTTCCTTTGATACTGCTGTCAGCTCGTTGGCTTGGAGGTAGCAGTCGAACCGAGCGAGGTAGGAGTCCCAAGATTCAGAGGCTGGGGCAAATGGCAGTAGAGGCACGATTGAAGCCATGGTTCCGATGCCGATGTGGGGCGATGGATGGAACACAGTGCTCTAGCCAGAAAAGTCAGCTCTGAATTGGTTCTGCTTCGTGATTTCGCTCAGTGTTTCAGCTCCGTGATTCAGCTCATCTCAGAGGGTGGCTGCGTCTGGCTGTGCTCTGATGTCAATCAATCCCATCCTCGTCGCCAGTGTTAAATAGTGGGTAGACATAGCAGACGACACAGCAATTTCTCCAAAGCAGCTCTTTATTTGTAAGCTGGAACAGAACTGAACAGCCAACAGCTCAGCCGGCCTGCTTTTATAGGCAGCCGGCTGTCAACATTGTAGCAACAACAACCCAGGGTTTCCTGGCTAAAGTAACTGACGTGGACCTGAGTGAAAACTATATACACAATACTCCTGGTGGCCAGGGTGAGAACTTCAATACATAACAGGGACAGAGGATGAGATGGCTGGACAATGTTCTCAAAGCTACCAGCATGAGTTTGACCAAACTGCGTGAGGCAGTGGAAGACAGGAGTGCCTGGCATGCTCTGGTCCATGGGGTTACGAAGAGGTGGACATGACTAAACGACTAAACAACAACAACAATTATTATTGTTGTTGTTGTTTTCTTAATTATTATTACTATTGTTATTACTATTATTATTTGTAAGCTTTGCAGTGCGCAACCCAAAAACGCACCACCTGAAGTGTCTGTAATCCGAGGTATGACTGTACTAGGAACCTGACGGGAACGAGGTAACCTCTCCAGCCGGGAAGGATGGAGGACTAGAAACATGGGGCAATCTTAAAGTGGATTGTGGGTAGAAGGTAGGAGCCACCTTGTGGCTGGCGTCTGTCTCAAGAGACAAAGGAGTGCGCCTCCGGGATGGAGTCAAACCGCTGTGCTAGCAGCACCAAAGGGAACTCCCTGAGGCGCAAGTCTGGGCAGTGTACATGGAGGTCCTGATCTGCCCAGACCACAAGATCCTCCTCTCCTTTGTGAACCAAAGGAAAGCAGAGCAAGACGTTTGGCACCAGAGCAGTGACTACATTATTACATGAGCAATGTTCCACAGAATTTTCATTTATATACATTCATTCGAAATAAGATGGGTTCATGAAGCATTCTATATCCACCCACCACGCTGATGAAGAATTCTATGAAACAGTAGTCAATATCCGGAATTACTGTTCAGTGTTGGACATCATTGTTGAATACACAAAGCTTTACAGAGCTTTTACAAAGTTTGGTACCTTGCTTCATTTAAAGATTTTCAGAGACTTTCAGACAAAAGATTTCATTTTGAACTTGCTATGATTTGAAGGATTTCTATAAAGATTGTCTATTATGTATATATACGGTCATCGTGTTGCCTAGACATTGTTGGCTGCAGGAGTTGCCAGAAGGAGGCGCACAAGGCGCCATCCCACTTTCTTGGGGACTCCATTCTGGATTTGCATAGGGTTTACTTCTTAGCCTTTTCTTCTCCCAAAGCTATCCCACAAGGCAGCAGAGATTTAGGATAAAAGTTTTCCTTCTGCTAGAAGTTTACCTCCTTCCCAGGTTTACAAGCCCCATCTGCCCCTTAGTTGCCTCTACAGCACATTATGAATCCACCATTTTTGACCGTTGGACAAGTCCGTTGGAGCCTGTCTTCTCATGCAGGGGAAGTCCCTACCTCATGGAGGGTTTGAGACCCATCAGCTACCTGATGGGAGTAGGAGGCACAACCAGCACAAAAACAACACCACAATCGCACAATAAACACTCATTGGGAGGCACATTGGGAAGAATGTGCTCAAGGATCTGTGGTTGCACAGAGGGGAGAAATGGCGTTTGAAGAAGAGGATTGATGGACAAACATGTTTAAAATCACTGTCAAAATCCAAGGAGGGCTGTTGTGAGAGGAGGATGCATGTGTGGAGTGTGATAGGAATTTTGAGGTCTTAGATATATGGTAATGTTCATAAGTGTACCAACCAAGCACGTACATGGATCAGCACAGGAAGACCGACCTGAAACCATTTTGATTCCCAAACTGACCAAATGTTTTCCCTGCAAGGAGGGGGGGGGTCAGGGAGCCTTCCCATTGTCTCAGGAATTGAATAATCGGCATTTTAACAGGTGACAGACTATCAGGAAAGGCAATCAGATAACCTGGCAAACAGGAAAAGCAACATTCAAATTTCTGTTTTAGACCGCCTTTTCTGTGATGTATGTATGATGTTTCTGGGGGTGGTCTTGATCTACAGGGTGGCAATTTCAAAAGTCTATATAAGGCCTTGCACGCCATTGTTCTGGGTTCCTTCTCCCTCCTGCATGGAGTGAGCAAGGACTCTGTTGCAACAGATCAATAAAGATCAGGCTTACTAGCTGCTTTGCTTCTCAATATTCTCTGGTTGGCCTCTGTTATTTTCTCCTATTAAAAGGGAACCCACGTAAGGACTCTATATGGGCTCTTGGATACCCCATAAGGCAGGGGTCTGCAACCCGCGGCTCCGGAGCCACATGTGGCTCTTTTACACCTTTGCTGCAGCTCCGGGGCGGATACTAGCAAGGGGAGGAGGCGCATCGTGCGCCCCAACACTCCCCACTGTGGCGGGCGCTGTACTGGCTGTGACGTCGCATGGGGGCAGTGCGTGCGTTAAGTCACGCACCGTCCCGATGTCACCTTCCCACCTGCTGTCAGATCGCGGCTCCGGAGATATATTTGTTTTAAATGTTGCAATGGTTTTGCGGCTCCCAGTTTTTTCCCCCTTCGGAAACGGGTCCAAGTGGCTCTTTTTGTCTTAAAGGTTGCAGACCCCTGCCATAAGGGAAAAGGGCAGATTTTGTTTACAACAGGAGATTGAAGCTAACGATACTTCTGAAGCTGGGAAGGGGCAATGATTGACCCCCATGCTGGGCACTGAGCTGCAGGGTAGGAAGATGACTCCTCAAGAAAAAGAGGCAATCAGCAAAAGACCTTTGGCTGTTCGGCTTCAGCCAAGGGCCCTTGAGGCGACATGAACAAGGCTTCTGTGTTCTGATAAGGGAGCAGCTGTAAGCTCTTGAGATGAGCTCTGCCCCAAGGCCACAAGACAAAGGACGCAAAGATGGGATGGGAAAGAAGAAATCACAAGCTCTTTTATTCGCAAGTGAAATATGGGGCTCTCGCCAGAAGTGGCTTACTGTTCTTCAAAGTGCTTGGTCTCATGTCAATTATGACATGAGTTATGTAAGTTATAACTTGCATTCAGAACGGCCTGTAGGCTTAATGAACCAGTACATCCAGTACAATGCTGCACAGCTCTGCATCTCTCTGAAATTGTTCCGTCCAATTAACTGGCTTTAATATGGTGGGTACATTCCAAATCCCTTTCTCTGGCTATCTCAACTGCTGACCATTTAATATCATTGGGCCCAGCACTTAAGTTTTCTTTCAGACGCCTAACAAATTATTGTTGGGTGTCCCAGGTTTCACTGAACGGTGAGTTCTGGGGGGTAGAACTAGAAATGACAAGAAATATAATCAAATTATTGGGTAAATAAAAATGGTTTGGACTGGTGCTGGAAAGACTGCAATATGGGTGTGCTGGGTGAGACTTCTTTTGTGGGGGGTCAATTCCATAATTTGGGTGTCACCACTAGGGGTGAAAGGATCTATCAATTTCGGCATGCTCAGCTTTTCATTATTCCAATCTTACATTCAGCTCTCCAGATTAATGCTTGACATTTTAATGCAAATTGGTTTGTGTATTTCTCATAATAGAAAGCATTTTTTAACATAAAAAAATCTGTTAATATCTTTATCTTTTGTAAACCTTGTTTGGAGAACTGCACTGCAAAATTTGAATAAGTGCAAATTTGGACGGCTTGGTGTTTTTTGGTTCTCTTTTTTTTAAAATGATATTTATTAAAATTTCAGAAACAAAAAAATACATAGTTAAAAATAAAAGAGACAAGGGAAAATATAGAAAAAAACCCATACAAAATATAGAAAAAAAAGTTAGAAAAAACACTTAAAAACAGATTAATCCTTCCGTATCTTACATTTCATTTCCTTGCTTCCCTGACCTCCTCTCACCTCCCTGTTTGTATTCCAGTTCAATTGGTTAATTCAGCAATTCCTTTCCCTCTTTGTTTTTGTCTTAGTCCTTTAACTTAATATTTTATAGCTTTAGATTCTCACCTATTAACTGGCCATTTTTTTCATACACCTTTATGACATTGCTGCTAGAACCACTTAATTTCATTCTAACATCATTCTAACATTCATTAATTTTACAATATTTCTGTAAATAGTCTTTAAATTTCTTCCAATCTTCTTCCACCGACTCTTCTCCCTGGTCTCTGATTCTGCCAGTCATTTCCACCAGTTCCATATAGTCCATCACCTTCATCTCATATTGTTTCAGAAAGCGCAAATTTGATTGGTTTAAATGTGAACTGAATATAATTTCATCTCCTTTATGTCTGTACTGCATACCTCTTATAAAGGGGGCACCTGAATTTGGTCTGGAATGTTCAGGTAGCTGCAAAATGATGCTGCACAAATGCATTTTGGAGCAAAGTTCTGATGACATGGTACACTTCTCCTGAAATTGGATTTTCACTACTGGGGTATAAAGCTCTATATAATACCCTCCAATATTCCCCAGATGAAAATGGGGACATTTCTCACTTCCCAACAACTGATCCTCCTTGACACCCCCCCCCCACGCCCTGCAGAGCATTTCCACTACCACTATACCTATGGGACATAGACCACACGCCCTCCACTATCCTGGAGCAGCCAATGCTCTTGGCCTAACCTGCCTCACAGGGCTGTTGTTCTGGAGATTCAATGAAGAGGGGAAGAGAACCATTATAGAAATGCAACAAACAAATATATATTTATTTTATTTTAGCAGAACTATTGATATGAATGTACAAGACTAACTCAGTGCAGTAAGACTTTGTAGCAAACAGCCCATCATCATTGCAATTTCCTTAGTAACTTTCTCCATTTACTTTTTTACATATATCCTGGGAGAGGGGAAAAGGCTTTGTTTAGGAGGCAGGAAGGAAATAATGACCCTGCCCCTTTAAGAAAGGATGGACCTAAGGAAGAGATTGGTTCCGCATCAGGGAATAGACAAGGGAGGCAGCAAGTTAGAAAAGAGACACCATGGCCAATGAGGAGGAAGGCGCTGCCCCAGAGGGCGGGATAGCTACATAATATATGCGGTTGGTCCTTTAGCCAATAGAAGAACGTAGGGCGGGATCAACTGCAAACGTTACCCAATAGGAGGGAGCTGGGGCGTGGCTTTGCAACCAACTACCAATCATGAGAGATGGGAGGAAAGCCTTAAATTTCCGAGAGGACGCGTAGCTTAGCCGGCGGCGCGCCCAATCGGAGAGTAGCTCCGGGATTGGGAGGAGGCGGGGTTGCAGATCGAGCCAATAAGCAAGAAGGAGGCATGGCCGAGGCCTTATATGGGCAGCGCGAGAGCCAAACTGCTGAGAGGAGGAGGCGGGCGTTCCAAATCGGGCCAATAAGCAGTCGCGGACCGCAAGAAGGAGGCTTCATTTGGGGGCGGGTCGAGGGAAGGCGCGGTTTATGTGTCGGGGCGGCAGCAGCAGCAGCAGCAGCGGCAGGCGACGGCGGGGGATGATGACGACACCGGCGAGGGCGGGGCGTGCGGTGGAACTTGCGCGCTGAGGTCACTGGCCGAGCGGCGGCGCCGTCACAAAAGGAAGCGGCGGCGGCGGGGCTGCTGCTGCTGCTGCTTCTGGCGGCCGTGTGTGTGCGCGTGCGCGCGTCTGTCCGCCCGTCCGTCTGTCCCCGTGTGGAGAGAGCGCCCGGGCAGGCAGGCGAGGCCGAGGCCTGAGGGTCCGTCAGTTCGTCCGTCCGTCCGGCGGGCGGCTGGCCGACCGACCGACCGGCCTAGCGGGCCCCGCTTCTCCGAGTCCCGAGGCGTCTGAGGAGGAGCCTTCCTCGCAGGCCTCCCTCACCCTCCTCCTCCTCCTCCTCCTCCCCTCAGAGGCCTCCGGGCCCAGGCCTGGCCGGAGCCCCCGCAGGCCTTGCCTCCGCCGCCGCCGCGGAGCCCCTCTCCGGAGGAGGAGGAGGAGGAGGAGGCCTCGCGACGAGGAGCCGCCCCCGCCGCTGAGGGAGGCCGACGAGGCGGCGGCGGCCGGGCGGGGGATCCGGATCCCGGGGGGCGGGCGGGGGCCCCGGGCGGGCGGCGGAGGGCGGCAGCTGCAGGGGGTCTCCGCGGGCCGGCCGGCCCTGACTGCCCCTCGGCGGCTCGCCCGCCCCGCCGCCGCCCCTCCGCCGCCCTCGCCCGCCGCCGCCGCGATGGCCCAGCAGCAGGTGAGCAGCTCGCAGAAGGCGCTGATGCTGGAGCTGAAGGGGCTGCAGGAGGAGCCCGTCGAGGGCTTCCGCATCACCCTGGTGGACGAGTCCGACCTCTACAACTGGGAGGTGGCCATCTTCGGGCCGCCCAACACCCTCTACGAGGGAGGCTACTTCAAGGTGAGCGGGACCCCTTCCCCTGAGAGAGGGGCGAGGGGGTGGGCACACATATAGCCCCCTCGCCCGCCCAGTCTTGCCTACGCCCCCCAACATCCACCCACAGGAGTCCTAACTGGGACACAGTCCCCTAGGCATAGCTTTCAACTTTGCCCTTTTCTTGTGAGGAATCCCATTCGGAATAAGGGAATTTCCCTTAAAAAAGGGAAACGTTGACAGCTATGCCCCTAGGTGAGTGGAGGGGGTCACTTCTGTGCCCCCCTCCACCTCTGGAGCACAAGTGGTGCTACATAAGCGCCTTGCCTTCAAAACCTTCTGTAGGAGCTCCTGTGAGGTTGCCCTGATAAGTTCTTTTTTTATATTTGAGGATGATGTGTCCACCCCCTTTTTTGCAGCATGCTCTGTTATGTAAGCAGCAGCAGTGAATTTCTTCTATGTTAGAACTAACTCGCTGCTCTAAATGGAGCCTTTGCCAGCACAGCACCGCAGGCATGATCCCACACACCTCCTCTCTCCCGTTCAAAATTGCCCCTTCCCCCCCAAATTGCTCTACATCTTTCTGTTTTTTTCAACAATACTGCCACTGTTTATGCTTCTTTGTCTGCAGAAATCTCCTGCTGACACTTGGGGATTCTACCTTCACTACTCTCTCCTTTATGCTTCAGATTTCTTTGAGCATCTCCGGTTCTGCCTACTTTCTTCTTCTCATGTGAAAACCTCCATATTTCTATAACTTGTCTCTATATAGGGTAGTCTCCTAGGACGCATTCTGTTCTGTCCCACTAAAAAGCACTTTCTCAGTAGATGCAGGACAGTAGAGTACCCAGACATTGCTCCCTGTCACTGCCATTCATCTAAGAGCAACTCTTTTCTCTTGCTCACACATCCCTAAGGATTGGTTTAGCTTCTCCATAATCTTGAACCCCTGCCCCTAATCACTAAACACTGTCTGGCTCCCCTGTTTTATTTTTTCCTATTTGCATGGCAGTGTGAGAGGTGGTGTCTTTTATCTGTTGTCTTGGTTCTCTGCCCACCTCCTTTATCGCCCCTTTCACCATCTTCATAATTTGTGGGCTGTAGCTCCTCTTAGAGTATTTAGAGCAGTGGCATATAATGTCCTATGTATGTGCCACCTCATGATTCTGGAAGCACAAAATAGTGTTGGGCACAGTCTCCTCACATAGTCCAACACCTCAACCAGAAGTAAAGTCCCTTTCCCCTCAGTTCTTATGTCAAACTCTTAAAGGACATACGAAAACCAGATCACTGTCACTGGGGGAAGTGTTGAGGGGGCATTCCCTCCTACATACAAAGTAGTTTCACCAAGTGTAAGAAAACTGTCATCGTGCAAGGCTGAGCAGGAAAGTATTCCCATATCATCCTTGCCACATTGTGCTATTTACCCTGTACTCCGGTGTAGAGAGGGACAGTGTGCTTAGTTCCAGTGGGTGTTGCGTGAATTTTACTATAACCCATGCACCAGGCCTACATGCAGATCTCTGAAACTGGAGTTTTACCTTTGAGGAAGTTTTAAACATTGTATTTCTTAAGGAAAAACAATTGAGCACATTTAATTTTGAAGGAAAGGGATAACTGGGATTTTGTCTAATGCTGTATAGTTGTAATGGCTATATTTCAGACATCTATTAGACCTTCAATAAAAAGTTATTTCCACTGGCACCCTGAGTACTGTTAAAACCTGCACATTAAAATCTGAGTCACCTGGATTCACCTTTTATTGTATTCAGCTAGATAGGGTTGGAACCAGTTGGATGCAGCATCTGCAGTTAACTGTAAAATGAATGTGAATGAGCTGTTAAGGGTGCTTTGCAAATTCTAGTAACAGACACTGAGCCTCAGCTGGGAGCTTTGTATATTGGGAGTGGGTGGCGCTGTGGTGGGAAGCCCTGAGCCTCTTTCTTGGGCGGTTTGAATCCGCGCGATGGGGTGAGCTCTGGTGTAGTGCTCTGTCCCAAATGCTGTATTGCTCTGTCCCAGTTCCTGCCAACCTAGCAGTTCGAAAGCACACCAGTGCGAGTAGATAAATCAGTACAGCTGTGGCAGGAAGGTAAACTGTGTTTCCATGCACTCTGGCACTCATCATGGTGTCCCGTCGCACCAGAAGCGGCATAGTCCTGCTGGTCACACGATCCAGAAAACTGTCTGTGGACAAATGCTGGCTCCCTTGTCCTGAAGCGAGATGAGCGCTGCACCCCATAATCGCCTTTGACTGGACTTAACCATCCAGGGGTCCTTTACCTTTTACCTTATATTTGGGATACCTTGGATATCTTTGAGCTGTAGAACAGTTAAATGCTCAACATGCTTGGTTGTTGAGATCCCTAAGTACAACAAAGCAACATGGCCAACTTCACGAAACTAAGAATTTTCTTAAGTGCCTCTTTCCTCTGACGCAAGCCTTGCTTAATTCAGTGGGACCTAATTCTAGTAAGTGTGCTTAGGTCTGAAACCTCAGTTGTATCAGTGTTAACTTGATAGAAATCTTTTCTCCTGTTTCCTTTCTTCCAGCTGTGTAGGAGTCTAGGTGTACAAGCATTCCCCATTCAGGAAAAGGCATACCCTGCTTTGCACTATCCATAGCCTCATTTAAAAAGTGACTTGCCTTTAATTTTGTCTGGCTTTTCTAAGCAGCCATGGCATATTTTAATAACATTGTTACTTAACATTGGCTTTGAATAAACTAATCATGAGAGGAGAACTCTGGAGATTATTTTAAAAGGTAACATATTCTCATTGGCTTATCTTTACAGTTCTACGAAATGCTTTGAATAATTGATCATTAAATGGCAAATTTCATTATCACCCCTTGTTTGTTTACATCATCTGATATTCAGATATTTTGTTGCCTAGAGAATTGTCATATTTTCAGTCATAAGACTTTTGGCACTAGAGGGCAAAAAACGGTGGTGAGTGGAATGACATCCCATTACCAAGGAGGATACATTTGGAAAGAAGTAGGTTGGGACAAGATGCTGTTCAAGATCAGATACGTGTAAACATTTGGAATTTTATCACCTTTCACCACAACCCAGCACATTCCCAAAACGTTGTTCCACTAGCCTCTGTACATGAGACAGAATGATAACCAAAGTGTACTATCTCAGAACTGTAGAAGTAGGCATCCTGGAGGGAGCAGGAAGCAAATGGTTACCCTATGGTGGTTGTGAAGACAGAAATGGCATGGGGAGAACTCATGCATGCTGCACTGATCACTTCAGAGAGAGGACAGCATAGAAGTAAAGAGCAGCTTTTTTAAAAGGCAGAATTTTGATTCTTGTATCCCAAATACAAAACTGGTTGGGAGGAATCTTATGGGTAAAATTGTGCATTGCAAGGTGAATGAATTAGTTAATCCTCCAGGTTAAAGTGTGTTAAGAATATAACTGCCCTGAATGAAACCAATAGCTATCAAGTAAATACTTCTGGAAAGGTTGTAAATGGGATGGAATGTATGTGATCATCCCCCGTTTTGTGTGCAGCATCTGCCAGTCAAATTTTTCATTGTCTAGAGGATTTTTTTAATTAGATAACTTAATAATTGAATTAAATAAAATGCTAGCTCTGCCTGGAGGTTCCAATTAGCTGTCAATGATGCTAGCTATTGATATACTGTAATAATCGTCCATCTTTAACAAGATGCATACCCTATTCTATGACTACCGAGGTTTGTTTAGGAGCTCAAGTGAATTTATCAAAAGGTTTTTGGAAGTACAAATATTTGCTGGATTACTTTATACAAATGGTTGATGAGGCAAGCTTTCCCTTTGTCAGAGGCCATGTCACTACTATCTTAGCAAGCCATGTTTAACAGTTTCTGCCCCTAAAAATATTTGCCACCAAGTTACCAGGGAAATTGGGAAAGGGAATGCTGTTGCTTCTTCAGTATCTAAAAGGATCCTTTGGAGAAAGTTCTGGAGTTCTTGCAGTAGGTGGAAATTAAGGATTAATTGGCGCTTCTCTAATTGTTTACTTTTGAAGGAAAATATGTGTTCACTTTCATGGGATTTAGAAAGTTTTAGAGATGTCTTGGACATCAGGTTCTGACTATGGTAATAAACAGATGTGTTGGTGCTGTGAGCTAGTTGGGAAATAGCACGGTATTGAGTGAATTGTAGGGCAGCATTCGTAGCACAAGCTGAAGGGACTTTGTCCTAAGAGTCAAAGAGAGATTTGCCAAGAGAGATTTTAGTGGAGACTCATTTGAGCTGGACCTGTGCAATAGACTACTGTCAAACATTGGGCTGCAACAAACCAGTCTTTAACAGATTCCAAAACTTTGCTGCTAATGGAGGCTCCTGCCAGCTGGGTTAAGGAATGCTGGTCTGCTTAGTGCCTGAACATCTGTGGTGTCTCTTCCATTTGGTTTTGTTATCCTGTTCCTATTTACTGCCTTGCCATTTGTTTGTTTGGATGTGGCCTTAATACTGCTGTTCCATTAAATTGCCAAATCCTTCCCGCCTACTTTCCCGCACCCTTGAATTGGAACAAAGGGGCCAGGTGGGGTTTTTGAAACTAAGCTTCCCCCCTTTATTATTTCAGTTTAAGCACAGCAGGCCCTTCTGTTTCCCCCAAAATCTACTGTTCCTCACTCCCAGTATCACACAAGAGGGTTTCACACATATAGCTCCATTACACTGATATAAACTTTGCTGTTTTCATCTCTTCCCTGGTCTGCCCTGTGCCATGAGAGCATTTATCTGTCTGGGACTTGGTAGCCTCTTTTGCCCTTGTAAGTGTGCCATGGTGACAGAACTGCTTGTACGCCCATCCCAGTTCTAATCTGCATGGATTTGACCTCACATATGAAACTGCCCTCAGCTTAGGCAGACCATTAGTCCATTTTGCTTTGAATACTTACTCTAAAAGCAGTACCTCTCAAAAGACCTCAAGAAATCTCTCTCCTACTAGCTAAATGTCTGGAAATGGTGACTTGAGTGTAACAATGGGCTTTAGAAGAGGATTAGACAAATTAATGCAGGTTAAGGCTATCAATGGCTACTAGCCACAAGGGGCTGTGTTCTTCCTCCGCTGCTGGAGGCAACATGTCTCTTGGTGCTGGAAATCACTGCCTCACTCAGCTTTCCATAGGCACCTGACTGGCCACTGGGAGATCAGGATGCTGGACCAGATGTGTCTGTAGAGCAGGGCTGCTGTAATGAATCTGGCAGCTTGTGTGTACAAAGCATGTGTTTTGCCTCAGAGGAGCCTTGCTTCCATGTGCTCCTTAGAATCATAGATTTCATAGAATCATGGAACTGTAGAGTTAGAAGAGACCCTGAGGATCATCTAGTCCAACCCCTCAATGCAGAAATATGCAGCTGTCTCATATGGGGAGCGAACCTGCAACCTTGGCATTATCAGCACCATGTTTTTACCAACTGAGCTATCCAGGCTTCTTGTGTTATCTTACAGTGACTAGACGTGCACCGTCTGACTGCTGGGGGCAATGGCAGCTAGTAGCAGTTCCCAGTTCTGATAACTAAATGGGGGGTCTGTCAAATAGAATGCTTGCCGTAGAGCCTTAAGCATTCATTGAGTGATGAAGCTAGTAGAATAGAAACCTGCCACTTGCCCAGAAGCAATTATCAGTTGCCACAGGAGGCCTAGCAAGTGGCAATATGCCAGGAGGATTTGGCTGATGGCTGGTGATCAAGCATGGGTTGGATATGCATTTCCACTCCCAGTCTCCCAAATTACCGGTACCAACTTTTAAAGGTGCTGCTGCTGTGGCAGAAACTCTTACACCAACTGCCCTATCTATAAATCCCAATTTGCTCCAGTGAACAAACTGGCTTTATTCTAAAACTCTCTCCTAAAGTCTACAAAGAAATGGCAGCAAGGCCTCAATAATTGCTTGGTTCTTGCTCCAGAGCTAGGGATGTCAGTGTGCCACTTGGCATTTGATAAAGCTTTTCCCCAATTAGCACTTCAAGCTGTGGGTGACAAGAGTTGCATGTTTCCCTAGGGAGAAGGCTATGCTGACCTCAACATTGCCAAAAAATTCTATGTAGAGGCAGTTTCGTCTGTTAGGGAGGAACACCTTGCCTGCACTTGAAAGAAGGCAAAAGCTTTACCTCTTGACGCCTCTTGTTATACACTGCCCCTTAATGGAGAACTAAGAGCAGGAGAAGCAGCTTCTGTGCTGCTGTTCCTTTGTGCCTCATCATGGGTACGTTTGCAATTCAGAACCCTTTAAGTTCTTGAGGATTAATGAGAGATGACTGGTGACAAGGTTTTATGCATGAATGGAATGGAGACTTGGAGATGGCTACTTGAAATGTAATCTGGGCTCTGGCACAGTATGCCTAGATGTTTGCTGTGCCATAAAATCACCAAGCAAGCTAGTTAGATGCCTGCTGGCCTGCCCTAGTCCAGAAAAACAAGGAAGCACCCTTGCCTCCTGTCCTCGCTTACTTTAGCTCCTTTAAAGTGAGTTGGTGGCAATAACTCCTTGACTTTTGTAGCCTGCCTGGAAAACCTTGTGGTGGGGATAAACTTTAGGAAAATCTTGACCTTCCAACACTCACTGACAAACTGGGCAGAACACATGGTTTTCTGCAATGGCAACTCCTCAGAAACCAAAACAAATGCAAAAAACCAACCACACAGCCAACCCCTTTTGGCAAACACTTCCTCTAGTTTAGGATCTTACTTGTATCTTACCTTTTTCCGCAGTATGTTGCAATTTAAGTCTGCCTTTAAAGCAAGAGCTAACATCTTGATCACAGACACAGTATTAAAGGAGCAAGTGCAGTAAATTTGAACATGTTTTTGCTATCAAAACAATGAATTCTTTGTAGCTCAGTGGCAGTGCAGAGTCTGGTTAGCAGCTGGGTCCTTGTGTTGAAGGCATAAAAAGAGTGCTCCATGCTTTGTAGGGGCTCCCAACTGCCTTAAGGACCTAGCTTTAAAAAAATGTGTAATATCTAATTTGCTTTAAGTACACGTTTGAAAAGCCTTGGACACTGTGGTAAAAGAGAGAAGCTCTCTTCAAATGGGGATGTAGTTTCAATTGCTGCTTCTGTTGGAGTGCTGCAAGTGACAAGCAGGGGCGGTGTTCATGGGCTTGGGACTTTCGTGGTTTTATTTGCAAGGCTGCCTCCTACAATACTCCCTTTAGACAGTGTTAGAAACTGAGATATAAAGGCTACTTGCAACATGGCACCTTGAACCTGGGTTTTAGGCGCAAAAAACAGTGTTAGACTCAGATAATAGAATTTAGGTGCCAAATGGCTCCTTAAACCAAGGTTACAGTTGCCAAAATGGAATGTGTAGTTGCCATTTTGGACCAAGATGGCTCTAAAGTCTTGTTTTTCAAATGATGGACTGACTGACTGATTGATTGATTCTCAGTTAAACATCTGGCTAGTTGACCTATGGCACCCAGATATTTAATTGTCAAAAACTCAAGTCCCTGGAATCTGTACAAACTAAATTTTATCGTTCCCTACTAGGGTTACCTACCTGTGTCTCTAACACTGCCGTTAGGCTGGAGGTTGGCCAACTCCCTATTAATGCCAGGATATGGATCCTGAAGATTCATTTCTGGCTAAAACTCATATTTTTCCCAGTGGGAGTGGCTCCATTGACTCTACTAGACCCGTTCCAGTCTAAATGGAGATTGTCGCTCTATGAAAAACTGAGGGGCCTGGGGCTTTCCTCACAAGAACTTATAGCCTCAGGCTTTGAAAAGGCTAAAATGATGGTGAGCCAGCGAATAGGAGATGTAGAGCTTCAGGACCATATGAGCAAGATAGATAAATATCCAGCTATCCAAGATTATGGAAAAGGGTTTAACCTAACCCCATATTTGATGGACCTACAAATCGCAAAATATAGGCGGGCGTTTACCCTTACTAGATTTGATGTATTGCCATCTGCCTTACTAAAGGGCAGATACGAGGGCACACCCTATGCTGAACGAGTTTGCCCATGTGGTCTGAAGGAGGTGGAAACGGCTTCACATGTGTTGTTACACTGCGACCTTTACGGGGATATCAGGTTACTGTTTATCTCCCCTATCGTTCAGAAATTTCCAGGTCGATCTGAATCTCAGCGGCTGAAAATCCTACTAGGAGACAAAAACCCAGAAGTAACATTGAAAGTGGCCAAGTTTTCTGCGGCCGCGATCAAGCGGAGGGCATTAGCTGTAAAAAAGTAAAAGATCTGACCCCTGGATAAGCCCCCCCTTTTTTTAAGCCCATACATATACTGTAGTGCATACATGAGTATGTATATGTGTGTGTGTGTATATGTGCATTGTTTTTATGTATAATTTTACAACTTTTAACTGACACCACCATTCCCTTGTAAATTATTGCTGCCTTTTATGTTTTTTTTTTTCCCCCCTTTCTTCTGGTCTATGACCGTAATAAATTTATTCATTCATTCATTCTGGCTAGTTCAGATGACAACCTTTAGCTAGCTTATTAACTTTGAGAACTTAAAGAATTATTATTAGTTTTTTATTTATTGAATTTATATACTGCCCTATACCTGGAGGTCTCAAGGCGGTTCACAGAAAAGATCAACATAAAAACCACAATATATATAATCAAAATAAAAACAACCCAATAACACCCCCCTTCCGCAAAAGAGCCACATTTTAAAAAGGACACAGGGCAAAGAAGAAAAATCACTTTATCCAGGGACTGTCCGTATATAGAGAGAGACCATTCATAATGTAAGGATATTTTTCACAACTGTGAACAGGGCGGTGAGGTGGGGTAAGTGAAGACAAGCTACAACAATTAAATATAACATTGTTCTCTGCTCCTGCTCAGGCTACAGAGGAAAAAAAGGATTTTGGTTCCTGAAATTCATCCTGATTGTGCTGATAACTAATAAAATTCTACAGGATCTGGTCCAAGTTAACTGTCCAAGTTACTCAAATCACTTGCAGGCACTTCAGCCACGGGGCCATGAGGAGTGTCCTTCTGTTTGTGGGGTTTGTTTCCTGGGCCTACAAAATGTGCTTCAAAACTCCAGAATTGGGAAGACTAATTTGATTGTAAACCCCGGAGGACTGAAATATATGTAACTACAGGGAATATTATAGCACAGAGTATACACTGCTGTTCCTTTTTCTTTTTTTGGCTGGGACCTGTCACATGAGCAACCTTACATCTCGCATACTATTTGGGGGGGGGGATGAAGGGGTGTGGATAAACATTCCAAGGTTTCGTGATCATAACAGGATTATTCAAATATTGGCATCTGTTGAGGAGGTCTGCTCTGTAAGCCTTTCTAAGGGTTGGGCGAGACAGGTGGCTCTGTTGGCTGCCTTCCCTTCGTCGTTGACCTGGAAGCCAGATTATGCGAGGCTGCGGAGTGCTTTAAGGTCGTCTATCAGAGCGCACTGCAGCACCACATAATCCCTTTCCCCAGACCACGAGGAGCAGAAAGCAAAACAGGCTGCCTCCTTGGCACTGTCAGTATTTGGTTTGGTACATGTGGCATATGGCTCAAAGCATTACTCCCTCTCCCCAAGCCAGTCAGGAGAAGTAATATAAGCTGCAAGCTCAGACCATGTATGTCTAGTATAAATCTAAGTGCTTCTGCCTGTGGAACACACTGTGGCTTTAAAGGTACACTGAGATTTTTTTTAAAAAAGTGCAAATGCTCAGGTAAAAAGTAATAAAAATAAGGGGTCAGTCAGACAGTATCTCACCCCTCTGTAGCATGACTTTTGGAGTGGCTGGAGTCAGACTGCAGGGCAAGTGTTCATTGCACTATTTGGTCTCCTGCTTAGCATTTGCCTCCCGTTCTTTCCCCTCTTAGTAGTTTGTAGGTGCAAGATTGCATGTACCGATAATAACACTGGCATCTTGGAAAGGCTGGAGTTGCTGGGAAATGAAACTTGATCCACCGCATTGTCCCCCGAGAATTGTAGTCCTCTACAGCAGTGAGGCTGGAAGAAACCCAAGATTGAGCCCAACTCCATACAGCTCACTAGAGAGGATCATATGCTACAGCTGCTCAATTCTAGGCAGCTGGGAGACTGAGACTTGACCCTGACCATGGCAGCAGGGATTTCATCCTGAATCCGAGGGCCACCATTTGCTTTCCTGTCCACCAGTGCTATGTCTCTGCCCCTTCTTTGCAGATCTTGGTGGCAGCGTGTGACTAGGGTAGGACAATACTGATGCCTACAGTCCTTTGGGGAAGGGTCATAGCTCGGTGGTCATGCGGAAGGTACTGGGTTCAACTTCTAACATATCCAGGAAAGACGGGGAAGGTCCCCTGTGTGAAAATCTGGATATTTGTTGTTAGCCAGTGTAGACCAGGCTGGGGGACCCTGTGTTTTTGCTTGGATGCAATGTTCTCAATACAGTGGTACCTCTGGATGCGAACAGGATCCGTTCCGGAGCCCTATTCGCATCCTGAAGTGAACACAATCCGCGTTTGTGCATGCGTGGGTCGTGAGTCACCACTTCCTAAGGACACTTGCATCGCATGGACAGCTGAGTAATTTTGTTAGCAGTGCAAAAGGGAGGTGTACTGCAAGTTTCTGGCTCCCGAGTTTTATGCTCACCAAATGGCTCATAAGGCTCATGCTGCTGTTTTAAGCACAGATAGTAAAACCACGAGACAACTCAAATCTGTGGTGGAATAGTCAGCAGCTTTCCTAAAATCACCCATAATCCGGGCTGTTGATTGCCCCTGATTATCACTATTATTATTTCACGTTTTGGGGAGGGAAAGTGAAACTCAAAATGACTTTCACGTTTCTATCAAGGTCAGCTGTGACTTCGTTAAGTTTCATTGTCAGTCTAACACAGTGTTTCCCAACCTTTTTTGGGCAAAGGCACACTTGTTTCATGAAAAAAATCTCGAGGCACACCACCATGCCAGATGGGGAAAGGTCACTTTTTACTTATGTAAAAATAAAAATAAAAAAATAGTAACAGCATAGAAGGTAATGGTTAGGCTAGCATCCCTCTTCCAAATATGCTAGGTTTTTATTTGCAGGGACTGTTCTACATGGGAAAGCATTCAGCACTGTCATTCTCCCATCTGCCATCTGAATTGGTACTATTCTGGGTCAACTTACTCTGCTGCATGTGTAGATGAAAATGGCACCAAGTGTGGGGGAGGGGGCAGAACAGGTTTCAGATACAGGATATTAAGCATACACGTACTTCAGATTGAACTGGTTGCTTGCTTTGCAAGTTTTCATTTCCCAAATGACTGCCTTGGCAAGCGCAATACCTATCAGGCTCAACGCCGGTCTCGCGCTGCCGCTTCCCGCGCTCTCAAGGACCCGGGAGGAGGAAGGCGTGAAGGCAATCCCGAAGGCGCGAAAACCTTGCGCATGCGCAGGCCTTCCGCCTGCGACAGCCCAGTAGGCCGGCCGAAGCGAGCGGCGATGGGATGTGGGAGCTCCCTCGCTCGCCGCCCCGCGTGTGCCTATGTGGGGCACGTTACAGCCCCGTGACGGCAGGGCCACGCAGGCAGTCAGGCAGGCAGACGGCGAGAGCCCCGCGCTGGGCGGCCTCTCCTCGCCGCCGCCGCCCCGCCTCTCGCCGCCCGACTCGCCCACCTCCCTCCCACGGCACACCAGGCAACGTCTCGCGGCACACTAGTGTGCCGCGGAACACCGGTTGGGAAACACTGGTCTAACACAGCCCATTTCTGACCGAAGGACTAAAAGACAACCAGTTTAAAATTAACGCGGATGCCTGGTGTTTTGAGGGAGAATCCTCTCAATGCAAGGAGGTGCCATTTGAGCTACTTATACCCAGGATGTGAATATTCTGCCTTCAAACTTGGTTACTTCAAGAAACCCAGACTGCCTTGAAGTGTTCCAGACTACTTTTTCTCCAGGACTGCATGTATGGGGTTGTCCCATATTTCTCAGCCTGAGATTGTCAGTGGGGTGGAAGACTTCTTTGGGACCTGGAATAGACCTTTCTACCCTTACTGGTGCTTGAATTTGAATTTTATTATTTTGGTCACAGACCAGTTGCAGCCCATGTACAGTATCAAGAAAGTCATAAAACACGATAGGGATACATTCTTACTGGTGCTTCATCTGTGGAACTCCCTCCCCCTGGAACCTCAAATGGTGACGACATCAATTGAAACTTACTTTTTTCCTCTAGTTTTGGGAAGCCATGGTTTTAAGGTAGCTTTGCTTTTTTATTATTATAGCACTGATCTGTGGTTTTATTATTTGGTGTCTTAGTGTTGATTTGTTTAATCGTACTAGTGCTGGAAGCACAGGTGACCTCTGCCTCTGAAGACCTTTTAACAGCTTAGACTGGTTTACCAGCTGTGACCCCATGTGACCTGTCCATACAGATAGGCTTGCTACAGTTATCTCTACTCCAGTAACCTCCTTTTTTATTATTTCAATGTGCTATGTGCAGGGCTGCCTTTTAAAGCTGTCCAGACATCTGAAGAGAGTCTATAACAGGGCAGCAAGATTAAATGGGATTGGCCACTCACAGGCATATTATTCCTCTGCTCCTTCACCTTGCACTGACAGTCCACTTCCAGGCCCAATAAGAGTGCTACAGCTCGCCTTTAAGTTCTAAATGGTATGGGGTCTCGCCCTTTCTCTGGGTGTCCCTGCCAAATGAGGTGAGGTGGGTGGCTGCAACCAAGAGGACCATTTTGGTTGTGACACCCGGGGTTTGAGATGTCCTCCCACAGCAGACTCACCTGGCACCTATGCTGTGGTGCATTTGACACCAGGTGAAGTTATGGGGTGACCTATGGCTTCACTTGCTCTCACCTGATGTCATATGGCATCAGGTGAGTATGGCCAGTCAGAATCTGCTGTCTGGGCCTAACTTGGCCTGTGGGGTAGAGATTCCACACCCCTGATGTAGTGAGTGGACCTTCTCTTTCATGCCAGAAGTGATGTTAAGACACTCCTGGTTACAAGGTTCTCTAATCTATCTGTCCTTAGAAGCATGAAGAAGTAGCTTTTTGTTAGTCTAAAGCCCAAATATAAAAGTGGAGGCTCTTATCTTCATTGAACTTTTTTTCTTGGATGCACAAAAGCAAGTGCAGTTTTGTCATTTCTCTAACTTGCTGGGAGCTGTTCAAAGCCACTCTAACTTTGCCCAAGTTAGTGAGATGTAGGGAAGTGATCTGTGTAAATAGCTACAAGTTTAATTTCAAAAACCTATTAGGTGTTCCTTTAATTCTTTCCTCCAGTGCGTTTTGTGTTGCAGTACATGCGCTATTAGCAAAAACCATTTAGACTCCTCTGTACCTAGCACTTTGGTGTGGGAGTTGGTGGACTTAAGAGCCGCATGCTTCTATGCACTGAAAGATTGCATGAGCTAGCTTGCCATCCATGCTGCATGTTAAGGTATTCTAATGTACAGCTGTGGAGCTCTTCCATGTGAGGGATGATTCTGGTACATTTGGGGTCTACCTCACATGGAACAGCTCTACACGCATGCATCAGGCCCCCTTGTGTGTTCTTTTCAGTGTGTGGGATTTGGGTTGTTGGAGCCCTTGCCTTGGCTTTACAGAATCTCAGAATCAGCTGGTTTAGGCAGTAGAGGCTTGTAAGTGAAATGCTCTTGAGTTCTGTTTGTGTAGGTAGATAAGGAGGTGATGCAACTCCTAGGATTGTATGTGGATCCTGGTTTGTAAAGATTCTTGTAGGAGTGTTTATGAAACCAAGCAATGGTGCATGCAAAAGTTAATTCCAACCACATGTGAAAAAACACTAAGGATTGGCTGGTCATTTGTTAGATGGGATGCTAAAACTCTTTGTGAAGAAGAATTGAAATAGGTTTTTAACCAAGAATTGTCTTGTGTCTTATCCCCTGGGGGCAAAGCAGATATTGTACTCTCTCTCTTCTTCCCCCATGCCCCCTTTCCTTACCAGGTGGGGAGGAGGGTGGGTTAGAGATAAAGGCTCTTGGTTTAGTTCAGTGTTTCCCAAACTTGGGTTTCCAGCTGTTTTTGGACTGCAAAACTACAGGACCCTGACCATTGTGTTCCTGCTAGCTAGGGATGATGGGAGTTGTAGTCCAAAAACAGCTGGAGACCCAAGTTTGGGAAATAGTGGTCTAGTTGCTTTGCTGACCTTGCAGAACATGTTTTGAAAAAAATTGCAGTGATGCCTTCTTTTGAGTGAGGTGCACACAGGTTTTTGAATTGGGTAGCAGAACACATTGTTCCACAGAGCTGAACTGTCAGCCAGGTCCTTTTACATCAGCAGCAACCTTAATTGCAAGTGTAATGGTACTTTAACCTGTACAGGTAACAGAAGCTATATTGCATCTGAAAGCTTAAATATTCAGATGCAAATGTTGCACCTTCCTTGGCCTACTTGAATAGCACTCTCTTGCTCATGATTCATGCCATTAAGATGGCTTGTTTTGGTACTCAGGATATTTAGAAGTAATACTGGAGGATAAAAGTGAGAACTAAGGTGCACTACTACAAATGTTCCCTTGAACTGGCAGAAGCCTCAGTGTGTCTAAAATGAAGAGGATTAGTGAAGAGGCAGAACAGACTTCTAAGCTAATGAATGCATGGCAATAAGGGATATTAATGCTTGGATTCTCTTTTAGATCCAGGATCGTTTGCTTTAAATTACCCCTAAACAAATTGTGTTGAGTCTGGGGTGTTGGATGAGTTTATTTTGTTTAAAATTTCATCATGTGGCAGCTGGTATCTGAATCTAAAATCCTCAGCCGTTGCCCACGTGCTGAGTGTAGCTGCTTGAATGTGTTAAGCTGTCCAAATCCAGACTTGGACCTGTTTGTCTCTCTGCAGGACGACACCCCTAACTAACTTTGTCTGCTCAGTGCAGGTCATGTCACCCTCTGCCAAATTAAAAACAGCTCCCTGTTATGCATGTTGTGTTGGGGTGTGTGCCTGCTGTTGTAATCTGTAAAACTTTGGGCTGTTCCATATGCTGCAACTCCTCCATCCATAATCGATTGCCACACATAGAAACCAACCAGCCTAGTAGAATAATTCTACTAGTGCAATTAATGCAAAAGGATTTTTTATCATGCTCATATAGGAGTCTGAAAATTCCCATGCCCTGTGCCTGAAACTTTCTGTAGCATTTTTAGGATTCACAAACTGCACAGAACATTTTTAAGCACCTTTATTCAAACGCAAGCTGGCTCTTGTGAAACATCAGGCAGCCTTTCCATAAATGTTGAGCAGATCGTACTGTAATACCCCCTGAGGTCATTTCCCAAACATCTGATGACTTTGCATTTTCCATATTAGGGAAGTACAGGCTACTGGGAACCTGGCATCCCATCAAGTTTGTGTCAGGGTTGTTGTGTGCACTACAAACACAGCTAACCTCTCTTACTAAGACTGTCCCAAAGCAGAAGTTAGTGGCAGTGAACACACACAGACTTCAGTGTCCTCTGCATGCTGCCTTTTCATGTTCCAGCAGTTTGCTTTTGGTGCTTTAGATAAGCTTTCTGGGCTGACCACAGGCCTGAATATGTTAGCATCTTGAGAAGTTCTGCAGTTGCTGTACGCTAGGGCTGCAAGCTCCAGTCACAAACCACCTGCCCTTATATATCTCCCAGATTATCCCATAGATCTTAAATTGTGTGACTGGAGTAGCATAGGAAACTGGGTGTTGTCACAGATGTCATCAGAATCATCTCATGTGCTGTTCACATTAAGCCTTTTTTTCTGCTTAATGAACATTTCAAGACCAAAATAACAACCCTCTCAACTTTATCTAGTGTGTGTTTGCAAAAGCTCTTCACCCTTGGCTATGCATTCTTAAGCTACTCTGTGTGCAATGCAGCTAAAGCTGATGTGTTCTCGACAGAAATATCTGAAATGCTAAAACTCAAACCATAAAAATCAAAGGTATAAAATGCCAGTTGCATCAGAAACCTTTGAGGGCACCAAAGCAATCCAATGACATTGTACTCTAGTCCATTCTGTTTTGTTGGGTCTTGCACATGAAGAATTGACATTGGATTGTGTCCATAAGCAGATGCTGATTGACTACCTCATTTTGATTGACTTCTGTTGATACCTAGGCTGTATTTGGATGTCATGTTATGGTGGTGAGAGTGATCTGCAGGAAGCCCTCAGTCTTGCATGGCCTCTCAAGGGGTAGTTTGGAAACCTAACTCTTCCATTTGAGATCAACGACAGTTTGTCACATCAAAACTTGACAAACTCTGGTATATTAACTATGCTTGAAACAAGCCAACTTTAAACAATGGGGCACAAAGCTTGCTTGCCTAAACAAACCATACTTATCATTGACTATATTTGGGATAGACAGTAGATAATTGAAACCAGAACTGAACACTTCCAAACTCCTCCTTGCAGCCACACCAAAGGAGATGAGGAAATCTCACAGCCGTGAGGCTTACTGTGGCTTCATGTTAGGCTACAATATTGCATGCTGTTGATTTCCACTGTTCGCACAAGGCAGTATTTTCTTCTTAAAATGGTTTTGAATTGATATTTTAAATCCTTCCAACTTTTCATGGCCCATAAATAGAAACATTGTAAGATATAAATGGATGTTAAGCTGGGGTTTTTTATGCCAGTTTAAGTGATCTTGTGTTAAGCAATTGAGGTTATTTGTGGACTTGTTTCCATGAAATGACAACCTCTGTTTGCAGGGACACTGATTCCATGGCATTTTGTCCACCTCACTTCATTGTCTACCTGCCTGCCTGTGACTCAAGCCTCAGCCCCCTTGTGAGTATCAGACACAGCCCTCTTGTACTCTTCATGACTGCTTACCCATGAGTGAGAGGGTTGCAGTCAATGTAGCTTCAAGTTAAAGACAGATGGCAGTGTACTTGTTCCACTGGCAAAAAGTTTTGTGCCGGGGGACTTTACTTCACAAATGCACAACCAGGTTCCTGATAACTTTGTTGCACAATTTGTCGTGCAACCCTATGTAATGAGTTTCTGCTAGTGCTGTTGTGCAGTGTTAAAACTCACCCGACCGCTAGGGCAAGGGGGTCTTCCACTAGCAAGCAAAGAATGTTGAATAAAGCCTTTAGTTTTTGCCAGGGATACTTGACCCTTCAACCTAGGCTCGCTCAGATATAAAACAGGCTGCCACTTCCTTAACTTGGCTCCTGACTTATTCCAGCATAACTGATCTTGTAAATCTTCATCTGCCCCAGCTTCAACAAAACATGTATCTCCTGTATCGGTGTCTACAGCTACAACAGGTGCTGTAACTCTCCAACAGTTTGACTTCACCCCCAAAGGCACACCCTTCTATTGTCTACCAAGACAGATGGATGCCAACCATAAAATAGGCCCAGTATCATTTACACTTTAGCAGCAGGCAAGCCAAATTCTCAGATATTCCAGGTGGGGGTTTAGCCCTTGTTTGCAGAGCTGAACTCCTTAAATTGAAAGCAGCTTCTGCTAATGCGTCTTTTCCCCGTGCCGAGATTCCCTTGGCAGCTAGCACACTGCAGTAGCAGCAGCTGGGTCAAGAAAGTTGCATGAGATGCATTGCACATCAAACAGCATGGGATCCTGGCAAGGTGCTGTCGAAAGGTGGCAACTGGTTGAGACAGGCAGATGTTGATGTGCATAACAGATTCCGTCGCCGACTAGAAGAATCAGATTATCTTGTTTCTGTGACTGTTCTGTGCCAACAGCAACACTGATGCTGATCGTGCTTATGAAAGAAACTGCATTTTATATGCCTTATGACTTCTAGCAGTCCCTGCTCCTATCCTGCATTTGTTGGGGTGGCTATTAAGGCTCTCATGTTGCTCTTCCCCACGAGGTGTCTAAAGTTTAATTTTCCTGTTGCGTGCTGCAGGGGCAGGTAACTGAGTGAAATGGCAGGAGTGGGAGAAAGCCCTCGGGAAGCTATTGTATATCATCAGTGTGTATTGCAAGCATGGACACTACTAAGGCATGTCATGCACAGACCAGGCGGCCGTGTGCCACTTAACAGAGAAGTTTAAAGGAGTCCCCACCTTGCCTCTCTCTGGCTTGTGCAAGCCAGAGATGGTGTGGGGGCTCCGTTAGACTTCTCATTTGAGAAGCACGGGTGTGCGGTGGGGTGGGACCACCTCAACTCCAAGCTGAGGTGGTTTCATCCCCGCACCTCATGGGGCCAGGGACAAGGCAGCTTGCCCCTTCCTTTTAAACATCCGGATGCATTGCCAGATTGCGATGTTCGGCTGTGATACATCACAATGTTGAAAACCTAGCAACGCCCAGCCCTAGACACTCTCCCCGAGGAAGCCCAATTGGTGCCTTCATTACATAGGCGTTATAACAATAGTTGAACAACAAACCAACAACACCAGAACTGGCTTATGAATATAAAAAACAATTTTACTGGAATAAGTATATAGCCTCATAAACCAACTAGACAGTGAGCAAACTGAAGTGCCGTGTGCCTAACCAAGCCTAGAGATACTCATAAACATAGAATGTACCAGTGTCTCTCTCGTTGCTGTACTGGTTATGTATGCGATAAATATGTCTTAACACAGTTGGAACAAATAGTCGTTCACTGGACGCACAAAGCAATAAACGTAGGAGCGGTTGCCAGAAATCATTCTTCAAGTGGTCGTTAGCTGGAAGCGCAAAGCCAAATGATCAATTGAAGCCAAATTCATCTATTTGGCTTCATGTCTAGTTGGTTTATAAGGGTATATATTTATGGTTGGTTTGTTGTTCATTACATAGGCTCCAGGCAAAAACATTCTACTTAAACAATCTTACGGCTTTATAAACTGTGGGGTGGGGGGTTGTTTTTATGCTATATATTTTGTGTTTTAAACTGTCTTGTTATCCTCAGATAAAGTATAGAAATTTAATTAGTAATAATAACAATAATGAATTTAATGAATGGAGAAGAAGTTTCAGGGCAGTGTATGTGTGGACACACATCCTCCCTTGATATTATGAGGTTGTTGCAAGTATACAAGTGGTCCAGTTTCTGTTGGTGAAAAGTAGACAGTATTTCCACAGAAGTGTAGCCTAGCTAAAATCACTCTTACCGCATGATAGAAATTGGTTGTACCTTGCTTGACTGATAAAGCAGAAACTACTTTCTACCCTTATTTCACATGAAGGAGCTGTGTTAGGAAGAGGCGTATCTTTTATACTTCAGTTTCTTTTTAGTCTTAGTATCTTTTGTCTCCTGTACATCGGTTAGAAACTAGTGTGATTAAGCGGTATGCAAAGTGTTGAAATACATTTGAGAGAGTCCTACTTAACTCAGGCTTTTAGACAAGCTGTTGCAACCAGTGGAGAATTGCAAGGCCTTGCTCTCCTAGTTTGCTAGCTGAGCAAGCGACTATCTCTGGTTTCCTGGGATACTGTGAACCAGATAGTTCAATGTCTGCCTGTTGTAGAATATTCCAAACAAAGCTGCTGACACAGGGCATTTTATTCAGGCGGTTGCCCAATCAGCTGCAAGTTGCCCTCTGTACACCTCTGTTTAAAAATCTCTATTATAAAGAGTAGGGATTGGCAGCTAAAATGCAAAAGTGGGAGGTAATCATTGCTCAGATGCACATAATAGATTGGGTGCTGCGGTGGTCGTTCACTGTGTCCCCCAGAGAGGTCCTCCATTACTCAAGGATTAATTGAATAGGTGCTTGTATGATATAGGCATCATGTACATACACATTACAGGGGTCTCCCCACTTTTGTGCAATCGGCACGCATGCTCCAACTAACATAAATGTTGTAAACGGTGCCGAAAGAGGCCTGGGTGGAACAGAACAGAATGGGGCTGGGGAGGGAATAGGGGAATCCCCACTCACACATGTCCTGGAATGGAGCCTATTATTATTATTAGAAGAAGAAGAGTTTGGATTTGATATCCTGCTTTTCACTCCCTTTAAGGAGTCTCAAAGCGGCTCACATTCTCCTTTCCCTTCCTCCCCCACAACAAACACTCTGTGAGGTGAGTGGGGCTGAGAGACTTCAAAGAAGTGTGACTGGCCCAAGGTCACCCAGCAGCTGCATGTGGAGGAGCAGAGACGCGAACCCGGTTCCCCAGATTACGTGACTACCGCTCTTAACCACTACACCACACTGGCTCTCTTATTATTATTATTATTATTATTATTATTATTATTATTTATTATTACTACAGTGGTACCTTGGGTTAAGAACTTAATTCGTTCTGGAGGTCTGTTCTTAACCTGAGGTACCACTTTAGCTAATGGTGCCTCCCACTGCTGCTGTGCCCCCGCCACCCGATTTCTGTTCTCATCCTGCAGCAAAGTTCTTAACCCGAGGTACTATTTCTGGGTTAGCAGAGTCTGTAACCTGAACCGCCTGAGGTACCACTGTATTATTATTATTATTATTATTATTATTATTATTATTATTATTATTATTATTGATTTATATACCGCCCTTCACCCATAGATCTCAGGGCGGTTCACCAGATAAAAATACAGAATAAAAGCACAAATTAAATAGTTAAAACAAAGCAATGACACACACACACCTCGCCGCAAACACATTTAAAAGGCCATCGAATATTAACCAGTGAAAGTGAGGATTCCCCTGTGTAAGTAGGGGAATCCTATATTAAAAAATTGAGGTAGGATTAGATTTTGGCGACAGCAGCTTGTCCTATGGGATAACTGCTTGAATACAAAGGGTTGGTGCAGATGTAGTGCAGTGCAGACTTGTAGTTGGAAGGGACCCAAAAGGTCATTTGGTTCCAACCCCCTGCAGTGCAGGATTCTGACAGGTGGCCATCCAACCTGCATTACCTTAACTGTGCTTAAGAAATTGGGCTGAGAGTTTGTGCTTGCCCCCCCCTTTTTTCCTGGTTACTGCTTCACTGATATTAAAGATGGTTAGGAGTAAACTATGGCTAACGTTTACTTCCCAGGCTATGATTTGGGAGGCAAACAATTTCCTAGCTTCTAGCAGTGATGTTTACCATCATGAGGAGGAAAGCACACATGGCATTTGATGCACACACAAGCTAGCAAGTGTACATACTGGGGAAACTGCAGGCAGCACAGTGATTAACCCTAAAATAGGCCGGTATCTTCTACAGCCACCTTGCTCTTGCTGTATCTTTGTGGCCTCTGGTCTTTGAAGGTGTCACAGCAAAAGCAGCCTCTTTCTGCAAGGAATTCTTCACTTCCCTGTTGGGCAGCTTCGGTGTAGATTCCTTATCTTGCTCTGAAAATCTGCACACGGTGTCCCAGCAGTTGACTTATTCAGATTATTTCCTAAAATACTGTGGGGTAAATGCTTTACCCCACCTAAGAGACAGATAATGCAAAATGTGTTTTGTAGTTGGTCTGACTGGGCATAGCAGCCTGGAACTTTCAGTGAATTCTTTCTAAGTAGCCCACCTTTAGATAAATTCCAAATATTTATTAAGCAAAATTTATACACTGCTTAATAAAATATATCTAAGCGGCTTAGATAAAATGAGATAAAATATTCATTAGGGTGGCAATAAAAACTTCGTAACATGACCTAAATATAAATGAAATCAGCTTTATTAAAAGCAGATGTACCTAATTAAATTGCATGTCTGTGTAGGCCTGCCTAAACAAAAAAAAATTTAGCAGGCATCAAAACAGTACAGCAATTGCACCTGCCTAATATTAACAGGCGGGAGCTATAGAGAATAGGTGTTGCCACACAAGAACATTAATATTGCAGCCAGGAAAAAAAACAACAGTTGAAGCACCAGCAAATCCTGCCTGCCATTCTCGCTTGGAACTTAAAATGCAGGACATATGCCAACCCTCCAGCTGTTTTGAACTACAGTAAGCCTGCAACTTACATACAGTTAACTTGTGCTCATACAGATTTACACACCTGGCAAAAAAATAAAAATAAAATAAAATAAAAAGGGGAAGGAAAGAGGGCAGGTATCTAGGGAAAAATGGCTTTGGCAATCCCACCCGCTGTTACACCCATTGTGTTTTGACTACATAGGATTTTGGCTTTAGGCACAACCCCTGGAATGTAACCTCCATGTAAGTTGTGGGTTTACTGTATTCTATTATCTCCAACCTACACAGAAGGGGGAAAGGTGACCTGGGAAATAAAGGATGAGCTACATCTCTGCACACAGGATCTTCTCCACATAGCAGATTTGTGTGTCTGGTCCTCACTAGAAAGTTTAGGTAGTCACTCTGCATTGGAGTAAGGCACCATAAAAATGTACAGTGGTGCCTCGCAAGACGAACGCCTCGCAAAACGAAAAACTCGCAAGACGAAAGAGTTTTCCGTTTTTGAGTCGTTCCGCAAGACGAATTTCCCTATGGGCTTGCTTTGCAAGAAGAAAGCCCATAGGGAAATCTCCGGGGACCTCTTTTAAAATGCTGGCGGTTGGGAGCAAAGACTTTCGCCCACCGCCGGCCTTCAGAAGAGGTCCTGGAGCTCTTCTGAAGGCCAGCAGGGGGCAAAAGTCTTTGCTCCCCCCCCCGCCTGCCTTCCCGGGACAGCGGAGACTTCTCCGCTGTCCCAGGCGATCTTAAAATGCTGGCTGCCGACCCCCAGCATTTTAAAATCGCCCCGGGACAGCGGAGGCTTCGCTGCCGCCCGCCAGCATTTTAAAATCGCCCCGGGACAGCGGGGCTTTTAAAATGCTGGCGGTCGGCAGCAAAGCGCTCCTGTCCCCGGAGCTTGCGGGGCGGGAGGTGGGGAGAAGGGCTTTTCTTCCCACCGCCAGCCTTCAGAACAGCCTTCTGAAGGCTGGCGGTGGGAAGAAAAGCCCTTGTCCCCCCCCCCCCAGCCTTCAGAAGAGGTCGGGGGACAGACTGTCCCCGGACCTGGTCTGAAGGTGGTTTCCATAGGAACGCATTGATTGATTTTCAATGCATTCCTATGGGAAACCGTGCTTCGCAAGACGAAAAACTCGCAAGAAGAAAAAACTTGCGGAACGAATTAATTTCGTCTTGCGAGGCACCACTGTAATAGAAATTCCCATCTCTGCCAAAGTTGAGTCTATTAGTGTTAAATTAAAGAATGTGTTCGTTGTTATATCATGTCTTCCATAGACAGTCATTAAGAGGACACTATATAGGTGTAAGGTTTGAGCTATAGAGTCCCCTTGTTCAGACTTCCGCTCAAACCTGAAACTGCTAGGTGGCTGTAAGTGGAGTGGGAAGAAAGCCGAACTCACTCTACTGGTAGGTCTCTTGCTTGGTTGGCAAGTAGATTGGCAAGGGTTTCTGACTTCCATTTGTTTAATAGCAAAATTACTGTCATGTAAGTAAACTGCTGAAATGAAAGCTGATTTAGGAATGGATTATTATTATTTATTACTTTTTAATTAAACTGCACAGTTGTCTCAAGGCAATATACTGTACAATATAACATGGGCAAACTGTTTCTGAAAATAAATTCCAAGGCGCAGAATGTGGGGGGGGGGTTGGGGGGGACAGGGCTCTCTGCTCTTTAATTTTGACTGTCTTCACACCTTGCTTTAGTTGGGGTACTAGCTGGGGCAATTAAAAGCAAAAGTTGATCTGAAAAGCTTGAGGTTTGCCTGCCCCTCATCATAAACATGCCCCAGTGATTTGGCTCATTTGTTTTTGTATTTATAATATAATTTAAGCTACTTTTTTGGCCCTAAAAAGGCTCCCAAAGGAGCTGAATGATTTAAGCATAGAAGTGCTCTAAATCCCAAGTATTAAGGGTGCAGCTTGCAAAATTTAAGGTAGGCCTCACTATACTAGAGAAAGTAGGCTGATTAGAAATAAAAGCAGAGTACATACAGTATGACTAAGTGTAATTCTAATTAAACAGGCTTTTACCCAGCTAATCAGTGGAATCCAAATTTACGTATTGCAAAACCTCAGCTTCATGTCGACAAGCGGTTGAAGGAAGGGAGACTGTTTCAGGGGGTGAATTTACAACATAACCACCATGATAGAGGCCAGTTTTTACTACCTTTTGCATCTTTTGTAATAATAATGGGGCATGTAAGCCCCAGGCTTCACATTCCATTATTCACCAGCTTACTGGAGTTAAAATAATTCTTACCTAGGTAAACCTAGATTGAAAAGTGTTGATTTTTTTTAAAAAAAGATACCCAGCAATAGTGGCTTTCCTAAAAACATGTTGTACCAAAACATGTGTGCGAGAGCATTTTCTTAATGTGCCAAGAAAAACTTGATTTATGCTGACCTAATTGATATTGCTGGTGCCAAAAGCAGCTGCTAATTCTGCTTATCAGCTTTGAAGATGGAATGAGTGATAGAAATAGGTTGCAGGCTCTCTTGGGAAAACCTTCATGGTTGCATTTGCACCCTGGAGTGTGAAGCATGGCAGCAATCAGCATCATTCTATATATATTTTTTAGATTGCTGAAAGAGTTCTAACCATCACAATAAAATCCTAACTACAGTGGTGCCCTGCAAGACGAATGCCTCGCAAGACGGAAAACTCGCTAGACGAAAGAGTTTTCCGTTTTGGAGGTGCTTCGCAAAGCAAATTTCCTATGGGTTTGCTTCGCAAGACGACAATGTCTTGCGAGTTCCTGCTGGTTTCCCCCCTTCCCCCCCTTTTTCTAAGCCGCTAAGCTGCTTATCAGCTGATCCGATCAGCAGATAAGCCGCTAAAAGCCGCTAATAGCACTAATCCGTCAATGGGCTTGCTTCGCAAGACAAAAAAACCGCTAGACGAAGAGAATCACAGAACGGATTCTTTTTGTCTTGCTAGGCACCACTGTATTGTTTTGTGCTGTAGTAAAGACATGGAAAATGAGATATTGGCTGGGGATGCCAAAGATTCGTTGGGACTTTTCGTACCTCCCAGCAAAGTTGGTGTGAGCACTAGGTTCCGTAGCACATTCCGCCTTGTATTCCAGTTAGGTGGGTTATTGTTCTGCTTTAAGGGAATACATGTTTAGAGCTTGCTAGCATAGCTCAATCCAGTATAGGATTGAGATGATGATGATGATGATGATGATGATGATGATGATGATGATGATAATTTATTATTTATACCCCGCCCATCTGGCTGGGCCTCCCCAGCCACTCTGGGCGGCTTCCATAGAAACCAAAAATACAGTAAATAAATCTTTGTTCTTCTACAAATCAACCTTCCCAGGCTGGTGTCCTCCACATGCACCAATTTGGGAGAGCTGAGTCTCCAGAGCCTCTAATTTGACGGCACCATTTGACAAAAGTGACTGGCTATCTTTATCTGTATACCAATGTTGCCTGTCTGCCTACTTTCTCTGTCTAAGCATGGTCATGGTTGGGCTACCCCAGGGAAGATGTTCTATATCAGGGTTTCCCAAAGTTGGCTCCCCAGCTGTTTTTGGATTACAAGTCCCATCATCCCTAGCTAGCAGGACCTGTGGTCAGGGATGATGGGAATTGCAATCCAAAAAAAGCTAGAGACCCAAGTTTGGGAAAACCCTACACCATTATTGTTGTGCACCGCCCTCCAGTATTGCATCTTAGTCCCTTTAAGCACTGAAGTGAGAGAGAGTGCACCATATTGTTGCTGCTTTGCTCTGCTAGGGGGTATATTGCAGACTAGCTACCCCAGCTGCCCGTCCCAACCTCAAGGGTCAGGCTAGCATTGCGGTGGTTGGGGAATGTGGTGGAGGGGAGCAAAGGAGTTGTTATGTAGGCAAGGCTGGGGCTACAGTTTGAGGCTTTGCAAGGAGAGAGAGGGCTTCTGCAAATGAGCTACTTCATAGGAGAATGGGGTGGGGAGAGGATGGGGAAGGCATAAATGTGTGCTGTGGTCTAAAGGGCCTTGAATTCAGAGGGGTGGTGGTGGGGAGAATGCACTTTTGTTCAATGCAAAGGTGGGTGGTCCATTAATCCCTTAAGCCTTTAAATACTAGAAGTGATCAGCAGGGACTGAAAAATAGTGTCCTTCTGCTCCTTTCGTCAGAACAAGTGTGGGTGAATTTCGAGGCCCTGGGCTTTATGTGTCCAACATGCTGCTTTTAAAAGCCTGCGTGTCTTGCTGTTCTTAGTCCTTAACATTGGAACAGGGTGTGAAAAGAATGTGTGTCGAATGAGCCATCAGACCTAGAGGGAGATGATGATGCCTTGTTTTCCTGGCTGGAATTAAGAGGCTAAACTATGGCTTGGGAGGCATAGGTGAGACAAACCAGGGCAGCTTGGAATTTGTCCACAAGCAGTGATCTAGTGGTGTCCTTGACAGTATAAGCCCTCGCTATATTTGAAAGTACCCTCTAGAAACCTTCCGATATGGCCGTCTCTGTTCAGACACATCTCTTCTCCCACCCCGGCTCCCTTTTTCTATTAATTGGGTGGTTCAGGTTTTGCTTTGGCTGCCCCCATTGTATGGTCAATACACCCTTCTCAGATACAGTCATACCTCATGTTACGTTCGCTTCATGTTACGTTCTTTCATGTTACGTCCTGCAGAGACCCGGAAGTACCAGAAAGGGTTACTTCCGGTTTTTGCTGCTCGCGCATGCGCAGAAGCGCAAAATGACATTACGTGCATGCGCAGAAGTGGTGAATCGCAACCTGTGCATGCGCAGACGCGCCACTGCAGGTTGCGCTCTTTTCATGTTGCGAACGGGCCTCCCGAACAAATCCCATTTGCAACCCGAGGTACCACTGTAGTTGCCTTGAATAGTTCTGAGCTGAAAGAGAGGGTGTTTTTGCCAAAATGTTGACCAGCCATGAACGGGAACAAGCCCTTTCCTTCAGATTGGATTTGTGACTTTGTCATGTAGCCTAGTCTAGCGATGTAACAACAGGATGTAGTAACTTTTGTGATCACTGTTGTGCTGTAATCACTTTGGAGAGAAATGGGTCTTCAGTATGAGCTAAACCGGGGTGGGGTGGGGGAAGTACCCCTAATGGGCCTGAGGGAATACTTGGGTCCTCTGAAAGGCTGCGTATGTTGGGGACAATATTTTGCACATATCCAGTTTATATTCTACAATCTGTGCTTTATTTACTGTTTCTCTTAACATGCAGCACCGTTGCAAGACATTGTGATTTTCAATTGTGAGAAGTATCCCACTCATGTTTGCTCAACAGTTCAGTGAACGCTTCAGGTGTGTTGCAGGACAAGTTTTCTCCCTCTACTTACAGTTGTCTGGATCCGAGCCAATAGGCAGTAGTGATTTCTCACTAATGTTAATGCTTCTTCCCCTTAATTCTTGCACAGAGGTTTTTAAACTCCATTTGGTTGCAAACGTCCTTGATCCAATTCCCTCTTTGGGGCCTGAAGTCCCTCCAGACTGTGGTTGGAGGGCAGAAAGTCTATTTGCTGCATGACTTAGCCCCCTCACAAGAGGTCAGGCTATGTAATAAAGCCTTCTCCCCTGTCACTTGCTGCTTCCTATTTGGCACGTAAGTGGATGTTGGCATTACATAGTAGTGGGTTCATACGCAACACTTATGCTACACATGCAGATATGTGGAATACAGTGGTACCCCGCAAGACGAACGACTCGCAAGACGGAAAACCCGCTAGACGAAAGGGTTTTCCGTTTTGGAGGCGCTTCGCAAAACGAATTTCCCTATGGGCTTGCTTCGCAAGACGAAAGCCCATAGGGAAATCTCCGGGGACCTCTTTTAAATGCTAGCGGTGGGGAGCAAAGCCTTTCCCCCCCCCTCCGGCCTTCAGAAGAGGTCCAGGAATACTGGCGGGGGCCGAAAGGCTTTGCTCCCCAGCGCCAGCATTTTAAAAGCAGTCCGGGATAGCAGGGAAGCGCTTCCTGCTATCCCGGACGGCTTTTGAAGGCAGGAGAGTCTCCGCCAGCAGCGGCAGCGCTGCCGCTGCTGGCGGAGAGATCCGCGAAGCCTGGGCGCGCTGCGCGCAGGCTTCTGCATGCCGGCAAGTCTCCGCCAGCAGCGGCAGCGCTGCCGCAGCTGGCGGAAAGGTCCGCGAAGCCTGGGCGCGCTGCGCGCAGGCTTCTGCATGCCGGCAAGTTTCCGCCAGCAGCGGCAGCGCTGCCGCTGCTGGCGGAAAGGTCCGGGAAGCCTGGGCCGGACAGCTTTTGAAGGCAGGCGGGGGGAGCAAAGACTTTCGCCCCCGCCAGCCTTCAGAAGAGGTCCAGGACCTCTTCTGAAGGCTGGCGGGGGGCAAAAGTCTTTGTCCCCCCTGCCTGCCTTCCCAGGGGCTTTTAAATCGCCCCGGACAGCGGAGAAGTCCTCCGCTGTCCGGGGCGATTTTAAAATGCCGCCCGCCAGCATTTTAAGATCGCCCCGGACAGCGGAGAAGTCCTCCGCTGTCCCAGGGTTTTTTAAAATGCTGGGGGTGGGAAGAAAAGCCCTTGTTCCCCCCCCCCCAGACTTCAGAGGAGGTCCGGGGACAGACTGTCCCCGGACCTGGTCTGAAGTCGGTTTCCCTAGGAACGCATTAATTGATTTTCAATGCATTCCTATGGGAAACCGTGCATCGCAAGACGAAAAACTCGCAAGAAGAAAAAACTTGCGGAACGAATTAATTTCGTCTTACGAGGCACCACTGTACTTGTGTTGCATCTTTGAAAAGTCTCTTGTGAGCAAAGTTGGTGTCTTAATGCTTTTCCTGGACTTAAAACCTTGAACAGCTGTAGGAACTAGGTAACTAGTCTGTTCAGACATAATGCTAAACCCTAGAACAAGACTACCCTCCTCTGACCTTCTTACTCTAAACAGAAATCAAATGCTTCTGTTTCCATTTTAGATTAACCACAGTTTAACATGTCATCTGAACTCAAAACTTTGATTTTTATCTCATAACCCTCACTGGAAACAAGCCAACTTCTTCCCACTAACTGTAGCTGAGATAAATCATATCTGTCCAGGTTCAAATGACATGGAAATCTGTAGATACTGAAAAAAATGTAAGTGAAAAGTTTGCAAATTCCTCATTGTGCCTGTGGAGGAGAGACCATAGGAGTTTAAGACGAGCCCTTTGGATCAGGCCAGTGGTCCATCTGTTTCATCATCCTGTTCTTGCAGTCTCCAGCCAGGTGCCCATGGCAAGCCCACAAGCAGGACCTGAGTGCGGCAGCACTTTCCTCTTCTATTCTTTCCAGCAAAGCCACTTCCGGCTTGCCCAGGAGGTGGGGTTGCGGGCTTCACGCCCACCCCACGTGAGCGGGGGCTGGTCGCAGCCCCCCGCGAGAGCAGGGGAATCCCGGCCGGGTCTGCCCCCCCAGCCAGCCAATCAGCTGGCTGGGGGGGCGTGGCCCCCTATTTAGGGCCGGCATAGGGGGGTTCACCCTCTTTTCGCCGGCTAGCCCTCACGTTTTCCCACCCTCCTCCCCTTTAAGTGGGCTTTAGGTAGGTCTTTGACTTTGCTATGGACTTCGGTCTGTCGCCGCAAGGGGCATGGTAGGAATTTTTCCCAATTGGCAATTTCTAGCCTTTTGGTTTTTTGCCTACCTCGTAGCAACTCGTCACAACTTCTCAGCATTGGTGGTAGGCATTGGTAAGAAGGGGTTAAGAGGATGTGGGGGGGGGAGGAACGCCATCACCTCCCCCCAGTGAGCGAAGGGTGGTCCGTTAAAGGACTCCAGGGGGCGTGGCCCTATCCGAAGCCTATGGAGGTGTGGGCCAAAGGCACGCCCCAGAGCGGTGACCGGGGGAGCTCCTAGTTGACGTGCCTCGGCAGGAGACTCCCCCGATATAGTGTTAACCCTTCCCCGTGTCTCCAGCAAATGGGCTGGAGCCGGATAGTTAGGACCAATGCCTAAGCCAATGCCTCTCATTCCTGAATTCAATAAAGTTGTGGCCTAATTCGCCCAATTAACCTTATATTATGGTGTATCATGTCTTTATTTATCCTGGTGGGGGGTGGGAACTCGCCACGCAACTGCTATTCAGAAGTGCATTGCCTCCAGCAGTATATGTGGAGGAATACATAGCCAACAGGCTTAGTAGTCACTGATAGCCTTATTGTCACTGATTTTGTCTAATCCTCTTTGAAAGTTGGTAGCCATTGCTGCCTCTTGTGGGAGTAAGTTTGCCTGTGCTCAGAGTGAAGAAGTGCTCCTTATTATCTGGCCTTAATCTTCCAACTTTCAGCTTCTTCGGATTACAATGAGTTCTAGGGTCATGAGGGGCGCGGGGGGGGGGGGTTCTACGCACTTTCTCTGTGCCATGTATAATTTTATACACTTATATTATGTCACCTCTTACTTCCCTTTTCTCTAAATTAAAAAGCCCCAAATACTATAAGCTTTCCGGGGTGGGAGGTGACAGCGGTAAAGGCTAGGCTTATTCTCATAGTGCTAAACTGTGGTTTAGTGTTACAGTCACAGTCAAACCAGTGGATATTCCCTGCTGTTTTGGTAGTGCCATGGAATATCTCCCAGGTGCCCCTCCACATTGTCTCTAGCAGATGGCAGCTCACCTCAGGAGTGTGAAGTGGTTCACCACAAAACAAACGCATCTCAGAAACGTGGAAGGAAACCATTTTAGCACTGCCATACTTTCTAATTCCCCAGCCTTCTCACTCTGAACCTCTCCTTTCCCCCTGCTAAGTTGACAAGTGTCCAATTGTGTGTTAATGCAGTGCTTCACTGCCAACACGTAGCTTTTGTTAATTTCACAAGTTAAGAGTTGCTGAGGTCAGCAAGAATGGAAAAAGCTTTTCAGAATAGAGAAGAAATGTGGGGATGGCTGCCAGTAGTGGGCAGGGTCTGGTCTGATCTCCCTTCTGGTACAAGGCAGAATGGTGATAGTGCTGAGCTCTAGGTGCAAGGGAGATCCTTCCACCTTCTCTCCGTTGATGGCACGTTGTGAATTAAGAGAAACACACTGAGCATCAATGGTGAGACCACTTGAAATGAGACCCAAGGGGGAAAACCCATCCAGCATATTTGCTAAAGTGTGGAGCAGGAGAGCTTAGCCTGCAACCCCAGGATACCTGTCTTCGTGTCTTCAGAGTGCTGTTTCGTAATCTTGTTAGCATTAAGTATGAGGGAAGGTCAGCATCCTGTATCTGTATCTTGCAGGTGCAAATTGGTTCAGCCTTGTAAGCTGTGGAGCGAGGACTTGAATTCACGTCTCCTACCTCAAAACTGCTTGCTGCATCTCATCTTATATGTAGCTGATCTTAAAACCTGATAAGTACTTCAGACATTCTGGCTTTCTAGGATTTCAGCTTTGAACAGTGTTTCTGAACTTGCATCTCTAGCCAGCCTCTGCTCCTAGCATTCGCTGCTTTTTAACTACTTCCCCCTCAGTTGTTGTTAATAAGGAGCGGAGGGCTAGCTGTTTGGGGATGGGGGCTTTTGTGTGTGGAACCTGTACATGCAGTATGCCATTCTTGCAAGTAATAAATGACCTGTTTAATGAGGAGTTACCCCTTCTTTCCATTTTCCTTAGCCCTATGGCTGAAGGAGTAGTTCTGGAACAACAGTTCTTTAGCTTTTCTGAGACACCATGGCAAGAGATCATGGCTGGGTTGTCCTGATAAGGCGCATGCTCACACACCCAAAGGGTGGCTGCTTCAGGCTGCTGCTTATCTTTAGACCAGCCTTTCCCAACCTAGCACCTTCCAGATGTTCTGGACTACAGCTCTGTGCTGGTTTGGCCTGGTGGGCATTGGTGGGTGCCTGGTTGGGGAAGTCTGCCTTAGATTTCACTTCCACATTTCTTTCCTTTGGATGAGTTTTTCCCTCCACTGTGATTTCTTAACTCGTCTCACAGTTTTCTAACTTATTTAAGGAGCTTGTAAGTAAGTAAGACTCCCACAGTGGAAACCGGTAAACAAAGTGCCATGATTTGTGCTCACACAAGCAACCAGTTATTCCATTTCCTAAAACAAAAGGTAAGAGGAGCCAGGTTCACTGGCCCTGAAGCCTTGTTCTGGAATGCAAAAATATGGGAGGTGGCATTCACTTGGTAAAGCCGTGAAGAGGAGAAGCTGGCAATGAAACAATTGGATCTGGCTTCTTTGCCAGCCAGAGCATGGGTGATGTGCAAGACGGTCAACTTAATGCACTAGTAAAAGGAAGTTCATGGATGTGCTCTGTAATAGTTTTCAGAGGCTTTGCAGCAAAAGCAACATAGTCCTGGACTAGGACTAAACATGTTTATTAGGGCATAAACCTTTCTCTTTGAAGGCCTTCCTTTGTTCCTGAGTGCCAGAACAGTTCCCAGCTGAAACTACTCACTGCACAATGATAACTTCCGCCTCTCAGGCCTTGGGTGGCAAATAGTCCCCCAGCCTAAAATAGGTACTCACCAACAGCAACAATCCATATAACAGATATGGAAACAGGGACCAGGTCCTGAGGTAGACCCAAAGCCAGACTTGTCACCGTGACTTCTCTAGAGACACTGACACTTGTCACCCACAACATCAGGAAATCACTTGCTCATCTTCACTTGCTCACCTGACACCAGAAATAATAATAATCATCATCATCCTCCTTCACTAGCAGGTCGCAGAGCAAGAGCCAAAAAGCAAGTGGGGGAGAACATTCAACCACCCCAGTTCACTTTTTAATTGACCTTACTGCAAAGGGAAGCTGCAACATGAAACCATCAAGAAGTTTAGTGTGGCTTGAATCAGGGCAAAAGGGCTTGTAGTCCCACTGAAACTATAATTGACATAACTAAGGTGCATCCATTAACTTCAGTGGGTCTACTCCGAGTAGGCACCCCCTGCAATTTTAATCACAGTTGTTGTCATTTAGTCGTTTAGTCATGTCCGACTCTTTGTGACCCCGTGGACCAGAGCACGCGAGGCACTCCTGTCTTCCACTTCCTCCCGCATTTTGGTGAAGCTCATGCTGGTAGTTTTGAGAACACTGTCCAACCATCTCGTCCTCTGTCGTCCCCTTCTCCTTGTGCCCTCCATCTTTCCCAACATCAGGGTCTTTTCCAGGGAGTCTTCTCTTCTCATGATGTGGCCAAAGTATTGGAGCAGTACTTGTGTTAATTGGTTAACCAAAATTTGTGTATGTAATGGCCATCCATAATAATATGGTATCACCATCGTAACTTTTGTGCACTTCATTCTGACCTCACTGCTTACAGTTCCTTCCCATCAGCTGTAGAATATACACTTTAACTCAGGATAACGCTCAATTCACTAGCTAGACCCGAAGCCCGCAAACCATAATACGTAATTCTAATTCTGTTGGCCTGAAAGGTGGCATGAGATTTTCTCTTCTGTTTCAGCTTCTGTACTTTAGGAAGACTCGTCTCTGTTCAGTCCTGTAGACTTGCGGAGAGCAGTGTCAGGAGGTTGTGCTAGCAGGGGTCAGGTGCTTCTCGCAAAGGCATGTGTCACTGTCCCATTTCCAGGGATGCTTAAGGCTGGTGTGAAATGGAGCTTTCAATTTGTCTCACTGCAGGTAGTCTTGTAAGTAGTGTTTTATTTAAGCCTTGGGCTGCTAAAATAATACTCCTTCTCTGCCAGTTCTCACCCCCTCTCCTTTCCAGCTATGCTGTCACACCACCTTTTTGATGTGCAGCTGTCTTCTCTCATGAGTTGGATGGAAGCTTCTGGCCCAGTAATCTTTAGCTTTGCATGTTGCTTGGATGGCCACAAATTATGTAAATAAAAGAGAATGCAGATATTCCATGTAATAATAAAATTGAGCAAGTTTTCCTTTTGGGCACCAACAGCCTGGAGAAGAGGAGATTAAGGGGTGATATGATAGCCATGTTCAAATATATAAAAGGATGTCACATAGAGGAGGGAGAAAGGTTGTTTTCTGCTGCTCCAGAGAAGCGGACACGGAGCAATGGATCCAAACTACAAGAAAGAAGATTCCACCTAAACATTAGGAAGAACTTCCTGACAGTAAGAGCTGTTTGACAGTGGAATTTGCTGCCAAGGAGTGTGGTGGAGTCTCCTACTTTGGAGGTCTTTAAGCAGATGCTTGACAACCATATGTCAGGAGTGCTCTGATGGTGTTTCCTGCTTGGCAGGGGGTTGGACTCAATGGCCCTTGTGGTCTCTTCCAACTCTATGATTCTATGATGATGCCAAATGGAGTTCTGAGCTACCTTACCTGCAGCAGTTCCCACCTGAGCCCTTTGCTGAAAGGGGCTGCGTGTTGCCTATTTTCTGTACAGCAGAAATGCAAAATGGTGTATGTTTTTGGTACTGAATGGTATACGGCTAGTGTTCTTGGACTGCTTGTCCACAGATTTGACTTTGGTGTCCGTTCACAGGTGTGACCCAAATAAGTGGGAAGATTTGCAAGTTGGGGGAGAACTCTAGTATTTGCAATACACTCTGCATGTTAATAGCTTGTGGAAGGGCCCCAGCTCAGTGGCAGCACGTCTGCCTTGTGTGCCAAGGGTTCCAGGTTCAATCCCTAGCATCTCCATTTAGGGCTGGGAGAGAGCCCTGCCTGAATTCCTGCAGAGTGGCTGCCGGATAATGTCAACCATACTGAGCTAGATGGACTCGTGGTGTGAATCAGTAGTAAGACAGCTAGCTGCCTGTGTTTCTAGAATGTTGGGAGGAGAGTTTTCTAGCCAAACTTTCCCCCCAGAGCTAAGGACTTGCTTCCATCCACATAAGCTTATGCTTTCCATATGAAGGGAATCTTTGGTGAAGGGAACGTCCAGAGATGCAAAGCCCCACTTGCATTTTGCACTATCCCGGGAGGATTGTACTGTGTGTACCCCCCCCCCAAGTGCTTTTGCACTGAACTAAACTTGATTTTTAAAAAAGGAATAAAAAGACACTGGTCTTTTAAGGAATTTATAATCTGCTTTTCAGGCACATTCTTAACAAAGCAGCTTGCAGCATATATGTATACAATCAAAAGTCAATATTAAAATTAACTTAGAAACTACTCGTTAGTAACAATGCTAAAGGCTTAAATGCAAAATCAGGCACATCAAGAATAAGAAAGCAGCCAGACCCAAGGTAACAGATCTTAAGGAATCCAGCACACAGGCTGAACATTTTGAATAGCCAAATTCCATCTCCGAAATAAGCTATTTCTCCCAAATGTTTGGGACTTGATCCTCTGTGCCCAATCAGTGGTTCACTCTGGCCATTAGCTCTCTTGTCTGCTGCTGCACTAGAGACCCTCTTTGTGTAGCTTGAAGAAGTCAATCTGGGCTCTCAGAAACTGAAGAAAGGTAAGGCAGACAATTGCTTTGCACCCTAGAAGCAACTTAAAATAGCACAATCCTCTGCAGTTTAAATCCCTTTAAAAAGAACTTGAGGGCAGAAAGGCAGTGATTTACTTTTTTCCAGTACAGATGGCGACTCCTCCAGAACTCTTCAGTTAAAACTGAACCTGGGGTCAGCGTCCTGCTTATTACCAAGTGTGCTGCTCTCCAAAGCAATTTAGCAGTTTAAAAATGGGACTGTGTTTTGCAGGTCATGGATAGAATGAGAATGGAGTCACTGATTAAGCCCAAAAGGGAATCCAAAACCTGGTGCTGGTGGTTGCTTAGTTGGGGGACTATCTGGGGAGAGGGGAGAGATTCTTTTATCCCAATTACACCAGAACTGCAAGGTGGTTTTGGTTTTTTTTAAGGAACTATTTATATATGGCTTCTAAAACAGAATTTCTCAATTGCAAAATATGGCCTCTTGGTATTACAGGATTCTGCCCCACACTTGCAGGCAGAGGAGATTCCAAACTGCACAATTGCAGAGAAGCTTCTGCAACTGATCCTAGTACTGTACTTAAAATCCACAATGGCAGTCACAGCTACAACTGGGAAGCTGGTGATGTTGGCTTCCTCTTGCCAATAGGAGAGGGCTGTAACAGATAGTGACTTGCTTAAGATCAGATGCTGGCTTCATGGTGAAGCTGAGGCTTGACCCAGGGAGTTTACTGGCTTACACCTAACATGCAGGGAGGGGACAGTTTGCTGTTTGAATTCTGTTCCATATGAAAAAAAGTTTCATCCACATGGAAAGCTGGGGGAAGAGTCTAGGGTGCCCTTCTCTCCAGCATGCTGGTTTTCTGTGTGGAAGAAACTCCCCAGTCATTTAAATTTTCTCCTGCAGCCTGAACAGAGATGTTAAGGCCCAGGAAAAAAACAGGGTGTGTGTGTGGAGGGAACAGTAAATGTCCCAGTCCCCCCAGGTCTTTTCCTGGTCATCCTTTTTCTAAGCCTGGAGTGGCTCAGTGAGAAATAGACATGCTTATTGATGGGGTGGCATGGGGGTGGGGGGAGAGAGAGGAGTCTGCCCCAGTGCCATTTATTACATCTGCTTAGAAAGTGGCCTGTCAGCTGACAGACAGAACGCTCTTGATTCTGGAAAGGCGGCAGGGTCTGGGCTGTGTCCTTCTGGGAGGGATCGCTGCCTGGAAGGATGGTGAGAAGGCAGAGGGAGTTGTGTAACATTGCAGCAATGCCTTGGTTTACACTTCCCAGTCTATAAATAATTCTCTTCGCCTTGCTGCTTCCAGTGGGGCGATGACTGCTTGCGATAGAGGTGACTGCCTTGTGTTTTTAACAGAGCATGTGACTGCAGGGAGTGGAGGGAAGGGAGAAGTGGGAGGGTGTTTGTGTCCAGGGGGGTGGAGTGGGGGTGGAAATCTGAGCTGATAAGAGATTGAACTCCATAGGAGGAGGAGGAGGAGGAGGCACTGAATCAAGGTGGATCTGTCAGCCAGTGGCTCACAAGCGCTCCGTTAGCTGGAGGGTATTGCTGGCATTCCAATTTAAACACGCTGCCTAAAATATTTAAGAGGAGCAGGGGGGAGCATTGATCACAAGCGATTATTTCTTCAGAGAGTGCTGCTCTGTTTGTCGAATGCCTAAACGGCTCCCCATCTCCCCACAAAACAGGCAGAGGGCAGACCCCTCCAAAGCTCTGCAACATGTTGCTTGAGATCCTTGCACAAGTTTTGCACAGCTTACAGGGCATCCCACATCGGGCCAGCAGGAATTCTGGACTTCCTGGCTCTGCCACCAGCCTCCTGTAGATGTCCCAGTCCTTGAGGTGAAACCTTCCTGGTAGTGGCACTCTGTAGTGGAACACACTCCCTCAAAGAGGCACCTTATCCTCGGGTTCCAGGAGAATAACTCTTTAATTCCCCCAAGCTTTTAGATGACATTTCATTCCTAGTGGCTATTAACGCTGCTTTTGTTATCTTGTGGAAATGCACAAAAAAACAGGAGGCACCCAGTGATGTAAACAAGAAAGAGAAATGGAATCTCAAGGATTCTGAAAAAGAAGAGAGTGGTGGTGTTCAAGCAACCGTTCCTTTTTAGCACCTTCGTGCTACCTTGGTAATTTTGCAGCCTTTTAGTCTAAGGGTTGTTTGTATTTAAATTTTTTAAATTTGTTAGTTCTTGTGAACTACCATGGGAATACTTTTGAAAAGTGGTTTAAAAATACATATAATAATTCTTCTGTTTGCTCCTTATGCTCATTCATGTAAAGTTGTGATGTAAAGCTCCCCTTGTGGCTTCCCGTTGCTGACAGTCTATGCTACTCTCCATAGCTCAAGGGCTGCCACTTAGAAGAGGGAACAAGCTTGTTTTTTCCTGCTCAAGAGGGTAGGACCCGAACCAATGGATTCAAGTTACAGGAAAGGAGATTCCGACTAAACATCAGGAAGAACTTTCTGACAGTAAGAGCTGTTCAACAGTGGAACAGACACCCTCAGGAGGTGGTGGACTCTCCTTCCTTGGAATAATAATAATAATAATTTATTATTTCTACCCCGCCCATCTGGCTGGGCTTCCCCAGCCACTCTGGGCGGCTTCCAACAAAATATTAAAGTACCATAATGCATCAAACATTAAAAGCTTCCCTAAACAGGGCTGCCTTCAGATGTCTTCTAAAAGTCTGGTAGTTGTTTTTCTCTTTGACATCTGATTGGAGGGCGTTCCACAGGGTGGGTGCCACTACCAAGAAGGCCCTCTGCCTGGTTCACTGTAACTTGACTTCTCGCAGGGAGGGAACCACCAGAAGGCCCTCGGAGCTGGACTTCAGTGTCTGGGCAGAATGATGGGGGTGGAGACGCTCCTTCAGGTATACTGGACCGAGGCTGTTTAGCACTTTCAAGGTCAGCACCAACACTTTGAATTGTGCTCGGAAACGTACTGGGAGCCAGTGTAGGTCTTTCAAGACTGGTGTTATGTGGTCCCGGTAGCCGCTCCCAGTCACCAGTCTAGCTGCTGCATTCTGGATTAGTTGCCTTCAAAGGTAGCCCCATGTAGAGCGCATTGCAGTAGTCCAAGCAGGAGATAACTAGAGCATGCACCACTCTGGCCAAGACAGTCTGCGGGCAGATAGGGTCTCATCCTGCGTACCAGATGGAGCTGGTAGACAGCTGCCCTGGACACAGAATTGACCTGTGCCTCCATGGACAGCTGTGAGTCCAAAACGATTCCCAGGCTGCGCTGCTGGAAGACGTTAGATGGCCACCTGTCAGGGATGCTTTAGTTGAGATTCCTGCATTGCCAGGGGTTGGACTTGATGACCCCCTGGGGTCCTTTCCAACTCTGCAATTCTGTGATTCTATTATTTTCCCACACACTTCCACCCCCAGTGTTTATTCTAGGGGGCTGCTTGCCTGTGTAGGTGGAATGCTGCCTCCCCTATGTTTCACATCCTGCTTTTCCTTATTAGGAACCTCAGGTTGGTTCTCCCCTTCCCCTTATTATCCCTGCAACAACCCTGAGGGTTAGGTTAGGCTGAGAGGCAGTGGCTGGCCCCCCAGGTCACAACCCAGGTTGTTTTAGTTGCTATTGTTGACATGGACGGCCCCCAACCTGGACAGCCTGTTGATACTCAGGGCTGCTTAAAGCCTTGAGTGGTTCCTAGTCTAGCAGAAATAGTTGCTTAATTGCAAGCTTGCTCTGGCCAATTCTTCCTCGGCAGCAAGAAGTGTTGTGCTGTTTTTTTATTGGGGGAAGGAGGATCTGCTTACCCTTCGGCTCCATCTGGTGCAGCAACGGCTCTTGCTAATTGCTCTGTGAGGAGGGCAAGTTCCAGATTGTAACACACCTCAAAGTGCTGAGTCACTTCTCTGTTCTTGGCTGGCAGAAGTTGTTGCTGCCGCTGCCACCTCTTGTTAAACCCAAATGAACCTTCAGTGGCTGGTCGGTCATCGGATTCCTTTTTGCACACAAACCACCGTGCCTAAAAGCAATGTTAGCAGTATATCCTCTGGTCCCATTTTTGGTGTGGTTTCAGATGCTCTTGAGATTGCACTAAGAAAACATGTCAGGTCCTGCACTGAATTTATGGCTGAGTGGAGGAATCTTACCTTTGGCAGTCATGAGACTGAACTTATAAGAACATAGACCGCTGCCTTGCACTCTTGGCCCATTACCTTCGTATTGTCTACACTGACTGGCAGTACTTCTCTAGGGTTTCCGTCAGAGAACCTTTCTCAGGCCTATCAAGAAGCACATGTGCTTCCCCGAAACTCCAGAATCCATGTTCTAGATCAAGGGAAGTAATAGTGTCACTGTATTCTGCTCTGGTCAGACCTCACCTGGAGTACTGTGTCCAGTTCTGGGCACCACAATTCAAGAAGGACACTGACAAACTGGAATGTGTCCAGAGGAGGGCAACCAAAATGGTCAAAGGCCTGGAAACGATGCCTTATGAGGAACGGCTAAGGGAGCTGGGCATGTTTTAGCCTGGGGAAGAGGAGGTTAAGGGGTGATATGATAGCCATGTTCAAATATATAAAAGGATGTCACATAGAGGAGGGAGAAAGGTTGTTTTCTGCTGCTCCAGAGAAGCGGACACGGAGCAATGGATCCAAACTACAAGAAAGAAGATTCCACCTAAACATTAGGAAGAACTTCCTGACAGTAAGAGCTGTTCGACAGTAGAATTTGCTGCCAAGGAGTGTGGTGGAGTCTCCTCCTTTGGAGGTCTTTAAGCAGAGGCTTGACAACCATATGTCAGGAGTGCTCTGATGGTGTTTCCTGCTTGGCAGGGGGTTGGACTCGATTGCCCTTGTGGTCTCTTCCAACTCTATGATTCTATGTTCAATTGCGGTTTTTTAACTTGGAAATCCAGTTTTCAAGTTGCACCTTTTGAACCATATGTCTGTGCTTCACCGAAAAGGCAGCAGCAGAGGAGCATGTGAGTTTCTCTTATTGCAAACAACTGGAAAAAATAGCATGGCCATAATTTTAGCACCCAAAACACCTGTGTTAGTGGATTTTTGCAATTCAAGAAGACCTTAGCAGTCTGCTAATAGTGTGAGTTTTTGTAAGGAGGGGCGAGGGAGAACCAAAGGCCAAATCTTCTGCTACCATTTGTTCATAGATTCTATACTTCCTAGTATAGAATATGTCCGTACAGTATTCATGTGTAGTGATGGCGCCTCTGCCTGCTGGGCGGGAGCTAATGTGGGTGTAGGTTTCAGGTTGCTTTGGTCTGTGCCAAGCAAAACATGCCTGAATTGTTAGTTCATTCCTCTTTTTACATGTTTATGCCTTTGAATAACACGAGGATGGAGCCGGTTGAACTGTATAGCACTTGGCACGTTCTCCTTTGTTTGTCTTTTTGGAACTGCCCTGTGAGGCTAGTCCTTATTCCCACATTACAAATTGGGAGCAGCAGAAGCAGAGGCGCATCTTGGCTCTCCAGGGGCGCTGACAGTTGGGAGTGGAAGGTGTCTTTCCTAGATGCAGGTAAACACTGGATCATCCTGATCACAAATATTTGGCGTGCTTCAGTTCTTATATAAAGAATTGTGAAAGAAATATACATACCTCTGCAGAGTATATTCCTAGTGCAAAAATACAACAAAAGGGGTGTTTCAGTCTATTCTTCAGAGTAATTCTTGGTTTGCATAATGGTAGGTGGTGTTTCGTGGTGTGGCATGCAGCCCACCGTGCTAATCGCTGCAAGGTGTGTGGTCTTGTGCCCTGCCTGCTCCTTTAAGAAGCCCAAGGCAGGAGGTGGTACCTCTGACCAAGTGATACCCGTCCCCCAACAGTGACCTTATTGCCTCCTCTAGTCTACAATTGAATTGCTTTTCCATTCTCTCTCTGCCAGCTCAAAATATATGTGGTGGCCCTCCATCAAAGTGGGCAGAGGTAGCGAGATGGGAGGGGAAATCCTTCCAATCTTATAATCTCCATCAGTTGCGTTTCACACCTGTCCAAGCCCAACCTGCTTTGGCAAACCTGTGCACAGCATTAGACAGCAGAATATATTTGCAGTGTCTCCCAAAGCAGGGCTGGGGAAACTCCCAAGCCCATGGGGCAAATATGGCCCCCATACTTCTCTGTCTGGCCCTTGGAACTCTCTGCAGACCACACCCCTCACCGTACCCTCCTTAAGTTCTTGTTTCTAGGCAGAATGTGTGCTTGTACGTGATAAACGTGTCTTGCTTGCCTGGACGGAGGGAGGTGTTTGTGTGTAGAAGCCTCTGGCTTCTATGTGCAGAGATTCACACCCACTCACTCCTGGCTCTGCCCCTGCCCACCACCTGGTGTGCAGGCCCTGGGAGATTTCTCGGGATGAAATGTGGACTGAGACAGGCTCCCCACCCCAAAAGATGCTCCTGAATCAGACGCGGAACTGCAGCTTCTTCCTAGAACTGTCTTGTTCTTCCTTCACTTCCTTGCTTTTTCCTTCTGAAAGTGTTGCTGCTGCTTCTCCGCTGAGTGTGGTGCAGCTCACTAGCCCACCCTAAGGTCCAGCTCCGCTTGGAACCAGGGTGAAAATTGCAGCAGTTGTTTTACTCTTCTGCTTCCTTCCCCTCCTCATTTTGTGGTGCTCAGGCCCTGCTGAAGGCGGACACTGGCAACCTGTGCTGACAAAGCAGCAGACAGCAAAACCTGCCTGGCAAGGGAAAGGATTGCTTCAGAACATGCAGCCTGCCTGTTGCCAAGGGAGGAGCTGTACTCTGCTTCATCACGTCTCTGCCATTTACAGAAAAGGGAAAAAAAACTGCTCCAGCACAAGCGGAGCCACGAGATTCTGCTTCTGGCTGCCAGAGTCTCAGCCCAAACACCACCTAGTGTGCAGAGATGGTGAATGATGAGCCAGCAGTGGCACTGGGCACGGTTCGTTTCAAGGCTGGCCATTGCCCCGTGACCCACTTTGCTGGCTTCTCATTGCAGCCTGGTGGCTGAATTGCAGCTGAGCTGTGATTTGAGCAGGATGTTGCCTTTCCATGTTGATAAGGACGTTTAATTTTAAAATAACATCCTCAGCACTTGAGAGCAAGGAGGTAGGCTTGCTCCAGGCCAGCTTCCGGTATCTGAGATTGCCTAACAGCTGAAATTCATCCTGCAAGCAGAGATCTCAGAGTGTCAAGGCAGACTTTGAAATAAAGACCTGGACTACCACCTGATTCTCCAGTTTTAGGTATGGAAAGGAAGGGTAGAGTAGGTAGAATGAAAAGCAAATGGGGGTAGCCAATTGTGCAATGTGGGTTGGCCGCCCCTAAGTATCATCCCCTAGAATATGCTGGCTCCTTTATTTTTAATTTCCTAATGGATGCTTAATGAGGAAGTACTTTGAGCTTCTAGGGATGCGGGTGGTGCTGTGGGATAAACCACGGAGCCTAGGACTTGCCAATCAGAAGGTTGGCGGTTCGAATCCCTGTGACAGGGTGAGCTCCCGTTGCTCGGTCCCTGCTCCTTCCAACCTAGCAGTTCTAAAGCACGTCAAAGTGCAAGTAGATAAATAGGTACCGCTCCGGTGGGAAGGTAAACGGCGTTTCCATGCGCTGCTCTGGTTTGCCCGAAGCAGCTTAGTCATGCTGGCCACATGACCCAGAAGCTGTACGCCGGCTCCCTTGGCCAATAAAGCGAGATGAGCGCCACAACCCCAGAGTCAGCCACTACTGGACCTAAGGGTCAGGGGTCCCTTTACCTTTACTTTGAGCTTGGTTCGGGAAGAGATAGTGTTAAGAAGAATTTTAAACAGTGTCCACATTGGGCCGTGAAATGCTAGGGTACTTGTGTCCCTGCATCTTGGCTGTGAACTAGTTCAGAATTCCCCACCATTCACACCTACCCTTCACTGGAGACCACAACTGGGGCAACAGGCTGTTATCAAAGCCTGATGCAAACCTCTTGCTTCAGAGGCTTTAGCAGTTATGTGGAGGGCTGAAGGGAACATACAGATCACCTTTCCAGCATCTGGCATTGCTCAGCTTTGCAGCCATTGCAAAAGGAGAATGCTTGGAGTTGTCTAGGTTGGCATGTAGAGATTTTCTACCTTTTCTTTCTCCTTTGCCAACTGTTTTAGTGTGTCCTGTTCACAACTTGCGGCTAATTGAACCTCTTTTTTAATATTTTGCTGACTCAGGAGACTGACAAAGAGTGAGAGCTCCAGAGCTTCATCAGCTGCCTGGCTGCCTCAAATGCACTGCCTGGGTGTGCCACAAGATGTGCGTGCATCCAGAAATGGCAGGTGTAAATGGCAGGAGACCCGATGAGTGTCCCTCCTATGGGTCAACTGCATTTGTAGGCATTATTTGTTTTGGGGTAAAAACTGGCACCATCAGGCTGCACCGGAATCTGTTCTTCACCCATCCCCATAAATGTCTGTCTGGAGAAGAGTTACCCTCTTTTTCTTCCTCCATGGAAAATGGGCTCACAATCCTGCACTGATTGTTACCTTAAGGTGGTAAAGAGGAGGAATTATTTCGTGGGAAGAAATTCCTGTGCATCTCCTGGAACCAGAATAGAAACCTCCAGCTCTGAGCTGTTGCCATGGAAACAATCTGGGAATGTCCTCCCACCCTCCTTTATTATTAATGGGGAATCTTCCCTGGTAAATGAAAGGAAACTCTCAAATTCAGATGCTTGTCAAAGCCGCTATGTCCTCAGCCAGCAGGGTCCAGCTGCTGCTGCTGCTGTTGCAAGTTCAGAGGGAATCCCACGGCTTATGCAATTGATGTCACGTTCCCAAGGCACCGCTGTGCTTAGTGCTGGAAAAGCCTATGTGGAGGGAGGAGGGGGCCTCCACCACAACACCATCGCCTGGCCTCACACTGCCCTTTTTGCAAGTGGAAACATGGGGTGCTTGTGCATTCCAGAAAGCTGTTTTCGTTTAGTCGTGTCCGACTCTTCGTGACCCCCTGGACCAGAGCACGCCAGGCCCTCCTGTCTTCCACTGCCTCCCGCAGTTTGGTCAGACTCATGTGTGTAGCTTCGAGAACACTGTCCAACCATCTCGTTATGGTACATTGATTCTAAAAAACGTATTTGATATGGTTTGAATATACTTCTCTGTGTTCCTTTTCTGTAATGTAATCGTTTCTGATCTTCCTAGCCACCCACACCCAATCTTCTAAATTGATATTTTGTGTGTGTGTGTGTGTGTGTGTGTGGTGGTTATGTAACATTTCTGAATGTGAGGTCATGTGGGTGTCTTCTGAGATGAAAGAAGCAGCTCTTTGCTCAGTTTCTAACTGGCTTGAGAGACTGCAAATGTGAAACCAACTATTGGCTGCTGCCATGCCTTCTAGGGACCTGAGGATTTCCCCCAGCAAAGATATATCAGCCCCGCAGCTTGCTCTGGAGCTCTGCCGGAACGCTAATGTGCAAGCATGTTCCTGCCAGGCTGGTGTGACCATTAGCAGCACCCCTGGGTGCCCCGGGGAGAGCTAGGGATGCCCTAGACAGCGAAGTGGACGAAGAATCCCTTGCTTGCATAAACAGCTGCTTGATCAGGACTCTTCTCCTCAAAATAGCCTTCAGCTGTACACTGCCTGCTGACTTCACCCATCGATTACATCACCCTGCTGTTGCTCTTTTACTCACAAGTCGCTCTGAACCGCCTCCGCTGAAAAACATGTTGGTGGTTCTATTATTATCACCATCATCGATTTATTAATTGCATTCTAAGCATCCGTCTCAAGGCAAATGGCACATGAGATAATTAGAAACAGTTTAAAACACAAAAGCATGGCATGCATTTAAAACGAGACGTGACATCTGTGGTGAGTTTTTGTCACCTGCAAACCGTCCCATGGAGAGTGCTGTCCGAGGGAGTGTCTCTGCTTCTGTGGCTCTTCAGACGGGGCCACAGATGTGCCATTGCTGGCTGGTGTTCTGTTTACATATAACCCCCAGTTTAAAACAGCTGTGCTGGCTGCCAGTTCATTTCCAGCCCCAAGTCAAGGTGCTCATGTTCGTGTTGAGAGCTGTAAACGGCTTAGGCCCCAAATACCTGAAAAAGCACCTCCTTACCTACAGACCCTCTCGGGTGCTGAGATCAGCAGAGGGGACCCTCTTGGGAGTTCCTCTGCCCTCAGAGGCTCAGGGAGGTGGCAGCCCAGGAGAAGACATTTCTCTGTGGCTGTCCCTGCGCTGGGGAGCGCCCTCCCTACGAGGTGCAGCTGACACCTTCCTTGTATAGCTCCCTTGCTCTTGACACTTGAGGTCTGTGCTTTTAGGAGCCATCTTATTTTTGTGACTGTGAGTTGTTTCAAACTGTTCGCAATATCATGTGTTAATGTTGTGCCCACCTTGGTAGCTTTGGGTGAATCACCGCCATCATCACACGCACCCATCCTATTTGCCCATCTTCTGGTTCAATAAAAGGAGGTCATCTATTGGGGGGCCTGGATGAGTTGGCTTCTGGTGCTGGTCATTGTGGACAGGATGGTGCTGGAGGGGTTGGTGGCCTGTCTCTGCATGAGGCGTTGCCTCCCTCCCTGTGTTCTTCAACTGTCCTTTTAAGAAAGTGACCATCTGCTTGTTTTCAAGTGCATCGGGCTGAAATGCTCACTCCAAATCACAATCTGCCACTTTTGGGGTTGGAAACTCCTTCAGCTATAAATATCAAAGCCATGTTCACCTATGTTATTTCTAAACACACACACATCTTTTGTTTTTTAATCTTCATGCAGTCGCCTAGTTGCTGCTACCACTTCCTGAGCCAGGCCTGCTGGAGGGTTTTCCTTGCCTGCTAGAGCCGCTGGTGTGTTCCTAGGAGACGTGAGAGTTCTCCCGTCATGCAAACCTACTTCAGGCAAAAGCCAAGGGGAATCCTGTTCTCAGAGAATTGGCCATGCTGCTGTTGCGCTAACCCTTTTAAACATTTCTGTAGTGGCCTTTTCTGGTGAATTCTGTCCACCTTGTCATTTGCCTTTTTTCTTAGTTGTGCATTTAAAAAGCTGTGCATGGGAGGTGCATTAACTCAGCTGGGGGCAGCTGCTGAATGAGAAGTCTGTGTTAGCACATAGACCTTCCAGAAGCCATTAATAACCTGGAGCTGGCGCCTGCCCTGTGGAACGCCCTCCCAGCAGATGTCAAGGCAATAAACAACTATTTTACTTTTAAAAGACAACTGAAGGCGGGACTGTTTAGGGAAGTTTTTAATGTCTGACGCTGTATTGTTTTTAATATTTGAGCTGCCCAGAGTGGCTGGGGAAACCCAGCCAGATGGGCGGGGTATAAGCAATAAAATATTTATTTATTTATTGGTCAGAACTGGAGTTGGTCTCACTAGATTTGGTTATGCCACGTGGTGCCACTTTGAAACACCAGCTGTTGCGTATAAAGGTGTTGCTTGAAGCTGCACTAAACTGCTAGGTTCACAGATTACCAGTACTGTACTTCAAACGTCTCCAAAACTATCTGCATTGGGCCACAGTAGTTTTCTAATATTATAATGCTTTTAAAAGTTATGAAATGTCATTGCTATATCCCTGGACTCACACAAAGCTTAGTTTCCCTGGTCTTGCCCAGAAATTTATTATTTATCATATATTACATTGTTATGTTCTGCCTTTCCTCCAAGGCACTTGAGATGGCACACAAGGCTATATATACCCCATTTCCTCCTTGAATAATCACTACCATTTATTCTAACCTAAGGCCAACCTGTGAACTTTGTGTCTGAACTTTGTACCCAGGTTTCCATAGTCCAAGTCTGCCTATATTTTTTTAGGATGTTGTGTATGACTTCTAAAATCTTATGTTGGGATACAGTTTCCCTGCTTCTTGAGGCTCCGTTATCTAATAATTGGAGGTTTCCCACATTTTTCATGGATGCAGTAATAGTGGACTTTGTTAGGGCTTGGACTAGACAAGCTGTTCCTTTTTCGACATTCAAGTTCAAGTTTTTAGTCCATGCATTTACAACTTATTCCAGCTCTTCACCCCTTGAGCTCTGCGGCTTGCCCCTTTCCCCCTCTTCCTGTGATTCTTACTTTCTAATTCCAACTCTGCAAAATATTTCTGTAGCCACTACTCCTATGCCTTCTCTTGCTTGCAAACGTCTTGTGGTTGTCAATTCATTCTTACCGTAAAGCTCCCCCTTCCAACATGGTCAGCTGCCTTCTCTCTTGTTGCCCACCATCCCCAGGCGAGGTCCTCACTCCCACGACACTCAGTCTGTCCAGCTCCAAACTCAGCGTCACCAAATGTGGAGGTAGTGGAACAGCGTGGGTGTGAATTTTTTGCTGCTGCTCTGCTGAGCTTAGCAAGTGTTTAAATTTGGGGTTTTGTTCTCTGTTCCAGGCGCATATTAAATTTCCTATGGACTACCCATATTCACCACCTACCTTCAGATTCCTGACCAAAATGTGGCATCCCAACATTTATGAGGTAGGTGTCTTTCGTGGTGTCAACATTTCAACTGCTGTGGCCTCCTTCCGTACCAGGGCATTGAAACCTCCCTTTTCTCCTCCTTTCTCTTTCTCTCCGTCATTGTCTTCTCTCCCCACCTCCCCATATTTAATCCTTCTTCACCGCCATGAAGATAAATGGGACTATCTGGAGCACTTGAAGCGAGAAAGAGACTGAAATCCAAGCGGTAGCCTTGCCTGGTCCTTTTCTCCTCCATGACACACTTGGCTCTTGCTCCTGCTGCAACAGCTTCCTCTTCTCTCTCCTGCAAAAGCAGGATTAGGGGTTGGCTGTTTCTTTGTCTCCATCCATTCTGCTGTCCTGGGCTTCTTAACCTGTGTGCTCTCTGATGGGTTGGCCCGTCAGAAGGACCTACACTGGATGTGTGAACTTAGCCTTAAGGTCCGAGAGGCCAAACACTCTCCCCTTGTGGACTTGCATGTTTAACCTTGTCTCTAGCCTCTTTAAGAAGGGCAACCTCCCAGCTGCTCTGCATCTCCCCAACAAGTCTTGTATTTCTTGCTTCCATTCCCTATAGCAGGGGATATGGCAGAGCCTCTGGGTTTTGCTCTTTTTAAAGGGGTGTTCATCTGCAGAGCCAGAATGGCAGAATTAAACTCTTCTTTAATATCAGGTTTGCCAGCTGGCCTCTAGTATCTCTCTCACCTCCTTTTATTGGAGCAAAAGGGTTTTTTCTGTTTAGGCAGGAAACTCCTAAATCAGGAAGTGCGGATGGCAACTTTATTCCCTTTTTTCGGAGAGCTCTGGCTCCCCCTTCTGGAATACTGTGGTTTTGGAACACTGCTTAAAGAAATAAATGTATATTTTTACAAGGGGTTGTAGGAAGCACTTTGAGGAGAGTTGCTTAAGCAGTGGTTAATATTTTGTATTCTTAAGGTTGGAAGTGTATATTTTCTTGGTGGCTAACATTTGAAAGTGCACCCTTCCCTCTAGTGAAAAAGGTTCAGTTCAGGACATAACCAGATAAGTAGAGGTGTGTATGTGTGGTCGAGGGTTTTCTGTATTACTGTGGGCCACTCTGTATTAGGGCTGGGCGATATCTGGTTTTCAGCATTGTGATACATCACCAGCTAAACATCACATTAGACCACAATGTCTGAAATAAGGATGGAGCACTGGCTTCATGGTTTTTCCCGTATCACGATTTCTGCAAGCTCTTGTCATTTGCTGTCCCCTGCAGGAGGCAGGGGAGAGTTGAGCAGGCAGAATTAACCGGCTGTAGAAATTGAGAGAAGTAATGGCTGGCTTCACGGTTTCCCCCTCATTGTGGTTTTTGCATAGCATACACACATACGCATCGTGATTCGCGATATATTGCCAGGTCAAAAATATGCAACCAATATCACAATATGGACTGGACTGTATCGATATATTGCTCAGCCCTGCTCCGTATACTCTGCAGAAGGTGTTTTGTCCGTTGCATCAGCTGACCTCCTGTGTGTGTATTCTCTTTTGGTAGAATGGAGATGTATGTATTTCAATCCTTCACCCACCTGTAGATGACCCTCAAAGTGGAGAGCTGCCATCTGAAAGGTGGAACCCAACCCAGAATGTCAGGTAAGGCCCTTCAGAGAGAGGATTCTGTACCAATGCACAACTCAGTTCTGGAGCTGGGGGTCCTCCTTCTCTAGTGACATTACGCTTTCCAACCTGCAAATAAGAAGTGTTGGGTACCACCAGATAACTGTTTATGGATTGTCCACGTGATGCTCCTCAGATGTTCTGGACCCCGACTCTCATCCTCCCTGCCTGTTGGCTGTGCTGGCTGAGGGCTGATGGGAGCTGTAGTCTAGCAGCAGCTGGGGGGGCATCGTGTTGGCTTTGCTTCTTCAAACCCTGAACCCCAGATCTGCAGCAGACACTTGGGTTCCATCTTTTTTTATTATTCATTCATTTATTTATTATCTTTTAAGCATGAGCTGTGGTCACACACAAGTCCAGAAGCTCATGGGGGGTTTAGTGTGGCAGTGGTGGCTGTTATTATTTATTGTGAGGCTCACGAGAGAGCTGACAGGGTCGTGCACCAGCAGAATAGTAAAGCAAAGCATCGGGTCTGAGGAACCAGGCATCTGTGTCCTGGGTGCAGAGATTTTCAGTACCTCATTGCTGTGTAAGAACTCCTGCCAGCACCCCACAAAGAAGTTCAGCTGTAGTCTCCATGGAAGATTGCTTTGCCTGTCCTGAACGTACAAAAATAGTGGTTGGGGTTAAGGCTGCAAGCTTCAAATTGGGGATGAGCCCCCAAGATGTTGTGAGATGCCCATCAATCTCAAGGCAAAGTGACCAGGTGGCCAGAGGTGATGGGGATTGCAGCCCAACAATACCTAAAGGGCCCTTGCTTTAAATGGCAGGCTAGAATCCACTTGATCCCTGCCAGTGAGAAATTCCCCTCCCGTGTGGTTGCTCTGTGACAAAAGCTGTTCAGAATCACAACCTGCTGTTCATCCTTGCAGGTGCAGACTTGCCCAATGCTGTGGCCCTGATTCTTTCTTTCTTTCTTCCTTCTTCTTCCCCTTCCCCTTCACCATCTTCTTCTTCTTCTTCTTCCTTCTCCTCCTCCTCCTCCTCATGCTTTTTCCCAGGACTATCCTACTGAGCGTCATCTCTTTGCTTAATGAGCCCAACACCTTCTCTCCGGCGAACGTTGATGCTTCAGTCATGTTCAGGAAATGGAGGGACAGCAAAGGCAAAGACAAAGAATATGCTGAGATCATTCGGTAAGCCAAGCAGAACCCGGCTCTCACTCCGGCTGGGTGGGATATCCCAACGGGGGCGGTCGGCTCTCCTTTCTGGGGCCAAACCTTGAGGAATGTGTGAGAAGAGCAAAGCCCCCTCCTGGTCCAGACCATTGGCCTCAGCAATATTTTAGAGGCCTTTCCCACCTCTGCTGTGTGGGAGCATGAACTGCTCTGGTCCCTCTCCCAGCAGCCTGGCCTGGGAGCCAGATTTTCATTTGGGGTGTTTGTGGCCTCACATGCCCCTCCTCTCCCTCTCTTACCGGTGTGCCCCTCCTCCTTCCACATGGCCGTTCTGTGTGACACCTCTGCCTTTTCGCTTGCAGTTTCCCCTCCTTGCTGGACGCGGAACTCCCAGAGAGTCGCAGTGCACCTAAACCTAAAAGGGGAAGCTGTTCCTCTTTTTTGTCTCCATCTCTGGCTGCTACGTCCAGGCGAGCCAGTGGGACTGTGCTGGCACCAGGCAAATGGACAAGAGCATTAACACGCTTTCTGTGTTCTGTGAACAGATTCAGAGGCCTCTTAAATCTCACCACCATCAGACCAAAACAATTCCCTAAGGAAAAACAAAGATATCGGAGCAGTGGGTGGAGATCCTGTGTGCCTCCAGCTTTTGCTGGTCCCCAATCTGTGGTCCAGGATGATGGCAGTTGTACTCCAGCAACAGCTGGGGACGGGACGGGACACAGATCCCTTAGCCCTGCTATAGAAGCTTCCTTACACAGGCAGAGTTTGGAGGCAGTAGCCAGGGATCCTGTGACAATACCAGCAAAGCCTGACCTGCTGTGCCCCAGAACTATTGTCTGACTCAGTGGCCACTGTTTTTTCCTGTACGCCGACCTTGCGGTTCAGGAGACGGCCAGCCACAGAAGGGAGAGGGGCTGTCAGGTATGTCTGGTGCTCTCAAAATGTGGCACAGATTTGCACAGGTTCTTCACACAGCACATAGTTATGGAGGCAGTGATGGCCACCAAATTGGATGGATAATAATAATAATAATAATAATAATAATAATAATAATAATTTATATGCCCATCTGGCTGAGTTTCCCCAGCCACTCTGGGCGGCTTCCAATCGAGTGTTAAAAACAATACAGCATTAAATATTAAAAACTTTCCTAAACAGCCTTCGGATGTCTTCTAAAAGTCTGGTAGTTGTTGTTCTCTTTGACATCTGGTGGGAGGGCATTCCACAGGGCGGGTGCCACTACCGAGAAGGCCCTCTGCCTGCTTCCCTGTAACCTCACTTCCTGCAGTGAGGGAACTGCCAGAAGGCCCTCGGCGCTGGACCTCAGTGTCCAGGCTGAACGATGGGGGTGGAGATGCTCCTTCAGGTATACAGGAGATTAGACAAAATCGCTGAGCCCTATTGATGGCTACTAGCCACAGTGGCTATGCTGCAGTAGGAGGCAGCTTCTGAACACCAGTTGCTGGAAATCACAGAAGAGGAGAGGGCTGCTTTTGGGCTTGAATCTTGCTTGTTGGCTTCCCATTGGCATCTGGTTGGCCCACTGTGAAAACAGAGGCTGGATTAGATGGGCCATTGGCCTGATCCAGGAGGCTCTGCTTAAATTCTTACCTTCTGCCCTGCAACCAGGCGAAGGGGGCTCCTAGTTCTGCCCAGGGCCAACTGAGTGAATGTGCATTTGGGGTGCACACAGCGAAGGCCTGGTGGAGACACGGTTGCCTGCCATGGCCGCCTGGTGGGCAGTCCTAACTGTGTGGCACCTTCCTTTCTCCCGCCTCCCAGGAAACAAGTCCAGGCCACCAAGGCGGAAGCGGAAAAGGACGGGGTGAAGGTTCCTACCACGCTGGCGGAATATTGCATCAAAACTAAAGTGCCTTCCAGTGACAACAGCTCAGATTTGCTTTATGACGACTTGTACGACGATGACATTGACGACGAGGATGAGGAAGAGGAGGAGGACGCCGATTGTTACGACGACGATGATTCTGGCAACGAGGAGTCGTGACCTGCTCCCTCCGGCCCCCGCCCCGCTCCGCCTGCTGTGCCAGAGGGGGCGAGGAGCAGCGGTAACCTAGTGACAGTTCAGCAAAAAAATTACATATATACATGGGGGGGGGGGATACCAACCAAGCCCGCGCCTCCTGCTTTCTCCTGTTGTATGGATCTCGGTCTTTCCCGCCACCCCTTCCTGTTCTGTTTGGAAGGAAGCCCCTCTGCAGAACATCACCATTCTTGCATTCTTCCCCGCCCCCCGTCACTTGTGTTCTGGGTTTTTGTTTTTCTCTCGAGGAAAGGAAGAAAGCGATGCTCTTTCCGCACACACCCCCTTCTCACTCTCCCCGCCGCCTTTTCCAGGAGCATTCACAACCTGACTCAAAACAGGTTTGCTCTGTCTTTAGGATCTTGAATTAAACAGTCTTTGATCAAGATGTTTAATGTATTTAACGCCGGAGACTGTGGGGGGCTTCTCCCCACGAGCTGCATTTAAACAGGGACAAGTACAAATGCAACTCTGCTGCAGAGCACTTCCCGAGGTTTCGCTGCTGCTCCGTTGACGATGACCGCGTGCGCACTTGTTTAGCCTTGTGGTGGTGGTTTTTCTCTCCTCTCTCCCCCCCCTTTCTAAGGTGTTGGGCAGAGAGCCTAAGCTCCATTGTACTGAGCTTGACAAGATTTGGTGCTGAAAGGTCCAGTATTCCATTTCAGTTCTGCTAAGTGCGTGTGGGGATGGGGACAGACGGGTGGTTGGGGGGAAGGATCTGCTCCCCCTCCCCACCCAGAGATTTGGGGTGGGGAGAGGGTGGTGGTTGTCTTGTGATATGAACCTTCCAATAAACACTTCAAAACTCTTTGTATTCTTGTCCCACTGAGCCCTTTTAGTTGCTGGTCTTCCGTAGGGGATAAATGCTGACAGCTGTGGCCCCTCCGAATGCAGACCCCAGCAGCCTCTTAGTTCTGGGCAAAGGTAGTTGAAACGCTGTGGCCTGCCACTTTCCTGCAGGGGCCCCAGCCCTGGCAAGCGCTCTCTGAGCCCCAGCTGGGGCAGGATGCCGAAGGATCCTTGGGTGAAGGTGGCATTCACAATGCTATGAAGGCAGATGGGTGCCTGTCATGCTGTCTAGGGGAGAGCGTTCTTGCCAGGTGATGGGGGGCTGGGCCTTGGCAGGGACAGTCCTTGGGTCTGGGGTGGGGGATTCCCTGAGGGGTTCCAGGCTCCCAGATCAGACTCTCAAAGGCAGATTCTAGTTGCTCAACCTTGGTTGTCTTAAAAGATACCAGAGGCCGTAGACACACCTTGTATTAAATGTCTGGATGAGCCAGTATGAGTTAGACACATGCAAACATTCCCTTTGCTGCATGATGGCATTCGGAGCGGAGAGATGATGTTGCTGTGGAGAATTGTGTCAGCCTCGCCTGCTGCCTTCGATGCTTGTCCTGAAATCCGGCCACCATCCTGGGACTGTTCACAGTTCAGACAACAACAGTGTTCCAGTGGAGAAAGTTAGCTGCTCACAGCCTTGGGGATTAATGAGGGCTTCATGACCACTTCCTGCAACAGTGGTGGGTTCAGTAGACAAGGATTGGCTGTATGGTAGCTTCTGTGGTGCTCCTGTGACATATTTCTGCTAGGCCTTGAATTTACCGAGGAAAGGGAAGCTCTGTTATGAGAGACGACCGCAAGAAGAGAGGTAGAAACCAAGTGGTCCCCCCATCATGGCCGTTTCCTCTGCCCCTATTCCAGCTCAGCTTGCCTCTTGAATGTTGGGGTCCCTGCTGTGAATGTTCTGGTTCTACAGGAAAGGGAGCAAGCCAGTTCCATCTGAGGTGGTCTGATGAGTTACCCCAGGTATTCACCATGACCCCACTGCCGGGACTTTAGGGGGGGTGTGATCCTGCTTTATAGCTCGCCATTCTGGGAGGCCTTGTGGACTGAATAGTGCCCCACATGCACCTTTCGTGGTGGCCCAGCACCCAGCAGATAACTTGTTGGTTCCTCTGCACGGGCAGCTCATCTTTCAGTCTCCTGCTGCCTGGGGCGAGGATCTGTGCTTTTTCTAACTCCGTTGCAGCTGTGATCAGAGGGTGGCCGACTGCATTAGCTGTTGGTGCTGCTGTGGAGTTCATATGTGGGGACTTGAGCGAAGCCAGAGAGATGGGAAGAGGACATGATCCTGGGCACAGTTGGCGTGTAAGCAGAGGAACTGAAATGCATAGCCCTTCCAACTAGCCATAAGACAATCCGGAGTGTGTTTGTGTGTATGCTTTGGAGGACGTGTGTGTGTGTGTGTGTGTGTGTGTGTGTGTGTGTAGATGGGCACTGCAAGTACAGCCACCAATTCTCCCAACAGGGCAGCCAATGAAAGTTACCCTTTTTTGTTCAAATTCAGGCTTGTGGGTGGCCCCTTGTCCTGAGTTGGGCGATGAGAGGAAGGAGTGGATTGTCGCTCTGGCTCAATCTGAAATGCGGATACTGCGTCTTTCAGCTATTTCTCTCTTGTACTTTGACCGTTTTCACTGTATGCTCTCCAGTGACTTGTATTCTCAAGCTTGGTGGTGTGAGATGCATTGTTATACCTCTGCCCTCCCCTCGCCGTAACACTTTTTTTGTGGGGTGGGGAGCACCTGTTTCTGGGAGTTTGTGCTCTCCTCTTTGCTTGGCCAGGCAGACTCTCCCCAACCCATCATGACGTCACTGCCTGCTGACTTGCTGGCTTCCTTGTTCTTGAGATCCAACCAACCCACCGAAATGCAACTATCAAGCTACTTAAAGAGATTGAGGACAAATGTTTACTGGAGCCAGCGGTCGGTCGCCTGGTTCTCTCCTACCCCACCCGTGTCTGCGTTTACATTTCCAACTCAGAAACCAATTCAGATGCAGTTCTTAAATCCTTCTGAAACCAGCAGGGAGCACTAGAATTCTATCTTGATATGTTCTTTTTTTCAGTGCTAAAATCCTGGATGTTTTTCTTCCTCCCTCTCCCTCTCGCCCACTTTGGTTGATGCAACTTACCAGACCAGATTTAACTAATGCATATTTTTCTTTTTGTGTTTTGTCTCCCTTTCCTTTGGTAATTTAGTTTTGTTTTTTTTCTGCACATCTGTCTACTAATAAAATGTGAAATAAAGTACACCTCTATTGTTAGTTCCCTCTTCGAAAGCCACCTTTATTAGTTAACACAGGCTTACGTGTTTCACATGAGGCGAGACCTCCTGTAATCTCCCCCCCCTGGCCCCCACTCCATTTGCTTCTCCAACTGCTTTGCAAAAGTGATCGCCTGGAAACAGCCAGAATGTGGCCTTCCCTGTGACAAAAGACGAGAGCCCTCTCTCTAGTGGCTCCTATTGTCATTACAGATGTGTCTCACTAGGAGTGGAGAGGTCTCTTCTGTGCATGTTCAGCCATGTGTTTTCCCTGCATGCCTTTCTAAAACACAAACTAAGGTGTGGTGTATATGAAGCACTTCTCTGCTCATACTTGCACGGGGCTACACACAAGGAAGCTTCTCTCATTTAACCCCTTTTTTGCTTCCCCCCTGCCCACAGATGTTGCATTCTGAACCCACCTGGAGTTTGCATGTTGATGGAGTGGGTACCAAGTGATGGGGTAGCAGCAGTGCGTACTAGCTCGTGCCATAATAGTACAGTACTCTTCAAATGTATTTTTCCCCCTCTCCGAAGGTGGGTGTTGCCTTCATGAGAAAATGGGTAAGAGCAAACCCAGGAGCTTGCTCCATCCCCCCAGCTCGTGGCCTGCAGGGTAGCATCGGTTTCAGAAATCTGCAGAACAGCCAACACACAAATATAAGCCAGAATCCTCTCTGAACTCAAGAAGGCATTCCCTGAGTGTTTCAGGGCCTTGCCCCTTAACTGATGTGGAAATCGAGGCAATCAAACCACCTGCCATGTGCGCCATAACCACAACAGGAAAAATAGGCAAAGGGTAGGGGCTATTGGGAAACTTCTACAGTGGTGCCTCGCAAGACGAAAAGAATCCATTCTGTGATTCTCTTCGTCTAGCGGTTTTTTCGTCTTGCGAAGCAAGCCCATTGACGGATTAGCGCTATTAGCGGCTTATCTGCTGATCAGATCAGCTGATAAGCGGCTTAGCGGCTTAGAAAAAGGGGGGAAGGAAAAAAAACCAGCAGGAACTCGCAAGACATTGTCGTCTTGCGAAGCAAGTCCATAGGAAATTCGTTTTGTGAAGCACCTCCAAAACGGAAAACTCTTTCGTCTAGCGAGGCATTCGTCTTGCGGGACACCACTGTACTTAGGAAGCAATGTTTCAGTGCCATGAAGGTTATAGCAGGATATTAGGAGAAGTCACACCAGGATAGCTCATGCTTTCAATTTTTTTGCCATTTCAGAAGGAACAGTCTCTCTACTGACCCCCTATAGGAATTGTAATAAAACCTCTTCATGTTCTTCAGGTATTTTTCTAAAATTAAAGGAATAGATGTGGATAGCTAAGTTTCTTCACTGATCTTTTAAAGAAATCTTTGAGAATGGCCCATCTGTCAAGAGAACATGCTCATGCGGTTAGGTCCAGTATTATAACCCTCTACTTCCCTTAACCACAAAAATGGCAAGCCTTCAAGTAGATTCTATGGGCCTTTGGCTAAGAATCCCTGCATCTTTACTGGCAGCTACTCCAAGATACTTGAAATAGAGCTTCCTTTTCCATAGAGACAACCTGGCCTGCTAATTGGTATAGTTGTATGGAAGCCTGTAGGCCAGTGGTGTCCAAACTTTTTTCAAAGAGGGCCAGATTTGATGGAAGTGAAGGGCCGTGGAGATTTTACCCCAGGAAATAAACTTCCACAGGGGTCAAATTAAACTGACCGGCGGGCCAGATTAGGTCCCCGAAATGGACTTTGGACTTGCCTGCTATAGGCTTCTGTTGCAAACCTCTCCTCTGCAATAGATCCCATCTAGGGTTTTCCTGTGTGCATCCTGTTTATAGTCGTTAGCTTACCGGGGATAGCTCAATTGGCAGAGTGTGAGACTCAGGGTTGTGGGTTTGAGTCCCACATGGGGCAAAATATTCTTGCATTGCAGGGGGTTGGACTAGATGACCCTTGTGGCCCCTTCCAACTCTACCATTCTATGATATAATTCTACTGCATGAATGATCCGTTTTATGCCTTTGCAACCTAGTAATGCATGTGCCTTGCTTTTGGAAATGTGGTTTGTAGCCCAGGAGTCCGCAACACCTGCTGCTGTGATTACACCATTGCAGAGGGTTCTGGCTATGCTGCCTTTCTCTTGACCCAGGAGATAAAAGTTCTGATTTTGCCCAACAGTTGCTTTCTCTGTGACAGCAGAAAAAGAGATCCTAGGGCACTGATCCTACCTTTTCCTTTTATTCAGGTGCAAAGTGAAAGAAATGTGTTTTCTTAAAAGTACCACCTAAACTTACCACTGAGGTATTGACCAATTATGTAGGGTAAACGGCATACATCTTAACATAGCACATTTAAATACTAATTTATTATGGCATAAGCTTGTGGGAGGCAGAACCTACATCATGAGATGGATTAAAGGGGTCTCGTGCGCTTTGATAAGAGCATCTCCAGGGTTAATACTACTGTAAACCAAAATTATGGAATAAAATGCAGGTAAAAGAGGAACTTGGGAAAGTGATGGCTCATAAGGTAAACGTCCTATGCAGGATAATTTTCCCACACAAGGCACCAGTAGGCTGCTATTTGAAATCCTTATTCTGGTTACATAAATTCAGGCGGATCTGCCCATAAATTATTACTTAAATTGAAAATGTGCCTAAATAGAAATTTGCTATCTTATGTTCCGAGAAAGGCAGAGATTGCATCTAGTACAGTATGGAAAAACTTCTTTTGTGTAACAGTGCGTTTACAAAAACGAATGGCTGCACTTTAGGGAATTAAAGATGGCATTAGTGGGTTAAAATTCTAAACAGAAGTTAGCTGAAACGGTTTCAGTAGATTTCAGTACTGAAGTGTGACCATTAGTGGATCCATGTACAGAAGGCAGGTCAGACAGCACACGTGTCAGAAAGAATGCGAAGGAAGCCCGATTTCTTTCCTCTTGAGAATAAATTGTACAAATAAAAGCTATGTAAATTTCCTCATTTTAGGACTGCAGATGTCTCCATTTACCAGCATGATTTTGCACCCAAGACATAGGTAAGAGGGAGCCTTATGCTGGGGAAGAAGTGACGGGCCTAATCTATAATGAGTGAGGAACTGGTGACCCAGAGACTGGATGCAACCCCATGGGGCCTTGCCCTCATGTTATTTAGGTTTGACAGCAGTTTTCTATTGACCCCCACACCACCCCCAGTAGCATATGTTCAAGCCTAATTCCAGCAAAGGGGGTGGGTGTGTCATTGTTGAGCATCTGAAAGCACTTTGCAATGCATTTTGTAAAATAAAAGCTAGAGTTTGGTGCTTTAGTTCACAGCTGGTTAAGAACGCAAGCTTTCTTAACATAAAACTTCCTTCTCTACTTGCTTCATACCTGCAAAACAGGAATAAAAGAAACCCTCTTTGGCAGGGTAAGGAACCTGCAGCCTGCTAGATGTTACTGAATTTCAGCACCCATCGTCCCAGACTGTTGAATCTGTCTTGACTGAGGGGATCAGAAGCCCGACATCTGCAGGGCCACTGGTTCCACATGCCTAGCAGAGGGATGCATGCATTCTCCAGAACTGGATCCTTCCCGGAGGTGGAGGAATAGCTGGACTTCATCTCTAGTTAAAAGGACTGGGCAGCCAAGTAATGGGAAAGACCTCTGTGTACAAGAGTAGACTGGTGGGCTGGATGGGTTAATAGCCATACCTGCTATGAAGGAAGATACAGCAACCTAAAGGCAACAAGAGGGAACTTGGGTGTGATAAAAAATTAAGTGCATTTTAATGTTCCTTACCCTTCCTTGCTCAAAGGTTCCATAGTATTTTGATACCCAGACAGCGAAAGTAGGATAAACACCCAATGTGCCCATTTTGAGCTACACTAGAGCCTTACTTGGTGGGTCCAGAGTTCAATTTGTTGCCTCTCCAGACATTTAGGACTATAACTCTGATCTGGTGCCACACTGGCAACCCAGGATGAAAAACTGCTAAAGATTAAAACCACCAGGAGTCTTGTGGCACCTTGATGACTTAATAGGATGCCAAGAGTGTCATGGTTCTCTCTTGCTCTTAAGAACTGCTAAGGGTAATGGTGGGAGGGGAAGACTTTTGACAACTGATGCTGCAAACACTACTTACACGCTCAGAACTTTTATTAGGTGGAGTTCAGGCCAATAAAAAATGAAATTTCTAAAACATTCACTTGTGTTGGTGTAGGACAGGAAGAATGAGGCGTCTTCCCACAAACACCCCTCTGATCTCCCTGCCCCCACTCCCAAAATTGAGGGGCAGGAGGAGACATCACTGGTTTCTTGTCAAGCCAGTTCAGGTTTGTGGCATGAAGCCAAAGGCCAAGTTACAAAACACAATTATTTCGCACCTTCTTATTTACAGAACAGCTACACTGCTGTGCCCAATTGGCAGACATAAAGTTCTGGGATGTGATGGAGAGTCCGTATGCGCTGGCTGCAAAAACGAACAGTGGCGGAGACAGCACTGTAGCTTTTGTGTTTTAAAAACTCAATTGAAAGGGGTGATGCTGCAACCTGCAATGGGACTTCTTGTGAATGTTAAATCCTTGTGCTGGCAGGAAGGGAAGGAGGGCGGCTCCTTGTAATCTTCAGAAAGCAAGATGTCAGGTACGAAGCTAGGAGGAGACAAAACCCAGCACCTGGTTCTTCCTGTGAGTCTGACGAACTCGCCTGAGCTAAGACCTGCTTTTGAATCAAGCCTCTGGTTCCAAAATGTAAAAAAGGAAAGAAAATGGCACACTGTGTCCTTTGAAAATGTAAAAAAATCCTCAGAAAAATACAAAAAGTTCAGAGAAAGGGTAAGTGTTGTGTCCAAGCTACCTCTAAGGAAATAAACAGGCTTCAAAAAATGCAGAAACCACCATTAGGCTCTATTACATTTACAAATACATACATAAATATATTACATACAACAGCAAATCATAAAGGAAGCAGGTAAGGAGTCGCGCGCACAAGGAAGGGGGTGTGGATCTGCCCTGCCTGGGCTGAGCGCTTGGTTGCCTTGTCTCAAGCCCACCCCCCTTCCTAGCGGATTGTCTCCTGGCAGGTGTGGGAGTCCGAGAAGTGGGAGTCTTCCCTCCCTCCTCCTCCTCCTCCTCCTGTGTTGGGTTAATTTGTCCAGTATGGAGACGTTCCATAGGCGGTTTTGGTAGCCTGAGACTTCTGCTGCAGGGCGCTTGGTGGATTGCGTTGACCAGATCCACCCTGGAAAGAGAGAAGGGGAGGGGAAGTTGGGCGGGTCAGAGGGGGCTCTGGCTTTGACCACCTTTTCCCCATCATCCCTCGGGGCTGCACTCCGTGCTGGGCAAGCGTAGTTACGCTTGTGCAACGGGACACCCTCTTTTTCTCTCCCCCATCCCTCAAAATTAATCTGCTGCCGAGTTATTTCCCCAATCTTGTGCTTCTCTTCTCAGGTGCCTCTCAGGGTGATATGACTGCATTTCTGCCCCCAGGGCAACTCACCTGCCCGTCCTGCTGAAGGTGGTGGTGCAGCATCTGGGAATGAGGCTGCTGATGGGCAGGCAAGATGTGCAGGAAGGGAGCCGGAGCGTAGCCGGGGGCAGCACCAGGGTTCAGGGGCCCTGCAGAGCCCAGGGCTGACGGAAGGCTGAAGGGGGGCGGAGTGCCGGCATGGAATACCTGCTTGTCAAAAGTCTGCACAAGAAGGAAATAAGGGCACTTTGACACACAGAAAGGGAACTCTCTCCGAACCCTTATTACAGAACCAGTATCTGCAACCAGAGATCTAACCAGGTCTAAACCACAGAGCCTGGGACTTGCCGATCAGAAGGTCGGCGGTTCGAATCCCTGCGATGGGGTGAGCTCCTGTTGCTTGGTCCCAGCTCCTGCCAACCTAGCAGTTCGAAAGCACACCAGTGCAAGTAGATAAACAGGTACCGCTCCGGCGGGAAGGTAAATGGCGTTTCCGTGCACTGCTCTGGTTCACCAGAAGCGGCTTAGTCATGCTGCCCACATGACCCGGAACTGGCTCCCTCGGCCAGGAAAGCGAGTTGAGCGCCACAACCCCAGAGTCATTTGTGACTGGACCTAACGGCCAGGGGTACCTTTACCTTTACCTATCTGCAACCAGAGTTTTGATTTGAAGGCGGTTTGGAACAACTAGGGCTCCGCTTCAGAAATGTTCCACTGGCAAGGCTCAGTTGAGGGCAGATACAGCCAGGGAAGGGGGGCAATCTCAGGTTCAGGAACTGAAAAGGCTTCTATGGGGGAAACCAGCTCATGTATGCTGCCAGTGGGGAAACAAAAAAATGGTGCTATACAATGCCCCCTCCACAATTACCGCGTCAATCATTTGATGAGCACAGTAAGTAATAATGCCTCTTTCCCCACTCTGGTTGGAGATTTTTTAAAAAGAGAATAATTAAATCTCTATACTATATCCTTCATCCTAGAATTACAGTGCAGTTTTTAATATAAAAATACATAACATAGTAACAAATGAAAACAATACCCTCCAAGTACCCAGTTTTTAAAAAGCCTGTTTTTGCCTGGCGGCTAACGATTTGCAATGAAGGCGCCATGGAAAAGGCCCTTTCCCGCGTTGCCACCTTGTGGAGGAGGCGCATGGAAAGATCTGTAGAGACCAGCTGGAGGAAGGAGGCGTGCACAAACAGACCCAGAAGGCTGGCCAAGGGTGCATGCAGTCCTCACTCTTAAAAAAGGTTAACCACCTCTGGGCTAGAGCAACATTCAAAGCAACTTGGTCTGTGGACGGAGGCCTCCCCTTTGATGTGCCTGGTGATGGACATTCTTATTTGTCCAATTTAGGAACGTGACTCCAGTCACCTTGATCATGGTTTTATCTGTTATGCTGAATTGTACCCCTATGCTGATTCTGCTTTATTTCTGTAGAATTGTGTATATGCACAATCATTTCTCTGCACATGGAGCTTGAAAGGGGCCATCAAGAGTTGTCACTATCAGATCCCACATGTGTTGAGCACAGAAACATGGGCAAGGGTGTAACTGTGGGATCAGTGTTTTTGTCTGGGGGTGGGGTGGGCAGATGAGCTGCTCAGACAGAGCCCCAGATGTTTTCAAGAGAAAGAAGTCAGCTCTGCCTCAGCATTGACTCCCACCAAGGTCTCTGTGCAGAAGCACCTAAAGAGAGCCAAAAGATGACCCACCAACAGGGATGTCAAAATGCCAACGGCTGGGAGAGTCAAAAGAAGCAGAACCCCAGGCACAAAAATGGCTGGACACATGGCAGTTCCTCACCTGAGTCTTATTGTAGACTGAACCACTAATATCAGGCACACCTGTGTTACTTGAGGTCACAGAAACACCTGAGGAGGGGGGGTGGAGGGAGGGAAGGAAAAGAGAGAACAATGAGTTACCAAAACTGTCAAAGGCAATGGGATTTCTCAAGCCTCACAGCTGATGTCGGTGGCGGACTTTGGGCTCTCAAGCATTGCGGTGCCCTGTGCAATGTGAAAATTTGCAAACACGCTCCGTTCTACAGCATAGTTGTGGCGTCCCCTGCAGTTTGTACTGCCCAAAAACTGTCTCTGGTGATATTCACCCTTCTTTGGAGCACTGAGCTCGGTTCTTCCTCCCAAACCCCAGAAGGATCTGCTGCTCTTTCAAGCTGCAATTAAAATATATGTTGACAGACTCATGGAAGGCAGCTGCTAGCTGTGGCAGCAAAATGCAACTGCCAAGATGGGAGGCAAGACTTGTTTCATGAGGGGAGGAGAGAATCCACACGTGGACTGAGCCCTCCAAACCACTGGCAAAGGATGACACGGTTTTGCATAAAGTTTGCATGTGCCCTGTCATGTGCATATTTGTGTCTTCTGCAGGAGGAGAGGAGGGTAAAATAAAATGTCAGTGGCCATGCACGTAATAAAATGTCTCTCAGCAGCCATGGACAGGAGCACACAATGGCCATTCAGCTCCCACGTCCTGCTTGCAGGGGGTGGGAGTAGTCTTCCTCAACCCTTTGTTCTGGCCAGGCATGCTGAGGTTTGTTTAATCTTGCAACACTTAGTTGAGAAAAGATAAAGTGCATCTCTTCCGCCTGGAACTGGAGAAAGCTCTCTGAATGGGAACTACAAAACAATGCCTACATGTAATTATTTCAAAAACTAAGACTGTAATTACAAATAGGTAGCCGTGTTGGTCTGCCATAGTCAAAAAAATTCCTTCCAGTAGCACCTTAAAGACCAACTAAGTTAGTTCTTGGTATGAGCTTTCATGTGCATGTAAGACTGTAAGTCATTCAAAGGGCTTCCCCCAGTGGCCGACTATCGAAATTTCAGTGAGAGGTGAAGCCAAAAGATGCTAGTCTTTCAACAGAGCCGATTTAAAGTTTCTGCAATCAGGCTCCCTCTACAGCTTGACAAACGGTGGCTGCAGATGACAGCTGATGGGGGAGCCTGATGGAAAATTAAGTAATGTGCGTAAAAATCCCTGCTCTGGGTCTTCTGATGCAACAGAGGGAGAGAAGGCACCTACATCAACGGCTACATTACCTTTTCCTGGTCCACTGCCAGAGGATTTGTTTTGTGCTTGCGCCGACCCAGCGTATCCCCCTTTGCTGTAATCTCCAGCTGCCGTCCCCTGCGTCAGGTCATCATAGCCTGGAGGAAAACACAAGAAGTGGGATGTGTTGATTCCTGGCAGGACCACATCTGTGCCTAAAGTACAATCACATCTTGTGCAGGCGTTGCTTTCTGGTGGCTCTGAGATAAGCCAAGCCTTAGGTAAAGGTAAAAGGACCCCTGACCATTAGGTCCAGTCGTGGCCGACTCTGGGGTTGCGGCGCTTATTTCGCTTTACTGGCCGAGGGAGCTGGCATACAGCTTCTGGGTCATGTGGCCAGCATGACTAAGCCGCTTCTGGCGAACCAGAGCAGCGCACGGAAACACCGTTTACCTTCCCGCTGGAGCGGTACCTATTTATCTCCTTGCACTTTGATGTACTTTCGAACTGCTAGGTTGGCAGAAGCAGGGACCGAGCAACAGGAGCTCACCCCGTCGTGGGGATTTGAACTGCTGACCATCTGATCGGCAAGTCCTAGGCTCTGTGGTTTAACCCACAGCGCCACCCGCGTCCCTCAGCCAAGCCTTAATCTGCCTCTACAGCCCAGGATGCTACCGCTGACTTGAATGGAATAGTGGTCTTGGTTTCAAAAGGCTTCCCATGAGCAGAGATGACTTCCCCACTTACACCACACGTCTCCGCCATCTTTCAATGGCTTGGAACTACAACTCCCATCAGTCCCATCTGGTGTGGCCAACGGTCAGGGAGGATGGGAGCTGAAGTTCAAAATATCTGGAAGATACTGGGTTGTGGGGAACTGTGAGGGACTTGGAGCCAAGCATTTCTGAGCTGGAAAAATAAAGAAGCCTTCCCTCCAAATGCCTAAATAAGGAACTCTGGTTTCGTAGAAGCCTCCTGCCTCCCTTCACCCCACACTATGCTTTCAAGAGCAGCAGGGCATCACAACAAACTCTTATGGGGCTCCTTCCCACCAACTTCATGGAGTTTTTATAGAAGTCTCCAAAGTCTTGCATCCCAGAGGGGGGTGGGAGCGGCAGCATCTCATTCCGGGGGGTCCTCTCCCCATAACTAAGAGAAGCAGCATTAGAAAGAGACAGCAAGTCCAGTTGCTGTTTTGTGCCTGCTCTGCACATTCCAGAGAACTGACAGCCTATGCTCCCCTGTTACCTGCTCCGTAGCTGTGCTGACCGTAGCCGGTCGCCTGCTGGAAGGGTGTCGTGGCCGTGTTCAAGCTGACACTATGCTGCTTGGCCGACGCTGGCGGGACCTGGAAGAAGGCAGATAAAGGAGTCAAGTGGCGGCAGCTGAAAGCCTTGACTGCCACCTGGTGGGCATGTCAAAGAGGCACCTCTATTTTCAAGGGGCCGTGCAGCTTGGCTAAGGAACAGGGAGCAGGAGAGCTCACCACAGGCAGGAAAGCAGAGAACACATGGGAGGAGACCAAGTGCCCAGCCGGCAGCTCCCAACTGCACTGGACCCTCAGGTTATGTACCTCTCTGGATACGTAATATTCGAGTTGCGAAAGCAGCAAACCCGGAAGATTTTTCCGCAAGCCCAGAAGCGCACTGCGCACAATGTGCATGCGCAGAAGCACTCTATCGCGCTGTGTGTGCATGCAGAAGTGGCACCTCTGGTTACGGATTTTTCAGGGTGTGCACGGACCCCCGGAATGAATTAAATTCGTATCCAGAGGGTCCACTGTATGCCTAAAGGGCACTGAGCTAAGGAGCAGCACAGGTAAGAGCTGTTCAACTGTGAAACAGTCTCCCTTGGAAGGTGGTGGACTCTCCTTTCTTGGAGGTTTCAAAGCAGAGGTTAGATGGCCATCTGCTTTAGCCGAGATCCTTGCATTGCAGCAGGTTGGACTAGAGGACACTTAGAATCACTGAGTTTTAGTGCTGGAAAAGGACCCCATGAAGTATCACCAATGTCTGTTTGATCTGATCTCTGTGCTGACATGCTTTGCTAACCAGTTTGCAACAGGGAAAGAACACACAAGGTGGGTGCACTAATCTTTCTGGATCCGACTCGGAAATATATTTGGCCTGATAAATGGTGTGAACCGTTATCATGGTGGTAGTATGGAGCTTGATGTCTCCCCACCCAAACCCTAAGAATTAAAATCAAGAGCTTGTTGGAGATTCTGCAAGATCCACCCTTTTTTTTCTCCTGGACCTAGTAACATCCAGCAAAAGTTATTATTCCCACCTTCGGTTCCACCTTCCCACCGCAAATAAAACTGACGTAGCATTTTATGCACCTGGGTTGATGTGCTTTCTTAATCTGTGTCCTGACAAATATAAGGTACCTAATCTGGAGTGCACAAAATCCATAAAATTAAAGGGTCTGTGCAAGAGCTATCTCTCCTGAACTGGTGCTTTATTTTTCTGTAGCAGCAAAACTCAGTTCTTTCCTGAGTCTGTAGTTCATTTGCTTATTTTCAGTCTAGTGGTTCCCAATCTCCCACCCACCCAAGGACCACTTAACGATTTTCCTGCCTGTTTAGGAACTGTAATATGCTCTGCTAAATGCATCATGATTTTGAATTGTACTTTTTATTGCTTCTTTTGTTTCTTATATTGTACTTTATCATATTACAATTTGAATTCCATTAAATTCGAGAGAATTCAAACTTCAAGTGCTCTTCGCAGGCATTTCAGGGCCTTCCCACTCGCTTCTAGCTCATTCTAGACCTCCTCAGGCATGCTCATCCAGCACTTCCTGAGACCTGTCCTCTACAAAAACCGTCCTGTGACATACTGTCCCATCTCCCGACATTCTCGTCTTCAAATGGCAGGCTCTGGAGATGCACCATGAATTACAGCTTCTCACACCAGTGGCAACAACACCATTTCAATTGCTGCTGCTGTTAAAAAATTGGGGGGCTTTTTGGGGAGGGGAGGTGGAAAGAAGGCGTACAGTGGGGGGGAAACCCCCAAAATACCCTAAAGTGAATTTCATGCTTCAGTCTGAGGTGTGAGGCAATTCCCAGGCTTGAAAAAGCTGACCAACTGCCCCGCTTTTCTGGCTGAAATATACATGCTTGGGTTCTCACAGCACAGATGGCAATGCCTTTTTGCAAGCCATGCCAGGTCACCTCTCTTGGCAGGGACATTTCCCCACAAATGTAGGCAATCTAGGCAAACAGGAATCATAGGATCACAGAATCATAGAGTTGGAAGGGACCCTGAGGGTCATCGGGCCCAATCCTCTGCAAGGCAGGAATGAGACACCAGCAAATCCCTTGGCCAAAGGTGACCACAGAACAAAGAGCCCCAGGAGACCACAGGACTTCTTTGACCAGGGGACCATGTGAATCCTTGCATGCCAAACATGAAGCCATCCCATCCTCAGAGCTTTCCTCGGAGAAAACTTTACAGGGTGAACTGTCACAAAGCCCAACATGGTGCCTCTCAAATCACACTGCCACAGAGGATGTGGTTTTGTACACCCACACGCTCTGACGAAATCCCTCTTTGCTCTGCAAAGTCTGTTCACCCACCCTGTGGAATCCCCAAGGCACCATTTCAGAGGAATCCAAGCCAAAGCTGAGGCGCAACCCCTTCCGACCCCCCCTGTGACTTACAAACATCGTGGGCCCATACTGGAATGCGCTGGGGACTCCTGGCACGCCGGCATAATAGGGCAGCCCAGTGTAGCTGTACCCGGGGGGCAGGGCGGGGTTGAGGAAGGGCTGCTGAGCCGTGTGGTGAGTCTGCGCCTGGTTCTGCTGAGCCTGGGCGAGAGTGGTGGCCGGAGCAGGCGAGGCAGCATCTCCCCGACCAAATTTTGTTACATCACCTGGGAAGAAAAAGAAAAAGCCCCATTGGGAGATCGGGTGGCTGTCTAAACTCAAGGATCTAGGCAGACCTAGAGGCCACCAGAGGACCTTACAGAGGGGTGAAGCCCAAATCCTTCCGCTTTCATAAATTTAGCAATACTGAACTGCATTTATAGAACAGGTGAGTTTTGTTAAGTGTACACATCTTATACTCAACCCTCAATTCATCTTAGTGCTGCAGCCAAGCAGGATCAAGCCCAGAGATCTACACCCTCCCACCAGATGTGAAAGAGAACAACAACTACCAGGCTTTTAGGAGACATCTGAAGGCAGCCCTGTTTAGGGAAGCTTTTAATGTTTGATGTATTTTAATATTCTTTTGGAAGCCACCCAGAGTGGCTGGGGAAGCCCAGCCAGATGGGCAGGGTATAAATAATAAAATAATAATAATAATAATTATTATTATTTATTCCTAACGCTGGCCAGAAAGATACCGTGAATCTGCCCTGAGATCTTTTGATGAAGGGCGGTATATACATTTAATTAATTAATTAATGCTTCCACCAAGCTCACAAGCATGTCCCTCCCCACCCCCATGAAAGTAAACGTCCATATTAAGTCATAGGTCTGGCAGCATGAATTCTGCAGGTGCATACATACTTTTATTCCTAAAAGATGGAACCAGCAAACCTGGAAGCCACAATGAGCAAAGCACCACCTTCTTCACTTGGCACAGGCAACGTTTTGGGATCCAGACTCACCTGAGTAAGGGTTGTTAGCAAGGCTCCCCTCTCTGCCCGTTAAGGTTGCTGGAGCAGGGAATGTAATTCCGTAGTAATCCTGAGGAGAAACCAACATCAGCAATGTTTAGATTCACAGTGAAGCCAGCTAGGATCTCTCTGCACAGCCTTTTGTTCAGTGTTACTGCCAGAGCACTTTGCAAGGAAAATAAACAAGTGTCCTTAACGTGCATCTTGCCCCACATGGGGCTACTCCTAAGCAGACATTTCTTTGAACACGGCCAAAGTGCCTTTTCCACCAAGGCACAAACAATGCACCAATCAAGGGTTAAGAAACAAGAACAGCAACACACTTATTGGAAAGATTCATAGAAGTTTTGTGGGCTTCTCCAGGGCGCAGAGAAAATGTAATATACATACTATGCTATACATTATACAAAATGATCTATATCTATCTATATGCAGAGAGAGATAAATATGTGTATGCATAATAATGTACAGGGTTGTTTTTCTGTGAATAATTAGCATATAGAAATCATCAGCAACAGCAGCAAAAAAGAAAATATAAATATGCTGTTCCAGTCCTTACACTGTTTTCAGCAAGGTATGTAGATATTTTCCTGTGTCTTATTACATCCGTGCATAATGAAAATCTCCACTATTCAATAAATAATTAGATTCCTTGCCTTCTCTCACTTTCACAATAATTTTCTCATGGGCACCAGCTCTCCCAGACAGTTATCATTCATCCTTCTAACATGGGAATTTGTCATGCCCCCCCTCCCCGAATTTTAGCACATTGCCACATGGGTACCGGTATACTTTTCATTTGCTACTTCTTGTTTCTCTACTTCTATAATTCATCTTTCAAGTTCTGTTACTTCTCTTAAAGAGTTATGATTCCTAGACAGTTAGTGATATGTCCAACCCAAAAATATTGCAAGAAGATGGACTCCTTTTTATTTTATTTTTTAATCCCCATGCCTCTGTCTCTCTGGCTGCAGCAGCAAAACACTTTGAGGAGCGACACATCTCAACTCAGCCCACACCTTCTGTGCCCATATTGGGAGCAGGCCTGCCTGTTTTTTGGTTCCGGCCAATATTACTTTCGATATCTCAGCTGGATTTCCCCTTGCCGTTTTCTGGTTTCAAAAAGAGAGAAGGATGGCTCGCAGCCAAGGAAGTAAGGATGGGGACACAGCTTCAACCCACAGCAATACAGAACGGCTTCATAATTGTTTGCCTAAAGCTCCTTTAACACACACTTTGACTGCGGGGGGGGGGGGAGATTTCAGAAGACTGGACGTAAACCGAAAGAACCCGGCATTAGCCCTTTTCTACAAGTCACAAGACGACTTCGGCATTTATTTAACAATTAGAACGTTCCTTTCTGGCTCATCTAAATGTGCCACTTTCGTAGTTTTACCACGGTTGGGTTTTTCGGTTTCTTGGCAGATCACCCGAACACGATGCAACGGGTAACAGAAGACAACAAAAACTTTTTTAAAAAACGTCGCTGGTGCAAAAAGTCATCCAGATGTCTGCACTGTTTGTGTTTAAATCCTACATTTTGATACTGAAATGATGCAATCATGTTTGAGGGGATTTCTTTTTTTTTTTGGAGGGGAAGTACCCATGAGCTCTCCAAACTGAAACTGACAATTGCAATATGCTCCCAGGAGCGGCTACAAAAATGCCCGCGAGACTAATCCTCCCTAGCCAAAATTTCGATTTCTGGTTCCTCTTCTGCACCTGAATGGGCTGCCCTCACCACCCCTTTCTTCTCGATTTGGGGTTCACAGCCTCTTGTAACTTCCAGAGCAGGCTAGCTGGGCTTTGACCTATCTGCCCTGAGCCCTTGAGAACATGTAAACATGTCCAGTGACTCAATGACTCATGAGATGACCAAGGGCTGGTCTCCTGCTTCTTCCGTTTCAGACTTGCTAGCGACCCTGGCTTTATTCACTGCCCATACAACAGGTAAGATACCTGGCTCACGCATTTAAGAAAGCCACCCCAAGTATTTGAGTGTCACCATCACCGATGTCACCACAGAGTTGGAAGGGACCCCCAAGAGTCATCTAGTCCAACCCCTTGGAATGCAGGAATCTTTAGCCCAGAGTGGGACTCGAACCCCTTACCCTGAGATTAAGCATCGAAGGCTCTGAATACATGGGACACTTAGTCGCCTTTGTGTCTCTCTCTGTTTGCAGTTAGATCAGGTGTCAGCAAACTTTTTCAGCAGGGGGCCGGTCCACTGTCCCTCAAACCTTGTGGGGGGGCCGGACTATATTTTTTTGGGGGGGGGGGAATGAACGAATTCTTATGTCCCACGGAGATGCATTTTAAATAAAAGGACACATTCTACTCATGTAAAAACACGCTGATTCCTGGACCGTCTGCAAGCTGGATTTAGAAGGCAATTGGGCCAGATCCGGCCCCCGGGCCTTAGTTTGCCTACTCATGAGTTAGATGGATTCATTCGTGGGGAAGTCTGTTTGTGTGTGCCCAACACACATGGAGGAGTAAAGGATCCTGCATTAAGGAAGGGGTGGAGTAGACGATCTTTGGCAGCCCTCTCCTCCCTAACAGCCTCCTCTTGAACCCCTTTATTTATTTCAGCTTCCATGTGCAAATGCTGCATATGAACAAAATACACCAGGCATGGGAAGTGGGATTCAGCCTTCATGGGCAGCGGAGGAAGGCAGGGGCAGAAGGCTGTGCGAAGGTGCAATGCAAAAAAGGGGAAAGCAGCGGCAAATGCGCCGCTGGCCAGGAGGGCGCAGCAGCCAGATGGACACAATACATGTGCCTTTTATGCGCAAGGCTCATCTCCTGGCGCCTCTGCTTAAAAGGAACAGGATAGTAATAACCTTGGAGAGCCGCTAACCAGTCAAGAATGGTAAGCAATGGTGAGGGGGAAGCTGCCAGAGCAGAGGCCCAACTCTGTGAAGAGGCGGCGTCAAAATGTTCGGTGACTGGTGGATGCAAAGGCCAAGGAACAAGGTTTTGTGATATCTACTAGCTAAAGGCCTGTCAGGTATGAGAGGCGAGGGCAGGAGAGTTCAAATTCTTTCTCCTCCCTGCCACATTCCTGCTTCTCTCCCCCCCCCTTCCCAGCTCCCACTAAGCCATAAATTTCAGGGGCTACTACCTGCCTCCCCCCCTTCCTGCCCACTTCCACTAGCAGCCCCCAAACCCACCCTGCTTCCAAGCTATGCCCACAGAGGCACCAACGCGCCTTTGCCCAGTCCAGTGGTTCCCAAAGTGGGGGTCAGTGGGAGCACCTGGGGGTGCTAAGAGTCGAGGGGGAGGAGGAGCGGGCAGGAACTGGAGGTTGAAATAACCATCAAGACTTAGAAAAGCTGATTACCACCGAATCAAGTTCATCCAAGCTGCTGAATTAATTAAATTATTGAGCTTTACTTGGGAAAATGTGCCATTTATTGTTAATGCTTTGAATTTCATTGTGTTATTATCTTAGTGGGCCATGCAATCCACTCTTCTGACTCATGCTTTTTAATTGGGTAGGAGGTCTTCTCCTTGCCTCAGAATTTTACTCATTTCCCTCTCCCACGCTGTGAACCAACTGCTGTCTCCCTCCCCACAAACTAACTACTCCCAAAACATTTTCCTTTTCTTCCCGGACAATTTTATAACCACCTTCAAACCACATCTGATATATAGGCTTAGAAGCCTCACCTCCACCCCACAAAACAAACCAACCAACAAACCACTGAAATCCCATCCAGAATTTGCAGCTTTCCCCTCTCTTCCTGATTTATTTGTACACTCAGGGTCTCTCTCTCCCCCTTTCTCCCTCTGGTTCAGCTAAGAGTCTTCCCCTGCCCTCGCCTCTCTTTTCCTTACTCAGTTCCACCACATTGTAGCTGCCTCACATCTTTTCTCCATGCCTTTTGAAGCTGTTAAGACTGAATGACTAGCTCCAACCCTCCAATGCTTGCATTACATTAATGCACGCTGTTCATAAGATCTTTTTATTAAATACATTGCTTGAATTGAGGTGTACTCCTTCCTTAACACCACACAACCTTTAGTGATTATTTCCAGACATGCTGCCAAGGTCTCAATGGCATAGAAAGAGGGGAATGATATGCTGGGGTTGAAGACTTGCATGCAAAAAGCATGCTTTTATTTATTTATTTGATTTTTATCCTGCCTTTACGCCTAAAGATGTGCAGGGTGGCAAACCAGAAAACAATACAGTGGTGCCCCACAAGACGAATGCCTCGCAAGACGAAAAACTCGCTAGACGAAAGGGTTTTGCGGTTTTTCAGCTGCTTCACAAGACGAATTTCCCGAAAACGAAAACGTCTTGCATTTTTTGCAAGCTTGTTTCCTTTTTCTTAACGCCGTTAATACAGTTGCGACTTGACTTCGAGGAGCAACTCATAGAACGCGGCGTGGTAGCCTTTTTTGAGGTTTTTGGTGATTTTTGAAGCTTTTCCAAAACTTTTCCGACACCGTGCTTCGCAAGACGAAAAATTCGCTAGACGAAAAAACTCGCGGAACGAATTAATTTCGTCTTGCGAGGCACCACTGTAAAAAGGAAGGGTTTTTAAAACATTTAAAGAAATAAGTCAGTATGCCTTATAAACCAGTAGCCTTCATATTTTGTGCACACCAAATTTCAGCTTTATAGGTGATTTTGGGAGACGCCTACCTAATGAGGGTCATGAGACCCCCATTTTCAACAAGAGGTTCACAAATCAGATTTTCTTTCCAGCGGGTAGGGTGGCCTGGGATGGCGTACATGCCAGCCTCCACGGCTCTGAGGAGTGTATTTGGTATACAAATTAGGCAAACAAATAGCCCTGTGGTCTTCCTGAAATTTGAGGAGTGGGGAGGAGGAAATCGTGTAAACTATATCCTGGGTTACCAGAGAAGAAGAAAAAACTGCCTTAAGGACCCACCACAGGCCAGCTCCTTAGATTCAGTTGCATGGCTGAACAGGCAAGTGGAAAGTGAAAATGAAACCTGGAAAACCCAAATGATGAAAGGAAAGCTGTCCTGCAGGATAAATAGAAGATGCAGGGGGATCAGCCCATAGTCAAAGATGTATCGCAAGTGGATAAGTTACGTGAGCCCCAGCAGAAACTGCCTGAGAACCACCATGAAAATCGAAACGCGTGGGCATGCGGGGCTCGTTTGCCTGGTGCTCCTGTCTTCTGTTCAAGTCTCAGTGCTGGACTGCAACTTTCTGAAACACCGGCAAAAAGTATTTAATCTGCAGAGCCTGGAGCTGTGGCGAGAGATGAGCACAACGTTCTCTCCAGAGTGCCTGAAGAAATCAACCACGTTCAACTTTCCTACAAAGATCCTGGAAATACGCGAGTCGCAAGCTGCCACGGAAGCAATCTACGAAATTCTCCGTGGGTTCTTTAACATCTTGAGCAATGATTCACTGAAGACTGTCTGGAAGGCGACACAAAGAGAGAGGTGAGTTTCTGCTCTCCCTGATGCAGGAGTGGGTGGTAAGGGTTGGGATAGGATGGGGCAGCAGAAAGAGAGATTTGTGTCTGCTCCCTCTCTTCAAACTCTGCCACGCTTTTATTGCAGGTCTCTCCAGATGCTGCACGCGCAAACCGAAGTCCTCAAGAGTTGCCTCGGAGGAAAAAAATCTACACCGGGGAAGTTAGAGGAACGGAGAAACAAGCTGGTGCTGAAGAAGTATTTTCGAAGGATCAGAACTTTTCTCAGAGGGAACGGAGGCAGCACCTGCTGCTGGGAGAGCCTGCAACAGGAGGTCCAAGCAGGACTCATGTACGTTGACATACTGACAAAGAGAATGAGGAGGTAGCAAACCTCTGCAACCATCGCTCGAGGAACCGTCGGAGCGGAGAAATGACAAACTGACAGTGAATATTTGTGAAACATTCGCAGAGACAAATTAAGGAAGCTACAAGCCACCTCACTGAAATTGCCAAAGAAATGGGAAGAGCTAAAGGGGCTTTATTATATTGAATGTACAGACTTTGCATAGGTGTTTTATTTTTTTATGAAGCTTGATATGTGTTATTTATTTATTTATTTGATGTGATGCAGATTTATGTATTTTTTGTTAATTTTATATTAAAACAATTTTAAGTATTTAATTGTTTATTTATTGCATCTTTCTTCACTTTCTAGAAAAAAAGTATTGAAGTGACGTACAAAACATGTATAAAACAAAGAGCTTCTGAATCCCTTAAAACTACTTAGACCAAAACACAACAAAGATGTCTTTATTTATAAGGTAGGTTAGTTAGTTAGTTATTAAAGTCTGCTATACAGTGGTACCTTGGTTCTCAAACTTAATCCGTTTTGGAAGTCCGTTCCAAAACCAAAGCGTTCCAAAACCAAGGCACACTTTCCCATAGAAAGTAATGTAAAATGGATTAATTCGTTCCAGACTTTTAAAAACAACCCCTGAAACAGTAATTTAACATGAATTTTACTATCTAACGAGACCATTGATCCATAAAATGAAAGCAATAAACAATGTACTGCAGTCACACAATCAATCAACCAGTAGTTGAACTGGGTTCCACACAGTCACACACAAAAAAAAGAACCACAAAAACGCAAAATAAATAGCAAAACCAGACAGACCTCAGTGTAATGCTCAAAACGGAAACGTTAACACTCAAAACGGAGCACGTTCGGCTACCAAAAGAAGTTCACAAACCATAACACTTACTTCCAGGTTTGCAGTGTTTGGGTTCTAAGTTGTTTGAGTACCAAGGCGTTTGAGAACCAAGGTACCACTGTATAGTGCTCCAGGCAGGTTTCTACACAAGTTTTAGATCAGATGGTCCTTTTTAAAATAAGGACAGAAACTGATAGGGCAAAAACCTGCAAATAATACAACCACCATAAAACACTAAGAAAACCGACAGCCTCAAACACATGAACTGACACATTACAGAACCTGGCATTTTATTTGCAAATCGAAATGTCTTCACTTGCTGGAAGACAAATATGGGGTGGGTTAATACAAGCAGCCTCTCCAGTCTAACCACAATGAAGGAAGGAAGGAAGGAGGCTTCTCTCAATGATTTGAGTGCAGCAGAAGGCACTTTGGGAGAAGGGGCTCCAGGAAGTGTGTAGGATCCGAGGGGCTTTCACTGGTTCCTTGGGTTGTGTCCAGAAACTCACAGGCAGTCAATGCACTTGGGCAAGTCTCTCTTTCACAAACCAGCAAGCAAAATTAACACTATGAATTCACAGAAGTTTCCAAGCCATCTTCACGGGTAGACCCGGTTAAGGATGCTACAATACTGTAATGTACAGTGGTGCCCTGCAAGACGAATGCCTCGCAAGACAAAAAACTCGCTAGACGAAAGAGTTTTCCGTTTTTTGAGTCATTCCGCAAGACGAATTTTCCTATGGGCTTGCTTCGCAAGACGAAACGTCTTGCGAGTTCTTGCGAGTTTGTTTCCTTTTTCTTAAAGCCGCTAAGCTGCTAATAGCCGCTAATAGCCGTGCTTCGCAAGACGAAAAAACCGCAAGACGAAGAGACTCGCGGAATGGATTAATTTCGTCTTGCGAGGCACCACTGTAACTAGGCAGGTAACAAGAATACAGTGGTACCTTGGGATGCGAACAGGATCTGTTCCAGAGCCCCGTTCACATCCTGAATAGAACGTAAGACATGACTGCGCGTGTCACGTTTCGCCACTTCCGCGCATGTGCGTGATGTCATTTTGACCGTCTGCGCATGCGCAAGCGGCGAAACCCGGAAGTAACGCGCTGGCCACATGACCCGGAAGTTGTACGCCGGCTCCCTCGGCCAATAAAGTGATGAGCGCCGCAACCCCAGAGTCGGTCACAACTGGACCTAATGGTCAGGGATACCTTTAACTTTTATGACTGTAGTAACAAGGTCGTGATTGCAGCTTTTCTTTCCAACCAAAGCTAGTAAACGACACTCCCAGGTTCTTCCACCAACTGTGAATTAAATAGCACAAGAGTGCCCCTAAACTTCGAACATCATTTTGAGGGCGAGGGTGATAAAGAGGAGAACCTTGTACAGAATATCACCCCCAACCCAAATTCCCCAGACCCGTTGGCCATCAACCACTTTGTCCTGGCAGGATTCATTTTACTGATCCTCAGCCAGCCCATAAGAACAGTCAAGCATTCATTCAAAAGAAACCAACTGCTACTCCTGGATCAGATGCAAATACTAAACAGAGTTGGGCATGTGTTTGCTGGCGACAAAATCAATTTGGCTGGCTGCACCTTCTGGCTACTCAAAGATATTAAACAGTGTGAGCACAAGATAGAACTTTGTGAACCAATATTTCAGAGAATGGCAGCAGCCAACCAATACCACCCTGTGAAGGACTGTTGAAGAATGTGCCCTCAACTCCAGGAAAGAAAATCTATCCATCTGTTGAGGTCAGAAGGGATCGATGATCACTTACGAGAAAATCCCCACCAGGAGTGACCCTCTCCCCCATCAATCTCAAGACCAATACTGCCCCTCCAAGGCTACTCCATTCTTTTGCCAAACCTTGGCGTGAACCTCAGCCGATGCAGTTCTAGGACAGCGGTTCCCCCCCAAAATTCAGCCCACCCAGCCTCTAAAAAGCATGGTTCAGAATAGCAGTTTCCATGACCCACTAAGGAAGATAACCGCCCAATAAAATTCAAAGCAGCAGCAACTCATTGCACGTTTACTCAAAATCCAATTAAAACTCTCATTAATTCAAGAAAATTGATGAACTTGATCTGGTGATATCAGCTTTTCAAAGTCTGATAGTCATTTACACCTCCAGCACCCCATCTAAGTGCCACCATTGTGAGTTGCTTAACTCCTACACAGTGCAGAGACAAAAGAGGCTTCTTCAAAACAGGGAGCATCACGGTCTCTTCCCAGGAGGCTGGTCATGCCACAAGATACTATATAACAGCCTTTCTCAACCTGTGGGTCCCCAGATGTTGTTGGACTACAACTCCCATCACCCCTAGCTAGCAAGGCCGGAGCTCAGGGATGATGGGAGTTGTAGTCAAACAACATCTGGGGACCCACAGGTTGAGAACCGCTGCTATATAATGTTGCAGCATGAGTATGTCAACAAAATCCCGTCCTGGATTAACCCTCCTTTTCCCACAACACTTAGCAGGTTTCTCCAACCCAGTCCCTCCAGATATTTGGTCTACAACTCCCATCAGCCCCAGACAGCATGGGCAATGGTCAGGGACAATGGGAGATTTAGTCCAAAATCTCTGGAGGGCAGCAGGTTCAACAACTGTAGGCTGCTGTAGGGCATAATGGAATCCAACAGGATACACAGGTCTCCAAAAGTAGGCGCATCACAGAGGGGCAATTTGTTTAAAATAAGCAAGCAAAGAAACAGAGACAGGCAGTTGCAGAGCAAATAAACACATCACAGTAAGACAGAATACACCTCAGAGCCCATGAACATTTCACTACTCTATGACCAGTGTAAACCTCAAAAAAATGAAACCAGCTCAGTTACAGCTTGAAAAAACCAACAGCACAGGAAATTCTACTTACCACAGGCAGCCTGGACTGCAGCATTTGGAGATCATCATAACCATAAATCTGCTTGAAGACAGAGAGGAGGAGGAGGAGGGAGAAAATACAGAAAGAAGTTGTAAGGCAGCACTCCCAGGGAACCACTTCGATTGGCAAATTCTCAATCCAGGCTCATAAAGCAAGCAGCATTTTAAAACCACCAGGTTTTTGTTATGTCAAATGCCATGCTGGCTGAACAGCATCCTTTGGAGGAACTGCTGCACTTTTTGAAGGACAGAGTTTGCTTATTGCACTACCCTGTGAAGAACAGTAGCCTGGTGCTTTTGGCTAAATGAAAATGCAACCCGTAGGATTCAGCAGAAGCAGCATCACATTCTCAAGTGCCTAGCATTTATAGAGCTCATCCACACAGTCTTATTATAACGCACACAACAGCCCACCAAGGTAGGTCAGCATGGTTGTATTTCTGTTGTAGATTGGGGGAAGGGGTTCTCAGGCTGAGAGAATATTGCTTTGAAATGGGGAATGTGGAGTCCATCAACATCTAGAGAACTGCAACTCCCATCAGCTCCAGCCAATATGGGCAATGGTCAGGAATGTTTTGTTTTTTCCCCGGTGTGTGTGTGTGTGTATGTGTGTGTGTGTGTGGAGTGTTAGTCCAGCAGCATCAGACTGGTTTTCTAGCCCTGGCTTAAGGCCCTCTTAAGCTTTGCTGCAGTTAACTCTATAAGGGACAAAAAATGCAGGTACAGCCAGGATCAGACAATGCATTCTGAATAAACATACAATTTTCCTCACTTTCGCGCCGCCCCCCCAATCAATTCCTGTATTGGACTTTTAACTTGTGGCTGTCAAAAGAAAGAGCGAGCCTACAGTGAAACCAAGACTTCTACCTTCCTCCCAACATCAGTTCCAAGGCTATGGCTTGAAAGCAAAGCTATGTACTTCTAAGATGCTTGTGAATGACTTTGTGAGACAACTGTCAGGGGACAATTGACAGTAAGAGCTATTCCAACAGCGGAGCGGACTCATAGTGTTGCAGATTTGGAAGGGGCCTCAAGGATCATTGAGCCCCATCCTCTGCAATGCAGGAATCTCAACTAAAGCATTCCTGACCACCCTTTCCTTGGAGGCTTTTAAGCAGAGGTTGGATGGCCCTCTGTCATGGATGCTTTAGCTGAGATCCCTGCATTGCAGAGGATGGGGCTCAATGAACCTCAGTATCCCTTCCAACTCTTGGTTCTATGAAACAAAAAGTCAGTTCAGAAACTGTTGCTATACTCCAGATTAGATGTTAAGTCAATTGAAATTCAGAGGTCAGAGGAATAAGGGCTCTTGCTGGCTGGGCCTGGCAGGAGTTGCAATCCAAAACATCTGGAAGGCCCCAGGCTTGCAAAATGGGTTATCTTTCAGGTTCAGGGTTGGCTCAGCTGTGCATGCAAACTAAGCAGTACAACTCTCATTATCATCTTTAGAAGTGAGCCACAGAACAAGTCAGTGGTTCACAGACAGCCCATTCTACACAACCTGGCTGGGACAGAGAGACAGACAGACAGACAGACAGAGACAGACAGACAGACACACACACACACACACACACACACACACACACACTGCCCCAGACGCCTGCAACATGGAGGTGGAAGCCAAGTTCACTGCGGGAGGCACAAGGAAACCGCTTACTGGGTAGGCTGGCAGAAGTCCTCCAGGTCCAACAATATACTGGTTATGTAACAAGGGTGGTACACCTTGGGGCAGGTTGGGGGGTGCTTTGCCTGCAGAACCAAAAGACATGTTTTTATATATAATATATAAAACAAAAATACCAACAAAAAAGGAAGAAAAAGAAAGAAAGAGAGAGGGACAAGTTTCGGGGTCTGAAATATGCTCTTTGGGCTCCTTCAGACGACGTGTTTACTCAGCATGCATCCTGATTTGCTTACATGGAGATAACTATATAGTCAGTTCTTACTATTCTCATCTTAGGGTGGGGTGGTTATACAGTATGTCAAAACAGCATTCATTCTGCATTCCTCCCAATTTGCTTGCGGGCTGTTTACACGTCTTCCTGTTTATCATTCATCTATCCAACATTTTTCAATGCGTTTCCAAACAGTAAGAGGTCCAGGTTCTGTTTGTTTGTTTTTTTTGTGGGGGCTTGTTGTGCTAGGATACCAGAGCACTTCAATCCACTTTAAATGAGCAAACCTAATGTTCCAGCAGGCGCCCGAATCTCTCCTGCAAAATACTGACAGTCTGGAGGCACCCTTTGACAAGCTTCAGTCACCGCTTATCATAGGAATCTGCCAACGGTCCATCTTGCTCAGCTTTGTCTACACTTCAGGCAGCAACTTCTTCAGGGTTCCAGGAAGGGGCTCCTTTAGGCTGCTGCCTCCACCTTACTCCCATACCCCTACCCCAGTTCTTCTGCCTCTTCCATCTTCCCACTGATGCCTTCTTCTGGACTGCAGCAGTCTCATTTCCTCATTTCCTCCCCATTCCTCAACTTCTTGTCTTTGTCCGGGGAGGTAAACTCTCTGCAACTGGAATTCTATACCGTGCAGTAGTTTAATTCTGAGACCAGCAGGCACGACAAGAAAAGTTATTAAGAAGAGGTTTTCTTTGCTAGCCAGCTTTTTACACTTCCTTGGTGGGGAGAAACAATAAGCTCTCTTGTCGGTTCCCTGAGCTTGTGATCTAAGCTCCCTCCAGACTAATCATGAGCTGTAATCAAGGTTTGTCCTATGATTTACAACTCAGGTTCTCCAGGAAAGCTAAACCACCAGACTGAGTTTGCACAATACAGTACATTAAGCCAAACCAAAGCTTTGCTCAGTGCAGTGCTGTGCTAGAACCACCAGGAACAATGTGGCTGTAATCTCCTCTCTGGGAACCCATATGCTCCCACGAAGCCATGGTTTGGCTGAACATGATGTGCAAAGCAGACCATTGTTTAAACTGCTTAGAGATGCACCCTCAGATGTTCTATTAAACTTAGCTAAGAAATATCAGTTCAATGCTACATTGGTAGAGCACAGTCTCCAGTGGGAGCGTGCTTATGCTTAAGAAGGGACAACTACTCAGGCAAAAGGATGCTAGAATCTTAAGATAGACTCTCACACCCATTTTCTATTCCTTTCGACATAGTAAAGTCTACCTACATCGACCCTGGTCACAAAACGTCTCCAAATATAGACTGGCTAAACTCTTGCCAGTGTTTGGAACCGCCCAACTGAGAACATTCCAATTTAGAAGGTCTTAATTTTTCCCCCACATTCCATTTCACTTTCCAGCACTTTGCAACTCTGTCCTGAAGGGGTCAGGAGAGCTAACTCTAAGGACAGAAAAAAAGGGCTCTTATCGTAGACAGTGTAAGCAGGAGGGCTCAGTCAGAAAAGTGCAGAACTCATAATTTTCTGGAAGTGACACAAGTCCTATCTGGGAAAGTGTTTAATATCCGAGGGTAGCTGCGAGGCAATTCAATATTTCTTAAACTGTTTTATTTAAACAACAAAGTGTTGGTAAATATTATCTGCCAAGTGTTTTAAGTGACAGGGCAGGATGTAAATTTAAGCCAAGCTTGCAACTGTCTGCCTCCAAACCAGGGAATGGGAAACCTGTGACGTTCCAGATGTTGTTGGACTACAACTTCCATGAGGCCCAGTCAACAAGGCCCACAGTCAGGGCTGGTGTGAGTTATAGTCCACAACAGTCAGTATAGCATGAGACTCTTAATCCCAGGTCTGTGGGTTTGATCCCCACATTGGATAAAAGATTCCGGCATTGCAGGGGGTTGGGCCAGATGACTGTCGTGGCCCCTTCCAATTCTACAATTCCATGCTTCTAACACCTGGAGGGCCACAGACTTCCCACTGCTAAATAATAAAGATTGACTCAGTCAAGCTAACTGCCAGCTCCCTTGATAATTTATGGTGTTTCCCATTCCTTGTGGAAACATTCAACTGAGACTTCTTAGTATGCAAGATCTGACTCCTTAAAGCCCAAGAATTTAAGGGCTATCGGCACAATCCTAACTATGCCTGCTTAGAAGTAATCCAGAGTGTCTTACTTCCAAGGCCAGGGTGGTTAGGACTGCAGCCTCTAAAGCTGTACAGTCAGTCCGCAACTGTCTCCTCTGACTGAAAGCAGCTTTCCAATGTCTTGGAGGATAGGAAGGTCTTTCCCAGCCCTGTCACTCAAGACACTTCAATGGGAAACGCCAGGAAAGATGATGAACCTTTGGGAGGCAATGCATGCACCTGAGAAACAAGCTGTACCCTCTCTCCCTGTAATACTTAGCACAAGAGACCATTAAGATCCCCTGGGATTGGTGAGGAAGTATTTCCTTGTCTCTTTTGCCAATGAACCCACCCACCGTTCCATTCCTGTTCTATGCACTCACAGGGAACAGGGCCTGCTGGAACACAAACAGAACCTACTTGGCTAGACAAAAAGGCTGGGGTGGAGATCAGGGGAACTTCTGTTAAAAGAATTGTGAAAATCATACCCACAAAAAATTACACATTTCGCTTTCCATGATTAAAATTTTCAGATAATTGGAAATGTTTTTGGCAAGGCTGAAAAACCTGACACTTTTCTGTTTTTCCTTACAACCAGTGGTGGGGGTGGGGAGATATATATATATGCAGGTTTTGGTGTCTTCGGGTGTCTTCCCGTGTAAGAGTCGGGGTGTCTGTGCGACGTTTCGACGAGGTCTCACTCGTCATCTTCAGGCTGGTGCTTTCGGCTTCTTGTTACTGGAACAGAGCAGAATCTGGTGTTTGAGTTCCTATAAATACTGTGGAGGGGTGTGGTGTATAGCCTCCAACGTTCTGGGCAGAGAGGAAGTTCCTAGATTAGTGTGCCTTTTCTTCTTTTGTTCCTTAATTACTTGAGGGATATCTTGAGTGATTTCATGAGTGATATTCTGAATACCACTGGGTGGGTCATTAAGTGTAGATTAGTTGCTAAATTAAGGAACTTAAATTAAGGAAAGTAATTAAGGAACAAAAGAAGAAAAGGCACACTAATCTAGGAACTTCCTCTCTGCCCAGAACGTTGGAGGCTATACACCACACCCCTCCACAGTATTTATAGGAACTCAAACACCAGATTCTGCTCTGTTCCAGTAACAAGAAGCCGAAAGCACCAGCCTGAAGATGACGAGTGAGACCTCGTCGAAACGTCGCACAGACACCCCGACTCTTACACGGGAAGACACCCGAAGACACCAAAACCTGCATTCCTGTACCCGTGAAAATCTACGAAAGCAAATATATATATATATATATAGACAAGGTAGCAAGTTAAATGCTTGGTAGCGGTTTCCCCCATCAAATATTCCCACGCGTTAAAAAGGCAGGCAACTTTTATTTTACAGGCCACTGTGCAAAGCATGCTGCAAAGGCGAAGTCTTTTGGAAAAGGCATAGAATCTCTCAACACAGTTTTTACGGCTGGACAAGAGGTGCTCAACAGGCAGACAAACGTCCTCTCTCGCTATATCCACACGATCGGTTAATATTGCGAACCTGAAGACACTAAGGGAGGTGCCCGCGTGGTGGGAGCCGGCAGAGAGACACTGGTCACATTCAGGCCAAGGCTGTTGGTAGAGTTGGCCATGCTGGAGACCGAAGAGGTGGTGGCCAAGGTTGAAGCAACGGAAAAGGTGGTGGAAGGCTGGAGCGCAGCAGAAGGCTGGAGCGCAGCGGAGTTCTCAACACTAGTGTGCTGGAAAGGAAAGACAAACGCACACACAAAGAAAGGGGGTTAAAGAGCAAGCAAAGGGGGCTGGCAGGCTGGAAAAAATGCTAAACTTTGTAAGCAAGCAGCATGGGAAGCTGGAGAGGGGGGTCTTGTACTGCCACCCGAAAATCACTCTTAAAGTTCTATAGTACATTCTCCAGTATACTATTATTATTAACTTACATTTCTATACCACCCTATATCACAGGGCAGTTATCAATATGAAAACATAAAAATACATACCATAATAACAAAACAAAACAATACACCCCCAATACACAGTTTAAAAGGCCATGGGCTGTTTAATTAGTCGCATTAGAAGAGAAATGTTTTTGTGTGGCACCTCAAGATATATAATGAAGGCGCCAGGCAAGCCTCCCTGGGAGAACATTCCACAAATGGGGAGCCACAGCAGAAAAGGCCCCTTCTTGTGTTGCCACCCAGCAGTTTGAATTGGGCCTGGAAACTAACTGGTAGCCAATGCAGTTGGGCCAGGATGGGCATCATATGCTCAAACCATCTTGCCCCAGTGCACAATCTAGACACTAACGTCTGCACCGGCTGAAGTTTCCAAACCACCTTCAGAAGCAACCCCATGCATAATGTGTTTCAGTAATCCAGAAAATAGACAACTGAAGTGAGGCTGTCCCTGTGCAGAAGGGGGCACAGCTGGGCCACTAGCTGAAGCTGATGGAAGGCACTCCATAACACTGAGGCCGCCTGAGCCTTAAGCAACAGCAAAGGACCCAGAAGTACCCCAAGCTATGTACACGCTCCTTCAGCGGGAGTGGTAACCCCACCAAGAGCACGCCACCTCCCAACCAGCCAGGGGAACTGATCACTAACAGTGCCTCAGTCTTTTTCAGTTTACTGGTTCTCATCCAGTCCATAACTGAGGCGAGACAATGGTCCAGCTCATTCACCTGCTCACCTGCAGATGCAAAGGAGAAGTAGAGCTGTGTGTCATCAGCATATTGTTGACAACATGCTCCAAACCTCTGGATAATCCCACTCAGCAGTTTCATGTAGATGTTAAACAGTATGTTTTAACAACAGGGGGATTCTAGGATTTCTCACTTCTTGGTGACCAGCCTACTGTGAAATATGAATCTAAAAGCTATTCAAGCATCTGGGAGTTTTTACTTCAAGCACAAAGCATCAAGATAAAGTTCTGCCAGCTGCCACCAAAATTCTGCCATCATCATTTACAAGATTATAAATTCTCTGTTGTCAGCTGGCACATACAAGTGGATCTTGGATATCTCCCCTACCAACAACATCCACTGCTGCATCACCTTGGCTGCTGCTTCTACCAATTTCAAGCAGCATCCTTCTCCAAGGCTGTGCCGTTTCCCCCCTTTGATTATGGTGGAAGCTACACAGCAGGAAAACCTCAATGTCTTGAGGCACTGAGAAGGGAAAAAATTATTCAGAACTATTAGTTCTGGCAGGTAACGAGTGACAAAAAGATTGTGTATAAGGGTAACGATTCCTCACTCCAAGTCAAAAGGAAGACACCCGTTCCATTGCAAGAGAGCCTAATTTTAGTCAGGGTAGATAATTTAAGCTCTTGAAACATGCAAGGAACTTACCGTGTGCGATGTAGATGAAGACAGTGCTGAGGCAGATGAGAGGCTGCTCTGATGATTTGAGAGAGAACTGGGAGGAAAACAAGTGTGAGGGATAAGATAACTGAGGGTCAGTTCACATCTGAGTACCTAGAGGGAGGGAGGAGACTGTCGTCTGGGGACATATCTGGGTTTTTCCAAAACAACAATGACCAGCACTGGAGTGGGCAGGTGGTTTAAGAGCTGTCTTGGTAGGTCATTGGGCACGTCTCACCATTAAAAGAAAGCCACCCACGTCTTGTAACCTAAAGGCTAGACTTGTAAACCAGAAGCTTCAGCAGGTGCAAATATAGGTGCTAAGAGTTAGCTGGTCACCAGCACCACACAAACCCAGCATTTCCAGCGGTCTAACAGGCTTCCTTTTGGTAACCAGTGGTGGTGGGTGAGCCACGTGTCTGCATCACTGTGCAACTTGGGCCTTTGGTGGAAGTGTGTCAAATAAAACTGGAGTATGTTGGCCTTGTGCAGGTTAAGGAGACACAGAGGAGCACCACTTGTGCGCCTGCCCACCCACCCACCTCCAACTCACGCCCACCCCATACCACCCTGCTGTACCTGCTTAACTGGGAGAGTGAGCTGCTGACCAAGTCATTTGACTGCGGCAAGCTGGGAAGTGCTGCTGTATGCGGTGGTGCCGAAGGTAGAAGCAAAGCTGTGGTGGCTGTGGTGCTAGGCAAGGAGCAGCCTTTGGCGGGCAGGGCCGGAGGAGAGGTTTCTGTCTTAGAGGCTGGAATTGATGGAGTGGCTGAAATAAGTTGGGAAAAGCAATTCAGTGGAGGGGCCTGCTACACAGCACAACCAAGCTGGTTGGGAAGGTGTTTGTGTAAAATGGCACGCGTGTGATAAAAACATATATCCAATCACTGGGCCATAATGGCTTTAGGAAAGCATCAGCAACTCTGCGCACTGACAAGTCCACGCGGTTCTCATTATCCACACACCATGACTTGGTTTGCCCAGTGGCTGTAAATCTACTCCCAAAAGTAATGCCTCTGCCACACCATGGTTCTCTCCCTCAGCCCATTCAGCTCCCCAACAAGCAAGTGTGGCTGTGTTATTTCAGCCAAGCCGAAAACCGCCAGGAGATCTGGAAGGGGCAAAGAGCAGAACAAGAGATGATGCTGTGAGAGGTGGCGTCTGTGAACGATGATCTATGCTTCCAAGGAGCCAACAGCCAGCCAACATAGTTTTCTCTATTGTGCGCAGAACAAGCAAACCTCCAGGAATAGTCCACACAGCTTTGCACAGGTTAAACACACAAAAAACCCCAGCAACATCTTTCTAGAAGTCGTTAAAAGAGCCGAGCTATCTTGCAATTCAGATATCTGTGCACAGGACGACGGAGTGGGAATGGGAGGCGTGTGTGTACGCGCACGCGCGCACACACAGTTTATTGATTGTATAAGATTCATACAACTGACCCTTCAAGGTGGTATTTTATCAAATTCAAGAATAGCAATAAAACATGATAAAGTTACAATCAAAGTACAACCACACTGTATTACTTTCCCTTAAAACTGAATAGCAGCTATTAATTTGGAAAGGCTCCTATTTCCCAGGGAAGAGTATTCCGTAAGTGTGGGGCCATCACTAAAAAGGCCCTCTTCAGCCTAATATTTCTTATGGACAGACCAGACAGCAGGGTCTCAGTGATGGATTACAACTTTCAGACAGGCTTGTATGGGACCATGCAGTCCCTCAGACAACCTGGTTCCAAACGATTATGGACTTCAAATGATCACAAGCAGCACCGTGAACTGGGCTCAGATACAAACAGGCAGCCAGTGTAACAATTACAGAACTGGTGTCGTAGGTTCTGCATGCTTGGCCCCCTACTGGCATTTTTGCTCCCATATTCTGAAATGTTAAAGTTTCCAAATGGTCTTTAAAGGCAGCCCTATGAAGCACAATGGATATAACCTGAATGTCACAGAGGCAAGATTAATATACTCTAGATATTGTCAGCGGCTGGAAAACCAGTCAAAGTTGATTAAAGGAATTCTTGCCATTGGTGTCACCTGCACTTTCACTGAATGAGGTGAAGCCACGAGCAACTCCAGGTTGTGCACCTGATTCTTCAGGAGTAACTGAACCCCATCCAAAACAGATTTCCCATCTGGCTTCTACAGCAAAATATTTACCACCGCATCCTTTAGAGAGGCTGAACTACCTTCTCCCTCAGTTAAGTATTTATCATCTCCAAAGTCCATACTGACAGCCTGGTCCTGGCAGATTTCTACTGGCCAGGAAGGACAATTCAACAAGCAAGGGGCAGAGGTAGAGCTCAGCCACCCAAGCAAATAAACAATCTATTCAGGCTGCAAAATATATAGAAGCCTTCAAACCCACATTCTGAAGCACTCCAGTCCAGTGACAGATATATCACAACCACGAATTTTGCCTCTAAGTGTCAAGTAGAATTATTTTAACGTGTTAATATATAAATCTATGTTTTATTATGGCAAAATGTGTCTCATGAAGAATCCCTGCTTAAAAGAGAACTCTAGAAGCCTCCCAAAAATGACTGCTAAGATCAAAGGGTACTACAAAGAAAGAAAATACCCAGAATGATTCATGCAATGCAAACTTCAAAGATGTCAATGGACCACTTAATTCTTTGGCCCAAATGTGATGTTAGCCCAGTGGATTTCCTTCCTGATAAGCCTCACCCATTTCCTTACCCAGCAGTAAGGGTAAGGAGTGTCTTGTAGGTCAGCTGGTCAGATTCTCTTGGTACATTAATTACAACAACAAAAATCCCACCAAGTAAAGCTGTTTTGTACAAAAATAGCTGGAAAAGTCTGGAGGTTCCCAAGGGAAAGCTATAAGCTTTAAAAATTGACTTGCTTTCCATCCCTAGGACACTGCTGAAAAAATTGCTTCTGGGTTTTGTAATATTTTAACAGCCTTATTTTCTAAAAACACACAAAATGTAACAGCATAACTCTCTAGACGTTAGCAGAAAAGACTCAGTCACAGGATTTTCCACAGCGTATTGTATCAGATATGTGCTTGGAAGGTGAACATCATAGTCTATTCATTGTGGCTTGCTAGATTCCACAGGGTTACCAAGTTGCTCCGGCAGGACTTGTTCCCCCAGACAGCCTAGCAAGTAATTTAAGGCGAAGTGTTAACTACTGTGATTGAAATAAAAAACCCAAGCAACAGTTGGAGGGGGCAAGACACATCCAAACACATCAGAGAACAATTAGGCACTCACAGTTGTGAGCTAATGGCACTTGAAGAAAAAACAAAACACTTCACTAACAATCTAGTCTGAAGCTTTAACTAGTCGACCTACGTAAAGGACCTTAAAGCAATGTATTCCTTTTGAGAGCTGGTCCAGGCAGCTTCACTTGCCAGGAATGTGAATTTGAGAGTAACAGGCAAGCAAAATGCTGGGAGAGAACAAGGGAATTAGTGGGGAAACTGAAGCAAACGTAAGAAGAAAGCCCTGGAGCTGGATCAGGCCAAAGGCCCATCTAGTCCAGCTTCATTTTCATAGCAGCCAACCAGACCCCTCTGGAAACCCCAAGAGCAGAACCTGAGTGCAACATGGGTCTCCCCACTTGTGCCCCTAAGCAACTGTTATTCAGTGGAAGTAGACTAGCCTAGTGATCTGCCATCAGACCTGAAAACCACGCCTCAAAAGAGGAGAGCAACAAATCAAGTGCTGGCAGTCAGTAGAATGCTAACTCAGTCCAGGATTGACTAAACTTCAGCCTAGCTTGGGAAATATCCCGAATGAGGCTGAACTCACATATGCAACTGCACAGAGACCAAAAAGAGCCGCCAAATGTGCTGGCCTCACACAGGATGCCAGCTCCCTGCAGGATTGCCGCAGGTATTCTTAGTGAATGATTTTTAAAAGGGATGCAGTGTCAGCCCTGTCAAAAGTCTGGGCTTGGGCACAGGGTGCATGCAGAGGAAGCAGGAAATGGCCTGAACTCAATATGGTTAACTGCTAACACCCATCTGTACACCAGGTGGCAAGCTTCACACAGCTGGCTTGACTGTGAACTACTAAGGCCTGCATGGAAAACCAGCATAAGTGCTCCAAGTACAAAATACGGTCCTCACCACCCTGATCTCTGAGAGCAGAAGGCTATCAACTCATACTAGCAGCAAGAAAAAACTCGTAACTCCATGCATAACAAAGGTTTATGAACTTACTGTCAAGGGTTGGCTGTGTTCGCACACTGCTGTGTCCATTCTGGAAGAGTAATCAAATAATATTAATTAGCGTATCAGCTCTCCAAAAGTGAAATGAAACAGGTAGCCAAATCCCAGCTAACACAGCAGGAAAGGAAAGGAATTTGGCTCAGGTCATTTTTTTGTGCTAACATGCAAAAACAGTGAGAAATATGTGTAAGGGGCGTACATTAAGAGGTACATTCTACTAACTCAAAGAACCTTGCGACACATTGGGGGTAGTCCATCTAAAGTGTGGCAGGTTTTTAGCAATGTTATATTTTAAAATCCAGCTTTAACCGGACAAACACTTTTTCAAAGTCATTGCTGTTTTCTGTTAACCTGTGTGACGGAGCAGGCGAAAAAACAAATAAGACTATGGTTGGTCATTAATGATCCCCTCCATATGTACGTACATATGTATGTATGTATGTATGTATGTTTCTCTTTCTTTCTTTCTTTCTTTCTTTTTTTCTTTCTTTCTTTCTTTCATATATCACCTTTCTGCCAAGGTGGCTTACACTTTTAAGTATTAAAATGAGTGATGCAAAATGTAAGGTTGGTCAGAGGGAGGGAGGGGATAAGCTGGCCAGAGTTTAGTGAGGATGCATGTTAACAGGCAGGGATTTTCAAAGGTAAGTAACTATTGCTTGGCACTTTTAAAGTGCAAGTTCTGCAAATGCATGTCTTGGTTTGTGTACATTGTAGTGTACACAGGGTGCAGCGCTCATCTCACTTTTCAGGCCGAGTGAGCCAGCGTTTGTCTGCAGACAGCTTTCTAAGTTATGTGGCCAGCACAACTAAACCACTTCTGGTGCAACAGAACACAGTGACGGAAGCCAGAGTGCACAGAAACGCCATTTACCTTCCTGCCACAGTGGTACCTATTTATCTACTTGCACTGGTATGCTTTCAAACTGTTAGGTTGGCAGAAGCTGGGACCAAGCAAAGAAAGCTCACCCCATTGTGTGGATTCAAACTACTGACCTTCTAATCAGCAAGAGGCTCAGTGGTTTAGACCACAGCGCTACCTGCGTCTGAGCAAGCATACCTAGACTTCCAAACATCCCCTGCTATGACAAGTGACTGTCTCTTAAGCTTATTAAGTCCTTTGCAGTTTGAACAGTTCCTGCCAATTCATCACTGGTACTGTTTAAAGTTTTGTAATCAGTTATGCTACTCCCCAACTCATTAGACAGTCTTCAGGAAAGACTGTGGTTCCCAGCATTGGTTTGATAATGCTGCCAGCATACTTTGCAGGGTTGTTGCAGATTACTGAGCATATGTGCAAAGCCCTTTTGACTGCTCAAGGACTTTCAGGTTGCATCGACTCCAAAACATTGTAGCTTCATTTGAAAAGACAAAGCAATCAATATGGCATTGCTGCTAGATGCTGCCCAGCTGGGATGTAAAGAACAGTGGGATATAAATCCGATAAAATATGGTTTGTTCTTAAATGTGTTCTTTTACAATGCATCATTTTGTTGTTTGCCACCTTGGGCTCCTTTGGGAAGAAGGGAAGGACAAAAGTCTAATAAACAGAAGAAAATATTTCAGTCAACGATATCTGAAGCTAAGCCTGAGACACTGTGAGCAGTATGGATGAATTAGGCCTTAGGTCATTTATCTCAACCCTGGCCTCCATAAGCAAGCTGCACTATGGTGACATTTCCACAACGGATGCTTTGCAAAGCCTACTCACCGTGACAGCAGCTGAGATTGGTTCTGATAGAGGCACGGAACTTTGGTATGTTATCCTGCTGTGCACAGAGGCCTGGTCAAAGGAGGACGTGGTTGTTATGGGACTAGCACTCTGGGAGGAGCCGCTGAGGCTGGCAGAAGTGATGGCAGGGGTGGCATAGGGGGGCTCCTGCACTGTATTGGACATTGGCAAAGAGGTATTCAAAGGATCGCTGGGGGAAAAAACAAAAGTCATTTGACATCACGGTTAACACGGATTCAGATATCATCATGAAGTTAAACAGCTCTCAAGAGAGCTGCTTTGAACCAGATATGCAAGTTTCAACAGCTTAAAATAAGGAAAGGCCTATGCTGGATGCTCACACAACTCAAAAACAAAGAGGCCTTTAAAATGAGGTTTTGGAGTCCTGCCACAAGGGCGAAGTCAAAAATTTGAGACGACCTTTGAAGTAAATCGACACCACTTGTTTGCCATGGCTCTGCGTCACTGTTTCCAGGTAAAAAGACTTTGCTCCTGGCTTTTAAGAGAAGTCCAAGGGAAGGCATAATAGTTGTGAGTGGTGTCAAGAGGGGAAATGTTTTGCCTCCCCTTCTTGCGGCATTAAAAACCCAGTTGGGCAGTCCTGAGTTCAGGGCTGGCCCAAGACATTTGGGCATCTGAGGTGAACCACAAAATGCCACTCCCCCTCCCCACTAGGAAAGAAGAGGTGAGTGAAGATCTGCATCAGGAGCAAGGGAAAACAAAGATCTACATTGGGGTCTGCTATCACAGTGGATCCTGCCGTCTGAGGCAGTCACCTCACCCTGCCACATGGGTGGGCTGGTTTTGCCTGAGCTTGCTACCAAAGGTAAACACAGAAAACCAAACAGTGGCTTTCTTGGCCCATTAGGAAAAATCCAAATACATTATTGGGCCAATGCCTTTATTAGGCCAATTAATAAGTCCCGAACTAGTGTGCAAGCGTTTGTTCAGCCCTAAAAAACCTCATAATCAAACTAGATAATAAAAAATACAGGGGAAGGAGGGGAGAGAAAAAAAGGCTGTTTTTCAAGTCATCCATGTCTGCACCTGGTACAAGTCTTAACATGGAATGTGGGAGGAGGTAGCAGACATTCACATGTGGCCCTTTCAGGGGCTTTGTAGGTTCCACCCAGGCCTCCCAGGAAGGGCACAAAAATGACTGATCCCCCATCTCTGCAAACACTGTATTTGAGAATTAGAGAGACTGAGGACCAGCAATTATAATATATGCAACCAAGGTAAACTTAAGCCACTGAGAAGACTTAACTAACAGAACTCGCTGCCACCAGACATGATGATGACCACTATCGTGGCCCAAAAGAATCGCTAGGCAATTCACAGAAAATAGCTCTATTCTGAGGCTATTAGCCAGGTTAATTAAACAGAGCCTCCATTTGTTAAAGGCAGCCTGAGATGCTGGGGACAGAAAAGGGGAAGAGATACTGCCATGCCCCGCTTTGTGTGCATCTGGCTAGCTGGATTTTTGGCCTAATCCAGCAGGACTCCTATGTGCACCATAAGGACAACTTCCCTACTTCACAAACTCAGCTGTCATTTTACTCAGTAGGCTCACAAGGCCACAGCTGTACGAATCTGCTTTATCACTGTAACCCTGAGCTACAAAATGCTCTTCCACAGTACTCTTGTCAGTACATTAAGATGATCATCTCTGAGCGACAAAACTGTCAACGCTTGTAGCGGCACAGAGCCAGGGCACACAAGGTGCGGTGCACTTTCTTCACATACTGACTTGTGTTCTTCTTCCGGTGCATTCTCCTTTATGGCAATTTATGGCTTTGTTTGGCAGTCAGAAAATTTGAACTGAGGGTATAAACCTGGACCTCAGGTCAGCTAATTCCTCACCTCTAGCCCAAGTCCTCTGCAACACTCATGGCTGAAAAGGATGCTGTTTTTTGTTGCTATTGAGGCTTATTTCAATAAAAGCGTGTCCCTTCCTGAACTCTTACTCCCATCTTAAGTCTTCTCATGTAGCACTTTAAGACCCAAGCCCAATGCTGCCAAGGAATAAATGGAAAGCCAAACCACCCAGAGCGGCTGGGGCAACCCAGTCAGATGCACTGGGTATAAGAAATAAATTATTATTATTTTGTATTGTACTAAAGACAGCTGTGAGAGTTTACATAATTAGGGAGTTCATAGGAAAGCTAAGGCATTCACAGCATCCATTTCCACTTCCAGCCTGATTTTCAATGCAGGTCTTTGCAGCTAGCAAGTAATAAACCTCTTTACATTTAGAACTCTACACCCAGGATTTTCTTATTTACAAGTAGATCTGTTTCATCCCCGGGAGGGTTGTGCCACAGAGTCCCTAGAACAAAACACCTTTATCTTCAGACATCTTCCCTGACACAAAATCAAGCTTGGTGAGCAGCAGACCAGAGGACAGAAGCGGAAGAGCGTGCGTACTTTATGGGCTTTGGGTACAGGATGTTGTTGGGTGCCTGGCTGGTGTTCTCGTAGCTGGAAGCAGTTCCAAACTCCGAGAGGGCGGGCTCCAGCCCAAACTCAAGAGCGCCAAACTGCACATTTAACCCTGATACGTCTGTGGATCCAGGCATCTCCACAGCAGAGGAAGGGATCTGAAAATGAAGGAACATGTTGATCATCTGTTGATTTGGCACCAGAATGAATAATTTCTGCCGCACAGATGCTGCTTTGTACAATATATTTACTTTATTTCTATTTAAGGCGTGAATATCCCACTCATAAAACAGATTTCCAAATGCAATTAAATGTATCCCCCACAAATCCCTGCAGCCAGAAAAACAGTGCGGTGCAATTTAACAGCAAAAGCTAGAATAATACTATTCAACAGACATTAGGAGTTCAAGAGAAGAAAACAGTCTCAACTTGACAGTCGAAAGTGCCATGTGCCATATAAGGGTCCTAGGGAAGGGAATCCCAAAGCTGCAGCAACAACACAGAAAAGGCCCTGCTCTCCAGTCACATGACCTCCAAAAGGCAGGGACAACGGTCCTCAGACTAGAGCTCAAAAAGGGCAGGCAGGTTTATACCCTGGTCCCAAACCATATAACAGCTTTATGGGCCAAGACACACAGCATTTATGCCAGGAAACAAAATGGGATGCAAAGAAACAGGGAAACAACTTGATTTCAGATTAAGGAGACCTTGACATTTAGGAATGTATTTGCTGCCAGTCACTGGTCGTAAAACAGATTCAGCCAAATAAAAACTTCATCTCATAGTTGCAAGCAGCATTCACACCCCCACAAACAGAGTTTGGGACAGATTTGTACAACAATGTTGCTGGGAAAATACCAAGCTCCCACCTTCTAAACATCTTAAGAATGCCCAGATTTGCACACAGAATGCCAACAAGTGCATGCTGTTCAAATTTACCCTTATTTTGAAAGCTACATAGGCAGCTGCATTAACGTTTTGAAGATTATGTGATCTGCACAGCACTCAACACCTGCTAAGTTTCTTAAGCAGCTTAAACTTTAAACTCCAGCATCCAGCTACAAAAGCCAGACTACCGTCTTGCACAAAACAAAACAAGCAGCCAGCTAAGGGACATTCTGAAGAAGAGCTATCAATGCTGGTTCTTCTGTCTCTAAAACAAGAGTACAGCCCAAGTGCAAATGCATTGTGCAACTGTACAAAATTAGGCTAATGGAAAGCATGTTTTAATTTATAGGATGGCAAGTTAAGGGCACCCATTTGTTTCTGAAGCTATTTTGACTCTGGTGAAAATGTTTAAGATCACCTCTCCCCACAATCATGAGCAGCAGCTTCTGTTTAAATAGTTAAGTGAACATACACACACCTTCATTATTATTAACATAAAAGTACTGTTTTTAATAGGGTTTTTTTAAAGTGTTTTATTGTTTACATATAGTTGTAAACCTCCCAATATTTTGTGAAATAGGAGTATATAAATACATTTATACCTAAATAATACTAATAGATATACTGCTTACTGCCAAAATAGGCTTCTCAAAAAGACACCTATATGAAGGCTTGGTGATATTGTACATTTATTTAATCTGTTAAAAGGTAAAGGGTCCCCTGACCATTAGGTCCAGTCGTGACCGACTCTGGCATTGCGGCGCTCATCTCGCTTTACTGGCCAAGGGAGCCGGCGTTTGTCCACAGACAGCTTCCGGGTCATGTGGCCAGCATGACTAACCCCGCTTCTGGCGAACCAGAGCAGCGCACAGAAACGCCGTTTACCTTCCCACTGGAGCGGTACCCATTTATCTACTTGCACTTTGATGTGCTTTCAAACGGCTAGGTTGGCAGGAATTTAATCTGTTAGGAGGCAGGTAATTAAGTGAAGCTGAGGCTCCAAGACTTTGGCCACCTCATGAGAAGAGAAGACTCCCTGGAAAAGACCCTGATGTTGGGAAAGATGGAGGGCACAAGGAGAAGGGGATGACAGAGGACGAGATGGTTGGACAGTGTTCTTGAAGCTACCAACATGAGTTTGACCAAACTGCAGGAGGCAGTGGAAGACAGGAGTGCTTGGCGTGCTCTGGTCCAGGGGGTCACAAAGAGTTGGACACGACTAAACAACAACAACAAATTGAGTGAAGCTCCTTCACGAGTTGACGGCCTTCGCCTGTGTCTAGCAAGGGCAATACTGCCAGTGCTTGAGCTCAGCAGCTTTACCCACCTTTGAAGCTGGGGGTATCCTCCGTTTTGGCGGCTTGATCTGTTTCTGCTGCGTTTGCTGGGAAGGCGCCACCTGGCTATCCGCAGACAGGTTGGGGAGGTGCAGCATTTTGCTGGCAGCCATTGAGCTGTCAACCGGTGATGGCTCCCGGGCTTTCTGTGGGGTGAAGGATTCCAATCCAGGAGGTGGGGCGGGGGCTGCCAGTGTCTGCTGCTGCTGCTGCCGCTGCGTCAGCTGACTCAGAACTGGGGATGGTTCAGGCTGGGATTTGAAGTCTAAGCACCAAGACCAAGGGGAGAAATTGAACAATTCCATCATCCCTTGCTCCAGGGACAGCTAGTTGGTCAGCAGGTTTCACTACGCAGCAATAAAGTTGCTGCTTGTTCCCTCCACCCCGTTTTAATCCAAGGGGTCAATGAACACTTACCAAACTGACTGAGGATAGAAGGCTGTGAAACTGACGGTTTTACATCCCAGGATGATGTTGTGGTTGTGGAAATGGGGGAGTTTGTACTGAGAGAACCTTGCGACGGAAACTGGCCCAAGCCTGGAGATTTCAACTGGTCTAAAATCTGAGATCCAGTGGAATTGGCCAGCTTTGAAGATCCAAGCTCTCCAAACCCTGAACAGAGGACTGAAGACTAATGAGAACGGAGAGAAGAAAAACACACCAAGGTTCACTAGACTTAATACACAGCAATTCATGTTTTGTAATATATTACAGAATAATACAAATACATTATACACCGTTATTAAAAACGCAAATGTCTGTGGGAATCTCTGATATCTTTAGTGCTCACCTTCTACATCTGGGGATGAGAACATTTTTAGCCCTGCAGGCCAGATCATTATCAACCCTGCAGAGGGCCAACTTTGGCAGGTGGGGTAGCCCACCTGTAAATCATGACATCAGCTGAGTGATAGGAGGGCAGTCCCACCCAACTGCCAGATTTGACTTGTGGAGGTGTGGGAGACAAGTCTGCTTCACCAACACGTTCCCTACAGGGAATGCCCTGGCAAAGGAGCACCCAGCAGGACTCAACCCTGCCCATCAGCTGATGTTGCCTGGTATCTTCAGGGCATGGACACATGGACCTGGTTCAGGGGAAATGGTCTTTCTGGACAAACAGAACCTCCAGCCGACCGCGATTGGCCCACAGGGTATAGGATCCCAATCCCTGCTGTATAGAAACTAAGCTTAAGCACATGCAACTGTTCTTGAGCATAGACCCCTGTGACCTTTCTCCCTTCCTTCTTCTGTCAATATTTGGTTTGTGAACACCCTGGAGGAGAAATCTGCTTTTTTGCTTACATTACTCTGTACACTCCCATAGGAATCATTGTAGTAGTAAATATGACATAGAAAGTAGAAAATGAAAACAAACAAATGTATAAATTCATGCCTATGGGATAGTTTTAGGGGGAGGGAAGGATGAAGCTGTGCCAGATATAGTGAAACATTCTTTGTTCGGAGAATGATACCTGCCTGTACTAGCAAAGCAATTTTCACAGAGCTAGAAGACTCAGAAAGTTTTCATTTCCACATGCAGCAGTCAGATATGTGCTTGGAAAGAATGCATCACAGTCCTCCAGCCTGGAAGCGCTCTCAATTTCACGAGCAAAACTGCTTTATTTTAATTAATATGCACAGAGTATCCTCTGCTGTACTTTCAAGAATCAATACAAGTAGGTCACTTCAGCCACTGACAGGGAACAAGTCAGTATACCAAAGATGGGGCTCCCCAAGCAGGGCTGGAAACACTAAGGTTATCCTTTGCAAGAACAGGCTCGCTTCCGCACCCATGTCATACTTCAGGGCAATCTAACTTCACTTTTGCAAATACGTAGGCAAGACGGCAAGCATTATTCAGGGCACAGCACTGCCTGGCATTTTTAAATAGCGTCCAGGGCAACATTACCAGGCTCTGCGGAGAATAGGAGTTCACAGTGCTTGTGTTGCTTGCTCCCAAGGCCATCTGAGAATCGTGTTGGGAATTTGTGAAGACCAAAGCCTGCCCAAAGCCTTGCTGCTGAGGAGTCTCGAAGGAGTTTGCCTCAGTTTCTTGGCCAGACGTTACAGACTTCTGAAGCAGCGTCACCAGGTCGATGCTACAAGACAGGATGTGAAGACCAGGGATCAGCAAATGTTTTCAGCAGGGGGCCGGTCCACTGTCCCTCAGACCTTGGGGTGAGGGGGAATGAACGAATTCCTATGCCCCAGAAATAACCCAGAGATGCATTTCAAATAAAAGCACACATTCTACTCATGTAAAAACACCAGGCAGGCCCCACAAATAACCCAGAGATGCATTTTAAATAGAAGGACACGTTCTACTCATGTAAAAACACACTGACTCCTGGACAGTCTGTGGGCCGGACTGAGAAGGCGATTAGGCCAGATCCGGCCCCCGGGTCTTAGTTTACCTACCCATGGTCAAGACGCAAAGGAGGCACAGATGTGAGGAAACCATATTTTGACTTAAAAGTAGCTCTGGTCACCCCTACTCAATGCTGCAAGTTAGGGTATTGTACACCTGAGGCACCCCTGACAAGTATTTGTCCAACATTCTTATTGACACCGTCCAAAGAGATTAGGTCATTTTCTGATGTTATAATGTTGCCTGTGGTAAGAAGTTACTCCTAAGTGGTTTCAAGTTATCTTGCCTGAGAGACACCCAAAACCTGAACGCAAGGGAGGCGATTTGTTTTAACAATGAATGCCCTGTCAGAGAAAGAGGACAGAGGCAGATCCCAATCTGGATATTCTGAGCATGTAAATTACTCTAAGTTGCAGGTCATATTTCCAGACCTGACTGCTGACAAATCACCAGATACTGGCACCACTTCAATCATTATCTTAATTTGAAATATGAAATCTTAAATTAGTCAAATCTTTGGGGGGGCGGGAGCTGGATTACACTTCACAAAAAAATCTCAAACACAGCACAATCAAGCAATTGGCCAGCTAATCCGGCTTTTCAGAGAATTTAGAATTAGTCATAAATGAGCTCCAGGAGGCAGCAAAAAGGAGGATAATGGATGGATGGCCAGAAAAACTGAAAGAAGAGTTGAAGCCAGCGCAAATAAATAACATACACGAGGAGCAAGAAATGGTCCACACTCTTGACACCTGATTCCACCTTCATTTTTTCAGATACAAACTGAAAGTGGTGGTTTCTCATCTGTGTTGCATCCGTGTACATTCACAAGCCCACATTATTTGTGGGTGTAATATATCACTCACACACACAAACACACACCACCACCACCACAACAACAAAGAGATTCAATTTCTTAAAAGACCAAACTGATTGTAAGTCAACTTTTCCATCATCTGAGATAAAACTTATCTGACTTAAGCTATAAGTTTAGAACAACATCCAATGCACACAACCCCCGATTTATGCATATTCAATGTATGTGTGATTGCACATACATGCCAAACACAGAAGTAACCTGAAAACGTCACAAAATGGGGCAGAGCAAGAGGGGGCAGAGGTGGGGTGAGGGCTGAACGGGGTGTTTGCAGGCTTTTTCAATGGGATTTCAAATATGCACCATTTCACTGATGCGCACAGTGACCTACTGCACTTCAAAGCACAAATACAGCAGGAACTAGTTTGTGTGAATGGCTCGTCTAGATATGGAACAGAGAGAGAGCAGGGAAAGGTATACCTTTGGCCAGCAGCAACGTGGTTCTCCACTGGGACAGATGAAGCAGTGAAGACCTTTGTTTCTGAAAGCTGAGACATGGGGGTGGAGAGAGAAATAAATTGAATTTTAGCCACATTAAACACACAATTCTTTTTCAGGAGACAATATTCATGAGAAAGACAAGAAGAGACATGCTGAGGAAGACAAAGTGTTCCATCTAGCCAATTAGCTTGCCTCAGAACTATGGCCCGTACAAATTGATTTCAGGAAGGAAACTGATACAAAAAAAGGGGTTCTCAAGCCTGATAGGAAATTGGCCTCCCCTCAGTGTGTGAGTGTATGTGTGAGTGTGTGTGTATGTATGTATATGTGTGTGTATATATGTGTATATACATATACACTGTGTGTGTGTGTGTGTGTGTGTGTATATATATACACACACACACACACACACACACACGCGCGAGGGTGGCACTGTGGTCTAAACCACAGAGAGAGCCTAGGGCTTGCCGATCAGAAGGTCGGAGGTTCAAATCCCCGCGATGGGGCGAGCTCCCATTGCTCTGTCCCAGCTCCTGCCAACCTAGCAGTTCGAAAGCACATCCAGTGCAAGTAGATAAGTAGGTACCGCTCTGGCGGGAAGGTAAACGGCATTTCCGTGCGCTGCTCTGGTTCACCAGAAGCGGATTAGTCATGCTGGCCACATGACCCAGAAACTGGACGCCGGCTCCCTCGGCCAATAAAGCGAGATGAGTGCCGCAACCCCAGAGTCGGCCACGACTGGACCTATCGGTCAGGGGTCCCTTTACCTTTTACAGTATATATAGTTGGAGATTGTCTGGTGCCATGACAAAGTGCTCTGAGCTCCTGGGAAGAAGGGTGCATATAAACACATTAAAGAATCGAGGGAAGTTACAGCAGAAGAGTCTCTCAGTAAAGAGGGGTTGCAGACTACTGTTAAGTGGCCAATACGTAACAGGAACCAAAGGCGCATGCTGGCCAAGGAGAAGGGGTGAGGGGAGAGACAGAATGCTATGCTGGCCTGGAGCGATCAGGCCAATGCAACCACAAGACAGCAGTGGGGCCAGCTCAGGATCCAACAGGTCCTGCTCACTCCCAAGACTGAAAGTGCCTCACTTAATGATAGCCTAGAAGGACAAAGGACGCTTCCCGTGAGGATCTTATTTTTTCTGAAGCTCAGGTTAACCTATAGGTGGGTCAGTGGTCTCTTGGGATAAATCCTGGGTTGTGTCAAGCAAGCTCCAACCCCTCCAAAAGCAGTAAAAGGCAGAAGAGTCTCTTCTCAGCAAGATCAGCTACCTTATCAGTCTACAGACTGTACTGTCCTTGTGGCCAGAACTGATGCTACAGACTGGGAATAATTTTCAAACGAGTGATGGCTCAGAGAGCCTGTTGAGGACGGTGGCATTTATCAGATCAGATGATGTTCCCAGCAGCTGAAAAGTTTTTTGTTACACAGAATCCAATAAGGCTTCTGGGAAGCAATTTAATCTGCTTCTGGGCGAGCCCAATCATGGCACAAAAGCAAACAACAACAACAAAAATCTCTCACTGGCACTTTGGCAAGTTCCTTGAAACAAACAGATGATGACTTGTGGTTGCCAGTTGCTTTGCAAGAGTCTCATTGCCACACTGAGCCCCTCTTAGCAAGAATCATCTGTTCAGAAGCAAACTCGGGGGCAGGCTGCAGATTTAAATGTGTCCATCATTCATCAAATTCACAGAGTATTTGAACCAAAAAGCTTCTGCGCAGCCCCAAAATACCTAAGAATATCAGTTACCAAGGATGATCAAGGGGTAAGTGCCCCTTTCACACACTACTTGTGTACTTTCCATGAAGGAAGAAGTAGAGTGGATGGGATGGAGCAAAGTGGGAAATGTTTTTCTCACATTTAATTTATTGGCTCAGTTTATCTCCCACACTTGCCTTTGAAGTAGCTCAGTCAATAGAACTAATGAGAGAATTTGTGTAGTTCTGCTTTTACCATTGAACTTGGGATACTGTTCAAACATTTCTTTCCAAAGAACCTTTGCAACGCAGCTTAGATGAGATTTGGCCAGCCCTGCTGCAGCAAAGGTTCTTTTGAAAAGAGACATTTGAACAATATATCGGGATTAAAATTAGTCAAAGTTCAGGCAACGTTCAAGACAAGGTGCCCCAAAAACTAGCAAAACGTTCTAGGTAGTTCATTCAGAAGGATGTGGCACTGGCTGATCAGAGAATCAATTCAGTGTTCCTGCCTACCCAATAATTACAGACTTACATCTTCATTCCAGTCTTCAGCAGTCCATTCTTCTATTGTGTTCTTCCATGCTCCTATGGCAATAAAAGAGAGAAAATACAAACCATCAACCCACAATTCCTGGTGCCATACCGTCCCCTTTGAGAGATCCATCCCTAACTGGAAACCCATGTGAAAAGAAATAGAAGTTTAGGGTAAAACTTGCAAGGTATTAATTACCATACTTATTATGATAGCTTTCAGCCAACCTAATGAATCCTCCATTAACACTGTCTAAATTCAACAGAATTATTATTTTCTGAAATAGCTCAAAACAAGCCCACAACTGCCTCCCAATGCTCAGGGCATCCATCTGCTGGTGCTGTCATCAATGGTGCAGTGTTTTAGGATAGAGATGAAGGCTGGCAGAGTAAAGATTAGGGAGCATAACGTTTTCCCCCCTACAATTTACAGTGGTACCTCAGGTTACAAATGCTTCAGATTACATACGCTTCAGGTTATAGACTCCGCTAACCCAGAAATATTACCTCGGGTTAAGAACTTTGCTTCAGGATGAGAACAGAAATCGTGCAGCGGCAGCAGGAGGCCCCATTAGCTAAAGTGGTGCTTCAGGTTAAGAACAGTTTCAGGTTAAGAATAGATCTCCAGAACGAATTAAGTTCTTAACCCGAGGTACCACTGTATTTTGAAAACCCCACTGTTGCATTTAAGGAAAACTCAAGAGCAACATAGGCCAGATTGCACCATACAGTTCAAGCAGTGCCGTCTAAGTTTCTATTCAAGTCATGTGTAAAATTGTCTTCTGTCACAGCTAGGTCCCACCTGTTGCCAACATCTTAGAAAAAGAGCACAGACCATCTACTTTCTTCATAATGACTTGCCCTGAGCCTTTGAAATCAATTAGGAGCTGGGAGTAGGGAGGTTGCCATTGCACTGGGGCACCTCTGAAGCCCAGTGTGACTACAGGAGCAAAGCCCGATCCAACACTGTGGAAGGGCAGGATGTGTAGCAAACACAAAATCTAAGGAGCTTCTTTTACACACACACACAGAATTCTCTTACTGAGGTGGTCCCAATCCCTTCCTCTGCCACTGTAGTACAAAGGTGGCCACAGAAAGCCTCCTTTTTTAGATAAAGGATCAGAATCAGCAACACAATTGCAACAATATTCGAAGGCACTTCCCTGCCTTCAGTTTTGGATGCCCAAACCTCTTATCTATATCCTGTGAGGACATGCACATGTGCACACTACAATGTTGTGTTTTAATGTTGTAACCCAGGTGAAGCACATTATCATTATGAATAAGCATAGTAATATTTTTGCTAATGTTAACTCTGGCACATTTGTAATTCTCAAATCTTTGGTGGTGTTGCCTCACCTGTTCCATCATCTGCCTCATTCTGCCCAGACTCCCAAGATTCTTTTGTTCCAAAGCCATCTGTAGCAGAAGACTCCGTATAATCTGCAGGGTTAAACGTCCTACAGGTCAAGAGAGTTGAGAAAGTCAGAAATATACAGAAAGATGAGCTTGTGTACCTGCCTTAGAGTAAGACCACTGGCTGGTCTAGCCTAACACTGCCTCTTCCGACAGGCAACACTTCTCTGGGAAGTTGTGGGCACTGACTCGAGGGTCTTGTGCAGGCAAACCATGGGCTCTTCCAGAGACGTCTGGAATAGGGAAGCGCCACTATGAACATGCACACCCAGCAATCATAAAAGAAACCCCTTCTTTAGCATCACTAAAACTGGATTAGGAGGTAGGTAAATGGGAAGAACCTGCTTCCTATCAATTTCATAAATGGTTATTACTAACGAAATAGAATGTGTCAAAGTTTCCCTGTGGTTGGTCTGGAAACTGCAGTTTGTGCAGACTGTACAGAACTTGCACTTTTAGCCAGTATCATGTAATATTTGTTCTCCACCTGTCTCCCAGGGTGGCAGGACCTACGCTTTGGAACTCCCTGACTATGGACACTAGGCCAGCAACCTCACTGTACTGTTTTATAAAATGGTCTGGAAACTAAAAACATCTTCACTAGCTGCCAGCGCACTTCTGGGTGGGATTCAGAAGGCTGGTTATATGGTCAACATATTTGACTTGTTCGCTGGAATAATCATCCTATACCCCACTCTTGGGAGGTCAGACAGGTAACAAGGAAGGGCCATTTCAGTGACAGTACCTAGGCTGTGATACACCTTCCTAGAGACATTCCCTTGCCCCTCCATCCTGCTACCACTTTGTTGACTGCAGAGACACATTAAAACATTTATAACAAATTAATTTTAATGAGAGACAGCTTGAGGGTCCTTCTGCTTATATTATAAAATGGCTTAGAAGCCATTTGGGCATGTAAGCAGTACTGTAAGCATGCAACTTATGCAAGTGTTATGCTCCAGGGATCACATCTAAAGCCAAAATCACATATAGTCTAATAATAATAATATTTATACACCCCCCCATCTGGCTGAGTTTCCCCAGCCACTCTGGGTGGCTCACAGCATACATCAGAACATACTAAAACATCAAACATTGAAAACCTCTCAGCATGTGGGCTGGTCAAAGTCAATTGTCCTGGAAACCCACCTTATTTCCAATTTTTTAACTTTTTTTTTTGCCACATATACAAAGCTGAATGCACACAAGGTAAATTTGCAGCCTTACTGTATATAAATTTAATAATAATAATAATAATAATAATAATAATAATAATAATAATAATAATAGCTGTTTATTTTGGTATAGTCACATCAATGGTGTTTCCACATGGTCTCCTATTGATCTGAATTGCATTTTATATATATATGCTTGCCACCTTGTAGACTACAGTGGTGCCCCGCAAGACGAATGCCTCGCAAGATGGAAAACTCGCTAGACAAAAGTGTTTTCCGTTTTGGAGGTGCTTTGCAAAACGAATCTCCTATGGGCTTGCTTCGCAAGACGAAAATGTCTTGCGAGTTCCTGCGGGGGTTTTTTCCTTCCCCCCCTTTTCTAAGCCGCTAAGCCGCTTATCAGCTGATCCGATAAGCTGATAAGCCGCTAAAAGCCGCTAATAGCGCTAATCCGCTAATCCGTCAATGGGCTTGCTTCGCAAGACGAAAAACCGCTAGACGAAGAGAATCACAGAACGGATTCTTTTCGTCTTGCGAGGCACCACTGTATACTGTAAAACAGCAGGCTATAAAGCAGTTTAAATAAAATATACTCCCTCCCTCGCTGCGTGCAGCAATATCTGTGACCTTGCACACTCCCACCCAGCTCTTCTCGTCACATAAAGGCAGCAATATCTGAACTGGGAGATCTCACAGCTATCTGAACAGGAGAACTCAATGGCTGAGGAAACATGGGATGGAATAACAAAGCGCGAGCAACCTTGTACTGAATAAACCTGTACAGCTGGATGTGCCTTCTATACGCAGTGAGGAGGCCAACAAATCCCTGATCTCAATGCATTCCGAAAACATGGAGGGGAGGGGCAAGTTAGTCACTACTGTGCTTCTTAAAAGCATGTCTGCTTGTGCCTCAAAACTATCCTTTAGACTGACTGTGCTCATGTTGTAGTGTACCATGAGGGAAGCAGGAAAGAGTGCCAAGGTTGGTAAGTTTTTAACTGCACAGTGAGAGGCGTTGCAAGTGAATGAGCGAATGTGCGATTAATTTGAGACGGCCAGATGGTGCCAAGGAGCAACCACCACCTACTGCCAGCAGAGGATGTAATTTCAGAAACTCTCAGCTGGAGTATAGTTGGGGTGAATGAGCTCCAGTAGTCCTTTTAACTCCTTATCCGCCATGCCCTGCTGCCTACGTTAGATGGCAAAAACACCTTCTGCTCATGGTTCCAACAGTGCTGAGATTGTGACTTCCCAGGGGGTAAAGCATGGTGCGCCAAAAACAAAGAAGGGTCTTGCAGCATCTTAAAGACAAACATATTTATCATGCCTTAAACCTCAGTGGGTGAGCCCACTTCACCAGATGTGCATTGGGTGGGCAGCTAATATAACAGCCACCATTAGTCACCAATTCTGAGGCTAAGAAAAAAGGCTACCAACACGACAGCCGTGCCTATGAATATCTCAAGAGCAAAGCTAGGAAGCCTTCATACTTTCTAAGGCAATGCTGGTTGTTTTTTTTATTTGACACTCTTTGATTTGGATGTCAATTTCTTCCATGGTGTCCTAAAAATTCTTAACACAAGGCCAACAGATACTGCAGTCCAGGTTAAATTTTACATTCAGATTATTTAAACCCCTTAACTTTTATTTTGCATCTCCAAATCCTATCAGGCACCTGCAAGTGCTATTTTGATATCTACAAAGTATCTTCAAGGGCACCCTCCCCATATTAGCAGCAATATAGCACAACCATTTTGTGCTATCCATGAAGTTGCGAAATGCAATTGTGCGCATGCTGCTCAAATAGTACATGTCTTAACTGCAGCGCCTGTGAGGTTTTCTTGTTAGAGACTCACAATGCACTATAATTTTACAGGTGTACCTAAGTGATTGTTATAATTCTGTTATGAATATATTAATAGCATAATATTTTGTTTAGATACAGAAGTTATTCAGGCTGTAATAGTGAAGGCACCTATTTCACAAGGACTTGGGTGTTTCCACTGCCTTACTTTTATAAAGTTTCCTGATATCAGGATGAAGGGAGTCAATAAGTCCTCTCAATACAGTCAAACATTTAACAGATTCTCCATTACATGGATCTGTGTAATTTCTTTAATACAAAGTTAAGCAGTGTTGACAGGTCCTATTTTAGCTGATATATTTTCTTTCACTGACATGGTGTAAAGAACCTACCCCATGCCTTGGGCTGAAAACCTCCCTGCTCCTCTTCCTCTGCCACGTCCAAATCCTGTGGGAAGGAAAGAGCCTCATTTAAAAGGGTGAAAGGTAGATAAGCTGAACATTCAGCTCCCAAGGTTTCAGGAGGGGGGGGTCAACTTGAGATAGTAGGGTTCAGCCATTTCTCCTCTTCTCATTTCCTTCAGAAACAGCACACTCTCTTCTTAAACAAGGAAGCAAGACAACATGACAGCAGAAAAGAAACTCTTTTTCTATCCTCTTCATAAATACCTAGAGGGAAACCCAGATAGTGGCAGTGTGGTGCAGTGGTTAGAAGACTGGGAGTCCAGAGTTGAAATCCCCACTCAGCCATTAAGGGTGACCTTGGAGCAGCCACAGTCTCTTCACATACCCTAGCCCACAGGGTTGTTGTGGGGATAAAATGGGATGGGGCAGAACTTACTCTTTTACCCTGCAGCTGCAAGAAAAGGAGACTGGGGGAGAGTTATTTTTTAAAGATGCTAGATCCAGTTTGAAAACAAACCCCTTTGTTATACAGTGGTACCTTGGGATGTGAAAGGGATCCATTCTGGAGCCCCGTTCGCATCCCAAACGGAACGCAATAAGTGATGGCGCGTCTGCGGGTCACGTTTCGCCGCTTCCGTGCGTGACGTTACTTTGAGCGTCTGCGCATGCGCGAGCGGCGAAACCCGGAAGTAACACACTCCATTACTTCTGGGTTGCCACAGAGCGCAACTCAAACGTGCTCAACCCGATGCACATTCAACTCGAGGTATGACTGTATGTCAATACAGTGGTACCTCGGGTTAAGTACTTAATTCATTCCGGAGGTCCATTCTTAACCTGAAGCTGTTCTTAACCTGAAGCATCACTTTAGCGAATAGGGCCTCCTGCTGCTGCCGCCGCGCCGCCGGAGCACAATTTCTGTCCTCATCCTGAAGCAAAGTTCTTAACCCGAGGTACTATTTCTGGGTTAGCGGAGTCTGTAACCTGAAGCGTATGTAACCTGAAGCGTATGTAACCCGAGGTACCACTGTACTGAAGGTATAAGTATATGAGATTTCAGCCAGGCCCTGAAACCTATTTTCCAAGGTGGCCCTCTCCACAACTTGCAGGTTAGGATCCAATGATTGTGACCCACTGTGCCTTAGTCCCCAGAACCGACTTATGTGGTCTTCAGTCCTATAGCTAGGGAACTATACACTCTCTCCAGACTCTTACTATAATGTTGGCCCCTTTGCATGAAAGCTTGGTACTAATGAGCAAACAGGCAGCTAAAATAACAGAAGACTGCTGGCCAGCTGGGGTGGGAGCAGGTTAGGAAAGGATAAGAAAAGTCTTACTTCAAACAAACCCCTTCCTCTTGCATCCACAATCTCATCACAAGCCTCACACCCACCCGCCTGTTCTTTTTGCAGCCTTCCAGCAAAACAATCTCTCCATCTATTAAAATACTACACTGTTATCACCAGTCTACAAGGACAACATCTTCACAGCTGCACTACTTTGAAACACTGAACTGAAGACAGCCTAACCAAACACATTTCTGCTTCCTGAATTCTACAATCATGTGGTCTGGAAGAGCCACCATCACACCAACCAAGGGTGACAAACTGGACAAAATGGATTAGATGTTTAAAAGTGCAGGTACAAGCTTAAAAATGCAGGCAGAAGCTATCGGTCTTCAAGCCTCAGCATTTAATTTGGCCATGCCCTCAACATGGACATGGTTTACAATACAAACCACATGTGAAAGGGTAATGGCATGCTTCAGCTATGAAATACAGCATGGTATTCTTTTGCATGTGTTTTTTTTAAGATACTCCCTGAGCTGAAAGTATTTCAGGCTTATCTTGCATCAACTGCAAAGGAGATGCTGGTTTTCAGCAATGTCCCAGACTATTTTTAAGCAGGAAGCACCAAGATCCTAGTGCTTATGCCAGTAGTTAGGCCACATTCACATGGACAAAATGCAAACAGCACTCAGGTCCTGCTTGCAGGATTCCCCTAGACACTGGTTGGCCACTGGGAGAACAGACTACTGGGCTAGATGGTTGCCTGCATGGCTCACCAGTCCTGCAGCCCTTTAGGGGCAAGAAAAAGAATTATCAGGCAAGTAGAGGACGGAGTTGGAGGGTGGAGGGCTCTTAACAGAAGCTATTTCTTGCAAGGTTCCTTTTTCAAGGAGAAGGGAAAACAAAAATATTCATAGGTTTGTCTTACCTCTCCCTCTGCTACGTTTCCCACGATCAGAAGGCCTCTCTCCTTGGCTGTTATCCACTCCATTCTCCTCTACTCTAACTAGATGTGGGAGGAGAGATACAGAAAGCAAAACGTTACTATATACAATATGAATGCTTGCCCACTCAATCAGACTTTTTGTTTTTTCAACTGCGCAGGAGACAGAATCACACAGCAAGAATGGAAAGGGTGAGGGGTCCTAACAAGACACAAGGATTTGGACTTGCAGGTGCTACTCTGCCTGTTAGCTGAAGCTTTGGTTCACTGAGAAGCCTACAGAGATAAATGGTTTGATGATACCATGCCTAAATCTTTCCATAAGCTCCTGCCCTGAATATAAAGTGTCTTTCCTTTTATCAAGCTATATATTTTAGGACTCTGTGTTCAATATGCACATCACTGGCCTTGTTTTTATACTGTGTTGCTGTTTTAGAGGGTGTGTTTAAGAGTGATGAGCGTTTGCTGTTTTTTAATATTTGTGAGCAGCTCTAACAGCTCCTTTGAGGTTGAAGAGTGAGTGGGCTATAAGTGCCCAAAATTAAAATATTTGATCAGCTTTCAGACATTTTTCATGTGCCCATACTCAATACAGAAAATACACCCCAATATTATTATTCTTTGAAGAGGAGAAAAGTGTCATTAAACCAAGCCAGTACCAGGTTCTCACGGCTGTGTAAATTGTACCCAAACTAGGCAAATCCTTTTGTTGAAGAGAAACAGCTCTGCATGCATAGTTTGTGGTTCTTCCCCCAGTGCTCTACTGCAAACATACAACAAAGCAACTCAAGCACAACACGCTCCTCTGTGAACGCAAAGGCAAACTAAGGCAACCGCGTTCCTAGGAGCATGGTGCCTGCGCTTACACTCTCGACCACGGCTGCCCCCTCTTCCTCGTCTGCTGGAACTTCCCCGTCCACGGCTCACTTCTCTGTCCCCTCGCTTTTCTCTGTTCTCTTTGTTTTCTGAACTCTCTTTTCCAAGACTTTTCTTCTTTCCTCCCACTGTCTCCCACGAAGTCTATTTGGGTGGAGAAGGAAAACACAGAACAATTCAAAAGGGGTTTAAAGACTGCCTTGAGAATATCTTCCAGTGTAAAACCTCTAAGCTCTATGGGAACCCTTTACAGCCCTTCAGACATGCAAGGTCCATTGTCAAACAAACCCTCGGGGGCACCTGCAAAGCCTAGAAACCATCAACACTAATCCAGCATCCTTGGAATGAAATTAATCCCTGTGGCATTTTAATGGCAAAACATTTTTACAGGGACAAACTTTGTGGCATTAAAACAGGGTCTTAACATTATTTACTTATTTATTTAAACTGTAAATAGGCAAATCAAGATCCAGACCTCACACACCCCAAAATACTATAGTCCTGATTAAAATCACCCCTCTCATCCATGGCTATTTGGCACAGGAGTGAGGCTATCACTCATGCCAAATATTATCAGAGGTGGGTTGGTTTTTTGGCAAAAGCCTGGTTATCTACTTTGTTAAAAAGTCCATACAATGTTGAGCCACGTGTTTAATACCATGTAGGTGTTTGGCTCATAGCCTCTTTCCTTACAATTAATGGCTAAGGCAGGACATATTTAGGCCCATTTTATAAGCAGGTATCAACTTGCCCACGATCATCAGCACAACTGTGTCTGAGAAGGGGATGGAACCCAGAACTGAAATCTGCCTCCCCACCCTCTTATATCAGCCTTCCCTAACCTTGGGTCTCTAGATATTGTTGGACTATAAACCCCAACATCCCCCAGCAAGCATGGCCAGTGGACAAGGGGCATGGGGGTGTAGCCCAGATGCACCTGGGCTATGCTAATATCTCATGACTGACTTTGGTATTGTATCCCAACTCGTCTTGAGACACATTCCTGCATTACTGATTAGGGTACAAAACCCTACCGTTATACTCTGCTGTCTCATTTCATGTGGCCCCCATGGGTGGTGGAAGTGGGGATTTTTTTGACTGCTCAAGTCTTGCAAGAACTGCCAACACTCACAATGTTCAACGATAAAGGGGAAAATTTCCCAGAATATCTTGTCTATTGGTTCTTGAGTTGTGGCACATGCGTATGCTGGTTAAGCAGCAAGAATTGGCGGGCGGGAAGGTGAGTTTTGCTGCTTTTTTGGACTAATTTGTACTTCATTTTTATCTACTTTCCAGGCAAATACTGTCTCCAAAAATGTCTCATATCAGTTCAAACAAAAATGAGATGCTGTTCCACAAGACACAAATGAGAAGGGAGCGGAGGGAGAAGGCGGAAGGAGGAGATCAGTCTGACAATGCCAATGGTGGTATATAAATAACGACTGAAAATCCAGTTGGTGGCAGGCTGGTCTTCCCTTGAGAAAGACATGCCCAGAGCTTTGTCACTCAATTGTTAATTCTGAATGAATGTAACATACAGGTATTTGCTTGATCTGCATAGCTTAACCTGAATTACAAGGAGAATATCCTGGCCCAAACAGGACTGGTCAAAGAGCAAAGCATAAATCCTAGCAAAATATACCAAGAAAAATATATGCATGTCTCAAAGTGACTTGACTACCAAAATGCTTTCCACCAATGTCAACCCCCAACTCAATAGCCAATTTGCCAGAAAGCAAGAGAGAACCTAAATGAATCTTTCCTGCACCCACTAAGAGGCCCCAAAAGCTTTTGCTTTTCTTATGTTCCAAGGAAAGAGAACCCCCTCTGATGCTGGCTCATGGAGCAGTTGGGATGGCGGATGAGGTTTAGGTTCCATCCCCTAACAGTGTGCAAATCAGCCCGGAATATGACGGGGAGGAAATACCAGCTGTTTTTATTCTAGAAAGTCCTGATTTAGGTAGTGTACAGTCTCACTCCAGATATGAGAGTAAGACTATGAAGAAGACTTATGTCTCTGTTGTCCCAATTCAAAATGTAGATAGTAAGCTCAAGAGGGCATCACAGTCCCTCACAAACATATAGTGATAGGTTTTCTTGTTTTATCGTAATAAAGCAGGCAGAGAGCTCTCCACCCTCATTCCACACACAGTGAGCCACAAAGGTCAGAAGTGGGGCTGATTTCTTATCGAAATTCTACAGGGCAGAAGAAATAGTAGAGTATAAGCTGCTGAACACAGAATTCAGCTTCCAGCGAATCTGAGCTCCTATTTTTCAAGAAAGCAGCAAGTTCCTATACCTTATGTTGCAAACAGATACTTGAGTGTGTGTGGTGGGGGGGGAATGCCTACTAATATCTCAGAAGCCAGAGAGGTGGTTGAAAAATTACAGAATTGTAGGGCTGGAAGGGACCCAGGAAGATCTAGTCCACCCCTTGCAATGCAGGAATCTCAACTCAAGCATCCATGACAGATGACCATCCAACATCTTCTTTAAAACCTCCAATGAATAAGAGTCCACAACCTCCCTATCGAGTCCTTCCCACTTTCTAACAGTTCCCAAAATAAAGGTGGGCGGAGCAGCTTAAAATATCCTGTACAATTCATTGTCCTCCATAACTAGCAAAACTGGAATTAGGGAAGAAAGGAAAAGATAAATTTGGAAGCTTTAGTTTTCTTGGGGCCTTATTTTTTAAAACCTCAAACACAGTCCTATGCAGGAGTAGTCCAAATTACTTTTGAGTACCTATTTGCATACACCTTCACATTACAGAACCCTGGTAGCAGGTATCAAGGGTCAGGGATAATTCATCCTAAGCAGGTACACTAGTTAAGTGCTTTGCCAGTTTTCCAGGGCAGACCTCCAGTTCACCTGCTCCTTTAGACTGAGAGACTTCCAGGCTCTCCAAATCCAGGGTCAATATCCTGTTTGTTTGAAGAAAACTTCATTATAAATTCTAACTGGTAGCAGGACAGAAAAATGAATCTAGGTGATAATTACAGTGGACTGCTTTTTAGCATGTGGCACTCTAAAACAGGGGTGTGCAGAAGGTAGATAGTAAAACAGGGGTGTGCAGAAAGTAGATTAGGGTTCTACCAGTAAATTTGCAGTGATTTGCAGTGGATCAGCAAATCCACTGATCCAAGGATTCTGACACCAAGTTATTTAATAAGAACAACAAGACCTTCTTATTGTTCTTATTAAATAACTTGGTGTCAGAATCCTTGCTGATCCACTGCAGACTCCAGTACTTGAACAAACTTTTGCAGGAAGCGAGTCTAAGGAACTGAGGCAGATAATGGTGATGAGGGATGAAGTTCTAGGCCTAACAGACAAAATAAAAACTGACAAAGCACCAGCCTAGATGGCATCCACCTGAGAGTTATCAAAGAACTCAAATGTGTAATTGCTGAACTTCTAACAAAATGTAACTTGTTCCTCAGATACTTAACTGGAAAACGGGTGAAAAGTATTGGTAAAGATAAAATAACCAAGCACAGAGAAGAACAAGCCTTGAGGAAGTAGAGCCAGCACGGCTTTTGCAATGGCACATCCTGTCTCAAGAAGCTATTCAGAATTCTTTGAGCGTATCAACAAGCATATAGATAGAGGTGATCCAGTTGGCATAGTGGACTTGGACTTTCCAAAAGCTTTCAACAAAATAATTCACCAAAGACTCCTGACTGAGTAAGCTTAGCAACCACGGACTAAGAAGTGAGGCTTTCTTGTGGACCAGTGAGTGGTTAAGTAACAGGAAACAGAGTAGGAAAAAATGGACAGTCCTCCAAAAGGAGACACGTTGAAAGTGGGAGTCCTGCAAGGATCAGTATTGGTACCTGTGCTTTTTACCTGTTCATAAACAATCTAGAGCTAGGGTTGAGCAATGAGGTGGCCAGGTCTGCTGATGATACTAAACTGTTCAGGGATATTAAAACAAAAAGACTGAAATGTTCCCAAAGCACCTCTCCAAACAGGGCTCATTAGGAAAGCAACTGAAAAATAAAACTTCCAATATTATAATATCTTTATACAATCTATGGTGTAATGACATTTAGAATACTGTTTATACAGTTCTGGTCACCTCTACTGGTGTGCTATAGGATAATGCTATTACCTAAGACTAAAGAGCATCAGAAATTGATACACAGAGATGTTATGGCTGTGACAAGTCAAGGCACCACTTTGTGACTGTGATGTCACGCAGCAAAATAACCTCAGGCTACTTAAAATTCACCAGCTCTTTCCAGTGTTTAATTTCTTGGAAAGTTCTTGACAGCAGGGCTCAAATCTGTTTAGAAATAATTTCTTTTGCCAGTGATAGACAACTGAATTTATTCCAGTTAAGATACATATTAACTGAGTGAGCTGGGGGCCAATTTCAGAGTTTCGTTAGTTTTAAAGGTTTTTGAAACCTACATATAACAAAGTTGTTTCTAAAACGTAAGTATTTGACATCTTTCTTAGCTTGGCCACAGCTTTTCATTCCCCAATGAAAAGCAGGAAGTCTCTTCAGGCAAGGCTACTCTCAAGGCTTAAGAAAAGGATCTAGAGTCCTTACTGTGTCAGAGTTCCCTTCCAGCAAGATATTGATTGCTCTGTTCACATCTCCATTACAGTCATGTAGAGCCACTATGCAGTCATCCTGATTCTTCCCAGTCACTTCCATAAGCTGGAAAAAACCACAAATATATGAGTCACGTTAAAGAGACCTTGATAACACGACAAAGGGAGTCTAGGCAACAAGCGGAAAAATAGGTTAAAAATATACCTACAATTACCGTATTTTTCGCTCTATAACACGCATCTGACCATAACACGCACGTAGTTTTTAGAGGAGGAAAACAAGGAAAAAATATTCTAAATGAAACAGTGGATGTATGATTTTTATGGTTCATGCTGTGGCCACAGACATGTGATCTGACAGTGAGTTTGGGGTAGCCCAATGCAAAAATCCTGAAGATCCATGTGGATCCATGCTTTGTAACCACGTTTTTGCGTCATTGCGGCCCCATGAAACAGTGGGTGCATGTGTTTTTTGGTGCAGGCTGTAGCCATGGAAATGCTATGTGATCTGATGGTGAATTTGGGGTGACCCAGTGCAAAAATCCTGAGGATCCATGTGGATCCGTGCTTTGTAACCACGTTTTAAGTGGGGAGGGAAGGAAAAGAACTCAAGGGACAAGGAGCTTTTCCGTGGGGAGGAGGGAGGGAAAGAGCACTGTTGCTTTAAAGGTATACTTAAGGTATTTGCCCTGTGCCTGGGTTTTTTCCATTTAACAGTTTGCAGCCTTTTCCTTCCGCTCCTTGTTTTGAGGCAGAATAGATTTGAGCAAGTGAGGAGGACTTGGATTGCAGGGGATTTGCCATTAGCTGTGTAAAAGCGCTTCTCCTTGCAGCCTGAACGATAAGCAGCCACCAGCAGCAATAGAATGGAGCACAAAAAAGAGATAGGGGCACTAGGACCCAGACAATGCTCAAATCTATCCTGCCTGAAAACAAGCTGCTCCATCCCAGCCGATCAGCTGAGACGTGGGGGATTTGCAAAGTTTTCCGCTCTCCCTCATGCCCTCCCCAGCCTTTTTTTTTACTTCCTGGTTTTCACTGCGCTGGCTCAGAGCTCGAGGTTGGTTTTATTTTGCTGCTGGTTGCTTAAATTTTATCTTTCCTGCCGTCTCTCTGCAGCCTCATTGCTCTGTTTAGAGAGCGCGCAGACCTTTGCTAGCGTCTGTCCCTCCTCCCGTGTAAGCGGCTGCCGCCGGCTTTGCTGCTATGGCTCTCCTTCCCTCCCTCGTCCCCGGGTCCAGGTCGCTTTAAAGAAAGCAAAGTGAGAGCCTCGTAGAGCGTGTAAGCAGCTCCCGCTTTGCTTGACTGACGGCAGCCATGGCTCCGATCCGTGCATTCGCTCCATAACACGCACAGGCATTTTCCCTTACTTTCTCGGAGCAAAAAAGTGTGTGTTTTGGAGCGAAATTTACGGTATATACACACACACACACCATCCCAAAGGCACTGGGTGGGTAGCAATACAAGTTGCCCCAGGCCTCAGACAAGTTCTGCATGGGCCTGGTTATAGCACTGTATTCAGCTAAGTTTCAGTCAAGTGGACCCACTGAAATGAATGGATCCAAGCTAAATGAATGGATCCAAGTTAATCATGGCCATTCATTTCAATGAGTCTACTCTGACTGAAACTTAGCTGAATACAGTTCATAATTATTATTATTCAAGCTGAAGTTTTAGTAAGCAAGTGGACTTGAAACAGGCTTGAATTAGCAAAGGGTATTCTCCACCAGTGCATGAAAGCCAACCCGCCCTCTCACCAGGGACAGGGGGGAAACACATACCTGTTTCACTTTATCCTCAAAGTCTGCATCGTTCTTATCGTAGATCATCTGAGCAAGGCGAATTTGTTCCGCTGTTGCCTGGGAAGCACAAACAGATCGGTTATAGAAATACACACGCAAAGCCAAAATTTTCCCCAAATGCTTGAGTCTCCCGTCATTTGTTCTTTTGTTCCACGGGTGTTGAACCTGCGACACTACAGATACAGGTGAATTACAACTCCCATCATCCCCTGGCCATGCTGACTAGGGTGGATGGGAATTGGAGTCCAACAAAACCTGGAAGTCTACTGGTTCCCCCTCCTGTTTTATTTTTAACTCCAAGGGGAAGAAACATGGAGGCATCCTTTCTTATCTAACAAGTCCAAACTCCAGATTGCAGGCAAATATAAGAAAGGGAAAAAAACAGTGCCGATCCCTCACAGAACAGTTCTTAGAGCAGATAATTTAGCATTGAACACAAGACAAAGTTGTTAAGTTTTATCTAAGTTATCAAAGGAACCACTGTTCAGGTGCATGGCCTATTATTAGCCCTAATCAGAAAACTACAAACCCTGAATTTCCTGCCCATTTTTTTGCCTAATTCTGTCACTCAATCTTTGCACACAATTTAATTCAATAAAGTGTTTATTTCAGAGCACTGGCATGGTTCTGGCTGGTGGAATAGGGCAAGGTACTGGTATTCCCCCCACTGCCCAAACAGGAAAAAGCCACCAGAAATAAAGGCTGGTGTTCTTTTAACCAATACATCTAAGAAAGCAACCTTTAAACAGTTAGGCATAGTGATGTGATGTGAGAATATTCCCTGCTAGAAAATTCTCCAGAGATTATTCCCCCAAAACTGTAAATTCTAACGTAAGAACCAGTTTTACAACCCACATTTTAAAAATCTAGTAAATAATAAGTCAAGCTGTGATATTGCCAGCGTAAGTAATGAATAATGATTTTTTTGATCCAGTTACATTACTGGGCATTGTGTCATTCACCATTGGCAGTTCTGAAATGTGAGCTACAGAAAACTTTTTTAAAAAAAAGTTTTAAAAATTCATTTAAAATGTGAGTAAAATTTGAACTTTTAGTTAGAGCAAAGTTTGAAAGGCTATGGGTTTGCAATCCTAGATTGGATGGTAAGCACTCCTAATTCAAGTAGATAAGATGAATCTTATGGGCTGTCATGTGTTTAAACCCACTGAGCAATGGTATTTCCGACATCATTGTTTGATCCTGATTAATTCTTACAGGTTAAGAATTACCGATACATGGATCCAGAATGTCCACATCCCTACCTGTACTACTGGTTTCTGTGGTTGCGTCAGCTGCGTGGCTGAAATCTGCGCTTTGTCTCGAGTGCCCCGGGTACGTTCACTGCCCACCGAAGTCATCATATACAGTATATACAAAACAACGTATGTACAAAATAGAAAATCTGAAAAGAGAGAGGAAAAATCCAGTTGAGTTAAGCACTGTTCCTAATATGAAAAACTGGCATAAATGACGGTATACAGATTAACACAAAAGAGAGCTAATTATGTTCATATCCCAAGTAGCAATGTGACAATCTTTTTTTCTTTTTTTTAGCACACATGGGAAGTAGAAATGCATTTCCTAAAAGGTTTGGCAAGGTGCTACCTCAAAACTCCTATCTGCAGAGTAGGGCGGGGCCAGGGTCCAAAAGGCTACTTTGCTTAAACACTGAGAGATTTCAGACTTCCTTTCCTTGAATAAGAGACTCAGGTGACATTTTACAAGCTATTTTAGGAACCTACCCCAACTTTAAAAGTGGTTTCCCGTGCAGCACAGAAGTAGAGATGTCTAGAAATTGCAAGCCCAAAATCCACATGAAGGCAGAAAATGGGTTGTGGGTTGTTTGCATCTTTTGTACCTAAAGCTTTCCTTTAATGTGGTCCATATCAGCTGCTACCACATGAGATTAATGAGATGACTTCTATCAAGGGTTCTTCACCACAAAGGGAAGGGGGGGACATCTGAATTAACGCTGTTTCTACATTCTTCAAGGCGTTAACTCCTTTTAATATCAGTTCAAACGGCAAGTACAGTGGTACCTCTGGTTGCGAACGGGATCCGTTCCAGAGCCCCTTTTGCAACCTGAAAGGAACACAACCTGCATCTGCGCATGCGCGGGTCACAATTCGCCGCTTCTGCACATGCGCATGACATCATTTTGCGCGACTGAACAAAGTAACCCTTTCTGATACTTCAGGGTCACCATGGGACGCAACCTGAAAAAATGTATCATGAAGCAAATGTAACAAGAGGTATGACTGTAGAGAAAAATGAGGTACGAGTAAAGGTATGTGATTTAAGAAGAGCTACCTACTCCTATTCCACTTTTTCTAATTATAAATTCGTGTGCTCATAGGGGGGGGCCTGCCTCCATTCATCTGAACATAGGTGTAATCATGGCTATGGCTGGTCACAGGGGTCCTTTGACCAAGTGGCTTAGTATCTCCAAATCTGGGAGAGTCGTGTACAGCTATTAACCAAACGAAAAATGAAGCCAGCGGACCTGATGGGATATCTGCTGAAGTCTTCAAAGTGGGTGGAGTTGAACTTACACAACAAGTTCACAAGCTCATCAAAAATATCTGGGAGAGAGGAGGTCCCAGTGATTGCTTAGGTCAAACCAACAAACCAGAAATAAGCAACCTGTGGGATGTTGCCATATGCAAACAGTAACAACTGCAAACACAAACCTGTAACATTTTAGCTATCTGAAGAAGTCTTACACAGCATTCTACAGAGTCATCTGACATTTCACTGCTGACTCATGCAGTCTCACCAGCATTCTAACAAGGGCTGACCCAAATGCCTTAGTTTCCTCAATTTCCCAACAATTCATGGATCATAGGTGGGGTGTGAAACCCCACCCAAAGTGTGGGAGTGAAGTACTTGCATATCTTAGAATGAGCTGATCTAAGAGTTTGGGTCCCGGTTACCCACTCCTCTTTTCTTTTTAAAGCGAAACCACAGGTCGGCTAAGTGCCCCTGGCATCACAGCTGCTGCACACTTTGTACTTTAACAGCTGCTAATGTCCCTGGGAAGACACTATGTAATAGTACTGCATCCATACCATGGCCCACACAGTTTTAAAATAAAAATGGAAGGAAGTAGAGAAGGAAGGAAGTCATTGGACCGGCTCATACGATGACAGGCAAGTACTACCCCACCTTAAAGTCCTGAGAATTTCTCCCAAACCATTTAGAAGGAAACTCTGACAAAGCTGGGTGTAGCTTTGCACAGTCTTAATTTTAACCTCCTCTTCCAGCTATTAACAAATTTAGCTTTTATTGGCCAAGCCTATATACCCAGCAACTGAAACGTTGAATGCAATAAGGAAAGAATCACTCCAGAGATATGGCAAAACAATCAAACCACCACTTCCTTGAGCTCTTGCATAGTTAACTAAAGAGAACGTCCTGTACCTGGAAATGGCTGCAGGATCTGACCCAGAAGACCACATTCCATTATGACCAAACCTGGCAAAGCCCAGCTTGTCTGCAACTTTGAAGATGATCAAAGATCAGCTACTCAGCAGACTTTTCACTACTTGAGGCCCATTTGCACAAGCCATATAATGTGATAGCAGTATGGAAAAGTAGAGGCATAAAGTGCTACTTGTGCAATATGATGTGCAGAAAGTCTATAGCTCAAGCTTTTCTGAGGTTCTGCTTAATCTAAGACATGAAGCACACCCAATTTGACTGCTCAGTTTAAGGCAAGTGAGGGCATTCATAAGGTCACAAAATACCAACTTTATGCCACCACTGGAATGTTAAACTGGCCCTATGAACTGGCGCCAATCCTTTTGCCAGAACTATTCACAGATAAATTTTGTTGTATCTTCACCTTCCACTGAAAGGGCTAGAAATTTGCTCCCTAAAAATCTGCAATGATGCCTAGATTCTGTATCCAAGACCTTTCAAGATTTCTGATGCAATAAGGGCCTACAAGGAGCCAGGTTTTCCCTTTCATTGTGCCATTTCTTCACTGCAGCGTCCACACATTTCTTACCCGTTATCTGCAACCATCTAACAGTTCCAAGGCTATTAGCATGTAACTGGTCTGCTCTCTTATTGTAAGGATGTTTTCCCGTTCTTTTGTTTTGGATCTTTTTTGTACTGAAAAGGCATCTTTAAAAGCTAGAATTGATTTATTCAGGTTGGAGCAGAGGCAATCTGCTTATGACAAGGTTGTTATAAAATTTTAGGGTATACACACACAGCAGACACATACTCCACAGAAACCAATCCTTCACCCTTCAAATTTTAGGAAATATTCCCTGGGAAAATTACACATAATTTCAGCACACAGAAAAAGCCCAAAAAGCCACCTTGGCTCTCCTAATAACTCTAAATATCTTGGAGAAACCTTTCCCAATTTCTACCTGGTCCAGGAGGCGTGGTCCAGACTCGCCCAGAACTGCTAAAAGGCTCCTGGGAGGCTGAGGGCACATTCCACAAGGGGTGTTCGAAAAAGGGTGAGAGGCTGCCAGCTCTGCATGCAAAGGGTGACATAACTGGGCTCCTGAGTCCCACAGAGGTGCCGCAGAAACAATGCAGTTGGTCAAGGGACCCATGAACTCAAAAAGGTTGAAAACATCTGCCTTAGAGAAAAGAGAAGCACAGAAATGCATTCTTCCTCTCCCCTGACTCCATATGAAGAGGAATAATTGGGGAACATGGGGGTTGCTGCACTCATAACACCATCTCCAGGTCTCAGAATGCAGGCCTCCAGTTCAGTTGTGTGTTTTAAGAATTAAAAACAACAACAACTGCGGAAGATTCCCCTGTTACAAGGTCTAGGTCAAGTAGAAGCAAAGAACTGAACATTATAACCATTGTTCTTTTTAAGACACATACTGCTCCTGAACTGGAGGAAGAAAATTCCTTTACAATAGTGATGTGGCAGAGGGCAGCATTTTGTACTCCTAAAATATGTTTATAAATGGCATTGTGATGTTCCTACTAGAGGATGGAAGACTAAAAGCCTATTATTAAAGGTCCATGTCTACTCAACCAAAGACTACTTTAATATGCAACTCAGTAGTGTGCCTACTACAGGAATAAGCAGGTAATAGTGTTCTTATACCCAGGGTTTGAGCTTTTGAGTTTGGAGAGGGGTGGCACACTGGAAGGAGATTGAGGCAAGAGAAGAGAATCATTGTGTGTGGAAGGAGAAGAGGATCAGTTAAGACCTAAAATCTCAGCTAGAACTCAAGTTCTGGCTATTTTATACTTTTAAGATGGCTGGGTCTGCTTAGCCTGTTTCCTTTAGGCTTCAAGGATGGTATGGATTTTTTTTCAGAAAAACCAAAAGTACGAGTTGAAAAGTGGGGTGAAGAAATGAGAAACATTTCATACAGTCCCCAAACAATTAAAATGTTCTGGTTTAAAAAAAACCAGCTATAGGTTGGCTTAATGTGAACAAACAGTATGATGGTGCAACACTTCTGAGACGCTCCTGCTGTACTCCTCCCCTACCCCAGCCACAGTCTGGCTTGTAGTGGTGTCCAAGCTGACACTTATGGTGTGCTGTTCTCCAAACAAGCCATGAGCAGTCACCATGGTTTATTCTTAGCCAACCGCTCATGGCTAAACCAGGGGTCTAGGTTTGGACTTCACAACAAGACAAAATCCAGCTTTGTTTCCCAGCATCACAACAGCAGCAAGAATAGGCAAGGAGCACAATAACTTTTCAGCAGCGTATGTGGGCATGTGTTGTTTTTTAACTGTGGTTTAATGCAACATGCAAACTAGCCCATCCTGTGCCTATGGAGCCAGAGACTAGAGAAGATGGATGTGGTTATTGTTTAACGTTCATATTTTGAACCCAGATCCACCAGACCATTTTAGATTTCAAGTGAGCCAGTAAAGCAGTGTTCTCCAGTCTGATGCCCCCCAAATGTTCTGAATCATGTCTCCAAACAGTCCCATTCTGCTGTTCTTCAAAACATCTGGAAGGCACCGGATCAGGGAAGGCTAGATGAAGCACTCGGCTTTGAATCCTACTCAAGAAGCCTAAGGCACAACAGCTACATGCAGTTGCTAGGAATTTACATTTAAGAGCAAGATTCTTATAAACCTAACAACATACAAGGAAACAAAGTGCAGTGAGCCAAGACCAGGACATTGCATGCTTTTGCCAGATGGGGGGGGGGACGACAATTTGTGTGTGTTCTGCTTACACACAAGCTCATACACTGCACTCTCCTGAACTTTCTAAACTGCTCCACCTCCCCCTGGAACAAGTTTCAAATATTTCCCCAGAATAGAAGCAGAGAAGCAACGCTTGCTAAAAATAGCCGAGCTGAGGGCTCAGACGTTAATCGGGAGATCACAGATGACCATACTCCCAATGCCCCTGGCCAAGAAGCATATATCTGCCCCTAATGCACAAAAGTAATGGGCAACATTAGCTGGTTGAAAGACAGAAGAAGGAAGTAAGGGACCAAGAGATCCCAACTGCCAATGTCAAAAAAGAACAAAAGATTTCAGCAGGTAGGGACTAATGCTAGGAAGGTTAGCAGGCCATGTATACGCTACATACACATTAAACTTTTAAGGAACCTTGGGAACTGTTGCTTTGTTAGTGGCACAGGAATGAACAGGAGCCTCAGCTCCCTCTCCCCCCTAAAAAATAAAACATTTTCCAGTTATTTATTTACAGTATTCAGTAAAATGCATACACCACTTGACTGTAAAAAAATAAAACCTCAAAGAGGTTTGCAAAGAGAATAAACCATATTATCAGTAGCAAAACTACTGTTTAAAACATAAAAAACAGCAATAAACTAAAGGTGAATTAGAACACACATAAGCATTCTACATACTGTCATACCTCGGGTTGAAGTAGCTTCGGGATAAGTATTTTCGGGTTGCCTGCTGCAGCGACCCGGAAGTAACGGAGCACGTTACGTCCAGGTTTTGCCGCTCGTGCATGCGCAGTCAAAATGATGTCACGTTCACGCATGGAAGCGGCAAATCACAACCCACAGACGCGGGTTGCGTTCGCTTCTGGATGCGAATGGGGCTCCGGAACGGATCCCGTTAGCATCCAGAGGTACCACTGTATCTGGGTAAGCTTGCCTAAACAAAAAATGTTTTTAGCAGGTGTCAAAAAGAGTACAGTGAAGGTGCCTGCCTGGTATCAATAAGCAGGGAGTTCCAAAGGGGAGGTGCTGCCACAATGAAAGAACAAGTGGAACGGGTATTATGTGGCACTTGTAACAATGCCAGTTCTGCAGACAGAAGTGGGCAAACTGGTCCCAAGCTTAAAAGCAACACCTCTGGTGAATTATTAGATGGAAACCGGCAATCTAATTTAATAAAGTTTGGGTTTCTAGCTTAATTGCTACCAAAAGCAAATCCCAGGTATGTTTTTATGCTGTCTTGCTTTATATGACCGACAGAATGTATAATGTTCAGGAATCTCACTAAGTCGCATTCCCTTATTTAGGCATCTGGTTGTTACCCAGGGTTATTGGAAGCTGGGCATGACTAATCAGTCATCTGCTAGTCAACTCAGTGTTATAAAATATTCTAGGAAGACTTAAAATAAGACAATAAGGTATGAAAAGTCCTCTTCGGGCTCCAGGGAGGGTCTCCTCGCAAGCCACTAGGAAGGACTCTCCAGCTCTCTCCCACCATTTCCTTGTTTGACTCTATTTATTTATTTCCTGACCTGACGCACACATAAGTGGGATGACACCTGTACTTTCAATCTTTACGGAGTTTTGGTACGACACAGCCTAGATGGCACCATGACAGTGAATCATCCCAATACCACTCCAGACAGCCTGACATCCTGCCAAGTGTTAGGATGAGCTTTGTGCTGATGGGGTTTGCAACTCTGTAAGTGCATGAAATCCAATCCTCAAAGAACTACTTAGCAAGCATCTTAAGAGCTGCAGACCAATAAGCACTACTTGAGTGAGAGTGCTCATTCCAAAGGAAAGGTGCAGCCCTCTTGCCAAGCCTCAGGCCTTGCTTCAAAGCCTCAGGCCTTCTGAATTCATCAGTGGAATAAATGGGGCAAACTGGAGGGAAGGGGTTTGCAAACACTTGCATGTTGCTCAAAATGTAGTACAGTGGTACCTCGGGTTAAGTACTTAATTCGTTCCAGAGGTCTGTTCTTAACCTGAAACTGTTCTTAACCTGAAGCACCACTTTAGCTAATGGGGCCCTCCCGCTGCTGCTGTGTCGCCGGAGCACGATTTCTGTTCTCATCCTGAAGCAAAGTTCTTAACCTGAAGCACTATTTCTGGGTTAGCGGAGTCCGTAACCTAAAGCGTATGTAACCCGAGGTACCACTGTACAGCTCATTGTTGCCATTCATTCCCACAGAGAATAGCAAAGTATCAAAACATATATTGTCTTAGGAACACTTTTCCTCAGGAACTTCCTTTCTGAGTAGTTTGAAATCCACAAAATGTCCACTAGAACATTTCCTGTGCAAATGCTTCTGAGTTGAAAGATTTCCCTTGCCATGAAGCTAACAAAGGAGAATAAATCTTTAGGAAACTCCGGCTACCACTGGAAATTTCCTTATACAAGGCAGAACATGCACCACCACCTAGTATCTTTATCCAAATATTATCCAAATCCAAATACTTACTTTATGAACTCAAGACAATATCCTGAATCACAATCTATGCTAAACTAAACTAGGGCTTAGGTGTTGGCAGGGTTGCAGAAGCAGGAAAGGAACTGCTTGCTTGCAATGCTCTCAATGTGCAAAGGGACACTTGCTTGTTCCTGCTAAGCCATTGTTTACATTAGTATTAAAAGGTAAAGGTAAAGGACTCCTGGATGGTTAAGTCCAGTCAAGGGCGACCAGGCGGCTGCGGCGCTCAACCAGACTAGTTGTTCATAATCATCCTGCTTTACACAGAGCTCAATAGACAGAACATGGGACTCCTAATCTCAGAGTCATGGATTCGAATCTCCCGTTGGGCAAAGAATTCTGCACTGCAGGGGGTAGGACTAGATGACCCCTGGGGTCCCTTCCAACTCTACAGTTCTATGATTCTATGACTACTGAATGGAGCATTGCAGTGCACATTGCTCATTCTTATCACCATGGCACCTTCTGGAGATACCAGGCCTTGGGCTGAAAGCAAATTATGCAACAACCTTGCTGAAACTAAGCAGGTCTAGCCTAAAGATTGCCTGGATGGCAGCATGTCCAAGAACGCAATGTATGAGTTCTATCACTGAAGAAAGCAAGATACGCATAAATGTAATAAAGAAGACCAAATCAATTGCTCACACTAAAGCTCTCTTGCAAATAAATAAATAAATAAATAAATAAATAAATAAATAAATAAATGTAAACATGTTTCACTCTCTCACACATAGCTCTAAGGGAGAGAGAGGACTGACAAAAAAATTGATGATATAAAACCAGGTGTAGACATCACCCCCTACACCTTTTCAAAGTTTTGATGATCAAATTTTCATCTGCAGCGGACACTGAGAAATTCCTGGAATCATTTATTGGACAGTCTCATGCAATTTACTGGCAGAGCAGCAATGAGTTGTAAGTTACGGTAGTTGCTGTAACTCAAGGTGTCATCATAAATGAGTTGAAAAAGCAACTTCATAGGAAGTTTGAATCACATGGTGACCCATTCATCACTCTAAGCCAGGGGTAGGCAAACTAAGGCCCGGGGGCCAGATGCGGCCCAATTGCCTTCTCAGTTCTGCCCGCGGGCAGTCTGGGATTCAGTGTGTTTTTACATGAGTAGAATGTGTGCTTTTATTTAAAATGCATCTCTGGGTTATTTGTGGGGCATAGGAATTCGTTCATTCATTCCCCCCCAAAGTATAGTCCAGCCCACCACATGGTCTGAGGGACGGTGGACCGGCCCACAGCTAAAAAAGGTTGCTGACCCTTGGACTAGGCTATTAAGATTTTTATTCTGCTCCAATTCAATATCCAAATATATATTTAAAAAGATAAAAATAATGTATACATTTTTTAAAAAAAAATGTATATTAAGTATCACTTAGTACAACATCCATTGTTTGTTCTCAAACTCTAGATGTAAACAATAGCAGCCTAATCACCACAGCCCTTGAAAGCCAGCCCCCATCCCCACCCCAAAGTCCTTACCCTAACCTCTCTATGGTCCATCTTCCTCAGCAGCAAGATTGAAGACTAAAAACATTTACCTTCCTTTCTATTCTTTGAGACCTACTTGAGGCAAAACCTGATGCACAATGCCAAAGCCATAACTCTGGATTTGTGACATCATTCTGTTGTCACAGTAATTGGCACAAGGTCAGTACTGCAGAATACTCTTACTCATACAAATACTCATACAAATACAAATGCAACTGGATTTAAGTGGGCAAACAGGGATGTTAAAATTTCTGTTCTATTCCCTGAAAGCCTTATTTTCTCTAACTGTACTCAGCCTAGCCTATTCACTGCTGAATTACTACAGAAGCATGAAACCCTGGCAGAGTTCACACCACAGAAGTTGCTTTGTTGTTGTTGTTGTTTAGTCGTTTAGTCGTGTCCAACTCTTTGTGACCCCACAGACCAAAGCACGCCAGGCCCTCCTGTCTTCCACTGCCTCCCGCAGTTTAGTCAAACTCATGCTGGTAGCTTCGAGAACACTGTCCAACCATCTCGTCCTCTGTCGTCCCCTTCTCCTTGTGCATCTTTCCCAGCATCAGAGTCTTTTCCAGGGAGTCTTCTCTTCACATGAGGTAGCCAAAGTCTTGGAGCCTCAGCTTCAGGATCTGTCCTTCCAGTGAGCACTCAGGGCTGATTTCCTTCAGAATGGAGAGGTTTGATCTTCTTGCAGTCCATGGGACTCTCAAGAGTCTCTTCCAGTACCAGAATTCAAAAGCATCCATTCCTTGGCGATCAGCCTTCTTTATGGTCCAGCTCTCACTTCCATACATCACTACTGGGAAAACCAGAGTTTTTACTATATGGACCTTTGTCAGCAAGGTGATGTCTCTGCTTTTTAAGATGCTGTCTAGGTTTGCCATTGCTTTTCTCCCAAGAAGCAGGCGTCTCTTTTAATTTCGTGGCTGCTGTCACCATCTGCAGTGATCATGGAGCCCAAGAAAATAAAATCTCTCACTGTCTCCATTTCTTCCCCTTCTATTCGCTAGGAGGTGATGGGACCAGTGGCCATGATCTTCGTTTTTTTGATGTTGGGCTTCAAACCATATTTTGCGCTCTCCTCTTTCACCCTCATTAAAAGGTTCTTTAATTCCTGCTCACTTTCGGCCATCAAGGTTGCTTAGCATTTGAACAGATTTCCAATGACACTAGGAGGTGCTGAAAAAGCAGTTAGGGGTGGGGAGCCTCAGGACCATGGGCCAAACTTGGCCTGCAAAGCCGTTTCCCCAAAACCACACCCACCTGCCATCATATGTCATCAAGTATGGGGAAGGTACATGTGGCTGCCAAGGCACCATCAGGAGTCTAAAATTGCACTGGCAAGGGAAAGTGGGCTTTGGCTTTAAGACCCCTGAGCTGATGGGTGGAAGAGTCAAAGCCTGCTGGGTTGGCTCTGCTAGTGAGTTCTCTGAAGCCTCAAGAGCTTTAAAGCAGCGTTTCCCAACCTTTTCCCGATCACGGCCCCCTTCTGACCTTGTTTCCTTCCTGTGGCCTTCCACCCCATCCTACCGGTAGAAAGGTAGCAATTTAAATGCTCTGTTTGTTAACAGAACATATTTTATTCATAATTTCTATAATTTATACAAAATACAATTACATAAAATAATAGAAAAATAAAAAAAAATGTTGAAGCAGAAAAACATAGCTGGAGGGGACCCCAAGAGTCATCTTTCTAGTGCAACTTTCTAGTGCAATGTGGGAAACTCAGCTAAAGAATCCAAGACCAATGGCCATCCAACCTGTTTAGAAACCTCCAGGGAAGGAGAATCCAGAACCTCCCGAAGGAGATCCTTCTTCAATGTAAACAACACTTATTTGACCCCAGTTATTTGACAGAGGGGGAAAACTGCAAATAACACTCCAAAAGCATACCCTCCAACATTACTCCAATGAAAATAAGGACGTCATATACCATAATAATAATTTTACTATTTATACCCCGCCCATCTGACTGGGTTGCCCCAGCCACTCTGGAAGGCTTCCAACTTATATAAAAATGTAATAAAATATTAAACATTAAAATAACTTTCCTATACAGTGCTGACTTCAGAGGGCTTGGGGGTCAGATAACTTCATACCCACCAACATTTCTCTGCTGAAAATAGGAACGCCCTAAGGAAAAGTGGGACATTCTGGTATCAAATCAGAAACTGGGACTTCTCTAAATCCAGGACTGTCCCTGGAAAATAGGGACACTTGGAGGGTCTGCAAAAGGGAGTTCTGTATATATGGGGAGGGGAGGGGAATTAAAAACAAGTAGTCCTCTCTGACTTGGTGCAAAAATATATTGCCATCTGGAGGAGCCCTGGCTGCCTAGATAAAACACTATAGCCCCCCACCTTTACCTGAGAGTGAGGCCCACTGAGCTCACGACACTTAGTTATTTACTAGATACAAGTCAGCAGCACCAGATGACCCTGCTTGGTTAGGTGCTGGGCTGGATTGCACCCCGCACCTTGCAGAGTCAGGCCCAGGCTGCCACCTGGCCCAGCACTGGCGGCAGCTACAAGCAGTGGTCAAAATGGGAGCCTCAGTGATAGCCCTCTCCTACTGTAAACAAACCATGACTATACAAATTCAATATAAAATGAAGTGCTAGGCCGCCCCCTGGTGGGCCACCCCCTTACCTGCTTGTGATTTGCCAAGCAGATAGCCAGCCAATCAGGATTTTTTTTTAAAAAAAAATTTCTTTTCTTTTCTTCTCACGTCCCTCTATGGGCCCCCATTTATGTAATTTTCACCTGTGCCCCCCTTGGAATATCCTGGAGGGGCATATCGCCCCCAGTTGGGAAACACTGCTTTAAAGCACCGTACAAGGCTCTTTGCAAAGCCCTGTATGAATTAGACACCCCAACTTTGGGATTCCAGAGCATCCGTCACAACTGATTTCATTGTGGGCAGTTCACCTGTAAAGGCAATCAGTTCACCTGTAACTTGGCCCCAAAAGGTATACGAGATACTAAAAGGCATTTCAGCCACAACACACCTTTCCCCCTTCTTCAAGTAAACTGGACTCAAACTGTTTAGGCTTTAAAGGTTAGTACCAGCACACACTGACCAGGCCAAATGACAGCACTAGCACAATATAATTGTGTTTCCTATATACAGTGGTACCTCGGATTAAGAACTTAATTCGTTCTGGAGGTCCATTCTTAACCTGAAACTGTTCTTAACCTGAAGCACCACTTTAGCTAATGGGGCCTCCTGCTGCTGCTGCGCCACCAGAGCACGATTTCTGTTCTCAACCAGAAGCAAAGTTCTTCACCCAAGGTACTATTTCTGGGTTAGCGGAGTCTGTAACCTGAAGCGTATGTAACCCAAGGTACCACTGTACATGAGAGAATGAAGCTGGCAACAATAAATTAAAAACTGGTACAGTACATTTCAGGGAATTTGTTAGAAAGGACAAGCTTTTTAACTGTAAGAGGGGTTCAGTATGAAGAGGCGCCCCTGGAGATGGTTGACTTGCATATCTTTACAACATGTGTCAAGGATATTGTAAACTTAAGACTTCCTTCCTTAGGCAAAAAGACGAGACACCCTAAGGGTCCCTTCAAAGTCTAAGATTCCAGTTCTATTCTACAGCTACTTAGCTACCATAGAAATGACAAGAAAATTGAAATTGGACACCCAGGCTCAAAGGGAGACGAGAACTGTGTTCCCTAAGCTGAGAGATAAATTCTTGAGCATATCTGTTCTGAGTGTGATTAGATCACTTCCTGACTCCTATGCAGAGACAGCAGAATTTTCCTCCTCCACTGACAGCTGACTGGAAGGGAAAATATCCAGAACCTCACAGGACTTTGTTTCTCCCAGAGTACTAGCATTATTTTCAAGTCATACTAAAGTGCCATGGGAACCCTGAAGAAAAAGGACTTTCCAGAAGTTTCTGAAACGTTAGATGTCGTATTTAAATAATATGCAGTTTTTCTACACGAATAGATATTGACCAAGTTCAGGCATTATATCAAAGCAGTTAAATGAATCCAAGGCCAACTTCCCTATGATAATCCCCATTCAATGAGTCTTGAGGATGGCACCAAACTCTCATAACCATTTCATTGCATTCTTAAAAGCAGGCTGCCCCTAAAACTTTAAGATGTGGCACGCACCACAAGAAAGGTGGCTCTCATTTTACATTTTTGTTCGCAGGTACACAATCACAATGCAAAATACACACATGACCTATCAAGTGTGGAAGGCATGCAGATAACTCTCAGACTTGAATCTGGAGGTTTAGATCCTTTTCCCAGTCACAACTAGAGGTTTTTGAAGACCATTCATCTAACTGCACATGTGTGCATCCTCCAGCTTTGTCTTTTGTACTTTAGTATATATAGCCCAATGCAAAGCGAGACTCAGTCCTTCAATTGTGCATAGGTAACTGTAAAGAGGACTTAAAGAAACAGCATCAGGAAATACACTACAAAATAGATTTAGTGTCTTGCAGTTGTATCTAAGCAAGCTGTACTGTACATGAAACAGACTCACTGAAAATAATGAACTCAAGTTAGTATCTTCCACTAATTTCAGTGTTTTGATTTTAAGTTGAACTTAGTTGGATATAACCCATAAGCTGATTTCCCAAGATGCTATGCACAATTCAGTATTCATATTCAAGCCATATTAATTGAAATAAATATATTGGTACATTTAACTTGGTACTGAATTATATTACAAATTACAAAGGTTCCAAGTCTGTGCATGCAGATACAAAACTATTCTTATCATGAGCAGGAAGAAACGTCCCACATACATTGGCTATGTTTGAAAATCACTTGCACTGACAAGAAAAGGTTGGAGCACCATGGCTCACTGCACATAAAGAATGCAACAGCAACCTTGATAAGTCCTTGTTATTCACATGATTTTCAAGGCGCAAAGCAGATGTGTGAGGGTTTACAAACTTCTCCTTGCCCCCATCCCACACTAAGTTCTCTTTCACCTGGATGAAAAGATGAAGTATGACCTAACTACATAATCTTCTAGCTGCTGCAACTCTAGACATAAGTTGGAAAAGAAACAGGCAGTGGTTGATAACATTTCAGGTATCAAAGTGGGTTCTTAACAGAAATTTCAGCAGTTAAAACAGCTTTAATTTCTTACAAAGCTTTCTAACCCTTCCCGTAGGTAACAAAAGAAAGATAGTAACACGACTGCCAGTTATTACTACCCAAAGATGCAGTCTTTTTCTAAACAAGACAAAATGGCCATTTCTGGTTAAATACAGTACACTATAGCTCCTGCTGAAGCCCCTGGAACAGTGAACCACTTTATAATGTGCACCAATCAACATAACAATATCTTATGCGCAAGAGGGTATCACAGACTTTCAGACAGGACAGAAAAAAGGCAAGATTCCTAGCCATTATCTGTTGTGTGTTCAAACATAGCAGAATAAATTTAAAAAACAACAACTTCAGATTACATACATGGGTCAAGCAACAGGGAAATCTGTTCCAACCAAAACATTGAATGAATTTATTATTTCGGTCACAGACCAGTTCCAGCTCACATACAAAATCAGGGAAGTCATGAAACACAATAGGGATACATTTAAATTGGCAGTTCAGTATAACAGGGACAGTACAGATATAGCAGCAGTTAAAATATAGAAATTAGATCTTATTCACTAAAATATAACCTGAAGTCTACCAAAACATTTTAAAAAAATCATACCACTCTATTCCTTTAAGTCTCTTTTACTATACTCAAACTCAGCCATCATCTAGCCTCTGTTCCACCTTGATACAGTATTAAAATAAATTAAACATTAACATCTGATCTAGTTTAGCTTAATTGGCAGGCACCTTCTAAACTGATCACATATATCTGTTATGTAAAGTATTGTGCTAGATTTAAACTTAAATGTTTGGGGTGGGGACTGTCTTCTGGTGCTGTGCTGCCCCACAGACCAGCTGACTTTTGCAGCATTGTAGCCACACCAGCCAGCCAGATGGCGATGTTAGGTGGTAAACCTATATATAAAGGAGTATAGAAATGAAATGAATAATAATAATAATAAACCCCATTACAAAAAAAAGCTCCTAGACATTCTGTTGCAGTGACCATAACCTAAATTAAGGTGTCATCTGGCAATTAGCCTATATATCTGAGTTTCTAACACTGTAAAGAGTTAAACTAATAACCACAACAGCACCATTTAATCCAACAAAATGTATATATTCCATAATCGGTAAGTCACAAAAGAATATCAGTCGGGGCCCTATGGCAAACTCCCTCTTCTCCTTAAGTAACCTTGTAGGGCTGAACAGATTAAACATTTTCAGCGAGAAATGCTGTTGCAGAACTGCATTAATAAGGATTTTCTGTTTAACAGCTGCCAAAGAGAACAGCCACTCTTGTATGAAGCTAATCTTACCACCAATTATCTAAAGAACTATGAGTCTTTTTCCTCATTAAGTCAAGTTATTTCAATGGCCCAGACACATAAATCAGGAAAATGTTTTTGTTCTATCCAAGTAACCAGATTCATTTAGTAGTTGTATCCTACAAACATTGATAAAACCGTATACAAAGCATAATACAAGATTAAAACTCATCTTAAACTTTTTTTAAAAAGTAGAACAAAGAAAAAATCTCCACCCTCTCAAAAGAAATATTTAGATTTAATTATTTTTTAAAAAGGGAAAGATCAAAGCTCCTTCAATACTCCATTGATCTTAATGCAAGCTGTTCCACTTAAGCAGGTTAGCATCTCCTCCAGCTAATCTGTTAGAAGACTGAATTAAGTTGTAAGAAGGGTTCCACTGTCCAGTATTCCTCAAAACATTTCTTGCAGTGACACACGATAGGAAAGGCTCCCCCTACAATCATGTCAGTGAATGAAGTACAGAAGCCACCAGAAGCATTCTGATATATTCTAAGGTTTAAAAGGTTTTCAGGTCTTCTGGAAAGAGCACAGATGTTGTTTTCCTACCGTGCTATCTCTATTTTTCAAGGCTGTTGACTATATCAACTGACTGCGAAGGCTGCTTCATTATTCTCTTTCTTTCCTACTGCTATTCTGTTTTTACTTTCATTTTTGCATTTATATTTGTGTGGTGTGATTTTTAACTGCTGGAAACTGGATTTGCTCTAAATGAACTAAGTTTTGCCTTGCTAGGGATCTAGCAATGAACTGTATGATTTATGCCCTAGTAAACTCTACTAACGACATTTCCTGCATTCTGTGTCTTATTGGAATCCACGTGTCTGCCAAAGTTCCGCTACTCAGCTAAACAAAGGAGACGGAGGTGTCCCGGGTCTTGGGGCACTGCTCACGACAAAGAATGGCACCAATCAACAGATATATGATCAAACCACAGACTATGCACAATGCAATATATACATGGGCAAACAATGTGTAGGATAAATGAAATGAAGCAATGAGGATACTGATTTATATAAGCTATAAGAATTTATTCTAAAAACATATGTTACACAAGCATTGTTCGATATTACAAACCAGGAATATATTTAATATTTTAATTCAAAATGAAGTCCATTAGGGGAAGTATCACTGGGATGGCCAAGCTCGCATTTTGCCAACAAGCAGATCCATGTGGATGCATAGCTCGCTACTGTATTATGTATTCATAGCAATCATTGTGGGAAACCCGTCTCCTAAAGATATGTACTACCAAATGGCAGCAGCAAAGTCAAGATACTCAGTAGTAACTGGGTAATTTTGTTAACATGAAGCCAAAATTCAGACAACCTCACTTCCAAAAGCTCATCTTTGAGGGTCCTAGGACACAACAGCTGCTCCTTTTGCACAAAGACAACTTTGTGACTTCCGTTGCAAACAGGTTTCATGTCCACTCAAACTACTATTTCTTCAGCAGAAATGCTGTCGGCAAATTTTGACTACACAAACTCCAAACTACCCTGGCCTAAACTATTAACTAACCCTGGCAGCAGACCAATTGACAGTTTGCCACAAGGTGCTCACTCATACAGGGTTGTTTTGAGTGATTATTACAGTTTGCCTCTGTTGGACAGTCACTCAAAAGAACACTCTGTACAAGCTCCTTGTGACAAACTGTCACTGGATTTCGCATCAGCTGCCACACAGCAGTCCCAATTGTTAAAATGTAAAGACTCAAGCCGTTCTGACGTTTGGTTACAAGTGACATCAACATAGCATTTTAACATGCCAACAAAAGTTGCAGGAGAGTTCATCATACCAATGAAGAATTGAAAGCAATAATTATTTTGGGTTTACTTATATAGCCCACACCCCACTTGTGGCCCATCAGCTGCTATAGGCTATCAGCTAATCAGTGGCAGGATGACATCACAGTATTATGTAGCCAATCACTGAGGACAAGTGATGCTGGAAATGACTATGAAAAATAGAATACATCTAGGTCACCTCTAATCATGCCTTGATTATAATAATTGTATAGCTTGCAGCTTTTCCATCTCAGTGTACAGTATAAGAATTTAGAACATTTGTGATTCACATTCACACACACACACAGCCTCAATGCCACTTCACAGCTCAGAAAAACGTAACTGGAGCTTATCGGTACTTTCATACTAGTAAGGAATAAAAAGGTAGCTAGAGGGAACATATTTCTGGAGCACACAGAAGAGCCTCTTGATGAAGCAGCGATTCAGGCCAAAGGTAGTTTGCCAACATTAGAAAAGGCAACAAGTTTTCTAAAGTTTTCTGTGCTCCAGTTCTTTTGCTGCTGTCAAAAATTTTACACATCTTGTTCTTCCTACAATGAAAATCTAGGTCTCTTATGCAGCTTGGAATACCACAAACTCAGCATTAGAATATAAAAGTAAATTTAACAAAGGTATTCATAAAAACATCACTGAAAACATCAATAAGTACTGATTATATTAAAAAGAAAAGTCATGTTGCAGAGGCCTGTCCAAAAGGACGCTCCATCATCGTTGAAAATAAAATAGCACCGTATCACAACACCCTTTTCCCGCCTTTCATACTAAAGCTTAGAGGGCAATGGGGGAATAGAGGTCACATGTTCCCACCAAACCCAATCCACTGCCCACTCAACAACAATGACCCTTTCTTCTATTCTTTTGCCATCTAAGGGATTAGGAGTGAAATTGAGCTCGGAAGAAGTGCGCCCTCAGATATTAATTCTTACTCCACCCACTTCTTCACAGTTTCCTATTTGCAAGATTTAGGCAGTTTCACTTTCTTGTATTAGCACTATCACCAGACACTGGCCGCCCCATTTATAACCTCGCATTTAATATAGTATACAGACAATGCACAAGCTCAGACTTTGGCAGACCTGCAGAGAGAGGTGCCTGAGATCCAGAAGAGAAGACACTGAAAGTTAAGTCTTTAAAGTGAAGATTTTCTCAATCCTGTATTTGACAAACACTGCATACAGCAGCTCTGAATAAAGATATGTAGGAGGCTGCCTAGCAATGCAGCTAAACCTATATGGATGGTTGCCAGCAAAAGCAACACAAAGAACCTTTAAACAGCCACTGAACAAGTTTGCTGCAAAAACAATATGAAACTCAGCCTGCCTATTTCCAAGATGCCCTATTTTTATGTTTAAAGAAAGATAATGCAAGACAAAACACATGTGGAAACCTAAGATTTTTGAACTCTGCCTAGACCACTCTTAAATTCTAACTCAAATACATTTAAAGATATAACAACAACTTGGAACATATCTACTTATCTCTCAAGCGGAAAGGGCAAAAAGAGATTAACCTGAATTCCAGGCTTTCACCCAACTTGTAGGAAATAGCATGTTTAAAAAAGCATTTTCTACATATACTGTAAAACGTGCCAAATACAAAAAAGACCCATTCACAGCTTAAGTTAAAATTCACAAATATTTGGGAGAACAAACAAAAACCTAAACCTAAAACACCTTCACTTCCCCCAGACTGTACATTAACATGTGTTTACAATAATTAACACAACACCTTCAGGTAGCACATTTGGAGTAAAAAAAAGACCACTCCAGTACTGCAAGCTGATTTTAGCTTTGGAGGTATATTGTTTCACACAAAGCTAAAGGCAGCAGACAAACAATGTATGGCTTTTACAAACAAAGCTAGTTAGGTAAATGTGCAAACAGAGACTCCAGGGAAAGATGTGACTTGAGGAACTACTATAAACAGCTGCTAAGGATACTAAAGCAAGTAACACCTTTTATAATGCTATTTTAGGAAAGAAGCATTGCTGTTCTAAGTCTGCTCTTTCTTCCCTCTTTTCTCCATATTTAAATCCAGCTCCTACTTCCCTTCCTGGGTGAAAAAAACAGCCGTTCCAAACACAGAATAGGCCCTCCATTTTTCCTGCCTAAACCACCCAAAAGAATATTCCCTCAATTGTACTACATTATTATAACTCCTTTCATCACTGATTCAAATACAGACAATAGAGAAGAGGAAGACAGGTGGCTCTTTGGCACCAAGAGGGCAGGACTGAACTAGTCTAGAAGTCACTTACAGGAGACCAAGGTAACCACCAGGAAATTCACAGCACAGAGGTACTAGTTTCAATTCTGCAGGGTCATTACCTCCTTTAGGTGTAAGTGAATTGTGAACGCAGACTTGAGGCTGACCTTAAAACTGTTTACCTGCAAGCTAAGAAGGAAGATGTACCGAACCAAGACAGTTTCATGCTTAGTTCAATACCTAGCAATACTCCTCAAACTTCCCATGATCCCCTGAATCCCAGACCTGAAATAGCAAGTGACTCTTTTGGAACGCTCAACACTTTTTAAAGAAAATGGGTCACTATTGTTGCTGCAATTTCTTTCACAAACAGCAGCAATGTAAGACAGAATTATTTGTGTTTTTTTAAGTATGCAATTCCAAGAACGCAACCCTGCCCCAGCTTCCATTTCCTCACAAGCCCAAACACAGGAGACAGACAACGCAGGGAAGGCATAAGGGCAACAAGCAGAGTGATAACTATTCACAGGTCTTGTCCTCAAGTAACCTCCTCTAGCTCCTTAGGTGGTGCCGTTGCTTATAGAGACCCTTCAGGTATCAATGATTTCTTAAAAGGGGGGTACAATTGAAGCTGACCCTAACATACCCTGTTAGGTTGTTTGAGGGAGGAAGCAGCGATGGAAAAATCCCCTTTCAGAGGGGCATACCAAAGACCCTCACATGCACCTACAGGGTGATACAATCAGATCAGGCGGGAGAGTTGAGACCAAACACACTGCAAGCAGATTTTTTTTTGGGGGGGGCAGAGAGAGAGAGAGAAACTCAAGTATCAGGAGACCCTTTTCTAGGAAGCAAGGGTGGGAGACAGGTTGGCAACTGCTCCTACTGGGAAAGCAGCCAGCTCTGGTCCAAGTGCAGAAAGGCACCAAACCCAGGGAAAGGGATCACCAACCTCCCAAAATAAAACTAGAGGGGTTGTGGGGGGCGAGGAGAGGAGGCTGGCTGGCTGGCTTTGGTCCCTGGAATAGCAGGGATACTGAAAGGCAGAAGCTGTCCCAGGGCCTGGTATCCATCATTTCGCCTTAATCCTGGGGACTGGGGGGACATTTTCCCTGAACTTTTCCTTTCCTCTCCACAGTGAGAGTTCCTGCTGCCACGCTCCCCCTCCTTCTCCATCGCCAACATGACGGTGCACTGGGGTGGGGCAGTCTGCGAACTTCTCTTGCCCCCTGGGGAGAAAACAAAAGGTTTCTGGGGCTGGAGGAGAGAAGGGCATGAGAGCTTCCTGTAGGGTGGGGTCCTCACCACCACCTCAAAACGGAGCAAATAGTCGTGAAAAGATGCCCGGGGGGGGGGGGGGAGTAGAGCAAGAGAGAGTGAGAAACAACTCAGCAACTTTCCAGGAGTTTTTAAGCTTTATTTGTCCCGACCTCTGCCTCCATTGGGAGCGTGTGTGTTACGGGGGGTGGGAAGAAAGGGACCCCCAGGGCCCACGCGCCAACTCCCCCTCACCACACACCCACTTCCCCCTCCAAAAACCACGAGAGGCGTTTCGGGAAGCCCGCGCGTGGCCGACACGGGAGGGAAACTCCAGCAACCCCCCCCTCCACCGTCCGCCTTCCCCTCACAACAGGAGTGGGGGCACCCTTCTCTCTCAGCACCCCCCCTCTCCATGGTCGGTATTCACACGCACTCACAGGCGGTGGGGGGCCATTTTCCCTCTCACGTTTTCACTTCGGGGGGGAGTGAGGGCCCCACCGCCCTTGCGAGTTAAAAAGGGGGTGAGGGAACCTTCTAGGCCGCCCCTCCTCCTTTAAGCGGAGCTCGGGGGGGGGAGTCTGTCGTCGTCTCCGGTCTCCCCCCCTCCCCCCCCATTGGCCCCTGAGGGGAGGCTGAGAGGCTGCGCGCGCCTGTTCCTTCCTTTCTCTCCCTCCCCCCCCCACACGGACTAATATATTAGCCCCCCCCCCGGTCTGTCTGTCTGTCTTTCTTTCCCCCGTGAAGGGAGGGGAGCCCGCCGAATCCGCCTCTCCCCGCCCGCGGTCGCGCGCTCGTTACCTGCCAATGTGCTCACAAAGCGGCGGCGGCGGCAGCGGCGCCCACCACTGTCACGTGACTCCTCGCCTCTGTCCTCCCCTCCCCTCGCCCCCGCGTTCCCGCGCGCGCGCCCGCTCTCTCTCTCCCTTGCGGCCTGCCCAGCCCCGCCCTCACCACGTGACGCGGCCGCAGGCGCGCGCGTGCGCCGTACGGCGGGCGGACCCTCGCGCCGCTTCCCCTTCTCACGCACGCAGGCACGCACAACGACGACCCCCGCCAATCACGCCGGCTCCTTCCCTCCCACGTGATCGCAGCAAGGGGAGAGGGAAAGAGAGAGAGAGAGAAAGGCTCTCGTAAGAAGCTTCTTTTCTGCTGCCGCTCTCCTCTCCCCACGTGACTCTTACCTCCGGAGGAGATGGAGGAGGAGCCGGGCTACGTCCGCTCGCACGTGACCTCCAGCGGCGCTTCAATTAGGGTTAGAAGGAGAAGGAGGGAGAGAGAGAGAGAGAGTGCGCGTGTGGCGTAGTCGCTGCGGGCCTCATACGTCACCATGAGTGGGCGCGGCCTGGGAGGGGGCGTGTCGGAGATGAAAGGGTGACGTTGCCGCCCCGCCGTGGGTTATATTCGCTATGGAATACTTAAAAGTCCTTAAAGAGGCAAGCAGCCAAGTTTGTTGCTGTTCCATATTTTAATATATTAATATATATTTTATATATTTATATTTATTTATATAATATATATATATATATATATTTGCTTTCGTAGATTTTCACGGGTATAGGAATGCCGGTTTTGGTGTCTTCGGGTGTCTTCCCGTGTAAGAGTCGGGGTGTCTGTGCGACGTTTCGACGAGGTCTCACTCGTCATCTTCAGGCTGGTGCTTTCGGCTTCTTGTTACTGGAACAGAGCAGAGTCTGGTGTTTGAGTTCCTATATATATATATAATATTAAAATATTATATATATATATATTTCTTTTTCCTTTCTCCTGTGATGAGGCTGCATTTTAATATTTTAATGTTTCAATATTTTAATGTTGTATTTTAATCTTGTTTTTAAGTTGTATTCATCCAACTTGTTTTTATCATTGCTTGCTAGCTGCACTGAGCTCAGCCTTGGCTGGGGAGGGTGGGGTAAAAATAAAAATTATTATTATATTATATTATATGCTTTATGCAATATGAACTTGTTATATAAATGTAGACTAATATAAACATATAATATAAGGTAACATAAAGCAGTCCTTAGTTGTTTTGATCTTTTTATTGACTGAGTAACAGCTAAGTAAAGGAACCCCTGCCCGTACCTCACATCTCCCTTTCATGCGTCCCCAATTATAAAATTGTAGTCAGCAATTTATCACCGTATTTCAACTCTTATTTTATAGTTTTCACATATTATATCTCCAACTTTAAATATTTTAATCAAATACTTAAATAGTTAATTTAGACATAATATATATCCAGTTTTTATCTTTATTTTTAAACATCACTTATTCTCAAATTTCTTTCAGTTAGGTTACTGGTGCCATATTGTTTTCTATCCTGCATCCTCTTTCTGCTTTCAAAGCACATACACGCTCCATTACCAAGCTATGGATCTTGTGTCTCTTTACTCTGTACACACCATAGCAAGCCCTGTTCTTTTGCTCCATGATGTGCGAAGGAGACCCAAGCTGATCGAGATGCAGGCCTAAATGAGCTGGGCTCCACTCGTTTGCATTGTCTCTGTACGGGGGGGGGGGGGGAATAATTGCAGGTCTCAGAGCCGTTTTGCCACACTTTGCCACAAACAAGTGCCTGTGCTCTCTTAATCTGCGCAGTGCTAATGACTATTATTAGCATCTTCTAATCGTGACTTGGCATCCCCCTTCTAATGAAGATGGCTTGTTGGCAACCAGCAGCCAGCAACAAAGATAGAAGCTGAAGAGGAGAGTGCTTCATCACGCTGGTGGGAGCTGCGCTTGGGGGTCACTTGTCCATGTCGCAGCATCACAACCTCCTGGAAAAGGTGAATCAGGGCTGCCACTTTCCAGGACAAAAGCCCTATAGCTCCTTGATTCCCTAAGAACTTTGGAGCAGAGAGGAATTCTGCACAGACCAAATTTTGTGCAAGACTTCTACAAAAGACAGGTGGCCAGTTTATGCTAAAAGTTGAGTCACGTATGGGTGATGTAACAGCAAACTGGCAGCATATCAATTATTTTATTCCTTTTTTTGAGGGGTGCCATTTACTTTTAAAAACAATAATTAGACAGCCCTGTGAATTTTAATTATTAGGGACTATGAAACTGATTTTGGGTGTGCTCCAGGTATTGGAAGGAAGAGTGCAGTCTTAACAAAAGTCATTTTTTAAATTGTTTGACATAGCAAATGTGATGCATAGATTTGTATATGCATATGTATAGGGTGTCTCGGAGAGGCCTAGACCTGGTACTTTTGTGGAGCAAAACTGGCAGCAGTTTCAGATGCCTTTAGGCTGATACTAGAGAGACACGGTTCGAATGTGACGTTGCAAATCCCAAAAGGGATTCACTAATAAATCCAACTTCTGCTGAGTTGTTGATTTTTTTTTTTTACTCCAAACACCAACACATCAACCTTTCCTTCCTCATGAGTAAAACAGAATCTGGGAGGAGCTGCCTACAGCTACACGTTAGGGATACATTGTGATGCTTTGTTGTAAGCCCAACTCGTATTTTGCTTAATGCTACAAAGAGGATTATGCTGAGCGATAGCTGAGCAATCAGGAAATGATATTATTACAGGCCTCACACAGCTTACTTAGCCCATTTGGACTATGATCCTACAACTGGAATTCTAAAGAATCTCCCCCTATAGCTTTGGCCACTGTTAGAATTCCTGATCTATGATTGCAGTCATGGGATTTTTGTTCATCGCATGACAGTGTGTGTTTTGACTCCAGAGTGGGAAGTGATGGAGACAGGATGTTTGTGTTACTGTGTTCCGTGAAGTGGGACTATTGCAGTGCTCCATGTGTGTTTATATGTAAATAAAGTAGATTAGCCAAAATGCTGAGTTGCTGAGGTCTCTTATGCAACTGCACAAACTCTGCGGATCTCTAAGTGTGCCGGTGTCGGTTGGCATCAGTCGCTGTGATGTTTGGGCTGAAGAAAGCTTTTGAAGCTCCCAAACGATCGACCAGGAGGGAGGTAACATGCCAGTCGGGCATGTGTGTCTGCCACGGTCCTACTCGAGTGTAGACTGAACTCCTGACAGCCACATCCCTTTGCAAAATCCTTTTCAGATGCCATGCATAGCTGCAGCAAGCAAGCATGGGTTTGACTGGGTGCAAAGGACTGTCATGCCTGAAGCCACCCTCTGTTTGTATGCTGTGTGGGCAGCAGCCTGCCAAGCAGACGTAAGGAACTCCATGTGCACCTTCGCTCATCAGCAGAAGCAGACAGTTGCCTGCCCACACTGGTGCCAAAGTGAGTCACCGCTTCGCTTCTTGCGGGTACGAAGAAGCCACCTGCCCAACCCAGTGTGAATGCTGGGTTTTAGCAGCCTAGGAGACAGGGAAGTGGATCTCTCAGCCTCTTCCATATAGAGCTGACACCTTTTTGCCCAGCAAAAGCTCTGTGCCTTTTACATTTGCACTACAGGCCATAATCCATTAAGTGTGACATTTACCGTATTTTTCGCTCTATAAGACGCACCAGACCATAAGACGCACCTAGTTTTTGGAAGAGGAAAACAAGAAGAAAAAAATTCTGAATCCCAGAAGCCAAGACAGCAAGCGGAATCAGCAGCAATCCCACTTTCTGTCCTGGCTTATGGGATAGCCGCTCGCAGCCTCTCCCAGGCTGTGGAGGCTGCGCGCGGCTAAGCAAGAGCTTGTCGGGGCTGGAGGGGGAAGCCCCGGCTGCTCTGTCAGTACCCGGGCTTTCCCCCGCCAGCCCCAAAGAACAGCTCAGGAGCGTGCCACACTCTGGCAGTTAAGCTCCAGGGACCACATATTCGCTCCATAAGACGCACAGACATTTCCCCTTAGTTTTTAAGAGGAAAACGTGTGTCTTATGGAGCGAAAAATACGGTGTGCACGCAGCCAAGAAAAATGGCACAGGTTGAAGGTCTGCATTTTAGCACTCAAGCCTGCCTAGATGCTAAGACCAGCCTCTGCAGACCCAGTTTTAGGCCTCTCTGTTTGATGGAAGGCAGGCAGTAGCTGCAGACCGGGCCTTCTCTATTCTGGTGCCCTGCTTCTGAAATTTGCACACACACCCCCCCCAACAAAAAGGTATGTCAGGCACCAACTTTCTCAGATGAAAAACTCATATTATTATTTTTTGCCAAGGCCATTCAGGTGTTTTAACTGTGGGTTTTATTTTACACTGGGTTTTATTCTGCTCTGCTGCAATTTATTTTATGGTGTTTCTTTTTTTTTTTTAAGAGCATACAATAATAATTCGATGCCATCCACATCTTCTAGTACAGTACTGTATGGCCAGCATGCTTCTTGGGAAGTTTGTAGAGAAACGGGTGGAAAAAAGCACTTGGGATCACTGCGCAAATACACTTTATTGAGATACCCATACTAAGATGCAGAAATGTTTTCCCTCACCAGATTTCAGTTCACACTACTTCAATTACTCAAGGGAGAGGTGAGTAGGGGGAGAAACAAAAAACAAACTGCACTTGAGAACAATGACTCTATAGAGCAGCCTTTCTTGACCTTTTTTAAAAGACATCTGAAGGCAGCCCTGTTTAGGGAAGTTTTTAATATTTAATGCTGTATTGTTTTTAACACTCGATTGGGAGCCACCCAGAGTGGCTGGGGAAACTCAGCCAGATAGGTGGGGTATAAATAATAAATTATTATTATTACTATTCCATCCCCAGATGTTGTTGGACTACAACTCCCATCGTCCCCAACTATCAAGACCAGCGGTCAGGGATGATGGGAGTTGTAGTCCAACAACAGCTGGGGAACCAAGGTTGAGAAAGGCTGCTATAAAGCAAGCTACGGTAGAAAGGATTCGGTTGACTTTTGGGGGGTAGTAGCATGTGCAACAGGGACGCGGGTGGCACTGTGGGTCAAACTTCAGAGCTTAGGACTTGCCGATCAGAAGGTCGGCGGTTCGAATCCCCGAGATGGAGTGAGCACCTGTTGCTCGGTCACTCTGAAAGCACGTCAAAATGCAAGTAGATAAATAGGTACCGCTCCGGCGGGAAGGTAAACGGCATTTCCGTGCGCTGCTCTGGTTCGCCAGAAGCGGCTTAGTCCTGCTGGCCACATGACCCGGAAGCTCTACGCCGGCTCCCTCGGCCAATAAAGCGAGATGAGCGCCGCAACCCCAGAGTCGTCCGCGACTGGACCTAATGGTCAGGGGTCCCTTTACCTTTAGTATGTGCAGCTGGGAGTGGACAGAATGTGCTTTTGAGAAAACATGCCCTTAGCAAACCTCTAGGAAGCATTGCGGCTGTACCCATGGAAATGTGCAAAGCTGTCTGGAAGTGAATCAACCCTAGGTTGTATCCAAACTAAATTCACGGTGCAAGGAAGGAAAGCAGAAGGCACTGTGGGGCACTGTATTGCAGACACATTCAGAGCTCCTCCTAAAACCACGACAGGATCACAGAGTTGTACAGTTGGATGGGACTCAAACCCTTACAATGCAGAAATCACCAGCTAAGCACAACAGCTTGCACAATACTGACAGAGGCAGCAAGTCCACACAATAGGACCATGTTGCCCATGCTATGCAAGTGTGGCTAGCCTGCAGCCCTCTAAAGGAGGCTTCCTCAAACTCAGCCCTCCAGATGTTTTTGGTCTTCAAATTCCATGACCCCTAGCTAGCAGGACCAGTGGTCAGCAATGATGGAAACTGTAGTCTCAAAACATCTGGATGGCCGAGTTGCATTACAACTCCCATCATTCCTGCTATGCTGGTGAGAAGCCAAGGGTGTTTAAAGTTGTGCATGCTCTGGTTATCTCCCGTTTGGACTACTGCAACGCGCTCTACGTGGGGCTACCTTTGAAGGTGACCTGGAAACTGCAACTAATCCAGAATGCGGCAGCTAGACCGGTGACTGGGAGCAGCCGCCGAGACCATACAACACTGGTTTTGAAAGACCTACACTGGCTCCCAGTAAGTTTCCGGGCACAATTCAGTGTTGGTGCTGCCCTTTAAAGCCCCAAACGGCCTCGGTCCAGTATATCTGAAAGAGCATTTCCACCCCCATCGTTCTGCCCGCACACTGAGGCCCAGTACCGAGGGCCTTCCGGTGGTTCCCTCCCTACGAGAAGCCAAGTTACAGGGAACCAGGCAGAGGGCCTTCTCGGTAGTGGCACCCGCCCTGTGGAACGCCCTCCCACCAGATGTCAAAGAGAACAATAACTCCCAGACTTTTAGAAGACATCTGAAGGCAGCCCTGTTTAGGGAAGCTTTTAATGTTTGATGCATTACTGTATTTTAATATTTTGTTGGAAGCTGCCCAGAGTGGCTGGGGTATAAATAATAAATAATAATAATTATTATTATTTCACGTGTCCCAGGCAGGTGCATATTCTTATTGGGTTGTCTTTGTTTTGTTTTTATTATGTATCTTTTATATTGTCATTTTATGTTGTGAACTGCCCTGAGATCTATAGGTACAGGGTGGTATGCAGATTTTAATAGTAAGAAGCTGTTCCAGCAGTGTAAAAGCCATGCTTAGTTTTGACCACCTCTACATAAAAGTTACCCACTCCAGGAACCTACTGTTTCTGTCACATGCAAACACAGGAAGCCGCCTGGTTAGACCATTGTCCTCTTTAGTTCAGGATTGTCCAGAGATTGACCGCAGCTCTCCAGGGCCTCAGACAGCAACGTTTTCTCCAACCACAGGGATTGAACTTGGGGACTCTTGCATGCATCACATGTGTTTTATCACTCAGCTACAGACCTTACTTTGGAAAGCACCAAACAGCCAGTTTTATGCGATCCTGGAAAACAAAGACTGACTGATATGGGGCATATCGTGCTTTCAAATATAGAAGGCAGCAGAAGCAATTCTGGCTTTATTAGACATTAGTTTACCCCAATCCCACTCCACTCACTGCTTTAATGCAGCAACACTTCCAAGTCATCTTCTGCGCATCCCATAGCATTGGTTCCTCATGCAGTCCACCGGCTTCCAAGAGGATTAAAAATGCAAACTGCATGCAATTTCAAATACAGTTTCCAAATTATATATTGTAACTGTGATGTTACCTCTCTCTCAAGCCTGCATGTCAGTTCAAAGCCAGGTTTTTCCAGAAGCTTCTGAAAACTCTGCAAATCTCTCTCTCTCTGTGTGTGTGTGTGTGTGTGTCCACCACAGATGTACAGAAAAAGCTTTTGAGGAAATAAAAAGACTTTGCTTTAGACGATCTGCCTAATAAACCATCTGTTTGGATTGAATAAGCATCTATTTGGACCCAAGCAGTGCAGTTTGCAAACCACCATCCGGAAATAAAGAGGTGCACCACCGTCCCCTCAGCAAGTTAAGCGTGGCAGTGGAAAAACTCGCACTTCAGACAAATCCACACATTTGATTTTATACACCACTCTTGAACATCAAATTTAAAAAGTTACAATTCACTGAACAGGTTGGTTGCAGCTTAGAACATTTCATTATCATTATATATATATATGTATATTTTAGAAAAAGAGACAAAACAATATCCAGATGAAAGACTGTGACAAACAGCAAATCCTGTTGTAGGCAGCTTTGCAAAGATCAAGGTACCGTAGGAGAAAGGCACGTTAACCTCTGATTGGTCCTGTGTGCTGTCATTTGGATGAAAATTGTAGTGACATATAACCCTGAGACTGTGGGAGGCTATGAGCAAGAGTTGACCAGGTGCACAGGCCCATTTTTAAAAGTACAAGTTTAAGGAGGCTTAAGATCCATCACCCAGATGACGACATTCATTTCACCTCAAGGGAATGGAAGGAAACGGCATTCTTTGTGAAAGGCTGGTAAGGACACTCTCCAAAGCTGCTGGGATTATGTCTCAGAAACACCCCACTTGGTTTGACTTACGAGCAGACTCACAATTTTCCCAGGGTATGTATCTAACAGTGTAGCTTACCTGACACTCAGGTATCCATCAGTGGAATTTAGGGGACGGGGCCTCCCCTAAATCTGCTCTAGAGGAGCCCTGACTGCTGTGCAACGGATTTAATAGGCATAGTGTAGGGTAGAAAGGGGAATTACAAAAAAACCACCAAAACAAAACCCTGCTTCACTCCGCTCCACTGATAGATGTTTTAACACCAATTGAGCGCCACCACTGGACCCAACCCTATGTCTAAGATGTTGGAAGCAGAAAGTTCAAAACATGCCATACAGATGGCAGACCCTTTGCAAACTGGTATATCTGTTATAGCTGTTAGCTGGGGGTCCAACCCTGGCTACGACCTCCTATTGACCATGTTTCATTAGCAACACATGATCTGTGAAACAGCCCTCAGTGTTTCCTGTGTGTCCAGGCACTTAAGAGTGGAAATGATTTTTTGGAAACTGTTTTATTCGGGGAAGGGGGGCGGTTATTCGACGAACTCTCATAAATGCATGAACAAAGGCCCTTGCAGCCATGTGCCTATAGAGAGTGTTTAAATGTACACATGTAAAACTGTACCATTCATGTTTATGACTATGTTTATGACGAAGGGACGCAGACCTAGGAGCTGGAGCTGACAGGAAGTATCACATCGTGTGTCTGGCTCACTGTGGTTTTTTGCTTTTCTTAAATTTTATTAATCTAGGTTTTCAAGATAGCCTGCGAAAGAGAACCACAAAACAAATATAAAACGGATCAAAAACATCGCTGTTAAAATGGCTGCCCTGGAATACATGATGCAGCCTCAATGTCTGGAGGCATAAGCTCTTCTTGCGGTCTCCGCTTTTCTCAATCGTAAGATGGAAGATGAAATAAGGACTTAACAAGGATCTCAACATTTGACACCACAGGTGCTTTTAGAAGTTCTCTCCCCCTTTTGTAGGAAAGAATCTCAGATCGTAAGTGGAATGAGAGAAGCTAATGTTACCATGAAATATGCTTTCTTCAGGATCCAGACCAAAGTCCAGGGGCAAATTGCATTTCCATGGAACACTTTAAGCTTGCACAGTACTAAAGCCGCAACTCAATGCCAGCTGCTGCCCCTCGCCAAAAAAGTATCACGGCAGTGGCTCTCTTTAGATCTCAGACCACCAAAACCCATCATATAAATTAGAAATTGGAGGCATATTTCATCCATCTCTTTGCCCAACCCCAGAGGTAAAAGCAGGCTCACTTTTAGACTATGCCATTCAGAGAAAGGGCTTCCTTCAATGCTCAGACGAGCACAGCTCCTTCTTCTGCATGAGTCTGTGTTCCACACAGGCCTCCACAACAAAGAAACCGAAGACACAATGGACAACCACAGCCGAAGGCCAATACTCTTACTCCTTCGTTACAATAGGAGAGGCAGAAAGCTCTGCACCAGGCCCAGTGCAGACATGGGGCTAACATTATCCAGAACCAACAGAAGCTGCTTGGAAGAATGCCAGGCCAGAGCATTAAATCACACAGAGGGATGCATCAGCCAGTCTCACCTAAGATGTGGATTTCTTCAGCTGACTACTTATTTCCAGCACCACAAGTGCAGTTCCTTTGTGGCACAGCAGCAGCAGCAGCAGCAGCAGCGGCAGCAGCAGCAGCAGCAGCAGCAGCAGCATCCTTTGGCAAACTGGGCAGAAAACTGAACTCCAGCTGAGAAGAAGCAAAAGGGCTTAAAGCTCCGATTTTGTCTTGCGGTGTTGTTTCTTGTCTTGGCAGAGAGGAAGCAAACCAAGCATTTTGCCATAGCAACAAATGCCGAGCTGCAAGTGCATTTCCTTGGATGGTCCAATTTAGACAGGTTACGAATTACAGGGTGCAGCTGCACCGGGGTCAAGCAGCTGAACAGCCAGATGGGTCCCTGTGGGACTTCCATCGAGAAAGCCCCAAAGGCCAGGCACCGGCAAAAAATCTCCGCTCGTGCGCAGTTAAGTCCAGAAGACCAGCCTATGACTCGTGCTGCTTCCTTGTGGGATCTTGGATTGCCTTGCTAATAAACTCAACACAAAGCAGACATTGCCACTCCATGTTAAACAGAGCTATGTAGGGCTTAGGTTTTTAGTCACTATCCCTGTGAGCTGGGCCACACACAATTTTCAACGCAGGAGGCCATTAGGGGTAGTTATTTGGCAGATCTTTGGGGCCAGTCTCAGAAAGCATCTCACCCAGCAGAACTAAAAATCTCACACAAGTGGACTGTGAAAACTGGCCATTTCTTCCTCCACCACCTCTTTCACAGAGCTCTCATGGACCACGAATTTTGCCCTGCAACCATCTATACACTCATATCCTTCCTGTGGATCTATGGGAGGAGGAAAGGGGAAAAGAGAAGGCAAGACAGACCTAGAACACAGGTCACATGTTGGACCCAGTACAGCATCATTAAACTTGTACTTTTCAAAATAATGTGAAGCCAGGTGCAAGCTGGGCTCTGTGGATAAAGTAGTAACGTATCTCATTATATAAATACTTTTTAATTTTTTTCCTTTTAATTACAAGAAGCTTTTATTCCAGGTAATGTGACTGACAAAGTACCAGCACGTACGTACATACACCCCAACGCACACACACACTCGCACTCGCAGCCCCTGGGCTTTCACAGAAAGCTTGGCAGCAGCCGATCTAATGGAGGATTTCTACCTCACAGCAAAGTAAGGGGAGAAGGGGGCATGTAAGTTTGGTTAGCCTAAGCTCAGGGCAAAGACCCAGCCATTTTTAAGAAATGCAATAAAAAGAGGGGTTTATAAACCCCATTGTAGAAAGATCAAAGGAGATTAAACCAAAACTAAAACTGTTCAAAAAATGTACAAAAACTGTTGGGAGATGGGTGGAAGATGCTGCGCCCCTTCTGAAAAGAAAACAAAAGAAAAGAAAAGGTTGACCCCAAGTTGCATCAAAACCAGAAGAGAACAGTGTAGTCGTCACACAATTCCTTTGTGTTTTAAAAAAGAAATGCAGAGGGGGAAATAATTTGCACGAAAGATCTTTGTTTGGAAATTGTTCTTAGCTCCAGAGACCAGCATAATTCCCATGGAGTCCAGACGGAAGGGGACCTCCTGCCACAAAGAGTTTCGTGCCAGACGAGTCGTAGCAGTGGGTGTAAACAGCGTTTGGGAAGGAGCTGATGTCTGAAAAGTAATTCCGCCAGGTTTCATCATGATTCTGTCAAAGGAAAGGGCAACAACTGAGTCAGTCATGACCTTCCCCGCAACTGGCTGCTGCGCATCCCCGGGAGCACCCAAAGGGAACTGGGAAGCTGCCGACCAGCTCAGAAACCCAAGCTGTTTAACAAGATGGAGAACAGCAGCAAAATAAGAGCCACCAATTTAAGCTGAAGCTGGTTTTCAGCCTAATAATAATAATAATAATAATAATAATAATAATTATACCCCGCCCATCTGACTGGGTTTCCCCGGCCACTCTGGGTGGCTTTCAACAGAATATTAAAATACAATGGTCTATTAAACATTAAAAGCTTCCCTGAACAGGGCTGCCTTCAGATGTCTTCTAAAAGTCTGGTATTTGTTTTTCTCTTTGACATCTGGTGGGAGGGCGTTCCACAGGGCGGGTGCCAATACCGAGAAGGCCCTCTGTCTGGTTCCCTGGCTTCTCGCAGGGAGGGAACCGCCAGAAGGCCCGCGGAGCTGGACCTCAGTGTCTAAGCAGAACGATGGGGGTGGAGATGCTCCTTCAGGTATACTGGACCGAGGCCACCCGACCCCCTTTTGATTAAGAGGCAAGTCCTTTTCATAAGGCAAGTGACTAAAGTGGCAGGTACAGGAAGGTGGCAAATTCACACAGGCCTGCTGCCCACCAGGCGAGGCTTTCCACTTCCTCTCCCTTTAAGGAGGGCCTTTACACTTTGTACTGCACCTTTAAACGGGAGCGGCACTCTCACACCCTCCTAGCACAGAATGCCTCACTCTGAGGAAGGACCTTCTTAGCCCTACCTAGACCAAGGCAGGATGGAGAGAGGAGGATCAAGAGTGCTGCCACCAGAAGGGAGAGGAAGGGATGGCAGCAGTGGCGGGAGAAGATGCGGAGAGGGCGGTGGCGCAATCTCTTGCGTCGGCTCTGCGGACCAAACTCTTACGGAAAGGAGAAGCAAGCGCTTCGAATAGCCTGGCATATCCGTTCACTAGAAAGAGCAAACAACTTATTTCACCTGTACCTGGCAACGCTGGCAGAAACAGAGCCCTCAGTCAGTGGAAGAGCCCTTAAAAAGTAGTCCTTGTGGCAAGGCTACCTCCGTTCAAGCTGCAAGCTACTCACCAGCCAACCTTTGCCAGTCGACAACTTGAGAATTTCACTTCCTCCTAATTTTGTTCCGTAGCAACTGTGCGGTGGCTTTTCGTCCAGGAACCTCTGGGCTCGGATGTCATAGAACAGCAAGGAACCCTGCCCGGTCCCCACCGTGATAATGTGTTCGTAGAAGCTCACAGAGCGAATACCTGTCATGGAATGGGAGATGGTTAATGGCAAGATCTGTGCCCATGGTTTTCATCATCATCATTTCAGAATGCTGCCTTCATTTTTTTCAAAAAATAAAAAATCTTCAAAAGCATTTCACTCATTCTAAGAGAGAAAATATTGCCCAGGATGATTTTCCTCCAGCATTTCCACAATTTTACAATTTTTACAAGGGAAATGAGGCCTCAGCAAAAAAAATGGGAAGAATATTTATTTCCTCCCATTTTGTTTGCCCCCCCAAGCTCTGCAGACAGCTGACTTGATGGCAGTTGGGCTCCTTATATCAAAGGACACGATGGAGTTGCTTCTACCTCATTAATGCCAGTTCAGTGTGGATGATTATTCAGAACAGCTAAAAATGAAACCTCCACCTTTAGCAGCAGTCTACCTCTGCTTACTAGAAGGGACGCGGGTGGCGCTGTCGGTTAAACCACTGAGCCTAGGGCTTGCTGATCATAAGGTTGGCGGTTCGAATCCCTGCAACGGGGTGAGCTCCCGTTGCTCAGTCCCAGCTCCTGCCAACTGAGCAGTTCGAAAGCACGTCAAAGTGCAAGTAGAGAAATAGGTACCGCTCCGGCGGGAAGGTAAACGGCGTTTCCGTGCGCTGCTCTGGTTCGCCAGAAGTGGCTTAGTCATGCTGGCCACATGACCCGGAAGCTGTATGCCGGCTCCCTTGGGCAGTAAAGCGAGATGAGCTCCACAACTCCAGTCGGTCACGACTGGACCTAATGGTCAGGAGCCCCATTACCATTACATTACCTCTGCTTACTAGGTGGTGGAGAAAGATAACACGGTTATCACCCTGCCAGGTTTGTGAGCAGGAGAAAAGGTCACAGACCCCCTTGATTTGTTCCAGTCTGTCAATGCCAATGTACTTTTCTTAACGGGAACCTGAATGTCAGCAACTGCTGTGGTTTATGTCTCATTAGTAGCAAAAAAATGCCCCTTTCCACATTACAAAATAAATGAAGGAGATAAACAATATGCCAATTAGCTGGGGTGGTGAAGGGGGGAGTATACGAGAACAGATTTTGAAATTTATGATACTTCAAAAACCAGTCTCAAAATTCTGAACGTTAAATGATTTAATGTCATGCACAGGCACAAATGGTACCTGGAGATAATGGGAAACCTTTTCTCGTGTGCACCCACTCTCTGAACTATTTTGGGCATGAACTTCTAGTCACAGAACCTTGCTGCTGAGGTTTAAGAACATGATGAATTACACTTCAATGCCGCAGTATACCAAACTGTGTTATTTAAAAAATACAGACAGGAAAGAATTATTATCGCACAGCCCTGAGCCAGTGCAAGGTCTGCTTTGACTTCTTAACGTATATCAACCAACATGAGCAGCCAGATGACGTGGCCTATGCCATCAAGTGAGGCCCAAGATTTGGCTAAAAATAAGGCCTTGGCAATCATAAAAGATCAGCGAGGTTCTGGGAAGTATAACTGAACAAAGAGGAGAAAACCCAGGGATTTTGGACAAGTCAGCTTCATTTTGACACCAGGAAAGATGTAGGAACAAAACAGAACAATTTAGATCCTTGAAAACATTAAAGTGGTGCTCAAGAAAAGACATAGATTTAATGAATGCCATGCCATATTTGATTTTTTTCTCTAAAAGTGTGGCACATCTTATTGATAAGCTGGAGCCAGTAGGTTAAGAGATCTACATTTTAAAAAGACCTTTAGACACGGTGTCTCATAAGACATGCTCATAAATCCAACCTGGAGCAGAATTAGGTTTATATAACTGCTTAGAAAACTGTGCACAATCTGCCTGAGTAATATAAGAACTCCAGTACTGATGTTCTGTACTATCACAGCAATACAATAGTGACTTGGAGGCAAGAATTTCAAAGGGCATCGAAATGGGAAACTCCAACTACTTCAGAAGATATGATCACAATTTAAAAATGAATTGATTATTGGGGGAAAGGGCAGAAATGGAGATGCTGGAATTAGTAATCGCAAAGACCTGCAGTTGGGCAAGATCCATCACAAGAACTTGGGGAATGAAAGCAGTCATAGCTGACAAGTTGTCCATGCAAACAGAGCTCTCACCATATAACATTGTATTAAAAGGAATACGGTGGACGCTTGGGTTCTGAACGGGATCCGTGCAGGATGCACGTTCGCAACCCGCAGCATTTGCAACCAATGTCTGCGCATGCACGGGTTGCGATTCGGCGCTTCTGTGCATGCGCAACCGCCGAAACCCGGAAGTAACCCGTTCCGGTACTTCTGGGTTTTGGCAGTCCGCAACCCGAAAAAACATAACCTGAAGCAGCTGTAACCTGAGGTATGACTGTATTAAGAACAACCCATGGGGCAGACTACTTCTATACTATTTGGCAGAGAGGAGATCCTTGCAGGAGGACCAGCTTTCCTCCTTCCCACTTATAGAGGATGTACAACACCATCCCATTGCCAACATCATCCAGTGAAGGAACGCTGTAACAGATTGCCTCGTGTTAAGGCTGAAGCTCCACTGCTCAGGTTTTCTCACGAAGAATCCTTACCACTGCCTCGCTCCCTGGAACAGACAGACTTGACATTGTGGGAAGGCTGCCTTGGGTCCAGAAAGGAGACATGTGCCTGAGATCCAACAGCGTACACAGACCATTCCTGACCATAGGCCAGACACACATTCTCCCTGCAGTACGGTAGCTTCGTTGACAGCAGCTGGGGGGGAAATGAAGACAGAAAACAACCCACATGAGAAGCAGTAGAGAGGACGATGAACAATAGAATGCAATGAAGTATCAAGAAAGTATACTTCCTTGTATTCAACTATTAGATTTTTAAATGTTTGCCAGCCAGAATTAGCAGGCCTTGCAAACAAATAATAGGAGAAATGAAGTGTATTTGCAGGCTAAACTTGCTTACAGAACTGCTGACAATCAGTGCAAACAATAATGGACTATATGGATCAATGGTTTGACTCAGTTTAAGGCAGATTCCTATGCCCCACCTTTCAGGAGAAAATATGGATCCACCACTGAAAAGGCCCTGCTCCATTACCTGCCAGTCTGCTTAACCTGTGATGGGCCAGTAAGCAGGGTATCTGAAGCAGCTCTTAAAAGCAAGCAGGCAATTCACAGCCATCCTTATCGGCAACCTGACAGAACATGCATGGTAGAGATCCACCCTTGCTGTGAGCAGAGCTTGTGTCACTGACAAGTTTTGCTTTCTCTCCAGCCATCACTCTAAGCTGGTAAAAGGCATCCTAGCCACAGACATTGTGTGCCCCTCCATACACAGCACCGAGCCTAGGAGAACCCCCAAACTATGTGCCTGGTATTTCATGGGGGGTGCAACTCTGTCCAAAACTGACTGCAAATCTCCACCCACTGTAACAGTTGTCACTGGGAACACAGCAGATAAGAGAGCCTTTGATAAATCAGTCAGCTATGCTTTAGAGCAGACATGTTCAACCGGTCGACCATGATCGACAGCTCGATCCCCGGTCAATCCCGGGATCCTTATTGATTGCGGGATTAAAAGAACGGGGGAATGAAATGTCTCTGCCACCCCCCACTCTCTCTCTGTTCCTCCGTCGCGTCAAGCGAGCGGTGGGTTGGCGATCGTTTATGTCAATAGGGGATACGATGACTGGGTTTAGCGCTGCGTGCGTTTGTTAGATGTCGCTTTTTCAGTGAGCACCGTATGGCATTTCCCCTTTTAAAAAGTTCAACAATTCTGGTCAGCCCTCCCAACAGTCAGGAAGTGCTGCAATTTAGCTCAAAATTTATTCAATCCCAAATCAGGAATAAAGCCCAGCATACATTTTTCCCACGCTAGCAGGTTACCTTTGAAAGTGTGTATTCTGCTTTCCAGAGGTGGAAATATCCATCCAGGGACACTGCTCCCAGCTCCTAGAACAGAAAGAGCTTTGTAATCCACTCGGCCACCGCGGAAGATCCATGCAGAGTACCAATCAGTATTAAAAGTCTGCCAATGTACAATGCTAAAACAACTGAGACCCCATCTCAGAATCTCAGCACTGACACAAACTCATCCGCCCGCCCCATCTGCAATGTGGGTTCAACCACCATTGACCTAACATGGATGGTTTTTTTAAGGATTACTAAAGTAATTTAAAACAAAATGCTTTGGAAAAGGGATAGGGAAAGTGCAGCCCTCCAGGTGTTACTGGACTCAAACTCCCTTCAGCCCCAGCCAGCACAGCACAGGCATGATGGGACTGCTTAGGGAAGTTTTTGAATTTTTTTGCTGTATTGTGTTTTTAATATTTGGTTGGGAGCTGCCAAGAGTGGCTGGGAAAACCCAGCCAGATGGGCAGGGTATAAATAATAGGTTGTTGTTGTTGTTATTTAGCAACATCAGCAGAATCACAGGTTGCGCACTGTAATTTTTCAGTGGCTTCCTGCAAGCCATTAAAATTCAGAAAGGTAGCACGGGAAGAAAGAACAGCACAAGCTTATATCCAAAAGTGGTCAAGAGAAGAACTGCATGCACCTCTAGGCTGCTGTGTGCAGCTCTTAAGAATCCAGAGTGCCCTAGTTTTTATTTAAAAATGAAGCACTCAGCAGTTTCTAGACCTCAGAATCAGAGGCACAGGTTGCAAAAATCTGGTGGCGAAAGCCAAGCAGGACTGCCAGATAGCCCTTATTTTAAAAACAAGTCCCTTATTTCACAACATCACTGCTCCACAGAGCCCATGGGGCATGACACCCTCAGTGCCTTTGCCATTTGCAGGGCAAATAACTGCATCTGGCTTCCCCCCTTCGATTTCAGTGTCTGCGTCAGCAAACCAACGGGAAGCACAGCAGGCGCCTGCCTCAACGTCATCACAATTTTTAACATCTGTTTTATTTGCAACACCTGCAGAAATACGGGTGTTCTTCCGCCTCTCCCAGCATCAAGAATTTGCATTCTGGAGCAGGCCGGAATGATAGAATGGGCGAGAGGTGTTTAAATAAAAATACAAACGGCGGGGGGGGGGGGGTATCCCAGCTGGGCGTTATTGGGGGAGGAATGTCCCACATGCGAATTCCTGGGAAACTCAAATATGCCTTTTTTTTGTTTTGAGCTTTCAGCACACACTTTCTCAGTTACTTAATGTTTCAGCCAGAAAAGGAACCAAAGGATTGAGAGCTAGAAAGTGGGGGTGGGAGCAGAGTGCATCATAATAATAATAATAATAATAATAATAATAATAATAATTCCAACGCTGAAATTCTCGGGATTGTAGCTACTTTCAACATATTTCCAGCACTGGCAATGGGAAAGTTATGGTCAGATACCTTGAAACATATTTATCTTACTGACCTTGTTCTTGTTGTTGAAAGCTAGTGCCCGAACCTTGCAGTTGTCCGGGTTGGTGTTCTCCTTGGGGATGTCCTTCAGAGCCCTGTGTGTTATGTGAGCATAGACGGGAACTCGAGACAAGTTGCGTCTTGCATCGCTCTTGGCTAGGACTTCATCCGTCACTTCCCAGAGCCCCATTGAACCATCTCGGGAGCCTGCATGGGACAGCAGACCCAAGGACACATTAAACACATGCCCTCCTAGTATTATGCCGCTCTCTGACTGCGATGGGGCACATGTCTAAATAAGAGGCAAGCGCTACGTATTCAGTCACGCACCACTCATAACGCAGCTCTCTGCCTGCCACAGGCCAAGCCAGGAACACTGCACTGTCTATCTTGGCGCAGGATGTTCCAGGCAAGCAAGGAGAGCAGAACCCCCAGTTTACCGCAGAGAAAAGGTTGTGCACACAGAATGCATTCCAAAAGGGGCACACATCTGGAATTCTTTCAAGATTAATTGAACTCTGACAGCCTCCTGCAACCGCCTGTTTGGTTAGCACACTACAGAACAAACTGTGTAAACACAGTCCTGCAGGGCAACCTGACAAAGGCACAACTGTAGTCTTTACAGAAGGTTGTAAACAAGAGCAAAAAATAAAGATCATGCCACAGCATCCTGGCAGTTCTCCACTGGATGTGTTACAGTGGGACAAAGTCCAGTCAGCCTCCACTGCGAGGGCTTTGGAGCTGTGCTGAATGCTGTCAGCGTCGCTCAGTACATCCTGTGGGCTGTTTCTCAGCTTGGCTGTAACACAGCGCAATTATAATCACTATGGAAGAGTGAAATCTGCCATGGTTCATTTGCTATTCTGAAGATATGCAAATGCTGCAACCCATTATCACAGCATACTGTGACACAGGAAAAGCTACCCGGGCTCAGAAGCCCATTTTAGCTTCCAGGCGAGGAAGTGGCAAAGCAGAACTGGGGCCAAGCAGCCCAACTTCTAAGAGCAGGTGTGTGGTGCAAGTATCAGTATTTCAGAACTTTAGGATAGAATTGGAAGCAGTTTGGCAAGGGGGGGGGGATGGTGGTGGTTATGGGATATCCTCTGAAACCTCAAGCCCCTACCCTTTCTGTGTTTTTTTATAATATTTTATTAAGTTTTATCAATAAGGAGATTCAAAGGAATACAAAAACAGAAAAATACAAAGTAACAAAATACAAAAATACAAACATTAAACACAAAAAAGACAGGAAAAAAGGGGGGAAGAAGCACATAAAAAAGAAAAGAAAACTCCCTCTTTTTAAATTTCTCTTTAGTTAACTTATTTTCCTGACTTCCTCGCGCCTCCCTTTTTTGTATCCCTTTTCTTAAAGTTTAGTTCAGCAAATTCATCCTACCCTTTCTGGTCACAGAAAAACCACTATAATGTTCAAGGCGTGGATCCACAATGAGACTCAGAAACTAAAGGAAGCCTAGGCAGGTCTTTCAAAAGACTTCAGTGCTCTCTCCACAGTTTCTTGGCCACTTTGCCATGGCTAAAAATTCACCTTTCTGCTAACTTGCAAGTGGCCACCTATCCCTCCATGCCTAAGTCCATGCCCTTATGTTCTCTGCCGAATTTTAGAATTGAATGACAAAACTCCCGGGGAGCGGGGAATCTAGCTCTTGGGTGCCAAAAATGTGAGATTCGCTCATACAAGCCAAAACAAACTGCAAGGGGGTAGGAGGAACTCTGTGTGATATATACTTTGCGGAGGACACAGAGATGTTAGAGACATCTAACTCCTTGCAAAAAGTGCAGTTTTCTTTTGGGTTGATGGGTAGGGGGAATATGGAAAAGGGAGCTGCCACAATCAGCTTAAGTACTTAAGACAGATATGATTAAAAATTCAAAAAGACACATCTGAAGCCTCAGGCATTCTACTCCTGTGTAAAAGCAATGGGCATGCTAATCGCCATTGTCATAACACTCCATGACCTGGAAAGCAACTCCCTGAAGCAGGAATCTTCCCGGTTTTCACAGAGGCTTCCTAGGATGTGGAACCCTGGAAAAGGATAGAGACAGGGTGGGAGCCGAGTTTACCACGCACGTTCCCACTCCTGTTGGTTTTACACACGTGTACAATGCCTGAAGGGGAGCTTGTGAGCTACAAGAGAAGCTACAGTCCGTTAGATGTTAGGGCGCACAGAAATAAAGCCATTAGCAGAAGTTACCAGAAACAGCCATGGTGTCACTGATCCATGCAATAGAAAATATCCAATCTTTGTGGCCGTCCTAGAGAAAGAAAGGAAGGAAGAAATGAGGATGCAGGAGAATTCTTTCAAGGCAAAGATTTCATATATCAAGGTAAAGGTTTCATGTATTTCCTTAAACATCAAATAAATGCAACTGCTTTTCTTGATAACAAGCATGCAAGGTTATAAACAAGTACACAGGACGTCAACCAAGTCCAATTCCCTGCAATCTCCCACTCAGCTTCACAATATTAAACATTCCAGTTATGTAGATGCCCTCTTTAATCTGCCCATCATCGAATGGACCCATCACCAGATTGAGACAGAATTTCCATGAAAATGAAATAAAACGTCTGAAGCATGTAGGGGCACTTACATCTCCCACGCAGACAGGATCAAGTGTAGGCAGGCGATAAATCGCAAGGCTGTTTGGGTTGTCACCTCCCGTAGCCAAGAGGGTCCTGGAAGGGTTCAGCTCAATGGCGTGAATTCCGCAGCCCTGCTGGTTCACCATGTCTGGTTCTCGATCCTTCAAAATTGGAATCTTGGTAATCTGACCCGTCTGGACATCGACCACAAACAACTGGAAGGAAGGAAAGAAGGGAGGGAGGGAGGGAGGAAGACACACCTGTGGTCATTCCTAAACCTGAATCTGCACAGAGAACACTGTGATTATAGGACATTTTTAACCAAACATGCTTTGCATGAATAGAAGAAGCAGCCCATGCTTTTGTGGTAACATGCCCAAAGATGATAAACAAAGAACCAGGAAGTCACTGGTTCAATTCTTCTACCACCATCCACAATATAGGGATAGTGCTGGCCAACCATGCAGGGCTGTTGTCAGGATTTAAGCAAGATAATGTGAAACAGCGAACACTGAAAAAGCATATTACTGTTAATATTTTTTCTGCATCAGGTGAAGATGACGTTGGTATTCCTTCCCCACAACAACTTTGGCACCACCAGCAGCTGGGATCTGACAGATCACCTGAGGGAATGCAATCCCACTACTGTCTCCATTCAAAGTGCAAGCTGGGAAGCTACTCAAGCATGCTCTAGCTCAGGGGTCAGCAAACTTTTTCAGGAGGGCCGGTCCACTGTCCCTCAGACCTTGTGGAGGTTCCGGACTATATTTTGGAGAGAAAAAAAGATGAACGGATTCCTATGCCCCACAAATAACCCAGAGATGCATTTTAAATAAAAGCGCATATTCTACTCAGGTAAAAATACCAGACAGGCCCCACAAATAACCCAGAGATGCATTTTTTAAAAAAGGACACATTCTACTCCTGTAAAAACACACTGATTCCCGGACCGTCCGCGGGCCAGATTCAGAAGGCGATTGGGCCAGATCCGGCCCCCAGGCCTTAGTTTACCTACCCATACTAGCACATGGGAGGCAGGAACCCAAGTAAGCACTTGTGTGCTCTGGAGATCCAAACGTAATAGAGAGAAGGGGAAATATGCAACCCACCAAACCACACTGCAGCACTGCTACCTTCACACAGATCTATCCTGCTTGGCTGCCTTTCCTCCAGATCTATTAAGGAAGAGTCAACAAGAGGTTGCTTGCAGAGCCTGGCGTGCTAACTTAGCAGGTTGCAGCTGCCTACAAAACAGATGCTTTGTTCTGCTCTAGGGGAACGCCGTGAAAAATACAATCAGGAAGCCAAATCACAGGGGCCCCTTTTAGACACCGCATTCAACCAACGAATATTTCTGCAAGGGAAAGGGCTGTAGCTCAGTCATTCCAGATTCGATCCCTGACCTCTCTGGACACATCTGGGAGAGGGGCTCCTGTCTGAAAACCTGGAGAGCCTCTGCCAGGCACTGACAACAATACTGAGCTCTCTCCATGGGCCTGGCTCTATATACATACGGAGCATTTTTATGCTGCTTTTCAAACATACTGCTTTTCTGCATCCCTGAAGGCTAGAAGTTCACTTTAGATAATGAAGAGCTAGAGTTCTGAGGAGTAACAAAAGCCCATCAGCTACCCAGAATTCCCTCTGGGGTCTTGCACAGCCCAGCTCTGTCAGAGGGCATGCAAGCCATTTTAATTCGAAGTTCCGTTTTTAGACTCAGGCAGAACAATCCAACAAATGCAGTATGTAGCACCACGGGCAGAAGCATAATATGAAAGTAATAAATTTTAAAAGGTCAAACAAGAAATCCTTAAAAAACTGATGGCAAAGCAACAGTCCCCGTTATGAAAAGAAGAGGAAGCGTTTACATCATGGGGTGTAATTCTGGAGTAAACTACTAATTTCAATTTAACCATGTAGTGTGCAGAAACCTGTATATGGGGGGAAGAGGTTATCCAAGTATTTCCAGGTTTGCTTTACTACTGGTCTTATTAGTGGATGAATGAACTTGTTTCATTATCCTAACTGTAGCTAGGAAGCCTAGCAAGTTGCTCACTCAAAGCTAAATCAATTCATGCATGAATCAGACACAGAATCCATTTTCAGATTTGAAGTGCTCCTTGCAGAAAAGTTGGCAGCAGCAGCAATGCTGTAGACTTGGACTGGGAAATTTTCAGTCCTCTGCTTCTTGCTCAGGCATGTAAAACATTGCTCACCAGATACAAAACTCTTTTCCACAAGGTCTCAAGGCCTATTTCATGCTAGCTTAGGAACCCAAATTATACAGTTCAAATTTGAATTTAATTGAAACTGCTTAGTCTTGCTCAGCTCATCTGTAAAACTCAAGCCAGCTGATGCAATTCCCCTACATATGCTAAAAAAACCTAAACACGTGTCTTCAAGACCATCTTCCGATACAATTCATACCCTGACTTCTTCAATCAGCCTGACCATTCCAGTTCACCATGCATCTCTCCACTACATTACACAAACTAAAACCCAAATGAACCAAAAATGAACTTAGTCAAGTGTATCAAACAAGCAGGAAACCAATTTTTTGCATGTTCAATTGATGCGCAACCACTAAAGCGCAGGTAGTTTTGAACCCAGAAGAGGACAGAATGGGACATGCTCATGCGTGCTCCGCCAACACGCACAAGGGCCAGGAATGCAACCCCATGATAATAGAGGGTTGCCTATATGTAAAAATTTCCCATTTAGAAGGATTGTCAGTGAAATGAAAACATGGATTTTAGTGCACCAAATTGAAGCTAACAGCTCAACAAAAGAACTGTGAGTCAAAAAGTGATCTGTGCGTGTTCTACAATGAAACTGGCATTCACACAATTTAAGAACACATGAAACAGTCTTATACGGAGCCAGATCAAGATTCTCTGCTCTGATTAAATGCAGCATTATTTCCCGCATGATTGAGAAAATTAAAACTGACAAATCACCAGGTCTGGAAGGCATCCACCCAAGAGTTTTTAAATTAGAAACGGCTGACCTCCAAACAAAAATAAGTAACTTGTCCCTATAATCAGCCTCCATAAATGAGTACTAGAAAATGACCAATGTAAAACCTATTTTGAAAAAATGGATCACATATAAGCTCATGGAATCAACTGGCAGCGATTGACCAGATTAAACAGACCTTGGGGTTGTAACTGGATTGTTCAATGATGCCAACAGAGTGAGAGACAGCAGTGTAAAGGGTGAATTTTATGCTAGGGATCATTAGGAAAGTGAAAAAGAAACTTTGATATCATGCTTTTATACAAAACTATGGTGCAACTGCACTTCAGCTACTGCCCACAGTACAGGTTGCCTCACCTCAAAAAGGGCATTGTGCCACAGAGCATATACACAATAACATAGCCTTCGATTTATGGTAGATACAAGCAGGCTTGCACAGGAAACCAGGAACTGCAGGCAGGAGAATAAATGGGCTGGCAGAGGAGGAAAGGTCTCTCTACCATACTAGTAAAAAAATAATTGCAGGCTAGGAGGTTCTAGCAGTTTATATACAAGGCTGAAATAATACAATAATGAATTTGCTTTCAATTAAAGACAAACGTTGCATAATTATTACTATACTGTATCTTTATTCCTACCCTGTCTTTTTCCCTAACAAGAACTCAAGGCAGCTTACAGATAAAACTAAAAGGGAAAGTAGAAAGCGTGTATGACAATGCAGCAAATGCTAAGAAAAAGCAGGCAAGGTTTTAAACGGTCTCACATTTGTCTTTTTCTGAACAGTTTGTGTAGCTACACAATATCCAGGAGCGGTTCTAGCTTAAGGAGATAGAGAGAGATTTGCACTTACTGTGTTGCATTTTGTCCCACACACCACTTGCCGGTGATTCAGCCACTGAGATGCAAACACTTTATTGAGGGTCCCAAGGTGAAACTCTCTTTCCTTCAGGAGACCGGGCAGTTGCTGGGCTGCATATCCGTGCAGGAGTCGGTGGTAGCTGGACTCATCCTGCATCCGAACCTCTCTTCCTTTCAGGTAGCATACCAGTGACCTTTTAACTGGGGGGAGCCGCTTCCTTTTGTGAGCTGAGTGGTCCCAGCCATACTGTGGGAGAATGCCAACAGTTCATGTACAGTAACTTACTGCCTTGAAAGGATTCTGCCTATCTGCCCCAGAGGGAAGATCCATTTCATGTAACATCAGAGACCCCTTAAGAATTTGACACATCTTCCACTGGACCAGAGTAATGTTCTAGGATCTTGCTCTACTACATAAATAATAATAATGATAATGATATGTCTTCATAAAGATCTTAAACCAGTGTTAACTGTCTTGACTACCACCCCTGGGAATCCTGGGGATCTTTTCTCAGGGCTCCCCCCCCCCAAGGAATCTTTCTCTTAAGATGTTCCCTGCCTTCAGAGGTTAGATGGGTGGCAAACAAGTGAAGGACTTCATCTGTGGTGGCTCCCACTTTATGCAACACCCTTTTCTCTAGCAGTATTCACATGGCACTGAATTGTTTTATTTCAGATGTCTTGTTAACACTTTTTATTGTCTTATACATATGATATACATGCTTCTTGACAATCTATTGTAAAGTGATAAGCATGGGATTTTTAGCTCATTTTACATTTTATGGTTAATTCATTTCTAATTACGACCAGCCATTCCCTCGCTTGTTTACCATCTAGCCCGAAGAGTTCTGGAAACCTAGAAAGGTTGCCCGTCATTTCGTGGCATATTGGTTTGCCTAATAAAGGTATTGATTGCTCCGATGTGGATTTTGGAATTTTACTTACTGGCCAGTATAGCTACCTTTACTTTCTGGGCATTATCGTGCCTACACCTTGGGTTAAAACAGAAAATAATGAACCATCGGTACCATGAAGATGGACTACAATATGGACGTCTGCAGAGGACCAAGATGTGTTCACGCAAATTTACATTTTCAGCTGACCCAAACACCTAAAGTTTAATTCCCGGGAAACAGTAAACTGCATCTAAACTGTAGGTCTTCAGGCAGCAGGCCTGACTGCTACTTACATCATAGAATGCTCCTCCAATACACAAAATTGAAAATGAAATCCCTGCACAAGGGAAATTGGCACGTTGGCTGCACCCAAGCTTCCAGATGGGCTGCTTTGTTGTTGTTGTTGTTGTTTTCACCTACAGGGATTTCCACCCCCTCCCCCTTTCTGGATGGAGGACCAATCAATCAGGCAAGTCTTAATAGTCTTTGCCAGCGGCTTCTGAAGGACTCTGCCCGGCTCGTCGTGGCTACATCGGGGAGCGAGGTTCGGGGAGATGGGGGCCTTGGCTTGTCGCTCAGGCGGATGCCCAGCTTCCCTTTCCCCTCCAGCCCCCGAAAACAAACCTGATGCGCCCTCCTCTGGCCAGCCAAGCCCCGCCTCCACCCCCTCCGTTTACACGCGGTCCGCAGCATCGGGAGCCCGGGCGGCGTTTGGGCACTACTGGGCGGAGAGCAGCGGCCGGCGCGCCTGGTGCCTTCCTGGCGTTCGGGGCCAAGGCGGTTGCAAAGCTCCGAACGCCGAATCCAGGGCTCGGGCGCTCCCGAGAGCCGCTGGCTTCTCCTTCGGGCTGGAGGGAGAGAGGAGGGGAGCAGGTCTTTCCAGGGGGCGGCCGGGTAGCAGGCACCGATCAGCCCCCCCCCCGGCGCTCTCCAGGGCGCAGCTGCGATGCGCCCAGGCCCCCTCTCCAATTGCGCTCCGCGACCACCACCCCAGTCCAAGGACGCGTCCAGCAACCCTCGCCACCGCCATTGCAGGTGGCAAGAAGGCCCCGGGGGTTGGGCAACCGGGAAGTGACATCTGGCTACTGCGCCGCCGCCTCCACCGGCACCGATCCGGGCGGCTTCATCGCCCTTTCCAACTCCACGCACCTCCCGCAGTTTGGAGAGATCAGAGCCAACTGGGAGGAGCGCGGTAGGAAGGAAATGGAGCCTGCACGTTCAGGGGCAGTCTACCTCTGAACGCCGATAAAGCAAGCGGCGGGAGGAGAAAGGGTCCCCACGGCAGAAGAAGGGGATGGGAAGACAAGGCGCTGGGGCCCGCGGCTCGGAGCTAACGCGCGCGCCAACCCTCGCTTGCTTTCTTTGGGGGTGGAGAAGGAGCGACGGGACTGGTTTTGTTTGCCGATTTCATTGTTTGCGCTTTGAGCTGGGGGGCAGCTGCAAATAATGGAGACAATGGAGCAGTCGGGCCCTCTGTCCTCCAAAGCAACACACTATCGTGTGGATCGATCGATCATGATATTAAAGTTATGGGGGCGGTGTCGGGTACGGATCGAGGGAAGCGAAATATACAGTACTGCAAACTGCCTTGGGCACCTTGGCGGGAATCCGGTACCTACAGGAAATAGGTAACCCCACAGATCCGCGCAAACATGTATGCGCATTGTTTACTCCTCGCATTTACGCGCCGCTTTACCTTCTGTTTCGCTCCCCTCCGTTTCTCCCGCTCCCTGCCGCTGCCCCCACAATAACCTGCACGTTACCTTATATCATATATTGATTATACACTGAACTACATTACTGATTGATCCGCAGGGAGCAGAGGACGCGCGTCTGTATTCACACGTATGTTTCACGCACGCCTATGTCCCCTGTTGTAAACAAAAATTGCCCTTCTCCCTTATGGGAGATCCAAGAGCCCATATAGAGTCCTTTGCAGGTTCTCCATCGGTCGGAGAAGATAACAGAGGCCAACCAGAGAAAATAGAGAAGCAAAGCAGCTCGTAAGCCTGATCTTTATTGAACTGTTGCAACCGGGTGCTCCTCTTACACGCAGGAAAGGAGGAGGAAAATTCCTATCACCCCCCACCCCCGTAGAAGAAAAAGCAGGCTCTGCCCATCTGGGGCGGAAGCCCCTCACCAGGCTGCTTGGCCCCCGTCCTCCGACACGACCACCCCAAAACAAGCCCCCTCCTCCCCAACCAAGTCCCAAGGGCCAAATACAGTATTGGGAGGCCAGCCCCCCGCCTCCCCAAAACAAGCCCCCCTCCCCAACCAAGGGCCAAATACAGTATTTGGGGGGCCAGCCCCCACTTCCCCGCCTCCCCCAAACAAGCCCCCTCCTCCCCAACCAAGTTCCAAGGGCCAAATGCATTATTTGGGGGCCAGCCCCCCACCTCCCCAAAACAAGCCCCCCTCCCCAACCAAGGGCCAAATACAGTATTTGGGGGGCCAGCCCCCACCTCCCCGCCTCCCCAAAACAAGCCCCCTCCTTCCCAACCAAGTCCCAAGGGCCAAATGCATTATTTGGGGGCCAGCCCCCCAGCTCCCCAAAACAAGCCCTCTCACCTCCAACCAAGTCCCAAGGGCCAAATACAGTATTGGGGGGGCCAGCCCCCCACCTCCCCCAAACAAGCCCCCTCCTCCCCAACCAAGTCCCAAGGGCCAAATACAGTATTGGGGGGCCAGCCCCCCACCTCCCCAAAACAAGCCCCCCTCCCCAACCAAGTTCCAAGGGCCAAATGCATTATTTGGGGGCCAGCCCCCCACCTCCCCAAAACAAGCCCCCCTCCCCAACCAAGGGCCAAATACAGTATTTGGGGGGCCAGCCCCCACCTCCCCGCCTCCCCAAAACAAGCCCCCTCCTTCCCAACCAAGTCCCAAGGGCCAAATGCATTATTTGGGGGCCAGCCCCCCAGCTCCCCAAAACAAGCCCCCTCCTCCCCAACCAAGTCCCAAGGGCCAAATACAGTATTGGGGGGGCCAGCCCCCCACCTCTCCCGCCCGCGGGCCTACCTGCTCTCCTCCGGGCCCCGCCGCGGGGGCCGCCGCCCTCCTCTTCCTGCTAACTGTCTTCCTGGCCATCTCCGGCGCGACCCCGGCCCGGGCCCCGCATGAAGGGGCAGGGGGAGGAAAGGGCCGCCCGCCGCCGACGGAGCATGGGACGGAGCCGGGTCGCCCCCTCCCCTTCCTCTCGGCCTGGCCTTGCCTCTCGCTTTCTCTCCCTCACCGAGCCAGCGAACGAACGACCGACCGACCGCCCTCCACAGGCCCGCTCGCCCGACCGGGCGCCGCTCACGGCATTTTGCGCCCGGAAACCGAGACGGGGAGGAGGGAGGGCGGGAAGGCGCTTTACGGCCCCGCGCGCGCTTTGCGGCGCGTCCGGCCAATGACGCGCCCGCCTGCGCAACAGCCGCGCGGGGTTGCCCGGCAACGGCAGCCTCGCCCCGCGGGAGCTCTTCCGAGGGGCGGTCCCTTCGGGGTGTTGCCGGGCAACTGGAGGGAGGCAGGCGTACCAATACTCTGCGCGTTGGATCCCACCCCCAGGGGCTCATTGGCCAAGGCGCGCGCTGAGGGTTGCTTATGGAGCCCCCTGGAGGGCAGCAGAGGAACGCGCGCCTGCTGCGTCCTCCCACAACAACTTCCTTATTTAGTTTAAATTAAATATTGTTCTTGGGCTCCATGATCAGTGCAGATGGTGACAGCAGTCACGAAATTAAAAGACGCCTGCTCCTTGGGAGAAAGGCGATGGCAAACCTAGACAACATCTTAAAAAGCAGAGACATCACCTTGCCAACAAAGGTCCGTATAGTAAAAGCCATGGTTTTCCCAGTAGTGATGTATGGAAGTGAGAGCTGGACCATAAAGAAGGCTGATCGCCGAAGAATTGATGCTTTTGAATTATGGTGCTGGAGGAGACTCTTGAGAGTCCCATGGACTGCAAGAAGATCAAACCTCTCCATTCTGAAGGAAATCAGCCCTGAGCGCTCACTGGAAGGACAGATCCTGAAGCTGAGGCTCCAATACTTTGGCCACCTCATGAGAAGAGAAGACTCCCTGGAAAAGACCCTGATGTTGGAAAGATGGAGGGCACAAGGAGAAGGGGACGACAGAGAATGAGATGGTTGGATGGTGTTCTTGAAGCTACCAGCATGAGTTTGATCAAACTGCGGGAGGCAGTGGAGGACAGAGGTGCCTGGCGTGCTCTGGTCCATGGGGTCACGAAGAGTCGGACACGACTAAACAACAACAAAATATTGTAATAGGTTTAGTCACCTTTTGTTATTTGTGGTTTTATATTTTGATTTTATTCTGTGAACCGCCCTGAGACCTCTGGGTATAGAGCGGAATAAAAATCCTAATAATAATAATAATAATAATAATAATAATAATATATACAGTAGCTAGGTATAAGCACAGGCTGGGGTGTTGTTTAGGGGGGAGTTGTTGGGGCGGGTTGTTGATGTTAATTTTTTGTATTGTTATAGGAGTTCTAAGGTCTTATATCTATAAAATAAATGTTCATAAATGTACAAGGCAAACACATACATAAGTATATAAACCATGTGTCTGAAATAGTACAGGAGAACAATCCTGAAGCCATTTTGACTCTCCCAAATTGACCTCAAATATTTCTTTGCAAGAAGGAAGGAAATGGGAAAAGCTTTCCAATGGTCTTTGGACTGTAGGGGCTTACACTTCCCTTTTCAAATACAGCCTGGCAATTATCTGTTAAGCTGATCACACTATCAATATGCACAAGTATTTAGACACAAGTATTTAGCATCTCAAAGGAATGGCCAGAAAAGGCAATCATTATCAGGTATCCTGGCAGACAGGAGAGAAGCTACTCTATAAGGGCTCTTGGATACCCTTGAGGCATAAAGGAGCAGTTTTTTCTTATAACAGTATCTTTATTTTTTATCTTACCAATGATGTGGAATTTATTCAATTTGTTTGTGTACGTTGTGATGCCTTGTTTATTTATTACTACTTTTGATATGTTTGTTATACATTGTAGCTGCCCTATGCATAGTTTTAACTTTGAAAATGTGGCATATAAATAAAATAATTAAGATCATAATGTTGCAGGCCACCCCAACAGCTGCTGAGCTGTGCATGACATTCCAGGGGTCTTGGCCTTCAACCAGGGTCTATGCTCCTTTGGAGAACTGAAGACAATGCAAAAGCTTTAAAAAATATTTATTCACATGTTTAAACCTGAAATTAGATGGAGAGTCAGATCCTGCAATACGGTCATCACAAGAGCGGCTTGTTCCCCACAGCAGAGTGCAGTACTGGAGTCCAAGGTATCTCTCTCCACCTGCCGCCAGCCAAGATTCTTCTGTCCCTTTCCCAAACTATTCCTTTGACATCACACCCCATTAACCTGGCAACCTTTCAAATCCCTTGTCTCCATTCATACCTCAGGGCAGGGGTGGAAGAACAGTTCTCTTGTACTGCTAATGTATGGCCCTCAATGGCCCTGTATTGTTTCTTAATGGCCCTAGTTTGGCCAGGTCATTTTGCATAGGCTAGCCCAGGAATTCCTCTGCAGGTGGTATTTTCACTTCCTATCACAAATAATGAAAATCCTACCATTTATTCATTTATAGCAGTGTTTCCCAACCGGTGTTCCGCGGCACACTACTGTGCCGTGAGACATTGGCTGGTGTGCCGTGGGAGGGAGGCGGGCGAGTCGGGCGGTGAGAGGCGGCGGCGGCGAGGATCCGCGTCGAGCCGGGGGCGGCTCCGCGGTGGTGGTGCCGAGCGGCGGGGCAGCGCGTGCAAAAGGGAGGAGCGCGAGACAGCGGAGGAGGAGGAGGCCGGCATGTCCGGGCAGCAGCAGCAACAACAGCAGCAGCAACTCCCGGCGACGGCTCCTCAAGCCCCGCCGCCGCCCCCTCCTCCGCCCGCTATCGCCGCCACCACCACAACAGCCGCCGCCGCCTCAGTTGCCGCCGTCCCTCAGTCCCTCGCTCTGCTGCCTCCTCCCACCCCCAAAGCTTGGAGGTTCCCCGGCAAGGGGGAGGGGAAAAACTTTCACTTTCGTGTGTCCCTCCCGGCGTGACGCTGCGCGCTGACGTCTCGGGGCTGTAATGGTGGTGTGCCGCGAGATTTTTTTCCTTAAACAGGTGTGCCATTGCCCAAAAAAGGTTGGGAAACACTGATTTATAGGGTTTAGGGGGAACACGGGGGGGGCACTGTGGGTTAAACCACAGAGCCTAGGACTTGCCGATCAGAAGGTCGGCGATTCCCCGCCGGCGAATCCCCATGATGGGGCGAGCTCCCGTTGTTCGGTCCCTGCTCCTGCCAACCTAGCAGTTCGAAAGCACATCAAAAGTGCAAGTAGATAAATAGGTACCGCTCCAGTGGGAAGGTAAACGGTGTTTCCGTGCGCTGCTCTGGTTCGCCAGAAGCGGCTTAGTCATGCTGGCAGCATGACCCGGAAGCTGTGCGCCGGCTCCCTTGGCCAGTAAAGCGAGATGAGCGCCGCAACCCCAGAGTCGGCCACGACTGGACGTAATGGTCGGGGTCCCTTTACCTTTACCTAGGGTTTAGGGAGATCCCTTCCCAAACCTATAGCAGTAATAAAAACCCTGCTAGATCAAGGTGGTCTAGTCCAGCATCCTGTTTTTGCAGTGGCTGACCAGATGCGCCAAAGGGAAGGCCGCAGGCAAGACCAGCATCCTTCATTATATATTTTATTAACAATGTGCCCTAACTCTGAAGCCATCCTCCACCCCATCCTTCTAATCCATGACACATGCATTTCCCTTCACATTATTCAATGACCTACTCCATCAAAGTTTGTTTTCCTGGAACATAAGCCTTAAAAAAAGCTACCACTCTATTCTTTGTCTTTCTATTCTTTATTTCAAGGCAGCAGCACTAAGGACACTTCAGGCTTTCCCCAAAGGGTGCTGAGAGCAGTTAGGAGACCCCTATTCCCCTCCCAGAGCTACAATATTCCCAGGAGTGGGATTGCTCCTTAAACCACCTTGGGAACTGTAGCTCTCTGAGGTAAAGATAAGAACTTTCAGCACTTATAAACTACAGTTCCCAGGATTCTTAGGGAGAAGCCATGACTGTTTAAAGTGGTATGATAGAAAGCACTGCTAATAACAAGGCCAGTGGAAGTGATGATATTCCAGCTGAACTATTTAAAATTTTAAAAGATGATGCTAAAAGAAGGTGCTACACTCAATATGCCAGCAAGTTTGGAAAACTCAGCAGTGGCCAGAGGATTGGAGAAGATCAGTCTACATCCTAATCCCAAAGAAGCGCAGTGCCAAAGAATGCTCCAACTACCGCACAATTGCGCTCATTTCACACGCTAGCAAGGTTATGCTTAAAATGCTACAAGGCAGGCTTAAGCAGTATGCGGACCGAAAACTCCCAGAAGTGCAAGCTGGATTTTGAAGGGGCAGAGGAACCAGAGACCAAATGTGTGCTGGATTATGGAGAAAGATAGAGAGTTCCAGAAAAACATCTACTTCTGCTTCATTGACTATGCAAAAGCATTTGACTGTGTCGACCACAGCAAGCTTAAAATTCTTAAAGAAATGGGAGTGTCGGATCACCTCATCTGTCTCCCGAGAAATCTCTATGTGGGATAAGAAGCTACAGCTAGATCTGGATATGGAACAATTGCTTGGTTCAAAATTGGGAAAGGATTATGACAAGGCTTTATATTGTCTCCCTGCTTATTTAACTTATATGCAGAATTCATCATGAGAAAGGCTGGACTGGATGAATCCCAAGACGGAATTAAGATTGCCGGAAGAAATATCAACAACCTCAGATATGCAGATGACCACATAAAGTTAGGAGGAATCAAAGAACCTTTTAATGAGGGTGAAAGAGGAGAGCGCGAAATATGGTCTGAAGCTCAACATCAAAAAAACTAAGATCGTGGCCACTGGTCCCATCACCTTCTGTCAAATAGAAGGGGAAGAAATGGAGGCAGTGAGAGATTTTACTTTTTTGGGTTCCAGGATCACTGCAGATGGTGACAGCAGTCACGAAATTAAAAGATGCCTGCATCTTGGGAGAAAAGTAATGACAAACCTAGACAGCATCTTAAAAAACAGAGACATCACCTTGCTGACAAAGGTCCGTATTGTTAAAGCTATGGTTTTTCAGTAGTGATGTATGGAAGTGAGAGCTGGACCATAAAGAAGGCTGATCGCCAAAGAATGGATGCTTTTGAATTCTGGTGCTGGAGGAGACTCTGGAGAGTCCCACGGACTGCAAGAAGATCCAACCTCTCCATTCTGAAGGAAATCAGCCCTGAGTGCTCACTGGAAGGACAGATCCTGAAGCTGAGGCTCCAAGACTTTGGCCACCTCATGAGAAGAGAAGACTCTCTGTAAAAGACCCTGATGTTGGGAAAGATGGAGGGCACAAGGAGAAGGGGACGTCAGAGGAGGAGATGGTTGGACAGTGTTCTTGAAGCTACATGCATGAGTTTGACCAAACTGCGGGAGGCAGAGGAAGACAGGAGTGCCTGGCGTGCTCTGGTCCAGGGGGTCACGAAGAGTTGAACACGACTAAACAATAACAACAACAAACCGCTCTGAGATTTTTCTCCCTTTACAAATATAAAGCGGCATATCTTGTATTTGTTTAAAAAGCAATAAAAGTTTGTATTTAAAAAGCAGTATAGAAATAATAATAATAATAATAATAATAATATCAATAATATCAATAATAATAATAATATCAATAATATCAATAATAATAATAATAATATCAATAATATCAATAATAATAATAATTTCCTCCCTCCCCGTTTATGGCAACGACAAGCGGCCGCAGCCAGCAACCCGGAAGCGCCTCTCGAGCCCCTCGGCTCTCGCTCTCTTCCGCGCCGCGTCATCGGCGTCGTGACGCCACGCGTCGCTGCCGGCCGGAGAGGAGGGGGGCCTGTGCGCGTGCGCGTTGGGCGGGGAGACAAGATGGCGTCGCGCTGTTGCCGAGGCGGGTACGAAGAGGGGAGGCGGCTCGTCGTCTTCGTCGTCGTGGTGGCCGCGGCCGGCGGGGACTTGTAGCTGGCAGAGCCGCGGGCGAGCGTGACGAGTACGAGTAGCAGCCGCAGCAGCCGTTATCCGGGGTGAGTAGGCCGGAGGCGGCGGCGGCGGCGGCCGCCCCTCAGGTAGGGGGCGAGTGTTGGTGGGGCGACGCGCCTCTCTCCTCGCCGCTGAGGGGTGTGCGCGCGCGCGTCCTTCTGCGCAGGCGCGCTTGGGCGGGCGGGGATGGGGAAGGGAAAGACCCCCGCAGGTGGGGATGAGCCCAGGCTGCCTTCGCGGCGCCCCTCCATCCCTGACAGGGACTCGGGGGCTTCGCTTCTCCGTCCCCCTGGGCGGGCGGGAGGGCCCTCCTGGCCTGGAAGGTCCCGAGTTCGAGTTCTGGCCGACATCAAGATCGCTGCCCCCTCCCTCCCCCCCCGCCCCTGGGGTCTGAACGCCTGTGGCCCCAGCTCCACCCTCGCGGCCCGGTTTGTCATCCTCAGGTGGCCCTCACTGACGCTTAGTGCCTCTAACTAACTATACAGGTGTAGATTTAGATAATATATATATGTACACACACACAGATACACACAGATATATAAACACACACACACACACATTTTATACACACACATGCATATATATATACACACACACAGTTCTTCCCTGTACTGTGTATGTGTATATTATATATATATATGCAGGTTTTGGTGTCTTCGGGTGTCTTCCCGTGTAAGAGTCGGGGTGTCTGTGCGACGTTTCGACGAGGTCTCACTCGTCATCTTCAGGCTGGTGCTTTCGGCTTCTTGTTACTGGAACAGAGCAGAATCTGGTGTTTGAGTTCCTATAAATACTGTTGAGGGGTGTGGTGTATAGCCTCCAACGTTCTGGGCAGAGAGGAAGTTCCTAGATTAGTGTGCCTTTTCTTCTTTTGTTCCTTAATTACTTGAGGGATATCTTGGGTGATTTCATGAGTGATATTCTGAATATCACTGGGTGGGTCATTATGAGTATTCTCATTTTGGCTCAAGGAAATCACCATTTCCTAGTTCAGATTGCTAAAAATAAATACAGTAAATTGACAAAAGTACATAGATTCACACAATATTTAGAGTTATGCATACCTCTGCGGCCTCCCAGAAAAAAGCACTGTGTGTGTCTGTGTATATGTATATGTGTATATATATTGCGTGTGTGTGTTTATGTCCCGCCTTTCTGGCCGTTGTTGCCTCCCGTTGGCTAAAGAGGGAGAGACTGGGTCCTCTCCTGGCAACAGTGGTCGCAGAATTTGGTTGGTTTGTTTATTACTATACTTGTATACTGCTTTTCATCTGTAGGTCTCAGGGCGGTTCACAGCATAGAAATAACAAGATGAGGACACAAAAGGCATAATAGAAAGAAGAACATAACAAACCAACAATCCCCCCACCCATACAATAGGAATAGGAAAGACGCCAGTTAAGGAGTGTGTGGAGAGGGTGGGGTGAAAAGTCGATCACTGGAGGGATCAGTTATTCAAGGCCAAAGCAAAGTGGGAAGTTGTATGCATTTGTGTTCCAGGCTGGCATTCCTTCTTGAATAGCAATAGGTGACTCATGCTCCTTTGGCTGACGGATGGGAATTGTAGGATTCAATCGACTTCACAGGGCTGTTGTAAGGAATGAAATGCTCCTGATTAGTCAGAGGCCTTCATGTTGCACTATCCTGCTGTGATTAGAGCAGTCCTTAAGGTAAGCCGGACCTACCAGCTCTTTGTTGTGTGAGTTGGAACAACTTGAGTGACAGTTGCTTCCCTAAGGTGCCCTTGTGTGTTTGTGGCAGGGGGATAGAAGCAAACTGGTGATTTCCTGATTTGTAGCTCAGACTCATCTTGGTGACTAGCATATTCCAGTTCTGGAAAAGATAGTGTGTTTTGAGTGCTTTGAACAGTGTAAGCTCTGTTTAAATGTGAGTCGTTGGCTGTTGCAATGCAAATAGCAACAGAAGTTCCCCGTTCTGAAATCTCACCCTTGTTGGTTCTTGATAAGTAGTTTAAAGGAAACAACTTATTGGCCTCTGACTTTCATTTTGAAGGGAGATAATGAGGGTGTACTTTGTAAGGATATTGTAGAGATTACCGTTCTCAGAGCAGACTGTAGAGCAGGTGACTAAGGCTGCCCAACAGAGGAGATGTTTATTTTATGGAGATATATTTGTCATATATATCCTGCCTTCTTCAAAATAGCTTAGAGCCTTAGACCAGTGTTTTAGCCCAACTACATTTACTTGAGGTAGAGAGTTCAGGTCTCGCTCCTTCCCTTTGCTGAGTTCAATGGCTGAATTGACTTGACTGTGTGGAACACAGCACTGTCACTGTTTAATGCAGAGTATCAGTATTTCAAAATGTACATTTCTCCTGAAGTGAGGAACTGCATCATTTGACAGGTAATAATTTTTTGGCTGGTTTGTTCAAAGCATATATGCGTATTTATTTAACAGGATATGCTTCTGGCTGTTTGAAAGGGTGGAGGGGTATCACCACCTAACTTGGTTGGTGTTGGACTTACAGAGCTTGTGTGAATGAGAAAAAAAAAATCTCATTTTTGACTGGTAAGATCCCAAAGTATATAAGCATTCTGTCATTTTAATGTGGAGTCCTTTTCTCAAACATCCCATGTGGAGTAGCTTCCCATGTGAAAAATCTCTTAGGTCACATTATTTATTGGAAACCTTGCTCCTGTCTCAGAAAATATTTATGAAAGGTTTGAAGAATGGGAGACTTCATTTTGTATGTGATATCCCCCAACTTTGATCCTCCAATGATCTCCTTATATCTTGAGTAGAGCCTAGTAGCACAGTTTTATTACGTGCGTGGGAATAAGCCCAGTTTAACATGAGGTCTCCATGTAAAACATGCATGGGATTGTGCTGTAACTAATACAGTACTACTATCTTCCACTCGCTTCAGAATTGGGAACATAGGTCACCACCTTTCTCAATACACTGTTGCAGGCTTTCATCCCGAAAGCCTTCCGTCCTGTCTTTGGAGTAGAATAATGCTTTCACTGTTCTCTGTAGGTAGTTTTGCCAGTTGTGTTTACTAGCTGTTCTGACTGGGAAGGGCTGCACAGAAAGGCCTTTTTCTGGCCTGGGGTGGATTCCAGTCAGCTCAAAACGCACACATACTGTAAGGGACATGGATTCCAGCGGAAGTAAATACCTTTTCTAATCAATGTCCATTATCAGTGAAACAGTGTACTGGTTAAAGTGTTGGGCTAGAACTGGGGAAACCTAGTTTCAAATCCTTGTTCTGCCCTGAGCTCATCGAGAGGACCTGGGCAAGTCATACTCGCTCAGCCATACCTGCCTCGCAAAGCTGTTATGAGCATAACCTTCGGGGGGCATGTGTGCTATTGTAACCTCCCTCAAAGAAGAGCAAGATTTAAAATTAAAAGACAAGAGAATTCAGGTGAGGAATGCAGTGCTCTGATTGGCTATTATAGGCTGTATTCTTTTATTTCAATTTTTGAGTTTGCCTGAGGTGGGGAACTCTGTAGGTGATGACACCGTTAATTAGTGTGCAGTGCAACTTCCTCTTACTGAGTCACAGTTACTTCATTTGGCGTGTTGTCTTCTCATGGGTTCCTTGCCAGTCCTTCAGACATAACCTTTTAAAAAATTAGCAGAGGTGATGATGAATGGGACTTTGTTTGGCACAATTAACATACAATCTTAAGAAGAAATATGACCAATAAGAAGAAGAAGAAGAGTTTGGATTTGATATCCCGCCTTTCACTCCCTTTAAGGAGTCTCAAAGCGGCTAACATTCTCCTTTCCCTTCCTCCCCTACAACAAACACTCTGTGAGGTGAGTGGGGCTGAAAGACTTCAGAGAAGTGTGACTGGCCCAAGGTCACCCAGCAGCTGCATGTGGATGAACGGAGATGCGAACCCGGTTCCCCAGATTAGGAGACTACCGCTCTTAACCACTACACCACACTGGCTCTCTTAACAGGCTATATATCTACAGTATATATTTATTTATTTAATTGATTGATTATTGTTGTTATATTCCATCTCTTACCAGAGGACCTCATGCTGACTTACATGGTACTTGCTCTCTCCATTTTATCCTCCCAACAACTCTGAGGTAGATTAGGCAAGAAGTGACTTGCTTAAGGTCCCACAGTGAGCTGCAAGGCCGAATAGTGTTTTGAACTTGGTGCTCTGAATCCTAGCCCAACACTGTGAACACTAGAACACACTAGCTTTCCAAACTATGGTTATTTGGAGCATAGTAAAGTCAGTGTTAGAAACTGGGATAGAAAAGCTAGGAGCCAAATGGCTTCTGGCACCTGGGTTGTGGGTGCCAAAACAGGAAATCTAGTCCCCACTGTGGGGGTCTGCAACACATTTTATTTATTATTTTAATAAGCATGAGTTAATATGCAATTCACTTTTGCATTGACACAAAAGTGTCATTGGTAACATTGGTAACATACTTCAGTTTTCAAAACACTCTACTCTTTATTGTTAAACTCCTTTAACATATTGTCTATCCCTAACATATACTTTGAGGTTTCAAATCTCATACATTGAGTGTCAGCCAGGTTCCAAAAATGGCACCCAGAGTTTTTGAAGTGCTCACAAATGGTGAATATTTTGGTGCAAAAGGTGCCGGGCTCCCTGCTAATTTCAAGCCCTGAGTAAAGTTGGAGAAATGAATCTTCTCTTAAAACTAAGGTAGCACTTAGACTTGATGATAATGTGTGCAGCAAGAATTAATTCATGGCCTGAATAACTTTTCACTTTACATTTATAGAAGTTAGCCATGCAGATACAGGGGGACGAAACACACTTGCTGATTCCAGCTAAGTCACACCTAGAGTAGACAAGTCCGTTGATTTCCCTGGGTCTGTTCTGAGTATGACTGAGTTGAACATCACCCAATTTTATGCAAACATAAGATTCTTGCAAACTAAGCAATGTACACTGCTTGCAATGCTGTTGCAATTTAATCTTCTGTAGAAAGTTAGGGGAATGCCGAGTATTTTGGCTTCCATCCTAAGGCTGGCATAATAAATAGCAAGCAAAAAGTAATCTGAATCATGAGTGTTCTTTAACTTCAGATGTTAACATGTGTGCTGTCTTGTGACAGCTTTTAAAAGAAACATTTCGACTGAGGTTTTCAGATAGGGAAAATGCTCTCAGTGTTCTTCTGTGGGATGATACTTACCGTATTTTTTGCTCTATAAGACGCACCAGACCACAAGACGCACCTAGTTTTTGGAGGAGGAAAACAAGAAAAAAATTATTCTGAATCTCAGAAGCCAGAACAGCAAAAGGGATCACTGCGCAGTGAAAGCAGCTATCCCTCTTGCTGTTCTGGCTTCTGGGATAGCCACGCAGCCTGCATTCGCTCCATAAGGCGCGCACACATTTCCCCTTACTTTTTAGAAGGGAAAAAGTGAGTCTTATAGAGCAAAAAATACTGTACTTTGAAAGATGTTGAGGAGCTTCAGGAATTAAAAGGACTCTGAACATTTTCAATCCTAACATTGTTTACCTGAAAGTAAGGTCTATTGTTGTTCAGTACAGCTCACTTAATTCAAACGTGTTGAGAGTTGGAGGTGTCAATCTCTGTGATACCCTGGCAGCTAGGGCCTTTCCAATTGTCCATGTGGGCAGTATTAAGTTGAATAGACATACAGCAGGACATTAGAAGCAGAGATGTAAAAATGTGTTCTTGTCGATGTTAAATCCTTGACCTGGTACAGAAAAAAACACATTGATTAAATGATTGTTAAATGGCGCAAGTCTCTCTCTGAAGTCAACCAAACACTGGTAAGAACAAATAATAGTGCCTGCTATGTGGCAGTGTGGGCTGCAAAAAGGTTCATTTTGCAGTTTGCATTATGTTCTCTAGTAGCAGGCCAGTGGAGTTATCTTGGATAGTCTGGAAGTTACTGGCTCCCCGTGTTGGGGAGGGACCTCTAAAGCCCCATGAAAACCCACTGTGGCGATCACACAGGGCCCCCGGACGTTTGACAGTCTATTGACCCTGTGCCACCACTGTGATTGCTTTCTTCGCTGCCACCAACCCGTTTCTTACGGGTACATACGGAATCCAGACAGTTGTTAACATTAACAAATAATCAAGTTTATTTTATCGGCATGAACAAGCTTATGGTTTCAGTTAATTTTTCTTGGCAGTTTCTTATTCTTAGTTCCTTAACTGTCCTATTCGTTCCTAACAACTTCAAACTGATTATCCCAACTATCTATCTATCTGACTCCATCTAATAATTCCTCTCACTCTTTCACCACACAACTCGACCAACCCACAGGCTATTCCTGCCTCTTCCTTCTTCAACTCTCAACTCTCAACTGACTTTCACACAACTCCCCCTCTAACCCTAACTACTCCTATCAGATTCCACCCTCCTTTTAACGCTTTCCTTATGACCCACCTAGGAGGCATTCGCCACACCCACCCTACACATATTGAGGATAAAGTCGCTTGACTTTGGAGGGACTTTGACTCTTTGCTTGTTGCATCTCCAGTTGAAGTACCCAGTGCCACTATTGGGAACGGTTTGTGGAATCATTTTCACCTTCGGCCAGGGCTTGGCAAGGCTTACCGGGCATGGACCGGATCACTCCCCCGGAGATCCTCCGTGGGCCAGACCGGCGCAGTGCGACGCCGGAAATCAGATCTGCGCATGTCCGCGGCACCGGAAATCACTTCTGCGCATGCCAGATGCTCAAAATTGCGCCTGCGCAGAAGTGGTTTTCGGCGTCTGGGCATGCGCAGAAGCGATTTCCGGAGCCGTGGAAGAGAGTTCCTGTGCCGCAGTGCGCCGGTTTAGTGCAGCGCGCGGGGACTCGCCGAGCGAGCGGCTTGGGTCAGGGGCAGCTCATGGGCCGGCTAAACAGCCTCCGTGGGCTGCTTCCCACATGATATTTTATAAATTTTATTCTTTGTTGAGAAAGAGCATGTCTTTGCAATAATTTTCACCATCAAAAACATTTGATTCCATCGTGCGCTCACACTGAAAATTTAGGTTTTCTAAACCTCATTTTTCCGCCAAAAAACTACATAAACTACATTTATACATTTCTTTAGGCATTTATAAAATCTTTTGAGTGCTGGTGTATTTTTTCCTGAAATCCCCATCATGTTATTGAGCTCTGTGTAAAATTTCAAAGAGATCTGATCATTGGTTATAGAGAAAAAATATAAAATGCACACAAGGCCGAGGATCTCAAGAGGAACAGAAACACAGATTTCACGAAACTTTGAAGTGCTATAAAATTAAAAGCATTTGAGATAGAGGGGAAAAATTTAAGGGGGTTTCTTTCACCCATAAGGGAAGGGTGTACACCATGTTTCATCAAAATCTGAGACGGTGGGTGGCGAAAGCCTTGTTTTTTGCGTTGATTTGATGTAGAATGACTCCAGATGTTTAACTGATAATTGATCACAGTCAGTCCTAGTGATGCTAAATTCTCGAGAATAATCTTTTGGAGAATATTAATGAGAATATTAGAGATTTTCCTTTAAAATAGGAGAATATTCATTTTAATGCATTGAAAACGATATAATTAGTTAATATACATGTTTATTCATGGGTAAACTTGTTCAGATGGCAACCAAAAACTGTACAGATACTTTTATTCAATGGGGCAATGACGCGAAGGTTTGATACAAGTAAATTCAGTAATAGGCTATCTTGTGCTTCTAATAGCTCTAACACTTAATAACTGTTTTGGTGACTAAAACACAGCTTGATAAATCTATATAAATACATATAAAAAAGAAGCTGTTAACATTAAATAAATTATTATATGATCATATATTTCAGTATGTCAGTTTCTGGTAAATGGCACCTTTTACCATTGAATGGCACAGCAAAAACCAGTTACTGGCATTAAATAAAAATATAGAAACGTCAACTGTTTAAATCAAGGCCACCTCACATGCTGTTACCCATCATTGTATAGGCCTAGGTAATTTAAGTGTATAAAGCATTAAAGCGACTCTGTAAAAAATAAATAAATCACACTGTATGTTCAAGGGTATAGAATTGCTAAGAATAAAATCACACCAAAATAGAAAAAAAGGCTATTACATATAGTTGAAATACATATGAATCCAAATGTTCATCAAATTAAATGAATAGCATTTTTAAAACTAAAAAAAAGAAATATGTTTTCTGTAGTTCACATTTCAGAACTGCCAATGGTGAATGAGACAATGCTCAGTAATGTAACTGGATCAAAAAAAAAATCATTACTCATTACTTACACTGGCAATATCACAGCTTGACTTATTATTTACTAGATTTTTTAAATGTGGGTTGTAAAACTGGTTCTTACATTAGAATTTACAGTTTGTGGAGAACATTCTCCGGAGAATTTTCTAGCAGAGAATATTCTCGCCTCACACCACTAGTCAGTCCATCAAAATGTCGACTAGACATTCCATTTTGGCGACTGTAACCTTGGTTCAAGGAGCCATAGGGTGCCTAGCTTATATATTGGAGTTTTCAACACTGGTTGTGGGATCAGTTTCAGCTTATGCTGCCAGCTGAGCTTGATTCTTTCCTACATGGATTATTGTTTTGTGCCATTTAGGTCATGACCCTTTGGGTGTGGCCCGTGTGTGTGTTTTCTCAAGGTAATAATCTTGCACATACTTTGAGAATGAGTTACTGACCCAGTGACAGACAGCAGTTACTTATTATGGTAGAAGACTGTTCTACCCTGTAGCTGTGCTGTGTTAAAAATTGGACTTGCTTCAGTTGCCAGAAAATCAGCCTGGATGAAGGCTGCATGGTCCTCTGATCCTTGTTCTTGGGGGGGGGGGGGTTGGGGGGGAGAAAGGCACAAATGTTCTTTGTGTACAGAGAGAAGGCAGTGGATTGATAGGCGAACATCCTGTCTGTTCAACACCATCCTATGAGTAATTTGTATGAATGGGCAAAACTACCTTTTAATGATCTGGAAAATCTTTGGATGAATGAGAAGATGGATATCATTGCAGACTATCTTGGAATAGTTTTAAGTGTGAAGTACCTTTTAATGTAACTCTTTGTTACAAGGGCAACACAAGAAGACCACAGCAGGGTTTGTTGTGCCTTTATTGCAAATCAAAATTCCAGCTGCCTTAAAAAAAGAGAGAGAGAAGCCTTTGCTGTTCATGTGTGGTTACTTCTCATCCTAAATTTTCTGTTACAGATTTTTGTCGATCTTGGTTGGGTATGCTTGCAGTCACTAGCAGACAACAGCAACTTTGACCTGAACCTCCTCAAAAAGGTCAAAATACTGTATTTTTCGTCCCATAGGATGCACCTAGTTTTTTTGGGGGGAAATAAAGGAAAATTTTTTCCCTTTATTTCCCCCCCCCAAAAAAAAAGCAGGTCGGGGAAACCGAACCAGGTCGAGGAACAGTGGGATGGCGGCGCTGCGCCTCCCTGCTGTCCCCCGAGCTTGTGGGGCTGGCCCATGTCTGCCCAGCGCGAGGGGTGCTCTACATCAGGGCGCCCTGCCCGCTGGGCGGCAGGCTGCTATCTGCAGCGTGGGGAGCCCTGCGGGGAACTCCTGCAGGGCTCCAACATGCTGCGGATGTCTGCCGGGCGCGGGGGGGGCGCTCTGCTTCAGGGCGCCCCTCGTGCTGGGCGGCAGGCTGCTATCCGCAGCCTAGACATCCCTGCGAGACCTCGAGTTCCCCGCAGGGCTGCCTAGGCTGCGGATGTGTTCCCGAAGCGCCGGGCACTCTGCTTTCAGGACGCCCGACGCTCTGGGAAGCAGGCTGCTATCCGCAGCCTAGACAGCCCTGCGGGACCTCCCACAGGGCTGCCTAGGCTGCGGATGTCTTCCTGAAGCCTCTCGCTCTCCAAGCTTCAGCAAAAGCCTGCATTCGCCCCATAGGACGCACCCAGATTTCCCCTTCATTTTTGGAGGGGAAAAAGTGCGTCCTATAGGGCGAAAAATACGGTACCTCCCTAAGTAAAGCTCAACAACTTTGACCAGAATCCCAAAAAGGTCAACAACTTTGACTTTCTTCCCTAAAAAAAGGTCAACAACTTCCACCTGAACCCCGCCCCCCGGGGTAGATCACTGGCAGTTTTTTATTCTGTGAGTAGATCACATTCTCTTGGGAGTTGGACGTCCCTGTACTGACCATTCCAGTAAATTGTGGATATTATTATATTTGTCCAACAGGATAATTGTTTTTTATTTAACAGATTTATAAACTGCTTCACAGCCAAAGCTATTGAAACAGTGTACAATAAGATAAAACTACAAGTAATTTAGATTTTTAAAACAGTAAAAACCATTGGTTACAATTATAGAATTAATATTTCATTAAATGACAGGGTCACATTTCTGGGAAGGGCTTCTTAAACCAAAATGTCTTCAGTAGCTGCCTAAACATCAAGATGCTAGGTGCTGGTCTAATTTTGGCTGGTAACTGATTCCAGAGACCTGGAGCTGCAACAATAAAATCCCAGCTTATAGTGCAAACCAAGTGCACCCCTGAGGCATGTGGTATTTGCAGCCGTGCCCCATCTGACAATATAGGGGCCGAAGTCATTTAGGTAACCTGATGCCAAGTTCTTTGCCTTGCACCCGTCTTTTATTTAGGAGTAGAAATCCACTTAGCCAAATGTCGTACTTGGTTACTCAGCCTTAAGGGAAATACTGTTATTATATCACTACTGAGAACTTTGGGGGCTTATCTACTATGTGAGAGGCAGCTGTGTCGCAGTGTTTTTTCTTATTCTGGTCACAAATTTCCTGTGGAGCAAACTTAAGAGTGGCTGGAACAGCACACCCTTTGGTTCTCCAAGAACTTCTGTTGTCTGCACATGGCCATGAAGCATGGGATTTATTTTATGACGTGAACAGCCTTGGCTATGGCACACTGGGCGATTCAGTCAAATTGGAAATGTTCAGTGGACGGGGATGAGAAGGAGGTGGCATGCAAAAACAGGGAAAATATTGGCATGCACTAATTGGCATCATTTTGGCTGTCAAAATGACCATCCGCATGATGCCCACATCTTTTGTTCGGCCTTTTTGAAAAAAGGCTTATGCAAATTACTTTGTATAGCAATAATGAAAGAGCCCTATGTGTTGAGACCCAATGTTTATCTGGTCCTGCATTAAATTTTTTACAACATCAGTTACCCTGCTGTCATGCCTCTATAAAGCTTACAAGTTGGGCATGAAAGCCACAAATCTCACATAGCATTTGTGTCTCCTGATATCTCTCTCTAGGTGGGTTACTGTTGCTTATTGGTGGATGAAATGTACCTAGGCCCAACTATCGAAAGTGTGATAAACAGGATCCTTGCCCTACTCAGATCCATTTTGTAAATTGTTTGCATCTGATTTGTGTTTCCATTGAAATACTAAGGGAAATAGGGCTGGTTAATTTAAGGGAACCGAGCATTAGGTTGTGATGATGTGTGTTGTTTGCTTAATTCTTACTGATTTGCAAAAGCTACTATAGTATGAAAGATAAAGGCTGGCTTATTATATACACCTCATTGAGGCTGAAGGTGAAAGATGGTAATTAGTATGGAATTGCATAGTTGCATGAAGACAATAAAAATGTATGACTTAATGTTCCCTGAACGAAATCCAATTACAGGTTAAACGTATAACAGAGAAGCTGAAAATTAAATGCTCGATTTAATGTGCGAGAGAAATATGAGGCAAACCTATTTGGGTCTGCATGTGAGCAGGGAGAGATATAGAGGTGGTACTTAAGGGCAAAATGAGAACTTCAACAACTGCAGGATTCCTCTCCCTGAATTTGCTTCCAGCATACAAAGCAGGGTGGGGGTAAGAGATGTTGCAGACACATTACAGGTTAAAAGCCACTCTCTGTCTACCTCATTTCTCCCGAAGATCTCTTTCAGCCATTTAGGTCCACTTTGACCAGGAAACCAAGTATAGTGGTACCTCGGGTTACAGATGCTTCGGGTTACAGACTCCACTAACCCAGAAATAGTATCTCGGGTTAAGAACTTTGATTCAGGATGAGAACAGAAACTGTGCGGCGGCGGCAGCAGGAGGCCCCACTAGCTAAAGTGGTACCTCAGGTTAAGAACAGTTTCAGGTTAAGAACAGACCTCCAGAATGAATTAAGTTCTTAACCCGAGGTACCACTGTATTGGAGCTATGCTAGAAGAATGCAACTGGGAGAAGAGTTACAGAAGGATACAGTAGTGGCAAGTGAGAAAAGGCTTCTCTCCAAGGACCCCAGGCCTTCTCCTTATTAGGTTTAAATATGCTCTTTTTAATACAATAAAGCTACTTTTGATTTATCTTTGTTGACCCAAGTCTTCAGTAGACGTACCGCCAGGTTAGCCACCCCTGATCGACGCATTAAAAATTCTATGGTTCATTTTCATTAGGTTTATCGTTATGAGATGAAGCCAGTTTACTCCCATTTACAGAACTGGGCTTTCCCATGGTCATGCAATGAGCTCATGGCAGAAGAAGGGCTTTTAAATCAGGGCTCGACCTGCTCTTAAGTCCTAACAAATCTACTTCAGGCATGCTGAAGTCACATTATAGTCTAAAACATCTGGAGAGCTGCAGATTGAGGAAGGCTGCTGTTCTTTCTAGACCACGCTGGCTGTCAAAAAACACTGTTTTGAATCAGGGTCCTAAGAGTAATGGTGAGGGATTTTGCATCCTTAGGAAATGCTTCACAAATGTTGCTTCTCTCCAACAGCATTATGTTCCATGTGACACAGAGAGAATGATTTGCAAACACTCCATTTTTATATACATGGATAGTTGCACCACTTGTCACAACAGATATACAGTATCAGTGTGTCTCTTCCAAACTCCTTTTAAGAAACATTTCTCCCCCTCAACCTTCAGGTCTGTGGTCTATGAAGTACAGCTGTTATGACAATAGTGTGGAATAACAGGTACAGTCAATGAAAGATCAGATCAGAAGAATCTATATTTGCATCAGCTACTAGCCATAGCAGTAAAATTAAAAAAAAAAATAATGTACTGGAATAGTACAGAATATGTATACAAAATACATTTTGGAGGTTTACATCAATAATCAAATAATAGGTCTTACTCTAATTGCCCCTGCTAATTTTTTTTGCAGTTTTTGCTCTCACTTGAATGACAATCAATGAAAGGTATTCTATAGTCCAAGTCCATGCTAAATTGGATCCGGTTTATAAGCAGTGCAGTTTGGGGAAAATGGGGAAACTTGCTCCCCACCCTGTCCTGATTCATTCAGAACTGCCGAATTTCAGAGGAGTCTCCTGTTGAATCACTGTATAAGAATAGGTGTGGACATACCTCTGTTTCAAACTTGAATCTGTTGAGTCCTTTGTACCAGAGAGAGTACTGTGTGTAGATATGTTTGGGGTTTATCGGGTTTTTTAATACCACCCTTTATCCAAAGATCAGAGGGCAGCTTACAGCATTAAAATTTCTTTTGCTAAAAGTGAATGTCTTTTAAGTTTACATTTTTGTCACTTGGGATACCGTAGGATAAAAACTAAAGAGTATATTCTTCTTTGCGATAATACACAGAAAACAAAATGCCCAAAGGAATGCTGTGTCATTGTTCTGACACAGATTTCAATACAGTTATAATTTCACATGACTTCACGTTTTTCTTTCGGCTGAAGCCAAGTGGTTGTGCTTTGTTCATATCCCCAAAACCTTCATGTTTTTGAGGGAGAGACTCCTTTTTCATAATCCCTGTTCAGTTCTAGCCTGTGTCTTGCCCCAGTAATGTCAGGGACTTAACTCATCCTTTGATTTATTTATGCCTCAAGTAATTGGGGGGGGGGGGAGGGTGTTGCCGTGTCCATGTCAGAAATACTCTTCAGAATACGGAACCTTGGATTGCCTTTAAGTGAAAGTGCCACCACCTCAGGTTTTCTGTTGCTGGTAAAGAATAGGAGCAGTTTTGTTGCAACAGGATCTCCTCCAGGTAAGGCCAGGCCTTGAGTTACACAGATGTGCATGTGTGGAAACACTTTTGGAATACCCAGCACATCTGTAAGATTAGATCAGTAGCATCCAGACTTGCAGATTTTGATCATACTGAAAGCGAAGCCTTTAGGCTTGAAGTTTCCTCCTGTCTGCCTAGTGTAAGCTGTGTTGTGGAACGAGTACGTTTGTATCCCCTGGACGTTAGATTGTTGAAGGGGCAACAGACAGACCCTTGCTTTGCTGATAATTGATACTGACATTTGACACTTTATGGCGTAGAGGCTGTGCAGGGGAAAGGGCTGTTGGGTATAGATGGGGGGGGGTCTTGATAAACTGACACTTCATGGTTTCTTGCAGTCATTTTTGCTGGAGAAGCTGTGGATTTCCTGATTGCACACTAAGAGTTGTGCTAACATGCATGCACAAATAGCATAATTGGGATTGCAATATTTTTGATGCAGAGTTTGGAGAGGACTGTAGTAAGGAATGGAGTAATAGCAGTCTGAGCAGTCACAGTGGCAAGTTGTTTCACAAAACCTAGTGGCCAAAGGAGGCACATTCCCCGCTCCCCGCCCACATAAGGCCCTCTCCTCAGTTTTGTTTCTGATTCTCATAACCCTTCTGCACATTTTTTAAAAAAACAAAAACTATGATAAGTAGGATCTAAATTTTTGTGCCACATCTCAGGTGTGTAGAACACAGGGAACTCTGTTGATAAAGAAGGTTGTGTTACCTGTCACATTAAAAAAGCTGAACTAATATTTATGGGATGGCTCCACTGGATGGAGAGTATGTGTTGGAGGTGTGAAGATGCAAGGTCACTAATGCTGTTTCAAAATGTCTTTCAGATTCTAAATGGCTGCTCCGAAGTCAAGGTCCGACTTTCATGGTAAGTGAAATGTGTGTCTTTTGTTTCAGGTGTGGCAAGGGGAGGCTGTCTTTCTAAAGATAGGTTAGGGTGTTCCTAAGCAATTCGATAGGGACGCAGGTGGCGCTGTGGGTTAAACCACAGAGCCTAGGGCTTGCCAATCAGAGGGTCGGCTGTTCGATTCTCCGCGACAGGGTGAGCTCCCGTTGCTTGGTCCCTGCTCCTGCCAACCTAGCAGTTCAAAAGCATGAAGTGCAAGTAGATAAATAGGTACCGCTCCAGCGGGAAGGTAAACGGCGTTTCCGTGCGCTGCTCTGGTTCGCCAGAAGCAGCTTAGTCCTGCTGGCCACATGACCCGGAAGCTGTATGCCAGCTCCCTTGGCCAGTAAAGCGAAATGAGCGCCGCAACCCCAGAGTCGTTAGCGACTGGACCTAATGGTCAGGGGTCCCTTTACCTTTACCTTAGCAATTGGATAAGAAATATTGTGAAGGTATCCATGGAAGAGCTGGCTTCATTGTTGTTTTTAAGCATTTACACACAACTTTCAGGTACACGGTGTCTCAAAGTGGTGTACAGAATGTTGAAAATGAAATTGTGCCAGCAAATAGATTTATACAGCATTAAACAGAATAGCAGTGTGAAGCTAAGTAAAGCCATGTGTCAGAATGAAGCATCTTGAAAAGTAAAGTTTAACTGGGCACTGTAATGATAACTGATGGTGACAATTCAGCTTCACAGGGGGTGAGTTCCAAAGGTTTGGCACCACAGCAAACAAGGTCCTTTCCTGGGTCACCCCTACTTACAACAGAGTTGGGATCTGTAACCTGAGATGTGGTGAGGATCTCTGGTCCCAAAATAGTAGTATTGATTGGAAGGCATTCCCTTTTGACTAGTGACCTGACTATACAGTGGTGCCCCGCAAGACGAATGCCTCACAATACAAAAAACTCGCTAGACGAAAGTTTTTTCCGTTCGCGATTTGCCTCGCAAGACGAATTTCCCCTATGGGCTTGCTTCGCAAGACGAAAACGTCTCGCGACTTTTTTTCTTTGACTAAAAACAAAGTCATGTTTTGTTTATAAAGTTAATTTATTTTCCCTTAAATTTTTGAACTGCTCTTTACAGTATGTGTGACTTTAAAGAGCAGTTAATAAACTGTTGTTGTACCAAATTTGGCTTTGTTTGGACTTTTTTTGACCATAGGAACGCATTAATTGATTTTCAATGCATTCCTATGGGATTTCGTGCTTCGCAAGACGAAAAATTCGCTAGACGACAAAAATTGCGGAACGAATTAATTTTGTCTTGCGGGGCACCACTGTAGTAGGTTCCGTCTAGTCAGGGGTCAACCTAAAAATAAGCCATCTTCAGATAAGCAATTAGGCTAGCCTTTAATGGGCAGCCTTAACCTGGAAGAAGAAAATGCAGTAGGTTGGATGACAGAAGAGAAAAACATGCCGTGCTCCACTTTGTGGAGGAGGGGGGATGGTTGTGCGTAGACACACAGCCCTTGTTGTGGTTTTCTATCCTGTGGCTCTTGCTGAACAGTGCCTTTTCCCCCCGATGTGATTTCAAGTTGACAATACAAAATTTCCACCTAAAGGAAGCTAATGATGACATAAGAGAGCTTTGCAGCAAGCACAGCTCTGGATCGTTCAAGCTGTGTCTCTGCATACAAAAGAAGAAGAGACTGCAAGCTGAACAGCACAGATATCTTCTTTCTTTTGTTCTGCTTGTACAACGTACTAAGCATTTGCTGAGATAAATATTTTCCCCTTCAGTCAAAACACACACCTCCCTCCCCAACTAATGTCTGTACTTTGCCTAATACCAGGTTTGAGTGATCGAATCTGCTAGCATTTTAGAACCACAAACCCATTAACTCTTCTTCCATAAATTGTTTGCTGATTGTTTTTAATCTGTTCGGTTACCCGAGACCCTTTTAAATTTCTGAGATTGAACATGGGGTCTTATTCTGCGAGCAGAGGACATGTTCTACCACTAATCTGTGCAAAAACTGGATTTATGAGCTGTAGGTCTCTTGTGATTGCCATCCTGTATCAGCTCTGTCAAGGGAAAAGTCATTGGTGGGGGATGACTGTAACTGGAAACACCCTGGGAAGAAGAAATACGGCACACGTGCCTTTTATTTCAGGGATTTCCTCACCAGTTGTGCATTGTCACCTAGATGCGTAATATTTGTGCAAGACTGTCTCAGGTGGCCTCTTTTGCACATAGAAAGAATCTGTACTAAGGTGATCACTATGTATAAAAGGGGTGTGGTGTAATTGACCAAGAAGAAGTAGAAAGGAGGAACTATTATTGTTCATTGTAGTGAAGTGCCTGTAGTGCCAGATAGGTGTTTTGGGAAGTCTTTACACAATTGTTGCTCCTTTGTCCAAGAAGGTATTTCAGTTCTGAAGCGGGTATTTTGTTTGTTTTGCAGCAATAAGCATTATTAGTTTGCACCTTTGAGACCTAGCTTTCTCCCTTTTTTGCATTCTCTTTGTTTTCTGTGCCTCCCTCCTCTGTTTTCCATAACTGACCAAGGCATACAGTGTTAAGTGCAGAGTACTGAGCAGTGCACACTGGAGATATTGAGTGGCTGCATGGCTGTGGGGAAGGTGACTCTTGTGTTGGTTCTCCATCATGTGAGTTTATGCAGGGTTACACTGGCCATTTAGATAGCAGCCAGTATGGGAGATTCCAAGATGCTCAGAGCAGTTCCCTCCTTGTTTTTCTTATTTTTCGTACCTACGGGACCGCCTCGCCTGGTATGCCCCACGGAGAGCCTCAAGGTCCATAAATAACAACACCCTAGTGGTCCCTGGCCCTAAGGAAGTTAGATTGGCTTCAACCAGAGCCAGGGCCTTTTCAGCACTGGCCCCAACTTGGTGGAACGCTCTGTCTCATGAGACCAGGGCCCTGCAGGATCTGATTTCTTTCCGCAGGGCCTGTAAGACAGAGTTGTTCTGCCTGGCCTTTGGATTGGAGCCAATTTGATTCCCTCCGCCCCCTTTTTCTTTTTTCTTTTCCTTCTCCTGCAATGAGGCTTCATTTTAATATTTTAATGTTCCATTATTTTAATGTTGTATTTTATTTTTGTTTTTAAGTTGTAATCACTCATCTTGTTTTTATTATTGCTTGTAAGCCGCTCTGAGCCCGGCCTTGGCTGGGGAGGGCGGGGTATAAATAAAAAATTATTATTATTATTATTATTATTATTATTATTATTATAATTATTATTTCAGACCTGGACTTTGAATTGGGAAGCAGGTGCTCTCAGAGAGTAGACAGGATGGGGGCCAGATGGACCAATCGTCTGGCTTGGTGCAAAGCAGCTTAATATATCCAACATGCATGCACCTCACAAGCTGCATAATAAGGCCTGCTGATTCCCTGAATCTGTTGCTCTCCCCTTTGGTTCCTGTTGGCTCTTCTTGCTTGCATAATACTATGAACTGTCCCTCCCCTGCCTGATAATATTGGACAGTGCAGCAATATGAAAAATAGACTTGGGATGCCAGCAGCTTGTTGGAAGCAGGTGTGTGAGCTCAAGGTGCCTGGGAACCCCATTAAGCCCATCTCCCATCTATGGAGTCTGTTGAACTGAAGGCATCTGCTGCTGACTATTATATAGGTGCTGCTGACTATTATATAAGTTCATGTTTATATAAAACATGAACTTTCAAGCATAAAAATAGAAGGCGATTTCTAACTAAAACTGCTAGTGTGGTTATTTTTATCAGTGTTCAGGGAAATTGGGATGAAGCAGTTTTTGGAAGGCTTTTGCAGAGCCAGACACCGTGTCACATTTGAATTGAATATAAACCCCAGCATTCATTTGCTTTTCTGTTGGTTTCAGACTTTTAAAGCCTTGCTGTTACTGGGGATTTGGCCTAGATGGGCGAAATGGGGTTGTATTGACTGACAAACGCAAAGTCACTGATGTGTTTCATTCTCTCTCCTTAGGGACCTTCAGTTACCTCGATGACGTCCCGTTCAAGATAGGAGACAAGTTCAGAGCACCAGCCAAAGTTGGCTTGCCCATTGGCTTTTGTTTGCCTGACTCTCCACAGCTTGTAAGGGAAGCCCAGGTGAGACTTGCTTGTTTTGTACAGGGTTGCAATAGAAAGTCGTCTAACAATTTGTGGAGGCTTCCTTCTGCATAAGCATACTCAGGACTGTGCTTTTAGGTAACAGATTATTCTGCATTAACCTACTATCCAAGATTAAAAGTGTTTCACTGTGAACAACTGAAGCAGGGACCCTCTTTTGTTAACTGCACTGGAACGGCTGCTTCTGGTTCCCTTAAAATAGATTTGGGTAGTTTGTCAACACCTGCCCTGTGCGTGCTTTAATCCATCTCAAAGCCAGATAAGGAGAAGTAGCTTCTGAAGCAAGCTCAAGTCTTCAATGCAACATCCACCTTTGTTAACCAACAGCAGAAAATTCTTATTGAAGATAAGGAAGAAGAACCTCTTCCCTTTCTTGATTTAAGGGTGTTCTAAAAGTTGCTGGATAAAGGCTTTGCGTGGCGAGTTCCTGCCCCCCACCAAGGATAAATGAAGACACAAGACACCAGAATTTAAGGTTAAATGGGTGAATTAGGCCACAACTTTATTGAATTCAGGAATGAGAGGCATTGGCTTAGGCATTGGTCCTATCGACTATCCGGCTCCAGCCCATTTGCTGGAGACACGGGAAGGGTTAACAGCATAGAGGGGGAGTCTCCTGCCGAGGCACGTCAAGTAGGAGCTCCCCCGGGTCACCGCTTGGGGGCGTGCCTTTGGCCCACACTTCCATAGGCTTCGGACAGGGCCACGTCCCCCGGTGTCCTTTAACGGACCACCCTTCGCTCACTGGGGGGAGGTGATGGCGTTCCTCCCCCCCCCCACATCCTCTTAACCCCTTCTTACCAATGCCTACCGCCAATGCCGAAGAGTTGTGACGAGTTGCTACGAGGTAGGCGAAAAACCAAAAGGCTGCAAATTGCCAATTGGGAAAAATTCCTACCATGCCCCTTGCGGCGACAGACCGAAGTCCATAGCAAAGTCAGAAACCTGCTTACCTAAGCCTACCTAAAGGGAGGGAGGGTGGGAAAACATGGGTGCTAGCCAGCAAAAGAGGGTGAGCCCCGTCCTCGCTGGCCCTAAATAGGGCAGCCCTACCCCCCAGCCACCTGATTGGCTGGCTGGGGGGAACGCCGCGGCCGGGATTCCCCTGCTCTCGCGGGGGCTGAAAACCAGCCCCCCCGCTCACGTGGGGTGGGCGTGAAGCCCGCAACCCCACCTCCTGGCCAGGTTCAGAAGTGGCTTTGTCTTCACAGCTGGTTGATATTGGCCTCACTTAACCTTTGCAAACTGTAAGATAATACATTTAAGGGTTTTAATCCTGTTCCAGGTGAATGTTATCCACTAACAGGGGGAGTCTGCCTTATTATTTCTGTATAGTTTTTAAAAATAAATCCTTGCGTGCTCTCAAGAAGCAAACAGCAATTTCAGGTCATTTGGAACTGACAACTCTGAAAGACCCTCTAGGTTTTAAAAATAAATAAACCGTGGAGTAGAAAAAGGTTTTTTAAAAAGGGAATTATTCCTATTTAATAACTTAATATTCGGTTACTATTTCATAAAAGAGAAGTGTACAATATTGAGTATAATTCATGATTATTCTAATCAATAAATCATTGCATTTACTGGCAACCAGACTACTGCAAAATGGTCCTGCTTCATCTGGGTCTCACCTTTATTGTGTAAATAAATGCACAAGAGAAGAAAATCTGTGCTGATATCAGCAGCTCTTATTTTTTCCTTAATATATTTGACCACAAGGTTCCAGTTACTTAGCTCTTCTTTATCATCCTCTTCCTTTTCTCCTAACATTGCTGTAGTTTAATCATTCCCACTTGTCCCCATAATCTCATATTTAATTCTGTTTTAGTTTGGCTTTGGCTTTTCTTCCAGTATGTGGCATATAATATTTGGTTTGATTAGATTATTTAATTTCTGTGCTGTTTAATATAATAAAAATATATCTAAGCGGTGAACAAACAGAAGCAACAACAAACAGCTTAACAAAATATTACAGAAATACGCAGTTGCATAAAAAAGTTTACATGAATACAGTTACTAATACACATATAAATCAATATCACTTCATTTTCCTTCTGACACACTCTTCCTCTCAGCCTCTGGGTTCTCACCCAGGGTCGAAACAAATTCTCAGCTCACCCATAAAAGTCTCACAACCAGAAGAGTTCCTGGAAACAGCAGTCATCACCCTAGTATCTATTTGTTTGTTTTCCACCCTTCACCCTAAGGCCACAGGGCAGGTTACAACATTAAAAGCACAACATTAAAAACAGTTTAAAACCACGTACAACCATTATTATTGAGCTGTCTGTCAGTATGCCATATATATATATATATATATATATATATATATATATATATATAATAAAATAAAATTCATTGATGTTCTGAAATTTGTTTTTAATGTTGTACACCCCCATGGGATATTTTGATATTTATTTGGTATATAAATGGAATGATGTAGGTCCTAAGAACCTAAGCCTCAAGTGTAAAGAGTTGCCCTTTCAGCATTCTCCAAAAGCAGTATAATGAAGGCGCAGAAGCATCTCTGTATCTGGTATACTTTCAGTCTTCTGTGCTTCACGTTGGCTCTTGGTTCTGTGCAACGTATCTTGACATCTCATGGCCCCTAATAGGGATGGGCAACTGTGGTGATTCTTCTCTCCCACCCTGGCCAAGCTGCCATGTTAGCATAGGCTAAATTTTTTGGGGGGGACAAACTGGAGTGCTCATCCTCAGTTTGGTAGTAGGTCCCAAATTGCTTATACACTTAGCCATGTCATTAGAGGTAACACCCCCCCCCCCCCGCTTTCTTGAGAGAGTGTGACATTGCTCATTCTCCTTAGTGTCTCAGCAGCCTTTGGCATCATTGCTCACAGTATCCTCCTGAAAAGGTTCTTGAAATTGGAGGCATTGTTCCTCATTAGTTCCATTCCTAATTTGGCAGGGGTTGATTTCCAAAGTAAGCTTTGGAGAAGATGTGTTTGCCAGCATAGCTCCTGCAGCTCTTTCTTACCTTGTTGTCTTGCGTTTTCCTCTCCCCCCCAGTATGACTTCTCCTTGGAAAAGAGGACTATTGAGTGGGCTGAGAACATTAAACGAATCCAGGCTGCCCAGCAAGAGGCTGAGCAGAGGGTCGAGGAGGCCCTAGCAAATAAAAAAGCAACCTTCGAGGAGCAGAAGCAAGCAGGCTTCCCGGACAGCGGCTGCCCAGAGAACGCCGTTCCGCCTCCCATCAACCCCATCATTGCTAGCCTGCATCACAACTACATCCTCATTCCTACCCCTGCCAACAGCAGCACCGCAAAGCAGAAAGTTCTGAGTCCGCCCCATGCGAAGGCTGATTTCAACCCAGCGGATTTCGAGTGCGAGGAAGACCCCTTTGACAAACTGGAATTAAAAACACTCGACGATAGAGAGGAGCTGAAGAACATTCTGCAGCTCCACGTTGGTACTCCGGGGCCAATCATGGCCCAACTTCTAGACAGTAGCTTGCCCAAAGTAGCATCTGAGTCTGTATTACAAGACCAGGAGGTCTTGGCGTCCTTGGAAAGGGCCAGTTTGGACCTCAAGCCCCTTCACAAACCAAACGGTCTTATCGCTTTACCGCAGCTGGGGGGTTGTGAAAAGATGTCCCTGTCTTCCAAAGTGTCCCTCTCACCCGTGACGTCGGTGAGCAATATCAAGTCGCTCTCCTTCCCGAAGCTCGACTCGGACGAGGGCGACTTGCAGGCGGCAAAGCTGGCGAGCACGTTCCCCGGCACGGCCTGCCTTCGCAACGGCACTCTCCTCAGCTCGTTGCAGAGCAAAGCCAGCGAACTGAATGGGCACCACGTGGCTGGGCTCTCTGACCTCAGCGTGGACGGTGGCCCAGAGGCACAGACGTTGCCCCCCACGTCCAGACTGCCTTCGCTGCCCAGCTCAGTAGCATGTACAGATGAAATCGCAGTGCTCACCACAGCCACGGTGGTAAGTTCCTGCGCAACTGAAAACGTTGCTTTCGGATTGGAGACCTTGATGTGGGCAGGGGAGGGAAAGGCTGGGTTGGGCCGCAGCTGGCTAAAATAACCCAAATCACATTTAGATGCCTTGTTGCCATTCTGTTGCTGTTGGGGTGATCGATGTGTTGTATTGCATGAGGGTCTACGGCGAGTCTTCCTGCCTGCACCTAATGCCTACAGGTGCCCTTATGTTCGGTATTTTTGTGTTTTTATAGTGTTAACTGCCCTGTGATCTTAGGATGAAGGGTGGTACAGTCATACCTCGGGTTAGAGACGCTTCAGGTTGCGCACTGCGCCGAACTCAGAAGTACTGGAACGGGTTACTTCTGGGTTTCGGTGCATGCGCAGAAGCGCTAAATCGCACTTTGCGCATGTGACCCGCACGCGCGCAGACACGGTGCTGCGGGTTGCGAACGCTGCGGTTTGCGAACGTGCCTCCCACATGGATCACGTTCGCAACCCAAGTGTCCGCTGTATATAAATACAATACAAAATAAATTGATGAAAGCAAGTGTTTGTTCTGCAGGGCGTGCAAGTGTACACCCCTTCCCTTCATAGCTGCTATTCTGCCATTGATACTGCCTGGCTAGCTTAGTGTTTTTGCAGAACAAGCTAGTGAGGGGTGCTCTGGTTCAGTTGGCAGCGTGGCTGAATGCACAATCTGGTATATTCCACGGCTTTCCCTGGGGATGGCTATGCAGTCTGTACCAGGGTGTGCGATGGAAATTAATTTCTAGGAAGCTGGGCACCTTTAAATCCTAAAATACAGGTGTCCCATCCCCCCCAGTTATGCAGGGGTTACATTCTGGGCCCCCATATGCATAAGTGAAAATCGAGTCAGTGGGTAGCATCCTCTTAAAAGCCTCTAAACACCTGTTCCTGCTCTCCAGCTCTCTCACCATACAACTGTCCCTTAAACTAGAGTTGAAGCTCTGGGGCTGGTTGGAGGACATGCGGAAAAGCAGCTGCTGCTCCCATGCATGTGTCAGCTGCTAGGCAGGGAGACTGAGCAGCCTTTAAAACGCCCCACTGCTCCTCAGGTCTCCTTGGGGGTTCCTCTGCCCTCACCGAAGTCCTCTTTGGGCTCTGGGGAGGGTGTCCTCACATGCCACAAGGAGACTAGCTCTCGCATGCCATTTCCTGGTTTGAATCTATTTTTTATTCCCTGGCGTCGCACGTATACATGGTCATGCGTGATTCAATCATGCTGTTGTGGACTAGGGCCCTTTTCAATATGAGGTTGGTTCTAGCATACAAAAACATATTATACCATAATAAAATTGGTTAGGCCTTAAGGTGCCACAAGACTTCTTTTCATGTAAAAACAAAAGCAACAAAACTCGGCCCCTTGGAGAGGGCGTTGCTAGCATTTGCCCAGCAAGCTGAAATGTTGCAGTGAGTTGAGTATATTTCCCAGTAGAGATTATCCTGATTCTTGGCCTGTGTGGATTAAGCATAATCCTATTGCGCATCCTGGAAGTTATTTTTACAAGGCTTCTTCCTATGACGAGTCTCTGAAATGTGAGTTCCGGCCGTGCAGGTATGAGAGTTCATTCGTAACTTTCCCTGCAGCAGAGTCTCTTGTCGGTTCTTGCCTTAGTTGTTACTTCTCCTCTGGGTTTTCTTGTTTTAGGAAACCCCTTTAAAGGGAATCCTCCTTTTTGCAGGACCTGCTTTTTCTCCAGCTGCTTATCTCCAGTGGGTAATTGATTCTGCCTGTCTTACTGATCTTGCTGGCATGGCAAAAGCTGGCAGTATGCCTAGCTATACAGGGGCTTTGTCTAGTTTACACTGAACTGTGTTTGCCTTTAGGGAAATCTTGAAACAAGACAGTCAGGTTGGGAGAGTACTTGGTCTCCATAAATGTGTCCCCAGGTTAGTTCTTCTAGGTATGCTTACTACTTTTTTATGGGTTTCCTGGCAGGTAAATGGTAAACAGGCCAGCTCATTGGGTTTTTTGTTTTACATTGGCAAACTAAAGAGGGGCCCCGCTGCTCCCAAATGCTGTCATTCAAGGATGCATTGATTTCAAGAAAGCTGACTTTAATAGCTAAGGATTAAAAACAGCAATGCAATTTATTTATAGGTTCCCATTTTGAAAACTATATATTCCAACTAGCTGCTCTGCAACTAGAACATACTTGGAAATAGGGCTAGGCGATATATCAATACATCATCCAAAACTGGTTTGAAGTTCACATTGTGATAACCATTTTATAGTATTTGACCTGGCAATATATCGTGAATTGCAGTGTGTGTGAGGGCTGTTATCATTAGCTAAACATTGCAGTCTACCACAATGTCTGAAATAAGGGTGGAATTATACAGAGGTGAACAGGACAATGTCTTGGTAGTTGCTACTACTTAGGGGTCTAAAACAGATAAATGACAATATTATCAATCACTGCCACTGCAACTGCTCCCGCCTCCCGCCGCTGCCACAAGGCCTTGCAGGCTGTCTCTCTTACTGCTGACATGTCCCATGGCAAGGCCTGCGAGGTCACCGCTGTTTCTGCCACCACCGCTTCTACTGCCAAGCAGGCCTTCTGGCAGACCCAGATTATTTGTATTCACTATGACTCATCGCCGTACTTTGGATTGTCCTGAATAACACAATTTGGTATCCAAGCCCAAAACCACGAGTCCTGTTTGGATGCATTTTGGCTTGCCTGCTGATGAAACTGTGTAGTGATTGATATCATCATTTATCCATTTTAGATCCCTAAGTAGTAGCAGTTGACAGGACATTATCCTGTTCGCCTCTGCGTAGTTCCTTCCTTATTCCAGATATCATGATATATCGCTGTATCACGATATTAACTGGTGATTTATTGCGATACTGAAAACCAATATTGCACAGCCCTACTTGGAATTAGATTGTGTCTTAAAGTTAACACAAAGCAGCCTTGTATGCAAGTACTTGCCTGCTAGAGGAAGGTCACAAGGAATTCCATAGCAGCAAGCGAAGCCAACTCGCTTCGCTTCTGTGCTTGACATGGAAAAAAAGGAGTTTCCCTTCTCTGGCCTCCATGGAAATGCAACAGGCTTCTGTAGGGGAAAGGGGTAGGTTGCTTTGTCCTTTATAGCAGCATATATCATTCTGTTCTAGTCACCAACAGGGACTTGCTTGCCATGCATTTGTCATTTTGGTTTGGCAAGGATATGAAATCAAATGTTGCCGGGAGGTGCTGTCTTTCTTGGGCTCCCCCCTTTCTGAGGTAATGAGTCTTGCTGTGGCTTCCTGTCCAGTTATTAGCCAGGCCAAGATTAGCTTTAGACATGGAGGGGCCTCATGTGGTTCTCGGAGGAGCTGTGCATGGAGCCCAAAAGTACTTACCTGTAACTCTCCACCTTGTTCTTCAGCTCTTGGCTATTATTTTGCCCACAGAGGAGGAGGGGATTGACCACAGATCAATCACATTCTATTACAGTCATACCTTGGGTTACAGACGCTTCAGGTTGTGCGTTTTCGGGTTGCGCACTGTACCGAACCTGGTAGTACCGGAACAGGTTACTTCTGGGTTTCGGCGCACGTGCAGAAGCACTAAATCACGCTTTGCACAGAAGCACCAAATTGCAACCTGCGTGTGTGCAGATGCGGCACTGTGGGTTGCGAACGCTGCGGGTTGCAAGCGTGCCTCCCGCACGGATCACATTCGCAACCCGAGTATCAACTGTATTGTCCAATGGCTATTAAGGGTTTATAGGAAGACTTCTGCACTGACTTACATTGAGACTGCAGCATCCCAGTTTCTCTCTCTTCCTGAAAGAGGTTTGTTTCCCTCTTGTTCAACTAGGTAACTCACCAAAGTTTCCTGACGTCTCAAGTGCCCAATACCACCAGCTGTGCAAAACGGCCCAGCGGCTCCACGTATATCAACGTGCTGCAGGCCCTTTCCTCTAGTGAGCGGCAGTGTGTTGAAACTGTTGTCAACATGGGCTATTCCTACGAGGATGTCCTGAAAGCAATGAAGAAGAAGGGCCAGAACATAGAACAGGTAAGAGGAGCTTTTTCCCTGCTTAAGCAAGCCAGGAAAAGGAAGTGAGACTGGATGAAAGCCAACTTTGGATGAGGATGGATGAGGAGGTGAAAGAGGTAATGATCCACTGGTCCAGAGATCTAGGGTACAGTATAGAGCTGGAAGAGTGGCAAAAGATATGGAATCAAAATCTGAAATTCACAGCATGCATAACACTAAAAGAAAATGCCATGAAGATGGTATATAGATGGTACTTAACACCGGTTAAATTGGCCAAAATGTATAAGATCTGTAATAAATGTTGGAGGTGTAGAGAGAAAGAGGGCACGTTTATGCATATGTGGTGGGAATGCGAGAAAGTGAAGGGTTTCTGGGGGAAAATATATGATGAAGTAAGGAAAATGCTACAATATAGCTTTGTTAAGAAACCAGAGACCTTTCTACTAGGGATAACCAGAAGGGAAATTAAAAGGAAGGATCTCAAACTTTTCCAATATGCAATAACTGCCGCGAGGACGCTGATAGCTCAAAGGTGGAAACAAGAACAAGTACCGACTCTGGACGAATGGAGAAATAAACTAATTGATTATGCGGAATTAGACAAACTAACGGGGAAAATTGGACTTCAAAGAGACCATAAGTTTTTGGAGGATTGGGGAAAATTTAGAGAGTATTTGAAAACTATATGTGAGGAGAATACAACGCTAGTGTGTTTTAAAGAGGCTTTGTGAAAAGTGAGGAACATCGCAAAAATGTAAATAAGGATATAAAGAAATTACTTAAAGGTGATACTATATATTAAGAAATGGGTAAATAGGAGAATTATTATGGATGACTGTCAGAGGAGTGGAGGGAGGTTCAACAAACTAAAATACGTGATGTGGAAAATGGAAAAATGGAAGTTTTTATAGAAAATGTAATAAAAAATATTTGCAAAAAAAAAGAAAGCCAACTTTGGCCTTAGTTTGGGTTTTGAATGGTAGATGCTCTACAATGTCTGAAAGGATGTGGGTTTTAGAGCCTTGCATCCTACACATCTCTGGAATACTGGGCCCAAGAACCTATGGTGCTCCAGCAGGGGAAGGGGGTGCTTGGGGCAACAACTAGCCACAAAATATTTTCAGACCTTAAGATTATGGCCATATTAGTTTGCTTTCATTATGTCTGTGATAAGTGTTTTTTTTTTAGCCAATTGGACTTAAAACAATCTCTGAATTGTGGAGACTGGGAAAGGGCATTATAACTCAGTGGTAAAGCTCATGTTTTGCTTGTAGAAGGTCCCAGGTTTAGCATTTCAAGCCGAAGGAATGTGGGTGCCAGAGATTGGTAAAAAAACCCTGTTATCTAAATCCTTGGGGAGCTGCTGTCAGCCAGAGTAGATTCTCCTGGGCTAGATGGAGCAGTGGTCTGACCTGGTATAGCTTCATCTCTTTGTACTCAAAAAATATCAGTGCAGGCGTGATTTTTCATGGCCCAAGCAGGTTTGTTTGTGCAGCTTCTCCCTCCTCTTCAGCCTTTCATGTGGATAACCTGTCACTAAGAACCAGTGACAGAAACCCCCGATAAGCTTCAGATAATTGTTAGAAAAGGCTTGTTAGTGGGATCATGCTTGCGGAGCGACTGCCTCAGTTCCTTTCTGTCCTGTTCCTCCTTGCAGGTCCTTGACTACCTGTTTGTCCATGGGCAGCTCTGCGAGAAGGGCTTTGATCCACTCCTTGTAGAAGCTGCTCTTGAAATGTATCAGTGTTCAGAGGAGAAGGTGAGTTTTCAGCTGCTGGGTGTGCAGTGGTGCTGTAGAACCACTCGCGTGATTCAGCTTAATCATGTGTGCTTGGCTTGCTAATCTTATTGGTGCTGCTCTTTGACTGTAGCGACTGTCAACTCCTCTGGCTTGTATTCTGAATATCAGGAGCAGTTGTCTTGCACTTGTGACGCTTTCGTTGTAATCTGCTCCCCGCCAGCTTCATCCCAGGCTCAGGGTGGAGCTAGGGTCTGGTGCCTTACATGACAACATCTGAGGAAAGGAGCACCACAGTAGAAATCCTGTTCCCCATTTCAGAAACAGGTGTACCTTGTGCTCTAGGTGGAACTGAGAATAACCACTTCTCACCACCTGGGTCTTAAGTGTGACAGTGCTGGACCTACCTCTCTTTCAAATCCGAACCAGTGAAGGTCCTGTGTGTCTGGAGGCGGTTGGAGGATGGATGGTGGCCAACAGATTGAGGTTGAATCCTGACAAGACAGAAGGACTGTTCTTGGGGGACAGGTGGGTGTGGGGGACTCCCTGGTCATGAATGGGGTAACTGTGTCCCTGAAGGACCAGGTGCGCAGCCTGAGAGTCATTCTGGACTCACAGCTGTCCATGGAGGCGCAGGTCAATTCTGTGTCCAGGGCAGCTGTCTACCAGCTCCATCTGGTACGCAGGCTGAGACCCTACCTGCCCACGGACTGTCTCGCCAGAGTGGTGCATGCTCTAGTTATCTCTCGCTTGGACTACTGCAATGTGCTCTATGTGGGGCTACCTTTGAAGGTGACCCGGAAACTACAACTAATCCAGAATGCGGCAGCTAGACTGGTGACTGGGAGCGGCCGCCGAGATCATATAACACTGGTCTTGAAAGACCTACACTGGCTCCCAGTAGGTTTCCAAGTACAATTCAAAGTGTTGGTGCTGGCCTTGAAAGCCCTAAACGGCCTCAGTCCAGTATACCTGAAGGAGCATCTCCACCTCCATCGTTCTGCCTGGACACTGAGGTCCAGCTCCAAGGGCCTTCTGGTGGTTCTCTCGCTGCGAGAAGCCAAGTTACAGGGAACCAGGCAGAGGGCCTTCTCGGTAGTGGCACCTGCCCTGTGGAAGGCCCTCCCACCAGATGTCAAAGAGAAAAATAGCTACCAAACTTTTAGAAGACATCTGAAGGCAGCCCTGTTTAGGGAAGCTTTTAATGTTTAATAGGTTATTGCCTTTTAGCGTTCTTTTGGAAGCCGCCCAGAGTGGGTGGGGAAACCCAGCCAGATGGGCGGGGTATAAATAATTATTATTATTATTATTATTATTATTATTATTACCCCAGACCATAGTTCTGTTCCATATGAGGGAGTAAGACTCCATCAACAGGCATCACACCCCAATTATTGGATATGAGAACCACCCACCAGGAGTTCTTCGGTCTTGTTCGGATGCAGCTTGAGTTTGTCCCCCTCATCCAGCCCATTGCTACCTCTAATCACTGGGCCATCTCCAATAGTGGTTTCATTTGGTATCCACTGGCTTCATATAAATTTATCTTAGGTGTGTAATGCCCAGGTTGCTAAGAACTGTCTAACCTAGGAGATCCGTCTGGTTCTTACTTAATGTCATTGTATTCTTAAGTGTCTTTTAATTGCTTGGATGCAAATTCTTAAATGTCATGTCTTGGAAGTTCTTGCATGGGGCTCTGTGCTTTTCCGTGGCTACTCCTTAATGATGGAAGACTGATCCAGAGACGCTCAGTAAGATATAAGTAATCTTCCTTCCAGATGGGTGTCTCTTCCTAGCATGCTCTTAAAGATGTCCTCTTCCTTTCCCCCCTTTTTCATAGACAACAGAACTTCTCCAGCTAATGAGTAAATTTAAAGAAATGGGATTTGAATTGAAAGACATTAAAGAGGTTTTATTATTACACAACAATGACCAGAACAATGCACTGGAAGATCTAATGACCCGAGCAGGAGCCAGTTGAAGAATGCGGGACGGAGCACAGACATTGCCCTGCTCACCAGACCCTTTGCCGCCACCATCATGTGGCTCTCCCTGCAGGCATTGGAAGGAGGACAACACCGCAAGGATCCTGCCTTTCCCAGATGCTGAGAGACCTGGGGGAGCAGCTCCGTGGGCACGCATCACTCCTGGGTGCTATTCCCAGCGGAGAGACCCCAGCCCACGTTCTTCGATTAAAGTTTAAGTGTCCTTTCCTAAGTTTCCTTTTTTTGGCTCGGCCACGGAGAATCTTGACTGGAGTTGTACATAGTCAGACCAGGCTAGTTGTATTTCTCCCCATCCCACTCCCACGTCTTGCACTGGACTCAGCCTGGCTCTGAAACGAACAATGCTTTGGCTCCTTGAAGCTGCTTTCATTTGTGCGTCTGCTTCTACTGAAAACATTTGACCCTTGGTCCAGATTAACACAAGTCCACCTTTAGTGCAATGGAATTTCGGTTTTATTTGGTGGAGGGGGGAGGCTTTGGTTGAAGGTTAGCGTGTAATTTAAGTGTGACACTGGTTCTGAAACTGCCTCTATGCATACAGAGAAGCTGCACTGCTTCCTTTTCTGGTGTTTTGGCCCTGGCTGCCCACACGCTCCGGCCAGTGTGCTTGAACAGATAAGTTCTCAGAACAGGTAAGCTGTGAAACCCCACCTGGACCCCTTGCCCACTGGCTGGTTTCTGAAGTCTGAGGAAGAGGTTTGAACCTCTTGGCTCTACTGTCCTCCCCAGACTGGTAGGTTTTATTATTATTATTATTTAAGCAGAGACCCATCTGGGAACTCGGCTACTCCATTAGTTTAAAATAAATACACAGTGTGAAATTGGAGGTCTGTCTTTCAAGCACTTTCTTTTTAATATTCACTGCATTGGTTCCTTTTTTTCCACACTGCTATAGTAATCATTAATCTATTAACATCTAGTAATAGAAATCAGACTTTTGGTTTTGATAGTACAATAGTGTATTATGTTGTACATGGTTAAAAGATCTAAATACATAAAAAATATAAGCAGTCTTGATATTTGGAGTAATTTGCTAAGTATTTTGGTTCTGCAGAAAGAGATACTAATAAAACCTTAAAATGTGGCTGGTGGTCTCCTGCTCTAGAGGTTTAGCGGTAGGGAAAAGAAACGGAATGAATCTGGAATGGTTATAAATCTCTGATATCTCTAGAACATCTTGTGTCTTGAGTTTGAGCTTTGGAAAAACGTTTCCAACTCTCCAGCGAACATCCCTGCAGTAATCTCTCTCTGCCCCCTCCCCCCCCTTGCAGGTCACTACATAGATTTCAGCAAGTACAGTATGAAAACACTTTCCGCAACCTGGATCTTGGGGCCTGTCCCACATAATTGGGGCAACACCTCACTACCAAAGTTTTTCAATACCTGATTTGAGTTCAGTTAGGAGCCATTGATCTCGGTAGAAGCTGCCATCTCCACTACCTTAAGGGATAATGGAAACAATAGTAGAATTTATCTGTGGAGCTCATAATTCAATATGGGGACATGCTGTGTTGTCAGTGACCCAAACAGCAGTGACTCTGTGATTAGAATGTTGGAATTGGTTTTAGATGTATCAAGTCACTTTGAACAGAAAAGGAACTGTATCTCATGCATAAATTACCACCCCCAGGTATAGGTGGTGAGATCTGATAGTAAAGCCCTGATAGTGTGTCTGACTTTTTACTGTAAACAAGCGCTCGATGGATGAATCTGGAGCAGAGCCCTATGGCTGACCATGTTTTTACACCTGAGTTATAATGTAAGCCCTTAACCTATCGCTTTCCTAATGACAGCAGCTTGGCTCTGGCTTTTCAAGGGAGGGAGCGAACAGCTTTGACAAGAGACGCTTCATTACTAAATGAGACACTGAAGGAAGAATGCTGCAACAGAATTTGAGGTGCAGGTTTTGGCGGCAGAACCAAAGCAAGTTGCTGCTGATCAAGTGCTCTGTCTGCATCTGTAAACTTAAAGAGTCATGTGTGGATCCTGTAGCCACCAACTGCTGCAATGGTCAGAGCACAGGGAAATGTGATTTGCTGCACTGTGTGTACTGGCAGAAAAGCCTTTCTACCATTTCCTCCCTTGAGGGAGACCTCTGCTGCTGGGCAATTTACTTGAGTTGTGATCCAGATGTTGTCAGCCTCTCATATCTGCAGCCAAAAGCAGCTACTGATCCTGTTGCACATCAGTGTTTGTTTCTGAGCAGCACTATTTAGCACTTCTCCCATGCTGTGAATTACTTTTGCATTCAAACCAAATTACATTTATCAGAATACTGAATTTGACACAATTTAGACTTCTGTGCAAGTTTTGCTCAATTATCTTTTTACTTCAATTAAAAATTCAGTATAAAAGCAACATGCATAATACTCATTCTAAGTGAATTCACTTTAACCTACTGACTCTTAAAACAAAGAACTCTTAAAAACACGTCCATGTATTGTAGTACACAGCTCTCGTGTAATGCCACTCAGCTAGATTCTCGACCATTTTACTAATTGGTTAAGTTGCACCTGAAAAGCAGGAACTGTGTCTCTGCTGGGTTTATACCTGCCAAGGAACGTACCTGCACCAGGACTTAATGTGCACATGATTTCCTTTAGCAGTGGGAAAGGTCAGTCAAAGAGCTGCTTTTGCTGCTCTGAATGTGACTTGGTTAGTGGGTGCTTGCTATGTGGGAAAGGGAATGACCAATGTTGCTGTAAGGACAGTGCTGTGACCCCTGAACTGTTGTGTTGAAGTCACAAAGGTCAAGCCAGAACGGGGTGAGATGAGGTTGTGGCATCTATTGGCATGTGAATGCTGATGCTATTCTTGTGAAATAAGGGTACGCATGTAGTCTGGAGGCACCACAAAAGTGGAAAATATTGCTGCCTGACTGCTAAGCTTCCAACTTCAATGAACCTTGGGGTAGAACAACCCTGTTATGGATACAAAGCCCATCTTTCATAAGCGATGGGCTTGGCAGAGTAAATCTCAACTCCTGACTATGCTGTCTCCCTGACGCATGGAAAGAAACAAATTAAGAGCAGCTATCGTGATGTGCAGCACTCTGTTCTCCAAGAAGGAGAAGGTTTTAAAGGATACTGCCTTTGCTGCCCTATGCTCTTGTTGGGGGTTTCAAAACTTCCAGTTACCACTTTCTGTGAATCCTTTAAAATTTTGTTTCTCTCCACCATCTTGGAAAAGCCTCATTCACAAGATGGACTAGTATGCTGCAAAGCTATTGTCCATAATGCTTGCATCCTCTTTGGGGCTGCTGCCATAAAGCAAGTATTCACCCATTTTTGTACAAGTTGGATTGAGTTCTGTTCGTTCAGACTAGTGTTGATGGCTTGATAAAAGTGGCTTGGTTCTGTCAAAAGTTCCTGCTTAGAAATCCTGCCTAGCGAGACAAGAGAGCACCAATTTCACAGAGCTTTTAGGCACATTATGTTTATGACAGTCATGTAAAGGCTTCAGGCACCATGTCATCCTGCCTTCCCACTTGCAGTCTGACGGCTTGCTTCTTCTAACCCATCTTCACAAAGCTCTTGAAGGTCATGTGTGGAGCAAAGTGAAGCCCACCCAGGCTTGACTGAAGTCAGCTGTTGTTATTTAATTTACTGCCTGCCCTTCACACTAAGGTCCCAGAATAGGTTACAACAATATAAAATACAACATCAAAAACGGTTTTAAAGCTTACAGTCAAAAAAAGATACAACCGTAAAAGAAAGTGAATCCTGAAAATAAAATGCAATTTTAAAAGGAAGGGCAAATCTGAAAATAAACCTTTTTAGTTAGTGTGGAAGCACCTGATGAGCAGATCGCCAAGGCACAAGTGTAGAATGCTTGGTAAATATGGCTGAGGGGAGAAGAGAGGGATAACTACAAGAATGTGAACTCTGTGTCTCTGATCTGTGATGCTGATAAGCAGGTCCATTGGCTCTCTTGATACTTAGCTGTCAAAGCAGCCTGGCCATATTGGGCTTTGGTAGTAGCTAGTACCTCTTTTTCAAAGGCTACACTGCCTGAGAACAGGACTAGTTCTGATTGCCCATCTGGCTGGGTTTTCTATTGTTTTTTGTCAGTGCGCAAAACTGCCATAAATGTAAAGTTGCCTGAGTGATGGCAGGAGAAAAGGGATCACTTTATCCACTTCTCAAAGTCTTGCCACAGTGGTCAAGTATTTAGATGAATGGCAGAGCACACAATCTGGACTTCCGCTGAGTTTATGCTGCTAAAGTTAAGCCTTAAGTCTTCAAGCACATGCCATGTAGAAGACCCAAGACTTTTGGAAGTCCTCACTGTCTTGAGCTGCTGGTCGCTGAAGGTCAAATGCCTCAGCACAGTCCTCACCCATGCTGCTATTTCATAGGGAAGTTGTCTGGCGCCGTCCCACTTGCAGGAGCAGCTAGAATCGGCTGCAGCTGGCTTCGCAATCTTTGGATGCATTTGGATTTCAGCGCCAGGATTTCATCCAGCTGCGCCACAAAGTCCTCGAAATCCTAGCAGAGGGAAAATGTGAGGAATAAGGATGGGTGTGTTAAAGATCATGAACTCTACAAGTGAAGGGTTTTTTTAGAATCAGAGTTGCAAGTTGCTTGCCCTGTATTTTTCAATGTTTGCTGAAGGCTCACCTTCACAACCCCAGCGGATGGCACACAGTATGGAGCGCATGCATCTCCAAACAACAAGAGATGATCCATGGAGAAATAAGCACGGCTGTGGGGGGGGGGGAGAGGCACTTTAAAGAATATTCAAACATGACTCACCAGCTCTGACATCTTACTGATCAAGCCCTCTTCCTGGAAACACAGGGCTGCCATTTCATCCAGCTGTTCCTGATGGATTTGGAGCACAAACTGCCTATTGGGCACAATTAAAAATAAAAACCCTGGTAATAAAATCCTCAGTGTTGACTCGCTGCAACTGTCAACTCTCAGATTTGGCCTGCGAAAGCTAAACCAGCTCGCCAGGCCCATTCTGCAGCCATCCTGACAAACCTTTTTCTGGAAAAGGGGAAAGCGGGGGGCAGACAGTATGTAGCCTTTATTTAGTGTTCGAGCATTAAGAGCACGTCACTCCCATTCTCAGTAATTCTGACAGCCACCCAGAGTCTAATTGTCCCTCTACTGCAAATGACAGGTTGAGAGACCATGGTTTGCCTAATGCTGCCTGCAAGGTTTGAAGTGGGAGCTTCTCCACAGCTCACTCATATTTTCATAGTTGCTGCACTAGAAACACGGGGTTGTTGCTACAGAAATGGCTGTGGGTTTTGCTCTCCGCAAAGGACATAGCCCTCTGATCTACCCAGTGGCTAAGATGTTTTTCTACCAGCTGCCAACCATTGTAAATGGGGAGTGGGGTGGGGGTTAGAATCCAGAAAACTCACCTTCCTAAAGCTTCCTTATACTGGAGTGAGCTTGGAGATAAATCCTGTGGGCTAGAAGAATTCAATGTGTTCTTGGAAGACCTGGTGTTCACCTCCTTGGAGACAACCCCTGAATCCTGTTCTGCATCGTCTGAAGGTGTGTGCATAAACACATTCTGAGAAAAGTCGTTCTTAAGAAGCCCCATTTCGTCACTGCTGAACGTCAATTTGAATGCTTCCTGCAAATGGCCAAGTTCCAGTTTCCCAAATGCCAAGCTGGGCTGCGGTGTGATGCTCTCTCCAGCGAATTCCTTCTTCCCTAAATCATTAGAGATGGAGGTTTTCCTCCCTGTATCGGTATGTTTGAGCTGTGTCATGGACTTGGAGCCATCCTCTTCCCCCAGGCTGAATTGCCCTGAACAGCTCGAGGCAATCATGGTTGCTTCGGTGTCTGCATCATACTGTGGGCTGGTCACATACTCACTGACCTGCAGGTTACTAAGGAGCAGGGTGCCCCCGCTGTCTCTGTGTGGGGAGAGGAGATCCACCAGGCCTCCATCTCTGGGCGAGTATCCACAAATACAACCATACAGTTCACTCAAGCCCAAGGGAGAAGAAACCTTTGGGCTCTGACAAGGCTGCGAAAGCCACTCAGTCTTGGCTTGCGGCGAAAGCACCAAGCCAACTTTCCCCCTCCAATTACCCGTTTCATATAGACTGGGCACAGGGGATGCTTTTTCCCCATGAAGGTGCCTGGTGCCCTCATCCAGTCTCTTTCTGGGGCCAAAGGGTTTCTTTTCGACCATCTCCTCCTCCTGTGGAGCCTTTCCTTGCTGCTGGTGGGAAGGGTTGTCTTCTGGATTGCGTGTTGTCAAAGCGTTGAGAAGGGTTACAGCCAAAGGGGTCATCTCTCTAGCAGGAACGTTCACTGAAAAATCCAGAGTCCCACAAAGGCCTGTTCCTGTTTGGAGATGCTGTTTTCCTGTGGTTCCTGAAAAAGGACCATCTTTCCCTTTGAAAGAGTCTTCCATCAAGCCGCCTACATCACAGCTTGGGGATCCCAAGGTATGGGCCAAAGGTGGGCTTTGCATTGCCTTTTCTGGCCCAGGGAATTGTTCATCAGGGCAGCTTAGAGGTAGATCTGTGCACCTGAGCTCTTTTTGCCCCAGAAGCGATTCTTCGGTGCTTAGCCTGTCGCACACAGTGTTGTCTTGCGAGCAGTAAGGCTTCTCTGGCACGTCATTCTTTGGAGAATTGCCTGCCAAGGTGTCCTCTGTGCTCCAGTCCAGCAGACTGCTGTTGCCTTCCTCGCAGCTCATGCAGGCCTCCTCCGCCCCCGGCAAGGCTGTGCCTTTACTCTCAAGCTTGCACGGTTTGAAAAGCAGGTCTTGCCCGCCCTGGACTTCCTGCCCTTCAGCGCATTCTCTCTGATGAAGGAAAAACGAACCCCCCTGGCTGCATTCCCTTTCGGCTTCTGCTTCTGGCTTCCTCCGGCTGGGACCGACGGAGAAGGAATCCTCGCTGAAGTCGCTGTCCTCCAGGTCCTCCAGCTGCATCGTCTCGTCCCGGCACTGGGGAGGAGATGCCAGAGCCTGGCAAGGGGGCTCCTGCTTCACCCGGATCTCCTGAGGCATGTACTGGGCCAAGAACTTCTCCAGGGGTTGGTAGTTCAGCTTCTGCTGCAGAATAGGAGGCTGCTGGAACTGCTGGTGGTAAAGGCGGAGGTGTTGCTCCCGGTCTTTCTGGTGGGGCGGGAGCCTTGTCCATGCTGCAGTGCACTGCTCTGCAAACACTCTCCCGCCGTCCTCCGTGCGGAAGGATGGTTGGTCCGTGTCAGCAAGGGAAAAATCAGCTCTGGAAATGAGCTGTTTCTGCACAGGTTGGGCTTTCAGGCACTTGGCTCGAGGTCTGTCTGCTTGGCCGCTTTCTCTCCTGGACCCAAAGTCCTTCCCAACGAGGCTGTTCCCAGGATGCAGCAGTGAGTCTTCTGTTGTCTTTTTGGCCGCTGGTCCTGCCCTCGGAACGCCTTTAACTGGGCTGGTGTGGCCGAACCACAGGGCACCAAAATGACCTTTGCGGGCCTGTCCTTTTGGGGTGGAAGAGAAAGGAGGGTGCAGCGGGTGAAACCCCAAAGGTGAAGCCTTCGCCTTGGAAGCTGTAGGTGTTGGGGGCTGCTGCAACCCCAGCTTCACTTTCTTAGGAGAGCTCTTTTCCCCGCCTTGCACGCAAAGAGAACTCTGAATGCGTTTGGGAGATGCGCTGCCTGGCGTTCGCCGTCGCTGTGCAACAGGTGTACAAAATTTCATCCCTCTCTTCAACTCTTTCACCCTAGGAATGAAGAGATGGACATTAGGGAAAGAAAGGCTTTCAAGCCCAGATTTTATTACCACATAACGCCTAGAATGTCTCTAGTATTTACAAATGTTCAGGGCCCTTGCGATACATTATCTCCTTGCAGGCCTTACAGCAACCATGCAATAAAGATCACAGCCCTCTCAACACAGCCACTTGCTCAGTTCTGAACTGGAGGTTCCCCAATTTGTAGTGGAGCCCATTAGCCACAGTACCAGATGAGCTCTTTCTGTGGGCAGTTTTAAGGAATACTTAGCCTGCTGCAGTTCCATCAGAACCAATGGCTCTACATTGGCAGGAGGGATTTCCACAAATTTTTCAGTTCAAGATACACTAAGGTGGAACCCAAATGCCCTTATTTAGTTTCTGCCCCATTTCTTCATTCGCTTATGAAATGCATAATCTTCTGAGTTTCTTTCTTAGGAAGCTCTTCATAGGACAGAGAAAGAGTAGCAGGACCCAATATGGGGCAGGAGGGGGGATACTTTGCCAGGGGCTGGGGAGTCTAGTCAGTGGGAGAGGGTCTCTTTGGTGGTAAGTCAGGGGGACAGAACAGAAATGAGACATAAGTTAGCAGTTGTGCTTGAGGATATTGATGCAAGCTTTATTCCCTTCATTTGTGTCCATTTCAGATGTTCAGATCTTGTAAGATCTGAGGCTGAGCAGAAACAGCAATCTTAATCTATACTGGTCCAGGCCCTCTGCTAGAGCAGGTCAAAAACACATAGGGGAGGATTTGGGGTGAGGTAAAGTCACCCCTACTTGGACTCCCACACATTGGGGCTTGCAGGGTAAATGGAGATGTTGTCTTTGGTTGGGGCACAGATGCAGAGAGGAGGTAACAAGACTGACTCGCTAGGCACTTTCCACCTCGCTCCTGTCAAAAGTTATATAAGGGAGAATCTGCATATGCTTTGGGAAAAGAGAAATCTGGGTGTGTTCTTTTAAAAGTTCTTTTAAAAAATAAACGCTGCTTCTCTCTATTCCCAACTCTTCACTTACCCCGAATATTGCCTCTCTTTGGGTCCTTTTGCTTTCTTCCCTGGTTCCAGTTCCCAGTTTTTGCTATGTGTTCCAAAGCCCTCTTAATTCACCAACCAACTCTTCTCTTTAGAATTCTTCAAGATCTAAGCTGCAGCAAAGCTTTTCATGAAATCCCCAATTCACCCTGCTGCTCCTCTACTGTCACTAGAACCTCACTGCTGACTGCACCTCATGTAACTACCAGCCCCTTGCTACAGATTGTATCACTTCATTATTTTTTGCGGGGTGGGGGTGGGGGGTGGGGTTGTCTTCTTTCTTTGGTGATCACTTGTAGCCAAGTAAGATAGTTTTCCATGAAAACAGTCTAAACAGTGAGTCCGTAAGTGACTGTGGAGGCCATAGCTTCCAGGCAGAAGTTGATGACAGTGAGGGTTTGCCAAACATGCCTTCCTCTTAGCACATTTCTCCTTTTTATGTGTTTATGTTATCTCTAGTGTTTATGTTACATTTTTTAGATTTGCCTTGGGAACATCTTTAAACTTATTGTTGTCTGCTGGTAGTTCACTTTCCATTCTTAAGTTGGGAATAGAGTAGTTGCTTTGGAAGACAATAATCAGGCATCTGAACAACATGACCTGTCCAACGAAGTTGATGTTGAAGAATCTCTGCTTTGACACTGGTGATCTTTGCTTCTTCCGGTACACTGACATTTGTTCGCCTGTCTTCCCAAGTGATGTGTAAAATTTTTCAGAGTTGTTGATGGAATTCCACTGTTGATGGAATCTTTCAAGGAGTTAAAGATGGCCTTTATAAGTGGTCCATGTTTCACAAGCATATTGTAAGGTTGGTAGTACAATAGCTTTGTAAACAAGCATTTTGGTTTCCCTGCGAATGTCCCCGTCCTCAAACACTCTGCACTTCAATTGGGAGAAAGCCACACTTGCAGAGCTCAAGCGATGGCTGGATTTTGGATCAATGTCGGCCCTTGTGGAAAGATAACTGCCCAGGTAGGTAAAGTGGTTGACATTTTCCAATGTTACACCATTAAGTTGGATGTGTGTTTCTTTGTATAGCACCCAGACATTGTCTTTTGTCAACATAGGATTCTTCAACTTTGCCCTCACTGACACCCATTGCCAGTCTTGGGGGGGGGGAGAGAGCAGGATGTAGACCTAGACAAGCATCCCCAATAGAATAGTGCCATTCAAGTAGGAACTCTGGAAGATTTCTAATAGTTATAGCTGGGAGGAATGGTGGGGTGCAAATGTAAACAAATGCATATACATTTATAACTATCTGTTAAAATCTCAAGAAATGTCTTTTCACTTGCTTCTTGCAATGGACCACAGTTAAGCAAGTTAATTTGGCTAGAAATATTCACTCCACCAGTCATTTTAATCCACTAGCTAAATATAGATTCTAGCATCTAAAACAAGTTCAAGACACCAATAAATATCTGAGCTGCATTTCTGTTTATGTTTCTGGATGGCAGCCCAGCTTTACAGGAGTCTTTATCACTGTGCGATTCTTGGTAATTTCAGTGAAGCTTGCAGTGTAAAAAGTTCCCGATGGAATGTGCCATTCGTCTTGTTTCCCATAAAGAAAAGAAGCTGGCAGCGTAGCTCAGATCATGAACCAAGGCTGCTCATCAGTTTAAACCATGGATTGATGGTAAGGCCAGCAGCTCATTCCTTGGAACTGGAGGGACGGAAGAGCTCAAACTTCAACCCACTCTTGACAAGAAGTGACAGTTAAAGATAGGAACCAGCAACACATCACCTTATAAGTGAAGCTAGGCAACAAAAGGTAATATTTGCCTCACAACTGCACAATTTGGAATCTCACAGGGCCCAGGAGTGATTGCAGTGAGTCCATTTTGGTTCAGTGCCACCACTTACCTGTCTGCATAGCGCAAGGTGTTTAAGGTGTGCTCAGTCGCAATGTGGCTGGGGGAGACATTGGCTATCATGCAGGTCTTGGAATTGCCAACAAAAGAATCCTTCAGGACCTTGAAGGGAGAGGGATGGAAGGCACATCTTAAAGCGCTTTAGCCCAAACACATAAACTAAATAAAACAGAACTAAATAAACAATGGTAACTGCTTTTCAAAAGTTTATATGCTTACATCCCACCCTTCCTTCAAGGACCTCAAGGTAGCATATGTTTATCTCCCTTTCCCATATTATTCTCACAGCAACCCTCTGAGGTTGGCTAGGCTGAGAGAACGTGCCATGAAGTGCACCTGGGTCTTAGCCTGATATGTACACTACTCCTGACCTCAACAGGATGCCTGGGATGCAAGCCAGCCAATCCAAGGTTTCCTCCCGCCATGGAAATCCAAACTTTCTTGGGAAAACAGTTTAGATGGAATTTATTCCAGATATCCAAGGAAACCACATTGTATTTTGCAACTGTGGGGATCTGGGATTCTGTCAGGGAATGTACAGCAACCTCACAGAACTACAATTCCCAGAGCTCACTGAGGAGGAAAAAGCCATTTGCAAGTTTAAAAACAAAGCAAGTTTAGAGCCCAGAATGGTGCTGTTTTCCTGTAACTTGAACCCATTCGTTAACGTTGCTTTTCTTCCCATCGGCAAACCCTGGAGTAACGCTCGTTTAAAGCAGCCTTTGGGGAAAGTGTTCTGGTGTTGACCTGGGCCTTACCTGAGTGAGCTTGCTTTGCCTGAAGGGAGTGTGAGCATGTTCCTGATCCAGGGCGCGGATGCACTCTTTCAGCTAGAGAAAGACAACAACAGGTAGCCTCACACAGTGAGCGAGTATAAAAATGCCAGCACACAGGGTTGTTTTTTCACAAGACCACACTTTGCTCTATAGCAGAGGCTCTCAAAGTACAGTCATACCTCGGGTTAAATATGCTTCAGGTTGAGCGTTTTCAGGTTACGCTCCGCGGCGACCCGGAAGTAACGGAGCACGTTGCTTCCGGGTTTCGCGCTCACGCATGTGCAGACACTCAAAATGACATCTCATGCATGTGCGGAAGCGGCGAAACGCCACACGCACAGACACGTGTTACGTTCTACTCAGGATGTGAACGGGGCTCTGGAACGGATCCTGTTCGCATCCAGAGGTACCACTGTATTGGATGGGCCTTTGCAAGCAGAGGGATATTGTCAGTTCCTCCCTGGCTCTACTCAAGATTGCATTGCCTGGAGCAGGCATCAGAGTAGCAACCTTTAGGTCAGTCACCTGTGCTTGGGACCATGGAGCAACCGTCTGTTGCTTTCCCCAGTGGTTTTTTTTTTTGGGGGGGCAGCTTATGTTATACGCCCATTGCCCCTAAAAACCAAGGGTAAGAAGGAAGGTTGCAAACTTCCTTTTTCTGTCTTACATGCCTAGAGAGTCTTTCCTTGGCACAAAAACCCCCCATGAATTCAGCATTTCAGGATTTCTGCTCTCTCTATAGACCTCTGTTGAATGAGGCCACCGCTTCATCTAGCCTAGTTTGGTCCCACTGACAGTGACTCTCTGAGGCAAAGGTCCCCCCCACCCATCTCCTCTTTCAGCAGTTTATTTGCAGCTTCTAGGGCAAGACCCGGTTCATAATCAGGTTCTGAGTCTTCTTAGCAGGTTCAGGATTGGCTCTTTTGACTATGCAATGCAGCCAATGAGATTTAGTAAAGTGATAACATTCTGAAGCCGAATCAACGTTAGGGCAATGCATTCAGGCACCATCTGTCTTATAAAAAAGGGAGAGAGAAAGAAAGATAGTACCCAGCAGAGGTAAAGAGGATCACTACTTTATGTCCACGGTGGAGGATTTTTGCAAGCTGAAAACAGGATGTGAAGTTTGTGAGGGCCCACTGTGGCTCAATCTTAAACATCTCCTATTCCTGCACCACCATCCAGATCTGGCACTCTACTAAACATAAACAGGCCTGCACAGAGTTCTCACCCCAGAGACAATTCCATCTTCTAAAAACAGGTAGGTAGCCATGTTGGTCTGCCGTAGTCAAAACAAAATAAGAAAATTCCTTCCAGTAGCACCTTAGAGACCAACTAAGTTTGTTATTGGTATGAGCTTTCGTGTGCATGCACACTTCTTCAGAACATGAAAGCTCATACCAGTAACAAACTTAGTTGGTCTCTAAGATACTACTGGAAGGAATGTTCTTATCTTCTAAAAAAATCACTGTCAAATATTAGGAACTGTATTGCAGCCCTTCAAATAATCTCAGAAGCACCACAATTCACACCAACTTACAGCCAGAAGACTTTGATTTATTTCTGCACCTTCCATTTTCGTCTGCCGGTCGGAGTCCCTGGCATCCGCAGCTCTCTCACTGCCAGCCAGGTCAATGAAGGAGATCCTGGAAAACCAAAATTATTTTAGCGCAACCTTATCCATCTTTTAATTAATTAATTCTTCCAGCGGGTCCAGAGTGAGTTTTTTTCTTCAACACCTAGAGACGGGCTTGCTCGAAGCCAATTAAGCCAGCTTTTCCACCTTCACTGCTGCTGCCTTTGGGCCTCCCTCCTATTGTCACTTAGCAACAGCCATTCCATCAGACTACCTGAGCCATTTCCATCCCCAACCAATCAACATAAGAACGGTAAGCCCTAAGTGGCTTATGTCCAAGAGAGCCTCCAGCACCAATCTGCCCAGTCAGCAGGATCTACGGTATGGGACTGAACCTTTTCCATGTTCCATCTGTAGCTGGGGAGTGACTACTCAGGAAAACAGAGGTCTTCCTGATGGCTGAACTTAAATGATGGAATACCTTGCCCACTGAACTGCATTTTGCTCCCTCGTCATTCCTTTTTTTGGCCGGCTGGTTAAAACTTTCCTACTTCGACAAGGAAATTGTATTGCTAGGCTTAGAAGTAGACCCTCACCTCAGAACATTTATGTTGTTTTATTTCTTTTATGGGATTTTCATTCTTGTTGTAAACCACCTTAAGTGATGCAAGTACACTGGAGGGGTTAAGTGTACATTTTTAAAAAGCTCTTCACCAGGAGTTTTCTATGAGCAGAGTACATACACTCTCCACATGGCGGCTGCATTCTGAGAAGAGGCCTACAAGGCTCATTGCAAGGTCTTGGAGGCAGAAGGGAATGTTTCCAGCTCTTTACTGCTCACCTTCCAAACACTCTGTTTGCTGGGTCCTTAATCTGAATCTGGATAATGGCATGGGAACGGGAGGAATCCGAGTTGACTCCAGTTGCCCCGGTACTGCGCTCTTTTCCTCCTTTCAGAATTACCTGGAATGAAGGAGGAGCAGAACTAAGACTAGGACTCCCCACATAAACCCCACAGTGAAACGGCATATGTACTAGTACAGTGGCACCTCGGGTTAAGAACTGAATTCGTTCTGTAGGTCCGTTCTCAACTTGAAACTGTTCTTAACCTGAGGTACCACTTTAACTAATGGGGCCTCCCACTGCCGCCACGCCGCCACTGCGCGATTTCTGTTCTCATCCTGAAGCAAAGTTCTTAACCCGAGGTACTATTTCTGGGTTAGCGGAGTCTGTAACCTGAAGCATATGTAACCCGAGGTACCACTGTACAGTCCAACCAGCCCCAGATGACTCAAGGGAGACCATGCCACTCATTCAGAGGGAGGCAAACCTCCAGCATCATTGGGCATTTGGGAACTTTATAGTCTTCACATTATATTAATTTGTCTTTTTCTACTGTAGGAACATCTACTTATGCCATCTTTTGTAAATTACTTTATTTTGCTTATTATCTGTTTGATTCTTACTCTTCTTTGTTTTATTGTTTTGTTATTCCATATTTGAGTTGTTTCATCTAATGTTTTATGTTTTTACCTTTATATTAAAAAGCCCAATAAAAATTACTTTAAAAAAGAGAAATAGGAAATTCAATGTCCCTGCAACTTAATTGTCTGATGTCAGTTTGATGGCAGGTAATTCACCCCCCTAAATATTTCCTTCCATCATCACCAGCATTGCCACGAAACCAGGAGGCAGATATTTAAGCCCAGCAACTTGTGGAGTCCTCATCTCTGCCACAAGGTCCTTTCATATGGCCCATTTATCACTATCTGAAAAACTCATTGGAAATCCTACCCATGTGCAACAATCACTCACTGGAAATGAGCAAAGCAAAATGTATTTCGTTAAGGCTGGACATAAGCTGGACAGTTTTTCTTCTCACCCCCCTACCCGAAACTATACATTCCAAGCGTGCCAAAGGATTTAGTGAGCCAGAAAGTGAAGAGACACACAATCACTTCAGTGCACTACGAAAGGCCAGCTTGCTCATCTGTCTCCATAGCCAACAGCAAAGAAAATACTGCCAAAGTAAACAGCTGGGCCACTGAGCCCATCACCTCCTGGCAAATAGAAGGGGAAGAAATGGAGGCAGTGAGAGATTTTACTTTCTTGGGTTCCATGATCACTGCAGATGGTGACAGCAGTCACGAAATTAAAAGATGCCTGCTTCTTGGGAGAAAAGCAATGACAAACCTAGACAGCATCTTAAAAAGCAGAGACATCACCTTGCCAACAAAGGTCCGTATAATTAAAGCTATGGTTTTCCCAGTAGTGATGTATGGAAGTGAGAGCTGGACCATAAAGAAGGCTGATCTCCGAAGAATTGATGCTTCTGAATTCTGGTGCTGGAGGAGGCTCTGGAGAGTCCCATGGACTGCAAGAAGATCCAACCTCTCCATTCTGAAGGAAATCAGCCCTGAGTGCTCACTGGAAGGACAGATCCTGAAGCTGAGGCTCCAATACTTTGGCCACCTCATGAGAAGAGAAGATTCCTTGGAAAAAACCCTGATGTTGGGAAAGATGGAGGGCACAAGGAGAAGGGGGCGACAGAGGACAAGATGGTTGGACAAAGTTCTCGAAGCTACGAACATGAGTTTGACCAAACTGCAGAAGGCAGTGGAAGACAGGAGGGCCTGGGGTGCTCTGGTCCAGGGGGTCACGAAGAGTCGGACACGACTAAACAAAACAGCTGGGCAGGCGGGGGGAGGGGGATGCACAGCAATTTCAATTTCTGGTCAATAGAACCAAAGAAGGAATTGGTGCCAGGGCTGAGACCCTCAGTGTTAAAATTTTGCAATGTCATTTCTACATCTATTGCAGTGCACAAAGTACTTTGACGCTCCTATCAGCACAAAAATATTGGGGGGTGGGAGGAAGGAGAGAACAGCTGCACTGTTTGAAAGCTGAAAGAACCAGTTGTGGAAGTTGCTCAGCAATGAAAACGGCTTGTTGTAAGTTCAAGGCAGGATGGGAGGCACTGCAGAACAGGATGGCCCAAGGAAGTAAATAAAATCCTCAGAACTCTTAACCCCAAAGCAGGGAAAGAAATTCTTTAACGTCATTAACTGGGCTCAGAGGTGATGAGGCCTATCTAAATCATATTTAACTTTTGTTTTGGTTCCTTCTAGTGCGCCGTATGTTTTTCAAGGGAAATCCGTTTTTTAAGAAAACCATGAGTCTTAAGAATCTAATGAGGGGAGAGAGAAGAAATAATCTAATGAGAGCCCGGGCATGTCCAGTATCTTCCTTAAGAAAACGCTTAATGAGAACAATTGGCCACATGCACTCAGTACACACCCTAAAACATCTAATGACCATTACATGGGGCACAGTGGTATTTCCATGGTACCTGCACCCTCAAAGCTTAATAAAATGTATACGTCTGGGTGGTCAGAATTACCGTATTTTTTGCACCATAACACTCACTTTTTTCCTCCTAGAAAGTAAGGGGAAATGTCTGTGCGTGTTATGGAGCGAATGCCTACGGGTGGCGGGGGGGAGATCTGCTGCAGTCGTGAGCAGAGGATCCATGGTTCCCCTTCCTTCCCTCCTCCGTGGCTCGCTTTGAAACAGCAAAGCGGGAGAAGAGCCGCTGAGTGGGGAGGAGAGAGGGACAGAGAGCCTGCTTCTTTAAAGGAGCAAAGTGGGAGAGGAGCCTTCTCCCCTTAAACCCCTCTTCTTCATTATTAGCAGCATCCTTCTCCACCCACCCCACGCGTGCTCCTTGTCCCTTGAGTGCTTTTCCTTCCCTCCCCACTTAAAACGTGGTTACAAAGCACGGATCCACATGGATCCCCAGGATTTTTGCACTGGGTCACCCCAAATTCACCATCAGATCACATAGCATGTCCATGGCTACATCTTGCACCAAAAAAATCACGCACCCACTGTTGCCTGGGGCCGCAGTGGTGCAAAAACGTGGTTACAAAGCATGGATCCACATGGATCCTCAGGATTTTTGCACTGGGCTACTCCAAACTCACTGTCAGATCACATGTCTGTGGCCACAGCATGAACCACAAAAATTATATATCCACTGTTTCGTTTAGAATATTTTTTTTCTTGTTTTCCTCCTCTAAAAACTACGTGCGTGTTATGGTCGGGTGCGTGTTATAGAGCGAAAAATACGGTACCTCTAGTAGCAGGCTGACAGTGTTCACTTGGACCTCACGCAGCCCAACTATCTGCACAATATGCTTACTGTCTTCCCTTGCAAAAAGCCTGGGGAGGAAACCACATAGATTAGTTGCAAAAGTGCTTGGGGAAAAGGTTCAACAAATGCCCGTTTTTAATTTTCAAAACATGAAATTTACTTTTAACCCCCACTTCCAAATAGAGCCGATTACAACAAGCACCCATTAAATAATTCAATGTAACAACAATTAGAAAAACAACAGAGTCCAAGGAAGAGGCAGCGGAACAAAACTCAAACTACGGAAGATCATAATGCTAATTTTAACCATAAGCTGGCTCCTCAACAGTCACAGGATGGGTGCCATGTGAGTTCTCTTGGAAATCGTGTTTCAGAATCAAGCTGCCATTACAGGAAATACCCTATTCTAAAAATCTCTGACAGGGAGGGGCACAAGGAGCCTTGACTGATGTTTGGACAATGATCTCTGTAAACGGACAGGTTCATATGACAGAAGTCATTGTCCTGGGCACAGGACATTTGGATCAGGGATGGGGAATCTGTGGCTCTCCAGATGTTGCTGAACCCCAACTCTATCAATCCCAGGCACCATGGCCGATTGTCAGAAATTATGGGAGTCATAGTCCAGCAGGTTCCCATCAATAACCTGGCCGTGATACTCCAAACCAGCTCCAGTTTCCAAGTAATCTTGAAAAGCGGAACCATGTTACCAAGTCCATCTCTTTCCAAGAAATGTTGCAACCATTGCACCAAAGTTGGTTAAAAGGTGCTTCATGCCACAGGCATCACTGTTCTATACACAATCAAAGAGAGCCAGTGCGGTGTAGTGATCAGTGTTGGACCTGGGAGACCAGGGTTCAAATCCCCACTCAGCCATTAAGCTCCCTGGGCGACCCTAGGCCTGTCACTCACTCGCAGCCTGATCTACCCCACAGGGCTTCCATGGGGATAAAGCAGGGAGGAGGGGAACATCACCTTGAGCTCATTGAAGGAAAAGTGGGATATAAATGCAATCAGTCAAGGCTGGATCTAACTGCAGGCTTTGAACTTGTCCCTCCATGAGTGCAACGCCATCAGTCACAGGATGAATACTTCCTTCCTGGCCAGCTGAGGCACCCACCAGCAGCACCTCCACCTTGCCTGGGTGGAGCTTCCATTTATTAGCTCTCACCCAACCCCTGACTAACTCCAGAAACTTGGGGCATCCCCTGACACACTCAAATCAGACGAACACAAGAGCTGAGCGTCATCCGCATGCCGACAATTAAGATCCCAGCAAGATCGGACCAAAAGCCTATCTAGAGCAACATCCTGCTTCCTCAAGTGGCCTCAGCCAAAATTTATTGGATGACCTCACTCACTTGTTGAAAAGCATGACCAAAGGACAGAAAGACACACAGCACCTGATCCAGCAACCCTTATGTGGAAATGGATCCCACCATGAACAATGGAAGGTAAGGCTCCACAATTTCACATCCGCATCCTCACCCAACCCAGCCAACAGTGGGATAGCACCAGCTGCCCTTGAAAGACACAGCCATTCACGGGAAATTGGTTTTATTTCAATGCACAGTCCACCCCATTCTGAAGCAGAATTGATAGCTGAAACTTCCCAGCGGGAGCTCCTCATTTCATTTCACACTTGAAATCGCCGGGGCAGCAGACACTGCTGAGTGTATCAGCTAGAACAATCAGGAGTGGGGGAATTAATTTATGTTGATATTTAAATTGTCATCTGCCTGTTGCAGAATTAATAACCCAGAGAGATGATTAAGTGTTTGCAGTCCTCCATCCCCACAGAGCCCCCACGAAACAGCGCTCTCGCCACCTCTCCGCTAGAAAGCACTCCCTGTGCCATGCAAACATCAACACATCCCTCAGGTCACCCTGTCAAAGGAAGGACAAAAGCTGACATGCCTGAGCCACACGGGAGATGTCTCCATTCTGGAATGTACTGAAAAGATAAGATCGAGTTACAGCAGTTGCTAGAATGGTCACACACAAAAAGGGGTGGGTGGGCTTTTAATGCTTTTTACTGAACCAACTATATCAGCAACTAATTTTATGGGAAGGAGGGGTCAGGCTCCATCGCCCCTTCCCTCAGTATGGACTGACAGCAAGCCCTGCTGTGTAGCCCTGGCAACAGAAGGAGTAGATACTTCTCTGGGGGCAGATTTGGCTCTGGGAGTTTAGCTACCAACTCCTAAACTGCACACTTATGAAACTACAAAATCAAAGCCCCCCTCCTCTTTTAGGCTGACTGAGCAAGCTGCACAGCTCTTGGGACAGGACTTTATTGTGCATCCCTTCACTAAAAAAACAACAATAACCCACTTGTCCCCAGATTTCTCTGTTCCAAGCAACTCTAATTCTGTTCAGCTATATCTGATTAACGGCCTTGGTTTCAAAAGCTGTACTCTTGGATTTTAAGCACCTCTTCCTTCCATTTAGCAGGTCATAAAGCTGTCCACAGTAGATCTCATAAAAGCTGATCCAGACATGGAGGTCTTTTCTAGTCTGAGATGCTTCCAATTGCCTGAAGATATCGTTAGCAGCCAGGGCGTAGAGTCCTGGGTTTTGGTGAGTGCCAATCATAGTATAGGTCTTGCCAGCACCCGTCTGCCCATATGCAAAGCAGGTGGCGTTGCCGCTGTAACAAAAGAAAGAGAAGTACCTTTTAATATAGCAGCTTCTATTAGAGTGTAAAAGACTATGGTAAAACACAGGCACTGAATGCTTGCCCAAAACTACTTCTGTGGGATAATCGAATGTGGAGATATGGAAGCAGCCTCCAAGAGATCTCCTGATGTCCTCTCACATCCTGTTTAGATCTGTTGCACATAAGACATTCTCAAAAGGCTTGACTGTAGAGAAGGCAACAAAGCATATGGAAGAGTCATCAGTGGCGAACATCATGTACAGAGCTGCTACGTGAAGTTCAGTGGCTATACAAGAGAACCACCATAAGCTACAAGAGCGAAGCTTTTCTGCCTTCAATACTAATGCAGTCCTCCACCTGGTGGGCTAACCGGGGCAAGGATGGCATCCTTTAAAACAGTCCCCTGGACCTGCTTGCCCTCCTTTTGATTCCTATCTTGCATGTTCCACAACACAATGGCTCCATTAGGAGCGGCTGTCACTCCAATAATAACCTTCCCAGCTGCCTCAAAAAGAACTCCTGCGTGATGCCTTTGTGGCTTGGGCACAGCATGGGGCACTCTCCATTAAGCTGGCGCCATAATTGATTATGTTCACATTATAATGGTGACAAAAATGTGGAGTTTAGCCTTTTGTGATATTCAGCTTGGCCAATTAGTCAGTCTAACTAATCACAATAGCCAGATTGAAAGATGGAGAGAAGGTATTTGGTCTTTTTGCTTCCTTAAATATGAAAGCGTCTTGTGTCTGTGTGTATGTACAGTTGAATGGTAAAGATAAAAATATTGATATAGAAGTTGTGAGCAGTATTATATCTGACCTTTCTCAAGTTACACTCTGATTTAATATGGTTGCATCCTAAAAGTATCTTCATCTAGTTGACTTTGTCCCAAAAGTCATAAGGCAGAAAACAAAATGTAATTATACTGGTGGGGTTTCCTTATGTAGATGAATACCAGTTGTTGTTTTAAGTAGCAACATCAAAGATGCGAGGGGACTACACTAAATGGTATAATTAAAGAAGCAGAGACCAGTGGTACAAGACAATGACCTTGCAATAAATATTTCTTCTACTTACACCAAAGAAGATTGTCTCTGAAGTACCTTTATGTTATTTTGCAGTGCAATGCAGAGCAGCAGAAATCCAAATTTGAACCCCTGCTTAGTCATAATGGAGCCTTGCAAATCGGCACCATCAGTAGGGCACCATTTTTAATGTCCCTGGCCCAGCTTATCTATTGTAATCCATCATGAACATTTGGGATATGGCAGGAAAGAAATTTTAGGTGTGGCCAAGGTGCAATCCACAAAATGCTTATAACCCAGGTAGTATTACTCAAATCTCTGCCGACTTCTCTGGCATCAAAAATTAGTGGGCAGCGCCTCCAGCAGATGACACTCAAGTCTGATGCTCCATACTGAGCCTTATTTTGAAACAGCATCTGAAATCCTGAATGGCCACAAGAGGCTGCTCTTTTTCTAGTGAGTGAGACGGCATTAAAAGAAGCAAGCCTTAGTTTAACAAACAAATTGGGACCACCAGCACTGGTTTTCCAGCCCATGAGCTGATTTGATTCACAATACAGTGGTACCTCGGGTTACATATGCTTCAGGTTACATACGCGTCAGGTTATCCTTGAAAGGGTGTCAAGAAGAAGCACCTGGACTAGAATTGGTGCCTAGCAACTGGCTGCAAACAGTCACAGGATGCAAGAACATTCATACTGAAGAAGCGCGGCTGGTGGCTGGTTGGTTTCCAGGCTCCATTCAAAGTACCATTTTTGACCTTTAAAGTCCTAAGTAGTCCAGTGGAAAGCTTGTTTCTTCAGTTGCCCTACGCCAGACCCCCTTTGCCACTGAATATCTGCTAGAATGGCATTCCTTAGGAAATACTTCCCTAAGTGGGTGCCCATTACAGCAATTCCATGGAAGTCTTCAAGACGCCCATGAAAATGTTCGGGCCTTGGGGTTACGATGGTGGGAACAACTGAGTTATGCTACGCCTGTTACTGATTTTATACAAGATGCCCTTTTTTCCTTGTTTGTTTTATGATTATTCTATTTGATTATTCACCTTTTAAATTGTGAGCTACCTTGTCAAGTGGTAGGATATAAATCTAAATAAATAAAATGGAAAAATTTTTTACTTTCCTTCTCTTATCTGCTCATTTATTTTAAAATGACACATAATTCAGATATAGGACAATGTGTGTGTGTGTGTGTGTGTGTGTGTGTGTGTGTGGGGACCATCACCAAAAGAAAAACAGGGGAAGAAAGGTGAGCACCATGAAAACATCAATAAACATATATTGTATAAACAATGAAAATGTTCATAGGCACAGATAGGGAAAAGATACACAACACCCTACCCATTGAAAATGTGTTGAATGAGGGGGTGGGCAGTCTTCATGTACACATCCTGGTTGGAACAGGCCTCCCCAAAGACTTCATCAAAGTAAAACACATGCTGCAAAAAGAAAATGGATATTTACACAAAAAGGAATACCACTCCTTTCACCCACCCATGATGATAAGATACACAGCTGTGGATGTAAATCCCATTCAAAGTGAAACCAGGAAGCTCAGACCCCGCATAGCCAAATTCAGACATCATGCAATCACCATCAGCCAGAGCAAACTAATGGATTCAGCAACTGTACCAAGCAAGTGTCTCTGGAAACAAAGCTGTGAGCAGAGCTAAAATAAGAAAGGGAAGAGGGAGGGAGGCAGAAGAGAATACTTCATCTTGCCTTAAGCGAACAGGTATGCAATGATAACATGGAATGATGCAAAATAAAAGTTAAGGTCCAAAATCAAGCCGTGGATTCTTGCTGCTGAAAAGGAACTTCCACTACCAAATTCTGATGTATTTTTGAGGCAAAGGAAACTAGAAACCTAGAAAGACATCTCTAGGAAATCCTCATTTCAGAAGTAAAACTTCCTGTACTTAAGGCTTCTTCCTCTTAAGCTGTTTGTGTCAGTAGGCACAATCTACGAGGACTTTATTTATTATTTGGCAAGAGCTCCACTGAACTGAAGCAACAGGGGGAGGAGGGGCATGTGTGTACATAACATGCTGCTCTGCAGACTGGTTACCTTCCTGCTGCTGTCAATCGGAATGAGAATTTGATCTAGGCAGCAGAAGGTACCTGGGACCAAGAGAGAAAAAAGATGCAAGACTATTAGCTGAAAAATCATTAACCACAGAGGGGAAGGAGGGCAGAGGAAGAGAGAGCAGAGATCATTCAGCGAGAACTGGAGCACTGAAGGCCTGTGAGAACCTTGCTCTCTAGTACAATGGAACCCGGGGGAAAGGGAATTCACTAGGCTGGCAGCCCAGTTCTGTTGCCTTTGTTAGCACAGGCGCCTCGGGCAGTAATTACAATATGCCCACTTTCCAACAGAAAAAAGAGAAGACAATGCAAGGAAGAACATTTAATCGTTAGAAATGCCCATTTCTCTTTTTTGGGGAGGGTAGAAATCAGAGGCAGGTCCAACAGAATTACAGAAAAGTTTCAAGCAAGAGAAACTGCATGTTTATCACAGTCTAGATAAGTCAAAGTTTGGATCATGTCATCCTTATAGCACCATTTGTAATGTTGTTTGGGGAGTGTTCCAGTACTGGTCTGAGATGCCTCCCCTCGCCACCCGCCAATCACAGGTTGTGGCTCATATGTGGCAGGAATATCTCCCTAGAGCACAATATGGCATCTGGAATATGGTCTTCTACTGTACCATAGGCATTCACACCAGAATGATTCATGAAACACTGTCGTGCAATATGAGAATATAATACAGCAGCACTTAATTATTATGCAATCATTTTCTGGTAATGTCAAATTCCCTGCTGCTATAAATGTAACAGATATCTAAAAGGTAAAGGTGAAGTGCCCCTGGATGGTTAAGTCCAGTCAAAGGCGACTATGGGGTGCGGTACTTTTCAGGCCGAGGGAGATGGCGTTTGTCCACAGCCAGCTTTCCGGGTCATGTGGCCTGCATTACTAAACTGCTACTGGTGCACAGAGGACCATGACGAGTGCCAGAGTGCACGGAAACACCATTTACCTTCCTGCTGCGGCAGTACCTATTTATCTACTTGCACTGGTATGCTTTCAAACTGCTAGGTTGGCAGAAGCTGGGACAGAGCAATGGGAGCTCACCCCGTCGTGCGCATTCGAACTGCTCACCTTCCAATTGGCAAGCCCAAGAGGCTCAGTGGTTTAGACCACAGTGTCACTCACGTCCCAAAATATCTAAAATAAACAAAAGAGTATGGGGTCCATGGACCTTGGGAGGACATCTGCCCCTTTGTTGGCCTACAATACACTGTAGCATTCTCCTACAGACTGCAGTACTGTTGCAATGCTGTTATCACTGCTGCAACTACGTTTGCTCCTTTTCAGCTTCCAGGAGCAAATCAAGGTGTTGGCTCCAACTTTCAAATTGTCATTTCCTAGGCCCAAGGACAGTGTCATCCATTAAGACAAGACCCCCAGGGACTAAAGCAGTCATTCAGATTTCTGGAGGAGATCATTCTCCACCTGTCGACAAGCCACTGCAAAAGCACAAAGATGCCCTCTCTCACAAGCAACTTCCTCTCTCACCTTTCCTGTCTCTAAAGCCTTATCCACTGGGCCTATGGAAGTCCATGCAAAAGTTCTCATTTTCAAAAAAGGGCTTAATATTCAGGGGATAAGGTGTTGATGAATATTCTGGATTTAACCGTTTTTACTGTTTTGTATGCTCAGATTTATTTTATTTTTTACAAAATTTTAAGAATACAGATTAGTACTCCAAGTTCTGCTGTGGGAAGTTGTTGTTTTATCTCCTCTTTGATTGTAAATAGATCAGTTTGATACCATTACTTGAACACTTTAAGACATGATACAAGACGAAAGGAGCCAAAATACTGCAACCTGCAAAATGTACTGGCTGAGGTCAACAGCTTCCTTCTTCTCATGGAGCAGGAGGGTTTCTTTATCTTCTACTGTGATGATATTCACTTCCCCACGCCTCTCTTCTCTTAAGCCAAGGGGACGCTTTCGGACGCACACACGGATCTTGTCAGTCTCAGTCCACGGGGTCTCCTTCTCAGAAGCATTAGGTCTGCGAAACACAGGATGTCAAAAATGCTAAATTTGCAATTTCAAAGTCAGCCCACACTATAGAAATTTATACGTGCAAATTAAATGTATGCACAATGTATTCCTAAAAGAGTATGTAGGATAATTGGTTGCAGAATTTTATTTTATTTTGTAACTTTTAACTTCCCCCACATGTATGAAGGAGAAAATTACATTGTTCCATGTAAAGGAATACAGATAAATGGTTATTACCTGGTACAAGAATGAGGCACTCCATAATTATAACCTGAAATATGAGCTACTCTTTGTACAATGGGGGCTTCAGCATCCCCTAGGAGAGGAGCAATATCGCTAGATGAACTGATAGCTGGAATGCCCAGTTTATGTTCTGTCCATGTTGCAGCAGCATTCAAAGAGTCTTTCCTAGGTCTTTTGTATTCAGCTTCGTGGCTCAACACTGCAGCTAAATCATCTTTATCTTCATTTACAGAGCAATTGGATAAGGCACACAATTCGGGCTCAAGCTGTTTTCTCCCTCCATCTCTTTCCTCCGAGAGGGAATCAAAGTGCAGTTGTCTTCGAGGGCCACATTTCGCTGCCTGAGGCCGGAGGCAGAGAGAACCTGTCTGAAAATGCTGTTTTTTCCTCATTGCTTCCTCTTCTGCCTGCAACATTTTGATTATTCGAATGAGCTGGAAGAGGCGCTTGCGGTCCTTCATGTTATGCACTCCCAGCTTGGTATAATCTTTCATGGAGACCTTGGCAAGTTCATCAATCCTCTGAAAGCCAAGGGCACGAAAATGGGGAAAGTATTTCTCAAGCTCTGCTTCACAAAGGCAATCGTATAGACAGGAGGCCATCTTCTATTCAAGGTCTGCTAAATAAAGCAAAAAAGACAAAGTGAAACATGTCTGTATGAAACAGTGACTTTTTTAAAACATGGAAACTATCCGTTAAGGGCAGCTGCAGCAGAGCATCTGCTTCATGCTAAAGGGCTGACTGGAAATAGGGCAAAGATCCGGCAAAAAATGAATCAGGGTCTTGCAGCAGCAGCAGCGCTTAGATGGCAGAGTTTATTGGTGGATAGTACCTCACCATTCAAAGTTTTATTCATATTTAAATTATTTCTAGACATGAAAATAACACCGTCATTAGTACCAGCGGAAAAGGAAAACCCAAGTTCAGATCCCCATTCATCTGTGAAGCTGCCATTTCAGTAATCCTTACATCAACTCTTTCAAGTAGGCCAGTAATACTACTATCCTATTACAGGGAGGGAGCTGAAGAACAGTGGCTTAGCGAAACTCCCCAGTGAGCGAACAGCTGACGAGATTGGAAACAGAAGCCTTCTGGCTTGCATCTCATTTCCCTTTAGAAATGTGCACCTGCCAACAGGACAACAATTTGTGGTTCCAACAAAGTGGCCTCTATTCCACAAAAGCCGACACTACAGAGTGCTACTGCTGCTCTGGAAATCTGGAATATCTAGGAATCTACCTTATTCTAAGTGAGACTGCTAGTTCTAGTTCAGTATTGTCTGTACACTGACTGGGAGCAGGAGACATTCCCAGCCCTAACTGGAGGTGCCAGTAGCTCTGTTACTAAGCTACTGACGCTTCCCATAAAAATTAGCGTTTAAGGTCCCACAAGACTCTTTGCCATCTTACTCCAGCCCACTAAACATCAGCAGACACTCCAGAAATGGTACTGCACTGGCTACTTCAGTACATTTAACACATTAGGAATTACTAGGTTTGTTTCTGTTTGTTGTAAATGGGTTTGGTTCCCCTTTTTATTCTGACTGCTTATTAATTTTTAGATTTTTAATTGTTTTGTTGTTCTTGCTGGATTACTGTTTTTACCATATTATGATTTTTGTGTGTGCTTTGGGTAATTTAAAATAACAAATCAAAGGAAAATAAATCATTTTCTGGAGCTAAATAATACAGAAAACAGAGAAAGGAAACTCTGGATATCCAGGTATATCACTGTTTTCATCAAAAGGTATTCAGCAATGCTTCTCATTGTGCTCACCTTGTCACTCTGACAAAATTAACAAACAAGTGACTTTAAAATCACAGCTGTAGAATACGAGTTTATGAGGAGAATGGAATCCTGAAGCCCCAAATCTACCCATTAAACTTATGAACCTAAGGCAGAACAGTGCCTACTTCAAACACAAATTGTATCATAATGAATATTGCTTCTTTTTCTCCAATGAACTGATAAGTAGATCTTCTTAAATGGTGACCCTCATTCAGGAGCCTTAAAAAGCATCTCTAATGAAGTATTGCAGTGCGTAAATGGAATCAGTCAATCAATCAAGTCAGACAGTTAGTCATACACAAATATTCACAGTATACGATAACACTACACTGAGAAGCACATACTAGAACGTGCAATCACTTACTTGTGTCTCCCGGCTTCTTACACTTGCAAAGTATCTACAACTAATGCTACAAGCTGCAGAGATTGACTCTACCAGCTAAGGAAAGCGATGTGCCTAAATTTAGATGTGCCTCTTCCAGGCCAACCATGTGTCCCAAAGGCTCCCCACAGCTAATGATCAAAAGGCAGTGAAATGGATATGGACAAATTCAAAAGGTCATCATGTCACAAAGACAATGGGGTGCCTGCATGTATTAATATATATATAAGAGGTTCTGCTCCAATCTTAAGTGTGCTACTGCTGCTCTGGAAATCAAATAGTTTCACTCCAACCTAAGTGTATTTAAGATGAGCAACTATACACAATTTCAAGTTTATATTTCCTTTTTTATTGCACACCATTTGATTATTATTATTGAGAAAATCTTACAACCTTGATGCACTAAATAGGATTTTATTCATATTCACATTCAAGCTAATGACACTTTCCTCTACCTACATCCAGGATGCATTCTTATAAAATTATTTGATAGCAACTCACAAATCCCCAAACAAAACTTCCATTTGTTTCTTGGTGGAATTTCCCTTTTGATCAAACAAATGCTGAAAGCTTCATACGTGCTTTGTCAACCGATTATGATCTCAGTCACCAGCAATTCAGTGTTAAAGAAAGAAGGCTTGCTGGAAGGAAAGCAAATTGTTAGCTGAATCTACTGAAATCAAATGCTCTATTGTTTATTTAAAATATTTTCAGGTCACCTTTCAGAGCAATCATTTTGAGGGCTTTTGGGGGGCAATTTTTACAATCAAGTGGTATATAAATTTTGTGCAATAAATAAAAAAATAAAAGCCTCCTCAACATGGGTTACAAGATAAAACAGAATACAGCAAAACATAATAAAAACAGCAACAACAAACAAAACAACTAGCCCCAAACTGTCAAAATCCAATAACAAAGTAAGACTGAAGCAATCAAGCCAACAAGCGCACCTGAAAAGGTGCTTCTAATAATATCCTGTTCACTTGGGAGGCCAGAAACATGGGCAAAAGGATGATTAAACATTACTGGGGTGGTGGAACAAGATATGAAGAATGAGGCTAAAACAACCACTGGCTCAACAACGTGTTTTAACTACCCAGAACCATTTGCTACATGGGAGGGATCTCTCGATAATGAGATGCAGAGAGCACTAGCCACATAATTTTTAGTTTGCATTTAGGAGAAATAAAAAATGCAAAGTAAGAAAATTCACCTGATCTACAAGAATACCAATTTTGGACGCACACAGTGGTTTTAAGAGCTAGTACTAGGCATACAGAAAGCAACGAAATCTGCTTCAAACAAAGCATAAGAACAGGTTGTAAAAAAGGCTGTAAAAAACAACCTTTTCCCATTCTCTACATGTTTATTTCACTTATTTATCTTGGTTATGCCCCGGTGCCTCGTGAAATAGACATTTTAAAATGTTATGTATGCTACATCTAGAAATTCAGCAGTTGAGTTTGAATGATCAAGCCACTATCTACCAGGGACATAGAGAATTAATTCTGAGCTACCAGCAGAATCAGGTCAATTTATTATGCAAAAAGCATGTTTAAGAAGCATTCTACCCTGAAGCCAATGGCAGGATTCCCATTGTTCACAATTCAGCTGGACTGCAGCCACTGGATTTTGTATTCTAGAGCAGCTAGCCATCATGGGTCAGGTTTACTCCAGCCTATTAATCCAAAGTGTTGCATTTTTATCCCACCCATCCTCCAGGGGCCCCTGAGCATTAGACATGGGTCTCCTTCTCCCTCTATTCTGTTCTATCTCCCATCTATTCTAACAACCACTCTGTAAGGTAAGGCTAGGCACCAGGGCCATTCAGCAAATTTCATGGCAGAAATGAATTACAATTTTATGCCCAAACACTATCTGTTATACAACAGTAGTTTGAAAACATGGCCTGTGGCCTCATCTGTTTCCTAACTGTTGTGACCCCCACTTAAAAATGCAAAAAGCGTTTCTCAAAAGCAAGTATATATTTCCAGCTACACTGAGGAAAGAACAGGAGTTCTTTAAAATAATAATTGAAAAAAGCTACATTCTTATCTTCAGTGCCACCTGCTGGTACAGAAGGGAAAAGCCACTTATCACATCACGTAAATACAGTATTTGGCTATAGACCAGGGGTCAGCAAAGTTTTTCAGCAAGGGGCCGGTCTACTGTCCCGCAGACCTTGTGGGGGACCGGACTATATTTCGAAGGGAAAAAATGAACAGATTCCTATGCCCCACAAATAACCCAGAGATGCATTTTAAATAAAAGCACACATTCTACTCATGTGAAAACACCAGGCAGGCCCCACGAATAACCCAGAGATGCAATTTAAATAAAAGGGCACAGTCTACTCATGTAAAAACACGCTGATTCCCAGACTGTCCACGGGAGAGATTTAGACAGTGATTGGGCCGCATCCGGCCCCCAGGCCTTAGTTTGCCTACCCCTGCTATAGACCCATGAGGCAATGATATCCACATAAGAACAAAAGAGAGAAAACCCTGGCCTCCAGGGGAAAAAATCACTTTAAATTTAATAATGCATGCTGAATATCATTTACACCTCCTGCGCTCATACATTTCCCACAGGAAATTCATTCACAGGAATAAATGGCACCAGGGTGAGGATCTTGGTTAGGGCGTGGGGAGGAATTTGCTGCTCAGATATAAATTTCAGCTTCACAAGGGGCAGCTGTTGCTTTCTATTCTGCTCTATTTTACTCTAGTGCAAAGTGGCCACAGGGCACATAGTGGAACAACAAAGCCAAGCAGAATATTCTTTCTTTATTCAGACACAGTGAAATAGCTCCACCACATCCCCTTCACAAAGGAACTATATTTTGAATCTTCTGGTACTCTGTCTAAATGACAGATTTGTAGACTGGGGGAGGGGGGAGGGAGAAATGCCTGTGTGCAAGTGGTATGCATGTGTGTGGACACCACTGGACACAACCCTGGTTGACAGAAGCAGCCGAAAAGCTCTCCCTATACAGTGGTACCTCGGGTTAAGTACTTAATTCGTTCTGGAGGTCCGTTCTTAACCTGAAGCACCACTTTAGCTAATAGGGCCTCCTGCTGCCGCTGCGCCGCCAGAACCCGATTTCTGTTCTTATCCTGAAGCAAAGTTCTTAACCTGAAGAACTATTTTTGGGTTAGCGGAGTGTGTAACCTGAAGCGTATGTAACCTGAAGCATATGTAACCCGAGGTACCACTGTATGATCCTTCCAGCTCTAACCTAGTACCCAACCGATGAACCCAAGAGGGCATTCCCAACATTAGGGAACATGACCAGCATTACATTGAAAGGGTAGTGGGGATATATATTTTGCCTCACCTAATGATATCCTGATGTACTCGGAGATGGGAGTGGAAAGAGAAGAGCTTATTACCAATACAGTATCATTGCCCATCTTCAACTGCACGGATGATCATAAACTGTTAACCCTTGAAAAGTGGCAATGGAATCCACAAAGCAATATTGTTTGCTTACTCTTCCCTTAGCATATCAAATATTTTACACCCTTGGTGTGTGTGTGGGTGTGTCTGCCTGTGCAAAGCATACCAACCCAGGATCTCTCTAATCCATTCATTTTTCATTTATTTTTAATCTCACAAACTCTAGTCTGTGCTTTTAAGTTCTTCATACTGCCTACATAAATAGTTCTGTAAAACTGAAAATGCTAATAAAAGTTTTATCAAATAAAAATGAAATCACAACCTACTTTGTAACTGTGGCTAAAAGCTAGCCAGTCAGCATTACTCTTTCTCATCACTAATTTCAAATACTGCAGCCTGATCCATTTTCTGATCATTCTTTCACATTAATTTTAGCCTGATGACCTCAGTGAAAAAGCCTCTGCTCCACAGCCGATGTAGGACAACTGCTGTAGACAACAGCTGTTGTGGTTCCTGGAAACTTCTCCTTTTCCTGGTACGTGAATAAAACAAGTCTGAGTTATAGTGGCCAGCTAATCATTTAAAAATTGCACGCGATTCTTTCCTGCAAGGAAAGCTTTCAGAAATCCAAGAATGCCTTCTTCATTATGTTTCTGTATAAAAGGAAATCTGTCTTTACACAGTTGAAGCTATTATTGGTTCATTCCCTGTGCTTCAGTTGCCATGTTAATGGTTTCTGTTACATAGCAACCAGCTTCTTCCTTTTGAGTTATAGAAATGATAGGAGGGAGGAAAGCTGCCTATACTTTACTAAGTTCTTGTTCCAGCTCAGGGGGGAAAGACATTCCAAAGCTCTAACGGGGCTTTTAAGCTATGCTGCAATTTGTAGCTCATAACTAACGAACAACAGAGAGGGTACAAGGAACATTCTGCCTTTTACTGAGTTTGCCCACAGACAAAGGCAGCAATGAGTATTCAGACTTTAGGACAAGAGGTATCAAGGGCAAGCAGAATCCCCTCAGTGCACAAGTCTCACACAACATCCATTGGGATGAAAGGATTCACCTTATGGTCACCAGGTCCAAATCTCAGCACTGAAGAAGGATCCTCTCAAAGTTTGCCATATTTGTTGGCCGAGGAGGGGAACGCCTACTGCCACTCGCTAGGATCAATGTGGGTCTTCCCGACAATCAAGCTAAGGTGGAGGGAGGCCTGAATGCTTCAGGACAGAGAATGAGTCCTTTTGGCATACAAAGAAACATCCACTAAAGTAAATCTACTGGGGAGGAAGCGTAGCAGTATACTGCTTGGAAGACTGAAGTGATGTGTTACTGAAATGCCAAAGGAAATTTAGAGGAGCACCGGGACACAATGTGAATCCCAACAAGATAAACTAGTGAACAAACAGAATGGGGAATTCATTCAGCACATACTGACCTTCCCCATTTCATGGAAAACACTGGTGGAGAAGCAGGGCACACCACACTCTGAAGCAGCACAGAGTGGAGAGATCACTCCCTATCTTTCTCTGGCTTTCCACCAAGGGTGCCATGATCCCACAGCTTCTCTCCCTCTTATAGGGCAGCTCAGCACACTGCAAAGCACAGCACTGGTGAGACTCCCAGCAAGAAGCAGGAATAGGCTTAGTATGGCATGCCAGTATAGCCAACTGTGCCACACAAAGAATTTGGCACTACAAAGTTTAACGCACATGTGCTTACAGCACTGCTTTCAAGTATCTGCAAGGCCCCTCCCCAAAGGCAGCTGCGTTTCAGTAATTCCTGGGCATGTATAAGCACACAGAACCATAAACAGAATGACCCCAGCATAGAATCCACTCTCTATCTTTAGGCTGCAACACAGTACATAGGACTGCAGCCTAGAACAGTGTTTCCCAACCGGTGTTCCGCGGCACACTAGTGTGCCGCGAGATGTTGCCTGGTGTGCCGCGAGATGTTGCCTGGAGGGAGGTGGGTGAGTCCAAAAAAGGTTGGGAAACACTGACTTAAGTTTCTCTTTCAAAAAGGAAACGTGGGTTAAAGCGGCGACGCCGCCTCCCACTCACTTTCCTGCTCTGGCTTCCCTAACAGTTTTCCGAGTTGCGTCACTGGATCCAGCCCCCTTTTCCACAGGTGACACGGGGCTGGAGGGAGGGAAAGAGGGCTTTATGTCGCGCACAAAGGCAGCCTCCTAGAAGCGCTCTGGGCCGGCACCGTTTCGCCGAAGGCGCCGGAGGACCCCCACCCTCAGCTCCTTCAGAAAGGAAGCCCCGCCCCTCGGCTCCCTACCCCGCCAGGCAGCTCAGCTGACTGACGAGGACGTTCTGCGGCGGTGGCCGCCGCACAACCACCGCAGTTGCTGGCAGCGTCCGCAGCGCAATAAGTAACAGCGCCTGGTGCTGCCAACTCTTTCTCTCTCTCTCCCGCCCCCCCGCCCCCAAGCTCTCGCGCACCCCGCGTCAACATCGCCGCGCGCAGCTTCCCGAGCTCGAGGCCAGCCGCTGCACGCACGCGCCGGCTCGTCATCGGCTCCGGTTGTTGCCTTTCTCCGCCGAGGTCGGTGGACCCGGAGCCTAGGCTTCCTTCCCGCACCCCGCTTTCCGAAGACCGCACACCAGTTGGGCCAGTACATATTCCCCTCCCGTGACTGGAGCGGAATAGCCCTTTCTCTTCTTCCCCCACCCTTGTCGTTGGAGGAGTCCCTCGGTCCCTCGCTTTGCTGCCTCCTCCCCCCCCACCCCCAAAGCTTGGAGGTTCCCCGGCAAGGGGGAGGGGAAAAAATTGAAACTTACACTTTTGTGTGTCCCTCCCGGCGTGACGCTGCGCGCTGACGTCACGGGGCTGTAATGGTGGTGTGCCTCGAGATTTTTTTCATCAAACAAGTGTGCCTTTGCCCAAAAAAGGTTGGAAAACACTGGCCTAGAAGATGCTGAGGAGACTCAGCCTGTTTGCTTTTCCAAATAGGAATGCATTATCCGATACAAGCTGAGGTTACAAGAAACAATGCCTCAGCCCTGTTCATTTCCAATTATTGCACAAAGATTGCGTGCTCAAAATGAGGTCAGTCTCATAGAAGCAATGTCCCATCTACTGGTGCTAAGCAGAGCTTTCCCCATGCTAGAACCTTGCTCAGTGTTGAGAGAGAGATTCTGCAGGAGCAATGAATTGGGAAGAGACAAGGCAGTTATATCCTGCCGTTTCTCTTAAAGGGGTGATGAACCTATTAGCCAAGCCACACCCACCACATATGACATCAGGTGTGGGGCAGGTAAAAATGAAGCTGGGCTAAAGGGAATTTGCAGACCTGCGGGCACAGTGCTTTGCAAGCACCAACAACCAGCTGATCAGCAGAGCCTGGTGCTTTACAAGCTCTGGCAATCAACTGATTATCTGCAAAACTGAAAACAGATTACCTGACATCGTAGTGACTTTGCCCTGTTGGCCATATTCAACTCTCTATCCCTGCTCAGGGTGGCAAAAGTGTTTTTCCCATGACTCAGTTCTTGCTCTCAACAATGCCGTGTTAGGTGAGAGAGGGAGTTGACCAGCTACAAAGTATACAGTGGTGCCTCGCAAGAGGAAAAGAATCCATTCTGTGATTCTCTTCGTCTAGCGGTTTTTTCGTCTTGCAAAGCAAGCCCATTGACGGATTAGAGGATTAGCGCTATTAGCGGCTTATCTGCTGATCGGATCAGCTGATAAGCAGCTTAGCGGCTTAGAAAAAGGGGGGGAGGAAAAAAACCCAGCAGGAATTCGCAAGACATTGTCGTCTTGCGAAGCAAGCCCATAGGAAATTCGTTTTGCGAAGCACCTCCAAAACGGAAAACTCTTTCGTCTAGCGAGTTTTCCATCTTGCGAGGCATTCGTCTTGCGGGGCACCACTGTATTTCATGGGGATCTGAACCTGGGTCTCTGTGACCCCTCTAACCGCTCCCCACCACCACCACAAAGCAGATAATAGCTAAAGACCCAGGCATCATAAGGAGTGCTTTCTCCCACATGAACTTGCCCATGAATATAGGTTCTTTAAGACCTTATTTGTATCCAGTAGAAGCAGAGGTGATAAAGACAATAATAATGGCAGAGCCTTCTTTGTGGTCATGCCACCAGCTCTGCAATTCTTTCCCCAGGGAGATCTGCCAAACAACAAGTTTGATACCTTTTTCTTCTTTTCTTTTTATATTCCCAGGTCTTTCAGAACTGCTGGTTTTCATTCTCTTCCAAATTTTGTATTTTTCATACCATCCAGGCCAGACTCCACTTTCATCGTTATTTCGGATTTTCTGAGTTTATCGCTTTAGGCAAGCTCGGATTTCGCACAAACGGCTGCACAAAATCCTTCCTGGACTGCCAGACTCTAGGAATACAAGGAGACAAAAAACAAAAACAAACCTTAAATCAGGCTTTCACTGAAGATAAGCGGCAGCACCAGAGATACGTGCAAGGAGCATTACCTGCTGAAAATTGATGCCTCCAAAATCTTGCCAAACGTTATGTGAGGGGGAAAGCAAGGCGGCCTGGCAGTCCTTTCAGATCCGAGGTCGGTTCCTCCATGCCCCCACTTTAAAATTTTTTAACTGGTTTTAAAACAGGGCCTTTAAATCATGGCTCATGGGCCAACGAAATCCGAAAAGCGTATTATCCTAACAGGGTTGCACGAATATGCGGGATCCGGCAGGTGCAGCGCCAAACCAGCGCCGGCCTCTCCTGACTTTCCTCAGAAACTTCTCACGAGCGGAGGCCCTGAACCGCCGCTAGGCCTCGTGGAGGACGCTCCCGCTTCTAGGAGCCCGTCGCCATGGCAACAGGGCAGAGGTCGGAGCTAGCCAAGTGTGGGGCGGGGAACGGCTGCGGCAACTGGGCCTCTTTCTCCTCTGCCACGGCTCTCCCGCCGCGCGTCTCCCCCCTCCCCAGATTTGTCCGAACCCCCGCTAAGGAAAGGACTCCCTCAGGGTGCGCTGGGAACGCTCCGTCCGCCCGGCTAGGCCGCGTCTCCATGGCGACGCCGCCAAGCCCACGTTCAAAGACTCGCGCCTATATGTCGCGCCGCAAGACGTCACCTCAAACCGCCCAATAGGACGTTGAGCAAGGGGGGGGGAGTCCCGCTCTTCGCCAATTGGAGAGGCGACCAAAAAAAGGCGGGAAGCGGGTATCCTTAGAGGCGGCACTCTGCTCGCGCGTCAGCATCTATTGGCTGTTCGCGCAGCAGGAGACGGAAGCGGATGCTTCTTTGCTATTCGTCCGGCGCACGTCAATTGCGATAAAAAAAATCCAATAGTGCTTCGACTTTGACGTATTGCACCGCCTCCCGATTTCTGATTGGATTGCGTAGTCACGGCGGCGGGCGCTGTTGCCGAGGGTCAGCCACGTGACTTCCCCTCTGCCGCTACCCGCGGGTTGTGATTGGGCTGAGGCCGGAGGTGACTGAAAGATTGGCAGGCCTGTCGCCCAATGGGGAAGCCCCTTTGAGTGCGAGCTCTGGTGAGGGAAATTTCCTTCCCATTCGGGCTGCCTCGAGGTGAGGGAAGCGGTCGCAGTTGGGGAAGTTGGAGAAGCTCCAGTCAGCGCTCGCTAGGCCGGCCTGGAAGAGGCCGCGCGCCTGTCCCCGCTCCCCTGAGCTGCTCCTTTTCCTGCTTCACGTAATCAAAATATTCCTTCAATACCTTAAGAAATAATAATAACCTGATTTTTTAAGAATAAACAGTCCTAATAATTCTCCTCACAATCTGGTGAATTAATAGCAATGACTCATCAAGATCTCCTCCTTCATATCTCAATAACAACAACAGCACTGCATTCTCGTGTTTCATTAGTAATAATAATAATAATAATAATTGCAGTTATTCACCTAAAAGTCTGTTATTTGCTCACTATCTTAATAATAATCCTGTAAGGAGATAATAGAAAACACAGGGTTAAAGTTGACCGAAAGTCCAGAGGTAACATTATTATCAATTTACGATGGGGTGGTAGGTTCGCAGCCTATGAAGAACTTGCTCACAAATTTATTTCTAGCTAGGAAGAGGAAGGGGCAAGCAGAATATAAAAGGGAAGAATGGTATAAAGAGGTGTGAGATATAGCTATTAATTATAGCTATTTAATTAATGTGCTATTAAGATAGGGAATATGCAGGAGAAATGGTTTTGAGGAGATATGGAGGGTGTTCATAGAATTTGTACTGTTAAAACGAAAAGGGGTCAAACCATCGCAAGAGGTGTTGGAATTTTCGGAGGTTGGGTAGTTACAATGGAATGGTCTTGGGGTGGGGTGTACATTTTTATTCTTATTTATTTATGATTATCAAAATAATTCTGGTGCTGTACATAATTTGTTTACTTAGTTACTATTTGCTTCATATCTTAATGACTGCTTTTTTTGCTCCGCACAATTTAGTTATATACTCAAATAATAGCAATGCTATTGTTAATAATGACAGCAATGTTGTTAATCGATATCTTAATTATGGTAATATTGTTGATCGTAGAATTGTAGGGTTGGAAGGGACCACAAGGGTCATTCCCTGCAATGCAAGAATCTTTTGCCCAATGTGGGGCTCGAACCCACAATTAAGAGTCTCATGCTGTACTGACAGAGTACGCTGCAAAGTAATATTATTATCAGTATCTTAATTACAGTAATACCAATAATAATCACAGTAAGATCGCTTAACAATTCTAACAATTACAATATTATTGGTATTGGGCCTCTTAATTGCAGTTATATGGTTAATAAATACATTAACATCTTTACTACAGTAACAACAACAGGGTGAAATTTGATGTTGTGCTTTTGCAATTGTTCCACCAGCGAAACATTTCTGCTTTCCAGATGTCAGGATCTCCCCTCTCTTCCTCCTGCTGACCTTCTGAGGGGGTCTCCCAACCCTCAAGAGTGGATTTGAGGGAGGAGGGAAGCCCATCTGGGCTAGTGGGAGACCTTGCACTGGCTTCTGCTAGCGCACAGGCTTAGGATCCCACCCAAAGAGTCATGCAACACCTTGACTAACAGATGTTGTTACGGCATAAGCTTTCGTAGATTACAGTGGCACCTCGGGTTACAGACGCTTTTAGGTTACAGACACTTCAGGTTACAGACTCCGCTAACCCAGAAATAGTACCTTGGGTTAAGAACTTTGCTTCAGGATGAGAACAGAAATCGCGCAGCAGAGGCGTGGCAAGAGAGGGAGGCCCCATTAGCTAAAGTGGTGCTTCAGGTTAAGACCAGTTTCAGGTTAAGAACAGACCTCCGGAACGAATTAAGCTCTTAACCAGAGGTACCACTGTATGCTTCATCAGATGCATAATGTATGCATTAAAGGTAAAGGTAAAGGTACCCCTGCCCAAACGGGCCAATCTTGCCAGACTCTGGGGTTTGTGCGCCCATCTCACATCTATTGGCCGGGGGCCAGCGCTGTCCGGAGACACTTCCGGGTCACGTGGCCAGCGTGACAACGCTGCTCTGGCGAGCCAGAGCCGCACACGGAACGCCGTTTACCTTCCCGCTGGTAAGCGGTACCTATTTATCTACTTGCCCCCGGGGGTGCTTTCGAACTGCTAGGTTGGCAGGCGCTGGGACCGAGCAGCGGGAGCGCACCCCGCCGCGGGGGTTCGAACCGCCGACCTTTCGATCGGCAAGCCCTAGGCGCTGAGGCTTTAGCCCACAGCGCCACCCGCGTCCCAATGTATGCATTAGGGTTGCCATATTTCAAGAAGTAAAAATCCAAACAGTTTTTGAGCCCCAAAGTTGAGCTTTTTTTTGTTCTTGTCACCAAAGCCTGGGCCTGAATCTGAGCCTCCAGTGCACTTTTTAAAAAAAGGACTTTTAAAGGTTTAAAATGAAAAAATTCCACGGATGGCTAGGTCCCCACCCTCTTGCCCCCCCCCCCTATATACTACTTCTTAATTGTATTTCAGTTCAACAATTACTTTGATAAAATATATATTTTGTTATGTGCAAATAGCTTTAGATATCTGTTAGGTCCATAAATTACCAGATAGCATATATTCAACACAAAAAACAGGGACAATTTGTTGTTGACAAAGGACAGCTGGACATATAAAGGGCCCCATTACCTTCAGGAGCTTAGGGCCTCATCAAACCTAAATCTGGCCCTGGTCTTGGGAATAGTAATTGGTGATATCAGAGGTAAATGAAAATGCAGACCAGTGAAAAGTCAGTAAACAAATTAACAGTGAATGTCCAAGGTTAATAGTGCAATTATAATCCATCCCCTGTACTTCTCTGGTTTTCATTTCCTTTTGACCCTACTTTGTAATTGCACATACACAACCCTTCCAACAATGTAGATATGAATGCCTTCAACTCAGTATAACACTTCCTGGATCTGATTAAGTGAGCTGTTTATGCCATGTTAAAAGTTATTAATGTCTTCAAGGTGTCGCAAGACTGATGTTCTGGCTGCAGCAGACTCGCTCGTCTACCCCTCTGATCTAAAATTGTTCAGTAATCATGATTTGCCATCATAGTTGTAATGCAGCTTGAGGTGGAAGCAGCATGTTTTGATTGCGACCAAGGCAATTTAAAGCAGCAAAATGACGGAGGGGGACCTACTTAAAATACATAAAAATACTGACTTTAAAAGACTATCTTTCCATTAGTACTTCGCCAGCCTGGTACCCAGAGAATGGTGCATGATATGCTAATTCACATGCTTGTTTGGAATAATCACCTAAAAAACATTAATTGCAACTTTAAGACTGCCAGTCTTGCCTAACATCTTATTTGCGGTTGGCATCTCTTCATTGTTACTAATGAAGCCCAATCCAAATAAGACTGAGGCACTGTAAGTGGGTGGTTCCCTAGACTGGATTGATGGGAAATGGCCAGCTCTTGAAGTAGTGGGTATGTAGCTTGGGGATGCTTCTGGATCCATTGCTGTCGCTTGAGGCTCATGACCTCAGTAGCAAGGAGTGCCTTCCATCAGCTTTGGCTAGTAGCCCCTACAGCCGTGCCCCTACATGGACAGGGACAGCCTGTTATTTTTGCTACGGTAATCTCTAGTTTAGATTACTGCAGCGCGTTAAAAGTGTGGCTGCCTCTGAAGATGGTTTGAAAATTTCAGTTCATTCAGATTTTGGCAACCAGGCTGTTCACCGGGACAAGATGGGGGTTTTTTTGCATCGATCCTGGCTCGACTGCACTAGCTACCAATTAGCTGGTTTTGACACAAAGCCTTAAAACAGTTCAGGACTGTCTCTCGAGGACCGCCTCTCCCCATATGAACTGACCCAGACCCTGTGATCATCATCTGAGGCACTTCTTTGTGTGCCTCCCCCAAGAGAGGTGGAGGATGGCAACACTAGAATGGGGCTCCCCATTTGTGGAATGCTCTCCCCAAGATTATATATAGGCTCCAAGCAAAAACATTTCTCCATAACCAGGCCTTTGGCTGATTAACATTCCATGACCTATGTTTGTGAGAGGAGTGTTATTGGTTTGTTTTTCTTGTATAATGTATTTTGGGTTCTCATTTTGTATTTTTATGTTGTGAACCACCTATGATACCCAAATATAATAAAAATCTTCCATGGAAACATAAAGCACTGGAAGGGTTTCCACCCCAGTGGAATAAATTATATTGGACTTGTGGGGGTACAACTGCCAACCACAGTGTCCCTGAGTACGCCAGATCCTCCTGCTCCAATCAGGACATTTCTGCATTTGAGCAGGAAGTTCTTTAGGAGGATTCTCAGAAGAACTTAGAAGTCCCCACCCCCAAATCAGGAACCCTGTGAAATTAGGAAGATTCTTAAGAATGATCAGCTAAACACTCAAAAGCAGACTTCCCTAACCTTGTGCCCTCCAGGTGTTTTGGACTACAACTCACATGGCTCATGGTCAGATATGGAGTTTCGCTGTGACCCACAAGTCTAGCCTCTCCAGTCCCGCCCAATCTTACTTTGGCCCACCACGAGTTTGCACTTACTAATACCTCTCATTTGTACTTGTTCTGGACAGGACAATCATGTCATTGAGAGCATGTGGCTTGATTATCTTCAGGAAGCTGCGTGAGACATCGTCTGCTTCTGGGAACAACATTGAGTACCTTCTCCTGCAGACATCCTATGGGTCTCATCACTGGACCCCTCCGAAAGGTGTGTCTTAAGTTTTTATTGTATCTAGCAACTTCAGAGAGATTCTCAACAGGGCTGTCAACTGATCAAGGAATTAAATCAGGCATTGGCAAACTCGGCCCTCCAGATGTTTTGGGACTACAACTCCCATGATCCGCACCTAACAAGACCAGTGGTCAGGGATGATGGTAATTGTAGTCCCCAAACATCTGGAGGACCGAGTTTGCCTATGGCTGAATTAAATCCATCTGTATTTTAAGACAAGTGCATGTTTTTCTTGTATTTTGCAAGTGAATAATAATAATGTTGACATAGTGTGATACATGCCGTTCTGCTGTGACTTCAGAAGTCCTTTCCCCTTGATTCTTGAGTCTTCTTTGGACTGTTGCTTCCTGGAAACTGCTCTTGGAGTTGCTGTGTTACAGATAAGACTCCTTGGCTGGCTGTTTATGACATTTCAGGGCAGGAGCTCTGGCCTAGGCATTATTTATGTTGCCTTTGTTTTTCTTAGACCCCATGTGGCTTGCTGTGTTTATATTTCTGTCCGTAATATATCTGTGTGAAAGCAAAGACTGACTTTTCTCAGGGAATGCTAAAGCTAGCTTGAAAACAGGCTATATTTATACCTGACTGAAAATGGGATCTTTGAGTTAGAAATAATGGTGTAGTTGGCAAAGATAGCCTCCTTCCCCAGATGTGCTTTTCCCCATGTTCAACTCACTTTTGGGGCCAAGCAATACTTAGTTTTCAACATCACGATATATCACAAGCTAAACATCACGACACCCTGATATATAACAGTGTCTGAAATATGCATAGAGCTGTGCAGAGGCACTGGCTGACTTTATGGTTTTTCCCCATACAGTATTGTGATTTTTGCATAACAATCCCACACATTCATGATATATCGCTAGGTAAAAAGTTATGAAACCAATATCATGATACAGACTTCAGACTGGTTTTGGATATATCGATATATTGCCCAGCCCTACTCACTTTCCTCAAAATAACTTAAGTATAGCATTTTCCTTAATTTTATGGCAGTGATACTCCTGTTTTTGCACTAGTGACCATTGCAAAAATTAAACTCTGGTGACTAATATGTAGCGCTTCAGATGTTGCCAAACTACAACTCTCATCTTCCCTGACTCTTAGTCATCCTGGCTGGGGCTTTTAGGAGTTGGAGTCCAGGATGGCTGCAGGTTGACCATCACTGCCTTACTATCTATCGATCTATCTAATCCATCGACCTATCTATTTGTTAGCTGCTTTATCTTGCTCACGGCAACCCAAAGTGACTTACAACCAAACAAACAGACAAGGCATCCCACGCAAATACATTAAAACCAAGAGGAAAAGGAAATATATGAAACACATCTCGCCCATTTCTAAAAGGCCACAGCTTATGTGCTGCTAGTTAATGTTTCAGTGAATAAGTGTCTTAGATCTGACACACCTTAAATGCTGTCTCTTTACAGTGGTGCCCCGCAAGACGAATGCCTCGCAAGACGGAAAACCCGCTAGACGAAATGGTTTTCCGTTTTTGAGTTGCTTCGCAGGACGAATTTCCCTATGGGCTTGCTTCGCAAGACGAAAATGTCTTGCGAGTCTTGAGATTTTTTTCCGCTCCCCCCTTTTTTCTAAGCCGCTAATAGCCTTTTAGCCGCTAAGCCTTTAATAGCCGCTAAACCGCTAATAGCGCTAAGCCGCTAATAGGGTTGCTTCGCAAGACGAAAAAACCGCTAGACGAAGAGACTCGCGGAACGGATTAATTTCGTCTTGCGAGGCACCACTGTACTTGTGACCCATTAGGCCTTTGCTGTGTCAGTTGCAGACAGCAAGTGTGTGAAAAGGAAATAGTGGGCCTGCAGAAAGCCCCTGTTCATCCTAGCCTCAACCCCAGAATCTCCCATTTCGAAAAAGCATCAGGTAACAAGTGCTGAGAAGGAGCCTGGAGAGCCATTTCTGACTATCAGGGTAGAAAATAATTGAGCTGGATTTGCAGATAGTCTGGTTTGGCGCAAGGCAGCTTCCTAGACTGGCCTTTGGTGCTCAGATTTAAATCTGGAAAGTGTTGATTTAGAATGGTTCTGACTTGCTACCTGTCCAAAGCCCTGAGGATAAGGTGGTCTGTAAATATGTTGGAGACACATTAAATGCAGGCAGCTCTGCAGTAAAGCATGGTGATGTTTGGAGCCAACCACAAAAACACTTTCTTTTTCTGTGACAACATAAAAATTACTCTAGAACTAAGTGTCAGGAGAAGATAAAAAGCAGAGCCCCTTGTTTTTGCTTTCCTGAAAATTCTGCTTTCCTTTCCTCGTGTCAGGCCACGTTGATCCTGGGGAAGATGACTTGCAGACCGCCCTCCGGGAGACGCAGGAGGAGGCTGGGCTGGACTCCACTCAGTTCACCATAATTGACGGGTTTAAAAAGGAGCTAAACTACACTGTGAATGGCAAAGCCAAAACCGTCATCTACTGGCTGGCTGAAATGAAGGACAACAACACGGAGGTCAAGCTCTCATCGGAGCACCAGGCCTTTTGCTGGCTGACCCTCAATGACGCTTGCAGGCTTGCAGAGTTCAAGGACATGCAAGGCGCCTTTAGGGAAGCACACAACTTTCTCTGCTCCAAAGGCTGAATGCTCCAGGGGATGCAGGAATGGGGTTTTGTTTTGTTTTAGCTGAAAGTTTAACTGACGATTCCATAAAAATAAAAGCAGAGAATACTAGGGGGGAAATGCAAAAATCTTAAAAGATGCACTTTAATTATGTCAAGCTACTTAAAGCATGGATGTTTCCATCCCCCCTAAATTTTTAGAGAGGGATGTTTAGCGCGAGCAGAATTCAAAACAGCCTCTATAAGTTATATGCTGAGCCTTTATACTGGGCATTGACAATTGGCGAAACAGGGTCTGGGTGCAACCTACAGTTTGTGGCGCTCAGTGATGTTCATGGAGGAGAGTTTTATCAAGAACTGCTAGCCATGCTAACTAAGTGGCAGGTTCAGAGGCAGGCAGCAAATAGAGAGAGAGAGACACACTTGTCAACATTGTGACTGCTTGTGAGCTTCCTAGAGGCATTTGTGTGTCGTTGTTGGAAACAGAATGCTGGTCTAGATGGACCTCTGGTCTGATCCAGCAAGGCAGTGTCTTATGCATTTGTATAAACTTGTAGCAGCAGCAGCAGGGACAAATTAGTCACATATGAGAAACCCACCCTCGCAGGCTGAAGTCCTGCAAGGGCCACAAGCAGTTTGCCCATATGTGAGATAGAGAGTTTCCACGTAGGCAAACCTAGCCATTTTCCTGACCCCAAAATCCTTGTCTTAACGCCTTTGTGGGTTTTCATTGTTGCCTTTGAGCCAGGACTGGTATCGTGGCTGGAGTTTCCGGCTAGGGCCAGGGTTCAAATCATCACTCAGTCTTAAATCTTGCTGGGTGTGACGTTGGGCCACTCGCTGCGTCTCAGCCTAACCTACCCCACAGGGATGTGGTGAGGATAAAATGGGAAAGGAGAGAACCACGTACGTCACCTTGAGCTCCTTTGAGGGAAGAAGGCGGGATATAAAAATAATAAAATACGTGTCGACATGATTGCGCTGCTACACACACACCCCTTCTGACAAAGCACAGAAGCTCAAGAGCTTGCTAACGTTCCTGTGTGTGGCACAGATGTCCTCTCTGCACCAATGCCGTCCCCAGTGCTACTGCAGTGCTGCAATTTGGGCAGAAGTCCATCCATTCATCCCACAGGTCAAGTCAGGTCTTGCCTGTAGGCCACTGGACTCCACTTAGTTGACAGCGAGTTGAGGAAAATCCATGTCAGGAACAGGAAATCCCTTGTACAGTGATCGCACAAAACTAGCATGTCTCATGATCAATTCTCTGTGTGTGGATGTGCGCTTTTTGTTAAAAAATAAATAAATAATCCCCATTCAGATTTAGTCCTTTATTTTGAACCTGGTTTAAAACAAGCTGCTTGAGTGAAGGCAGAGGGTACCGGGCTGGAGTTAGTGACATCCAGAACAATGAAGCTGGGAGCAGCAGCATGCTCCAGTTAATATATGCAGAGAGTGACTAGGAATGCATGCCCTGCACAGTAGAAGAATTCAGTTGCCTCTTCTTTTTTAAGGATGTCATTGTATCACTATGGTTTTAATACCGCACACTGCTTCCGGGAGCCACAGCTTGCCTTTGAAAACCAGACATGAGTAAAGCAAGCTACAGAGTCCTTAAGAACAGCTCCCTCTCCCTTGTGCATCCTCTTGCCCAAGGGGCTACTCATCACTCAGCTTTCCCTCAAACCTCTATTTTCTTGAGCAGCCTTCTTCAACGTGGTGCCCTCCCATAGGTTTTGGGCACTATCTCCCAGCAGCCATGACCAATAGTGAGTGATAATGGGATGTGTGGCTCTAAGCATCAGGGTTAGAGAAGACCTGGAGAGTGAAAACCTTCCAGACAAGGAACTAACATCCCTGCATCATTCGGTAATGCCTGGTACGTCCTTATTAGAAGCTAAGCCTTAGCCAAGGAGACCGTATTTGTTATCCTCCCAGAAAGGGCTGTGTTAGCCGAATGCAAAGTTCTATATACAGCTGCATTCTAATGCTCCTTCACTGCTTGCAAACCTTGGGGTGAGTAAAGATTGCCCCAAGGTGACCTTGCACAAAAAGCTGGTTCTTGTTTGTTGCTGCTGTCCTCTTTTAGGTCCAACATGGGCACAGGTATCCCAACCCTTTTCTCTGGTGTTGTCTCAGGCTCGCTACACCCTGTGTGGACTGGAAAAAGCCCTTTGCAGTCATACAGTAAGGAGGACCTGAACTGTGACACAAACAATCTCCATCAAGGTGGTCCTTTCAGAGGCTGATTTCATACTTGCATTTCTGAGGTTGACTGGTTCTAATGGGAGGACTGTACCACAGTGGTGTGAGATGGGAAGATGCCATCTTGACCTACCTGCCACCCGCATGGGTGTGGCAGATATGCTTGATAACTAACCTTGCCTGATCCAGAATTAGATTTCATGCAAATACATCCCCTGTGCGAGGACTGTACCATCTCAGAGCAGCAATCTAGCCTAGCCCCTCAGCCGTTTCTTAATGCAGGCAACCCAGTTGTACTTTTTGAGACAAAGCAAAGCTCTGTGCGTAGCTGTGCAGTGCAGATGTGATTATTAAGAAAATTATCTCAAGGTGACCTGCTTTCTTATCGGGACTGTTAGTCTAATGAAAGAGGCTGCATGGATCTCGGTCAAACAAGCCCTGCCAGAAACGCTTGCTTTGAGTCGGCGCCCGTCATGTTCAGCATATTTGATAGTTCATGTTGTCGAAGAGCGGTGTGACGGTCCCATCTTTCCATTCGATCAAGATTTCGCCATGCTTCAGCGAAGGAGTAGGGGACGCTGGGATGATCTGCCCCTTGGGGCTGGGGCTAGGTGCCCTAGGTAAGGGTGGCCGCTCCTCGTGAACCACGTGGCAGGTCTTCAGAGGAGACAGCTTCTGCTTCCGCTTCTTCCTAAATCAGGAAGCAGCAGCAGATTATGCTTTGAAATTACTGAGAGACCCAGAATGGTATTTGCACAGTACCTGTGAGGCCTATTAGGCAAGTGAACATGGCAAGTGGCGCCTTGAATATTCTGTGGGGCCAATTTAAGGCAGCCACGAAGTTGAACTGATGAATCAGTTTTGATCCATTTGAAAGATAATAATTAATTATTTGTACCCCGCCCATCTGACTGGGTTTCCCCAATCCTGATCATCAGGGCAGCAGGCTTGGTTATTTTCAAGGCAAGTACTTACTAAAAAATGAGAGCTCCTCTTAAAACTCTTACGAAATGCCAGTAGAGAAGTATCCCCCCTGCAGTTGCCACCAAACTCTCAGCTCTTTGCAACCTGGTGGTTTTGGTCACAGCATAATTTAAATTTTATTCTGTTTTATGAAATGCATACACCGCTCGGCTGTTTTTAAAAGAAAAGCCCTCACAGTAGTTTGCAAAAAAAGAAAGAAAATTATCAAGAAGAATTAATAACAATTTAAGATTGTGAAATTGTTAAAAGAACAATAGTGTTAACTTGCATCTTACACAAGGGTTCAGTTTAGGGGGTCCAAATGTATATGCAAAAATGTGTAGAGTAAGGAACCCTTGGAACTGGCCCCCGTGCAAGACTTTGGGAGGCAGCGTGAGGGCTCTGGGGTGAAACAAATAACGAGAGTGGGTTTCCTCCACTCTCCATTTATTTATTTGTTCCCCCCACCTGCGCAAAACTGCAATCATGCAACTAAAATAGGTGAAAGATGTGAGTTACCTGTAGACTAAAAGCATTAAAACTTTCTGGGTAGTTTAGTCTAAACCATGTTTTTACCCGGTGCCGGAAAGAGTGCAGTGAAGGCGTCTGCCTGATATCAAGAGGCAAGGAGTTCCAAAGTCCAACAGTAAGCGATCGTTTTTCTTACAAATGCGGAACAGGTAATATGTGGCACGTGTAATAGTGCCAGTTCCGCACATCAAAGTGGTCAAGCGGGCGCACCTAGAATAAGGCGTTCTGGCTTGGTATTCCTATGGTGCTTTGGAGAGCTCAAGCACACAACAGATAATATCCTCTTGCAATTTGTGCAACAGCCATGGGGGGTGGGGGTCAGCATTATTTGCTCCCACATTGTAGCCTGAGGCCCCGGAAGAAGGGAGGGAACTTACAGCAGAGGAGGCAGAATCGGAAGCCAGGGCCTTTGTGATGCAGAGGAGAGAAAGCGGAGCAAAACAGAGACTTTGCTGGCGAGACAGCAACACTGTGGGATGAATGGTCCTCTTACCTGTTGTACCGGATATTGAGAATGAGGATTGTCACTCCCAGGATAAAGGCCAGCGGACTCAGGACAAGTATGACCGTCTTCCAGTTGGTCCCTGAAAGTGCATTGCACCCTGTATGTTTAATTACATCATTCCTGTGCTCTGCCTACATCTCCTGTATTACCATCTTAAGGCGGCTTCCTCGTACACGTGGGTGGGTGGGGAATCTTTGGGGAAACGGCCTGCCTCTCCTTCGCTGGAGGTTCTTAAAAAGAGGTTGGATTAGCCATCTTTAGCTGCGATTCCTGCATTGCAGGGGGTTGGACTAGATGACCGCAGGGGATCCTTCCAACAATTCTATGATTCTGTGAAATTGCAGCAGGGGTTGTGTAGAAGGGCTCCCAGACGGTTTTCCCTGCAAGCTGGATTGCTGGGATATGGGGAGGCGGGAGCAAAGAGTCAATGAATGGATGTGCATTACAGAGGAGAATGGGTGTATCTGAATGTGTGTGTAATGGAGACCCCACCCACCACTGAAATACAGACCCCGGGAATTCAGCTATGAGGGCATGTGGCTCTTGCCACTGAACTCACATTGTATTTCAGGGTACAATGCCTCTGCCCAGGGAGGCTCTACTAAGCTCCCTATTGAGTTCAGTTAATCCTAGCGCCATCCAGGCCAGTGGCTAATACCACATTTTGTGTTTGTGAATTTAATACGGGCTTTTATTTATTTATTGTTTCAAAAGACTAGTAACTACAGTGAATATTCCATTTTCCACTTGCTATCCATCATACCTGTAAATCGGGGAGCTGCACCCTTCCTGTGATGTTTCTTATGAGGCATGTGCCTTTCTGGCAAGGAGAGAAAGAGGGAGAGTGAAACTAAAGGATTTGGAGCAAGAAGAGAAAATCTCGCGATCTTCGCTCGCCTCTGCACCTTTGTTTCCAGGCCAGCTACACTCAGGATTTGTTGTCACTGCAGAGGTCAACCTCTGGGTGGGCTGCGGACCTGGCTTCTTCAGGGTGCTGCCAAAGGCATGCCCTCCTCCATAAAAAAATAAAAATATCCCTGCACATAGAAAAACAGCGTGTCAGGGAAAAGTGTCCCTGGCATGCTATTCCTCTGTGTGCAGGGATTTTTGTTTTGTTGTTTTGTATGGAGGAGTGTTCTCTCCTGTGAGATGCCACATGCAATTCACGGGGTGTAGATTGGCTATTTCAGCAAGAACAAGCCCGGGGAGCCCAGGCAGATACTGTGAGGAGGAGGGCAAGAAATCACACTAGGGTGGCCAGGACTCCTGCTCCTATAATAGTCGATCTGATGGAGGCGCAACTTTAATCGGCCCTGCAGTGAAAATAACCTACAGAAATACATTCTGTTAGGGGAAATCGCTTGCAGAAATATGTACGTCACTCAGAACTGCGTACAAAAATGTGTTTGCTTGGAGAACTTTGCACTAAAATGCTGGTGAATTTTCACAAGGGTTTTTAAAATCGCAGTTTGCTCCAGAAATGGGGAGAACTGAAATTAAAATTGGAAAGATAAGAAATGGAGAGAAATGCAAAGGGCAAGTCTTCCATCCCTATTGCCTGCAAATGGCAATAATGCAGTAACTCAGAAGAAGATTGCAGAGTAATGGAGAGAGCGAAATTATGTGTGGAAGGTCCAGTATACCTGTAAATCCACCACAAATGCACTATTGACGTGTTGGAGGTAAAGGTAAAGGGACCCCTGACCATTAAGTCTAGTCGTGGCCGACTCTGGGGTTGCGGCGCTCATCTCGCTTTATTGGCCGAGGGAGCCGGCGTACAGCTTCCGGGTCATGTGGCCAGCATGACTAAGCCGCTTCTGGTGAACCAGAGCAGCGCACGGAAACACCGTTTACCTTCCCGCCTGAGCGGTACCTATTTATCTACTTGCACTTTGATGTGCTTTTGAACTGCTAGGTTGGCAGGAGCAGGGACTGAGCAATGGGAGCTCACCCCGTCGCGGGGATTCAAACTGCCAACCGTCTGATCGGCAAGCCCTAGGCTCTGTGGTTTAACCCACAGCGCCACCCACGTCCCTACGTGTTGGAGGACGCCCCTGTTAAAAAACATGATAGTCTACGGCAGCCGACAGAACCCTACATCCTGGTGAACTAGGTTTTTCACAAGCAGGGCGATACTTACAATACAATAGCACCTTACATGCATGCAGCTTGCACAATTCCAACCATACATGTGTGAAGGCAAGCTGGTTGAAATTGCACAAGTTAAATCCAAGCAAGGAGGACAGCTTAATATCTCTTTTTCTGCCAAATTTTGTGCTGTGTACCTGAAGGAGCATCTCTACTCCCAGCATTTAGTCCGGAGACTGAGGTCTGGCTCCGAGGCCCTTCTGGCGGTTCCCTCACTGCAAGCAGTGACGTTACAGAGAACCAGCCAGAGGGCCTTCTCGGTGGTGGCACCCTCCCTGTGGATTGCCCTCCTGTCAGATGTCAAGGAGATGAATATTCGATAGACATCTGAAGGCAGCCCTGTTTCAGGAAGCTTTTAATGTGTGGTGTTCTGCTGCACTGTTTTATTTTCTGTTGGAAGGCGCCCAGAATTAATGCTTAATTCAGAAACAGATGTGCTGGCCACTGGCTTGCATGGCTTTGAAAGAGGATTACACAAACTCATAGAAGAGCACGCGTCTATCCCTGGCTATTAACTGTGGTGGCTAAATAGAACCTCCAAGTTCAGAGGTAGTCTACCTCCGAATACCAGTTGCTGAGGAGAGATGTTTCCGGCAAGCCCTGGAGGATAGTCCCCTGAGCCCTGCTGGAAACGGGAAGCTCTGGCTTGCTTGGGACCATTTGCTTTATCCTGCATGGGTAGCTCAGCTGACTAGAGCATGGTGCTGATGCCAAGACTGCAGGTTTGATAGCTGCATATTCCTGCATTGCAGGGGGTTAGACTAGATGACCCTCAGGTTCCCTCCCAACTCTGCAATCCTATGGCCCTTTGTGCTTCAGGCTGAAGTCCCCACCCTGCTTGTCGTACTCACCGTCATCTGCTTCCAGGATGACATCTTCGTTCTTCGGAAGATTGCTGGTGATATTAGGTTCATCAACGATGGCTGGAGATGTGGGTCTGGTGTCTATAAAGGAGGTATTGATCTCTGACAACGCAGTAGTTTTATCTGGAGGGGGGGGAGAGAGAGGGATATGAGGGCAATCTATGTTCTTGGGGGACAGGAGGCGGGTGGGTGTGGAGGACTCCCTGGTGCTGAATGGGGTAACTGTGCCCCTGAAGGACCAGGTGCGCAGCCTGGGAGTCATTTTGGACTCACAGCTGTCCATGGAGGCACAGGTTAAATCCGTGTCCAGGGCAGCTGTTTACCAGTTTCATCTGGTACGTAGGCTGAGACCCTATCTGCCTGCGGACTGTCTCGCCAGAGTGGTGCATGCTCTGGTTATCTCCCGCTTAGACTACTGCAATGTGCTCTACGTGGGGCTACCTTTGAAGGTGACCCAGAAACTACAACTAATCCAGAATGCGGCGGCTAGACTGGTGACTGGGAGAGGCTGCCGAGACCACATAACACCAGTCTTGAAAGACCTACACTGGCTCCCAGTACGTTTCCGAGCACAATTCAAAGTGTTGGTGTTGACCTTTAAAGCCCTAAACGCCCTCAGTCCTGTATACCTGAAGGAGCGTCTCCACCCCCATCATTCTGCCTGGACACTGAGGTCCAGCTCCACGGGCCTTCTGGCAGTTCCCTCATTGCAAGAAGCGAAGTTACAGGGAACCAGGCAGAGGGCCTTCTCGGTAGTGGCGCCTGCCCTGTGGAACCCCCTCCCCTCAGATGTGAAGAAAATAAACAACAAACGGACTTTTAGAAGGCATCTGAAGGCAGCCCTGTTAGGAAAGCTTTTAACATTTGATGAACCATTGTATTTTAATATTCTGCTGGAAGCTGCCCAGAGTGGCTGGGGAAACCCAGCCAGATGGGTGGAGTATAAATAAATTATTATTATTATTATTATTATTATTATTATTATTATTATTATTATTATTATTACTACTATCATTCCTCACGATGCAGCTTCCTACCTCATGCATTGCTGGGTTTAGCTAGCTGCAGCAGCGCCGGTTCTAAGTGCAATAACCACATTCAGTGGCGAGGGGGAAAGAGAGCTCCTGGTTACGGATGGGAGCGGTTTTCTGCAAGCGAATCCTTTTTGCCTTACCTTCAGGGACCCACACATGGGGGTCTACAAATTCCTCCACTGGGACGCTGAGCACAGGGGCTGCTGCCAGGTCTGCAGCGCAGACGATCTCCTCCGTCGCCGTCTTCCACCTGCTGAACTTGTCCTTCTCTCGGGCCAAGAAGGCCTTGTGTCCCTCCTGCTTGGTGCTGAGGTGAAGCCCCAGGCCTTGCAAAGTGAGGTGGCCTTTCCTGCTGCACACCCAGGCTTGGCGTGCCCTGTCTCCTCCGCAGGACTCCAGCTGAGCGGGTGCAAATGCCTGCGCCTCGGGGACCGTCAGGCACAGCCCGGTCTTCCAGTGGACAATGGCCCGGGTCGCAGCATCCCAGGTCCAGTGATATTGCGCAGACTGGGGCTTGCAGTCGGCCAGACCAACCCTTCCGACTTCGTGGGACGAAGCGTGGATGCACTTTTGCAAACGGGCGTTCCTGATGAGGAAGCCATCGCCTCCCGGCACTGGGGAAGAATACGATACGATACGATACGATACGATATGATACGATAATCTTTATTGTCATTGTCCCATACAGAACATTGAAATTGAAAAAATCTACATCAGTCATTCAAAACCCCACAAGCCGGCTATCCAAGCCTAGTTAGCCCCCTAAAAACTCTGATACCCCACAATTGAATACAATATACTCACATAAAGAGGTAAAGGGTAAAGGGACCCCTGACCATTAGGTCCAGTCGTGACCGACTCTGGGGTTACGGAGCTCATCTCGCTTTATTGGCCGAGGGAGCTGGCGTACAGCTTCTGGATCATGTGGCCAGCACGACAAAGCCGCTTCTGGCAAACCAGAGCAGCGCACGGAAACGCCGTTTACCTTCCCGCCGGAGCGGTACCTATTTATCTACTTGCACTTTGGCGTGCTTTCAAACTGCTAGGTTGGCAGGAGCAGGGACCGAGCAATGGGAGTTCACCTCGTCGCGGGGATTCGAACTGCCGACCTTCTGATCGGCAAGCCCTAGGCTCTGTGGTTTAACCCACAGCGCCATCCATGTCGAAAGACTATCTTACACTGCGTTTAAAACCAAAATTGTATTTGGATAAAAACTGTTTCTCAGGTGGCTAGTCCTAGTCTTTATAACCCTGTACCTTCTTCCAGAAGGCAGGAGCTGAAAGAGATAATTTCTGGGGTGCGCACTATCCTGCGCTATCTCTGCAGCTTTCTTCTGACACCTGGAACTGTAGATTTGATCCAAGGTGGGAAGAGTGCACCCAATTATTCTCTCCGTAGTCTTTACAACCCTGGACAGCATTGTTTTTTCCCTGACCGTACAGCTCCCAAACCACACACACAGACCATAAATTAATACACTCTCAACAGTATAATGGTAAAATGCCATCAACAGGTCCTTTGAGAGATAGTTTTTCCGGAGGATTCTCAGAAAATATAACCTCTGCTGTGCTCTCTTCATCAGGTCTTTACTGTTTTCTCCCCAGGTTAGGTCCTCTCTCAACTCCATCCCCAGAAACTGAAACACCGAGACCTGTTCCACACACTTCCCCTCAATAATGAGTGGCTGAATATTCAATTTACATTTCCTAAAGTCCACAATAATCTCTTTTGTTTTCTTTAAGTTAAGGAGTAAGTTGTTTTTCCTGCACCACTCCCCCAACTGCTCAGCTTCCTTCCTATAGGCCTCCTCCCCATCTCCAGCTGTGATTAAACCAACCACCGTTGTATCACCTGCAAACTTAATGATCTTATTACTGGGGTATTTGGGGGTACAGTCAGCTGTATAGAGCGTATATAAAAGCGGGCGCAACACGCACCCCTGCGGCGTCCCCCTATTCATGATGAGATCCGCAGAGACGTGGGAACCCATCCTGACCCATTGGGAATGGTTTGATAGAAAATCTAATACCCACCTGCACAAACACGGTGGAAGTCCCAGGTCTAATAGTTTGGGCACCAATCTATGCGGAATAATAGTATTAAATGCTGAACTAAAGTCTACAAATAACAGTCTCACATAGTTCCCTTGTTTCTCCAAATGAGTCAGGACAGCATGTAAAATCATAGAATCATTGAGTTGGAAGGGACTCCTAAAGGTCATTCATCCGAACCCTCTGTAACGCATCATGACAGATGGCCACCCAACCACTGTTTAAAAACCTCCAGTGAAGCGAGAGCCCCGAGGGAGCCCGTTCGTAGCAACTGCATTGCATTTATACGCATTGCCACAGAATCGGAGGATCGGAAGGGGTTCCCCAGTGGTCATCTAGTCCAACCCCCTGCCATGCGAGTCTGCTATATGTATTGGACTACAACTCCTATCAGCACAGCCGTGTTTGTTGGGGCTGATGGGAGTTGTACTCCAAAGCACCCAGAGGGCAGCAGGTTGGGAAAGCCTATGGTGTTTCTCAAACTTGGGTCATCTTCCCCCCAGCTGTTGTTGGACTACAACTCCCAACTTCCCCTGCTAGCTAGGGATGATGGGAGTTGTAATCCAACAGCTAGGGACCCAAGTTTGAGAAACCCTGTAGGCATATTGCAACAGTTGGACGGGTATATTATTTAGCACAGCATCTTAGAAAGCAGAGGCATCACCTTGCTGACAAAGGTCCGTATAGTTAAAGCTATGGTTTTCCCAGTAGTGATGTATGGAAGTGAGAGCTGGACCATAAAGAAGGCTGATCGCCGAAGAATGGATGCTTTTGAATTCTGGTGCTGGAGGAGACTCTTGAGAGTCCCATGGACTGCAAGAAGATCAAACCTCTCCATTCTGAAGGAAATCAGCCCTGAGTGCTCACTGGAAGGACAGATCCTGAAGCTGAGGCTCCAAGACTTTGTCCATCTCATGAGAAGAGAAGACTCCCTGGAAAAGACCCTGATGTTGGGAAAGATGGAGGGCACAAGGAGAAGGGGACGACAGAGGACGAGATGGTTGGACAGTGTTCTCGAAGCTACCAGCATGAGTTTGACCAAACTGCAGGAGGCAGTGGAAGACAGGAGGGCCTGGCATGCTCTGGTCCACGGGGCCACAAAGAGTCGGACACGACTAAACAGTGACAACAAATTATTTGGCACCCTGCCCGCTACCTCCAGGGGGGCACCCAGTGGGGGCAGGGCTGGGGTGGGGAGAAGTTTGCTACAGAGCAAACAGCAAGCCCTGCAGAATTTCCTGTCCTTTGCAAGAACAATCCCTTATGTGGAGGTCCCAGGGAAGGCCAAAACAACGGATCTGCACTATAAACAGAATCCAGGTTGGGGAACAGCACACAATAGATTAAAGGATTGCTTTCTTAAAGGAAATCTGATGCGCCTGATATGCATTCCTCCCAGTTTTTGGATTTAGAAGGAAAAGAGGAGCTTTTTTTTGTTGAGATGATGTCTCAACCACCCACTGAAAATGGAGGAAGACCAGGCAGAGAAAGTGGTCCCATTTCATCTTCTAAAAATGTTTCCATACATTGGTGCCAGGAGCCTCTCCTGTTCGCCATCCTGTGAGAGCATGTCTAAAGCAGCCTTCCCCAAGCTTGTGCCCTCCAGATGTTTGAAATACACCTCCCCTCAGCCCCAGCCAGCAGCAGAATTGTTGTCCAAAACATCTGGAAGATGCCAGGGTTGGGAAGGTTGGCCATAGGGATTTACAGCTGCTGATAGACAGCCCTGATAGCCCTGACTGCTGGCTAATATTTTGCTAATATTTCCTTGCTGAAGTATGTGCTTGCTAAAACAAGGGAAAGCAACCAAATGTAAGGCCAAACTGATGAGATTTGGGAGCGGCAGGGGCATTAGTATAAAACTGGTTGCCTTGATGACACATTCACAAAAAATATTGCACAAGGAAATGAGATCCATCAGTGAGGCGTATGATAGGAAAGTTGAGATCAGATACCACAGAGAGCGCTGGGATACTATTGAAACATTGGAAGAAAATGAACGTCTGCATCATCTAGCATGAAGAGATAACGCTATATATATATATATATATATATATATATATATATATATATATATGCAGGTTTTGGTGTCTTCGGGTGTCTTCCCGTGTAAGAGTCGGGGTGTCTGTGCGACGTTTCGACGAGGTCTCACTCGTCATCTTCAGGCTGGTGCTTTCGGCTTCTTGTTACTGGAACTAGGTTTCCTCCCCGTAGAGGTGAGATATTTGCTTTCGTAGATTTTCACGGGTACAGGAATGCAGGTTTTGGTGTCTTCGGGTGTCTTCCCGTGTAAGAGTCGGGGTGTCTGTGCGACGTTTCGACGAGGTCTCACTCGTCATCTTCAGGCTGGTGCTTTCGGCTTCTTGTTCTAGTTCCAGTAACAAGAAGCCGAAAGCACCAGCCTGAAGATGACGAGTGAGACCTCGTCGAAACGTCGCACAGACACCCCGACTCTTACACGGGAAGACACCCGAAGACACCAAAACCTGCATTCCTGTACCCGTGAAAATCTACGAAAGCATATATATATATATATATATATAGTATATTTGTTTATAAATATACCATATATGTGGTATATTTGTTTATAAATATACCATATATGTGGTATATTTGTTTATAAATATACCATATATATGGTATATTTGTTTATGAGTGTGTTTTGTAGGTTCTTAAATTAATTTTTGAATGATGATTGAACAGAACAAAATAAATAAATACATAAATTGCAGAAAAAGAGGGAGGATACTCCAGAAACATCCATTGCAGATTCTGCTACATATTACGCCAACCTTGGTATGCTCCAGATGTTTTGGATGACAACTTTTTCCAGCACCTTGTAGTTCAAAACATCTGGAGGACGGACTGCATCGCGGACTACTGTGCAGGATTGAAGCTAACACTAAGAATAAGCCAGCTCTCTCCTTGCCACCCAGAAAGCACCCAACATTTGTGCAATGCTTAAAACAGTTAAATATCCCAGATTCCCCCTTCCAAATTAGTAGAGCTAAAATATGCGTTGGAGACAACCCGAAATATGAGTGCTTATTTATTATTTTATCAACTTCCTGCAAAGTCCTTGAGACTGAACACAGTGGGAGATCCCATTTTGTCCTCACAACTTTCTTTTGAGGTAGGCTCATAGCTGCCAACGTTTCCCTTTTTTAAGGGGAAATTCCCTTATTCCGAATAGGATTCCTCGCAAGAAAAGGGAAAAAGTTGACAGCTATGAGAGCTCCTGATTTCCCTAAGGCCACCCAGTGTTTCATGGAGGCTGAACTCACACAGATTTTAGGTGACCGCTCCCTGTTCCAACTGCAACCTCCTATTGATTTTGTTGCGCAGGATCTCAAAAAATTAGGATGTGCGGTTTGCATATTCATGACTTGCCTAACAACATTTGTAGGTCCCAGAATTCCTGGAACAGTTTCGTCGCTCCTTTTCAAATAGCCTTCAATGGTCACCTAGCTGCACACACAGAGAGAAGGGTACATTAAAAAAACCACCTCTCGTTGCCAGGAGAATCCGTTTCACAATCAAAACAAACACAAATCAGCCAGCGAAGGCGAACTGAAACACTGTCCATGCAGGGGAAGTATTTGTATGTAAAAATAATAATCTTACGGACAAGGAGAAAAAGGGGGTGCAAAGAGGGAGCAGCAAAAGCAAACTTACCCTGCAGCCAAGGAAGGAAAAAAGTCCAACTCCAGCTCAGCTTGAAAAGCTTCATTGTCTCTCTGGAGAAAGAAATTGAGGGGGGTTATAGATGGGGAGAAGAGCCTTTGCAAAGGGCAAAGTGAACTGCGAAGTTGCTTTGCCTGCCTTTCATCCAAAGGGAGGAACAGGATGCGACAAAAGACGAAGATACAATTTAAGGCAGCAAGTTCTGTCTCTCCCGGCCAGCACCCTTTAGCACCCAAGATAGCAGCAGGGTGGTGATCCCAGGGGAAGTGCTGTGAGAAAGCCCATGTCCGAGGAAAATCACATCCTGGCTTTCCCAGGAAAAATTGCAAAAAGCACTGGCCTGCTTCTCAGCTAGCTCCTGCTGATGGAAGAGAAGGGAAGCTTTTGAGAAGCGCAGAGTTCTTCTTCTTCTTCAGGCAGGGTGATGGCGGGTTTTGGGAAGACCACCTTCCTGCCTGGGTGGCAAGTAGTGCCCTAAAGGGATATAAAAATCTATAGCGCAATAAATGCAGCAGCAATGTGGGGAGTGGGAAGGGAGAAGCAACAGAGCTGCTGGGCTCCGTTCTTTACAAGTTGCGATTCCTGAATAGGGACAGAGAATACTAAAGAACTCAAGCTGTTGCTGGTGAGGTCGCTGCTGGGAACTGGAGGGGAGCCAGAACAGCCACTTCAGTCCACAAAGGCGAAGGGGAGGCCCCTGGACTCCCAGATTAGGACGTTCCCTTTTGCTGCGGATCCTCTTTTCACACTTAGAAAGCCTGTGGCGTTTGCACGAGAACTTACGAAGCTGCCCGTATTGAAGCGTGGTGTGCTGGTCCCGGGGGGAGGTTACCGTGAGGCGTGGTCAGAGTCCGGTCCTGGGTCGAGGGTCTGGAGACTGTCCACCAAGGAGGAAGCGGGGTCCAAAGCAAGAAGCCGGGCGTGGTCGGGAACTCCGGAAGAACAGGTCTGGGTGCTGGCAGAAACAGGTTTCCAGCGATGTTGCTCCCGCAACCTGGGACTGGGCTGACTGGCCTTTATCTCCTCTGGGGCCTAGGGCGGTCCCGGCCCACAGGTGACTCGCCTCTCCTGGCCTGGAGGCGAGCACTCCTCCTGAGAGAACTTAGTTCCCTCCGCCTCTCTGCCCTGAGCCTCTGCAGCTCAGGAGAGGCTGGAGGGTTACTGGACCCAGAGGCAGCCTCACCTTCCCCTGCCGGGGCTGGGAAAGGAGGACCTGCAGGCAATGGGTCCTCAATCACCTCCAGAGCCAGAGTGGATTCATCTGGTGTCTGCTCCTGAGGATCCGGCACAAGTGCGGGCCCTTCAGATTCAAGGCCCTGCCCTGGCTCAGATGGCCCTGGAGGCGGGGACTCCTGTGCAGGCTGGGATTCCTCCGGTTCAGCCTCTGAATCCGATTCCCAGGCCATCACATGTGAGTTCCCACGAGGCAAGACACAGTGATAACAGCAAGAACCTTTACTGAACTACAGTGGTACCTCTGGATGCAAACGGGATCCATTCCGGAGCCCCGTTCGCATCCAGAAGCGAACGCAACCTGCGTCCGCGTGTCTGCTCCTGCGCAGGTCGCGATTCGCCGCTTCTGCGCATGACGTCATTTTGACCGTCTGCACATGCATGAGCGGTGAAACCCGGAAGTAACGCACTCCGTTACTTCCGGGTCGCCGCAGCGCGCAACCCGAAAATACTTATTCCGAAGCTACTTCAACCCGAGGTATGACTGTACATAACTGGGAAAACAAGGGCAAAGCAACTGCTTATATACATTTCTGAAAGCCTGGGCCACTCCCACTCCCAACATGATTGGTCATCTAAACTTCCAAGCTGCGAATCACTATTCACGACTTCAAGGGCCAATGGCAGAGGCCAAAATTCTGAAATGTTCTGTGATTGGACATCCTGTATCGAATCAGAACAGAGGAGCTCCAGACTCAAGCTCAGGCAAACAGAGACCACTGAATACACAATGTGTATGCCAGGGGCCCATCCAGTCTGGTCCTTAGGGCCATCGCTCAGCGGTAGAGAGCACCTGCTTTGCTGCAGAAGGTCCCTGGTGGCAGGGCTGGGAAGTTCACCCTGACTGAAACCCCTGCTGCCGGCCAGTGTAGACAATACTGAGCAAGATGGCTTCCTCCCCATGTTCCTGTTGGAATCAGACCTGTATTTAGAACAATGAGGACTAGAATCTTAGCTCATTTTTAAAGGAAAGGGCCATAGCGCAGTGGAAGAGCATAGCACAAATATGTACAAACTTTCCACTTACAAATGCCTTTTCACGTGTATCTTTTGGTTCGGAAAACTCCGAGAAGTGCCATGTTTCAGTTTGTGTGTTGCAAATTAAGTAGGTTCACATTAAACCTCGAACCAAATATATCCTCCATCGCTAGCTGCAGCTGTAGGAAAATAGGAAATATACTGAGAAACCCTTTCCCCCAATGCAGAAAGCGAGACTTTTGAAAGATCCTTTGCTTTATTCCTCAGCGTCCTTGTATTGATCTCCCGCTCCTGCCTTTGGCTAGCTGTGCTCTTTTTGCTGCAGAATGAAAGACGTTCTTTCCATTTATTAACTTTTTATGTTAATATTCTGGTAGTGAATGCAGTAAATTAGATCAGAGCTGTGGCATCATGAGACCACAAGCGGGGATTCCAGGAGGAAACTTTGGGTCCTTCAAAACAGTCCATTTTCATGAGATCTGCCCTCCCCATGCATGCAAGGTTTTTTTGGGTTTTTTCCACCTTTCACACACCATTATTGTCATCAGTAATGTATTTTTACCTCCCTCACTTAATCTCGATTTACCCTTTCCGGTAGAAATCCAGTAAGTTAAAGAAACAACAACTGTGGTTCCAACAACCCATTTGCAATATCTCAGCAAACGGCTTCCAGCAAGTATTCAACACCTGTCTGGAAGCATCCTTTATCGAGGAAGATGTTTTTATGCTCCTCAAATGTCTCCAGACCATTTTTTCCCTCTGCAGTTTTTATTGGGAACCATCAAAATGTCTCTCTGAATAAAGAGTTTCCTTGAAATTCAGTGGGAGCCACAGACACTTGCAAACATGTCCTTTGCCCCGGGTGTGTGTGTGTGGGCAGGACGCAGTGTCATTTTCTGCAACCGGTGTTCCTTCTCTCTTCTCTTCTTAAAAAGCATGGGGGGGAATCATCCTTCTCACAGAGGCAAATTAATTTGTACAGTGGTACCTTGGTTATTGTGGGAGAGCTGTGGGTTAAACCACAGAGCCTAGGGCTTGCCAATCAGAAGGTTGGCGGTTCAATTTCCTGCGATGGGGTGAGCTCCCGTTGCTCGGTCCCTGCTCCTGCCAACCTAGCAGTTCAAAAGCACGCCAAATTGCAAGTAGATAAATAGGTATCACTCTGACAGGAAGGTAAACGGCATTTCCATGCACTGCTCTGGTTCTCCAGAAGCGGCTTAGTCCTACTGACCACATGACCCAGAAGCTGTATGCCAGCTCCCTAGGCCAGTAAAGCGAGATGAGTGCCACAACCCCAGAGTTGGCCACGACTGGATCTAATGGTCAGGGGTCTCTCTTTACCTTGGTTCTCAAACTTAATCCTTTTTTTAAAAAAATAATTTTTATTAACCGACCAATCAAATCAAATCAAATCACATAAATTCCGAATTACAAAGCCGATTTTTAAATTTTTGTTGGGGGGACCCATATTTCAAGTTCCAAAGGGGGATTCCGATCATCTTCTTGCTGCTGCGTTAATATCCACAAATCTGTCCAAATAATGTTCATAATTCTTTCCAGTCTTATCTTGCTGTTTCCACATCTCATCTTGTTCGTATATATTTCTTTTTTTTTATGATCTCTTCTGATAATCTCCTTAAGCAAGTAAACACCAATTATAATCCTGTGTGAACCCCCCGGTTCTCAAACTTAATCCTTCCGGAAGTCCGTTCCAAAACCAAAGCGTTCCAAACCCAAGGTGCGCTTTCCAATAGAAAGTAATGCAAAACGAATGGAACCTCTACTCATGACCACAATCCATTCCAGAGGCCCGTCCTTATGGTGAAACAGGTTGCTGGGAGAGGCGCCACTGTGCACAGGCGCGGGCGGTGATTGGCCGCTTCTGCGCATGCGCGAACAGCGGCAAACCCGCCGGTTACTTCCGGGTTTGCCATGGTCGCAACTTGGAACGTTCGCTAGTGGAGGCGGTTGTAAGTAGAGGTTCTACTGTAATCCATTCCACACTTTTTAAAACCCCTAAAACAGCGATTTAACATGCATTTTACTATCTAACGAGACTATTGATCCATAAAATGAAAGCAATAATCAATGTACTGTACTATAAAATAAATAAGACGGTATTGTAGATGATAAAGATTAAAATTATTTTTTCCCTCTTACCTGCACTGATGATAGTCATTGTTTGGATGGGGAGCTTTTATCCGTTTCCGCAGTCGCACAATCAACCAATTAGTAGCTGAACTGGGTTCCACACAGTCACAAAAACAAATTAACCGAAAAAGCTCAAAAACAAAAACGTTAAATAAATAGCAAAAGCAAAAGTGCCAGACTTAATCCATTCCAGAAATCTGTTTGACTTCCGAAATGTTCAAAAACCAAGGTGCAGCTTCTGATTGGTGCAGGAAACAATAGCCGACAGTCACTTCGGACCTTCGGCTTCCGAAAAACGTTTGAAAACTGGAACACTTTCTTCCGGGTTTTTGGCGTTTGAGAACCAAGGCATTTGAGAACCAAGGTACCACTATATAGGTTTCTTAAAACACAGTGGAGTCACAGAGCAGAGTTAAAAAGCAAGGGAGGACCTTTCCTCTCAAAAAACTATCAAATAAAAGAATGGGGGAAATTAAACTGGATACAAATGATAAAACCAAAGATTAGCCTTTCTGGATCAGGGCAAAAGTGCATCCAGTCCCAGTTCCTTAGGAGTGCTTTCTTTTGACTGACCTGTGTTATAAATTCAGTAGGCTGCCTTCAGACCAAGGCTGCAGCCCTATCCTATATACAATTATTAAGGACTTACACACTTTTGCACAGCGGATTTTACCTGTTAAAAAGTAGAGACATCACCTTGCCAACAAAGGTCCGTATAGTAAAAGCTATGGTTTTCCCAGTAGTGATGTATGGAAGTGAGAGCTGGACCATAAAGAAGGCTGATCGCGAAAGAATTGATGCTTTTGAATTCTGGTGCTGGAGGAGACTCTGGAGAGTCCCATGGACTGCAAGAAGATCAAACCTCTCCATTCTGAAGGAAATCAGCCCTGAGTGCTCACTGGAAGGACAGATCCTGAAGCCGATTCTCCAATACTTTGGCCACCTCATGAGAAGAGAAGACTCCGTGGAAAAGACCCTGATGTTGGGAAAGATGGAGGGCGCAAGGAGAAGGGGACGACAGAGGACGAGATGGTGGGACAGTGTTCTCAAAGCTACCAGCATGAGTTTGACCAAACTGTGGGAGTCAGTGGAAGACAGAAGTGCTTGGTGTGCTCTGGTCCAGGGGGTCACGAAGAGGCGGACACAACTAAATGACTAAACAACAAGAACAAAGATATGTCCAGGATTGCACCAAAACTTCCTTGTGCTCGAGTGTCATTGAAATCAACAAGACTTGACTTTTCTGCACTGATTTATATGGGGCCAAATTCCAAGCCATTTCCTGGATCCAGCCCAATATATTTAAATGCACAACCACAAAGCAGCATTAACTATGCTGCGTGTTGTGCAAGCAAGCAGACTCTTCCAAGAGTTTTAGGGAAATTTTGCAGGGGGAGATGGATTTCCATCCGGCTGCTCCAACTGTCAAGTCAGAACCTACTTTGCAACACAGAATTTGCAGAAGGGTTTCAGCCTTTTATTCCCCTTGCAGAAAAATTAGATTGAAATGCATGGAGCTTAATAAACTTTAATCTTGTACATCAAGAGTTTCCTCTCTTGTTTTTGCGTTGGTGACTTCATGCAGCCTTCACTCCCTTGATCTACCGTAAATTGCTTTTCCTCCGTTGCCACCTTCAGGAGCCAAGTTCAATTGCAGTCGGAAAACTTCAGAAACATTTGTGACCGGGTGGTACAGTTTGTGCTCTGGTTGTTATCCAAGGGCTCCCTCAAGCCAGCCAATTAACTGAGCATTCATCTCAATTTGCTCGCACAAAGTATACATGGAGGTTAGATTATATCTGGTCTTTATTTAGTGTTCATTCTTATTTGTTTTCAGGTCGGCGAGTATTCTTTCTGCATTCACCCTGATTTGCTTGTGGGGAGTTTACCAGACTTTTTGCAGCTTGAATTTTAAAAAAAAATTTATTAGGTAATTCAACAAAACATATTATCTTAAAACATATCATCCTCAATTTTTTTCCTCATTTCCCCCCTCCCCCCTTCCTCCCATAAACAACCCCCCCCACCCCACCCCCTGACTTCCATCAGTTCCAATCTCTGGTTTCTCTATAAATGCTATTCTCTGCATGTTACAGAATTGTATAAGTCCTTAATTTATCTAACTGATTATTATCAATAAAAAGTTTGTGAGTGTTTATTCAAAGCCTGCCAAGGAGTCCAATTCACTTTGTTGCATCTTTAGGTACTTTGTAAAAGGTTCCCATTCCTCTTTAAAGTCACAGTTATCCTTGTCCCGTAGTTTATTTGTCAATTTTGCCAGTTCTGCATAGTCCATCAGTTTCTCTTGCCACAGTTCTTTAGTCAGGATTTCCTCACCCTTCCATCCGTGTGCTATTAAGACTCTCACCATCCACCGTTGTCGCATACATGAAGATGTTTTTCAGCTTCTTTGGCACGTCTTTTCCTACAATCCCTAACAAAAATGCTTCAGGTTTTTAAACAAATGTTAGATGGAACATTTTCTTCAATTCATTGTATATCATTTCTCAAAATTTCTTAATTTCATTACAAACCCACCATATGTGGTAAAATGTTCCCTCCTTTTTCTTACACTTCCAACATAAATTTGAGCTGGTTTTATACATTTTTCCTAACTGCACTGGTGCCATATACCATCTATACATCGTCTTCATATAATTTTCTTTCAGCAAAGATCAATCTGTAAATTTTAAACCAATTTTCCATAACCTTGGTTAGGGAAAAGGTTATGGTAAGGTTAGGCAGCTTGAAAATTGACACGGTAACGCACTAAGAAATGTAAAATGCAAAAATGACTAACAGGAAGGCATGTAAGCACTGTGCAAGCAAATCAGGATGAAGGCTCATTAGGGTGAATGCTCAACCTAGCGGCCTCAAAAGTCTGTTTTTTAATAAATAAAAAAGTGGATTTGATGTGCTAGGGCAACAGAACATTTTTATCATAGAATAATAGACTAGATTAGTTGCAAGGGCATCCGAGGATCATCAAGTCCACCCCTGCAATGAAGGAATCTCAACTAAAGCATCCATGACAGATGGCCATCCAACCTCTGATTAAAAACCTCCAAGGATCTTTTAATCAATTTTATTAAAGGTTTTCAACCTAATATAAAATTGAAACTAAAATATAGAGAATTTTTTTTAAAAAATCAGAAAAGAAAAAAAGAAAAAAATCAGAAAATACATTTTTTATTCTTCTTGTTGTTGTTACTACCTCACCCATCTGGCTGGGCTTTCCATATAACAATCCTCATATGATCCTCATAAAACACAAAATTATAAATATATCTATGCCGCACTCAGTCAGCATTTTCTCTTAATCTTCACACATACAGAATAATAACAATAACAACAACAACAACAACAAATTATTTATATCCCGCCCTCCCCAGCCGAAGCTCAGAGCAGCTAACAACAATAAAAGTAACACAGCATTCTAAAATCAATTCATTTTAAAAGTTTAATCTTCCCACCTCCCACCTGGGAGACCTTCCTCTTCCTCAGTCTCCCACCCTGAGAAGACCCACTCTGGCCCGGCTCTCATACCAGCCCCTTTCTCTTCTCTCTGTTAGCTCCTCGGACGTATCTCCATTTATCACAAATATAACTTTTCAGTGTGTTAAGGCATACATCTAGTAATATAACTAGAGAGCCATCAAAGGTCACACAAGAAACCCAACCCAAGAGAAAAGAAAGGGCGATCACTCCAAATCTTCAGAGTCATTCATGAAGCTGAACTGCCGCAGAGAAAATTATTGCCAGGGCAGGGAGTGGCGACGCTAAGACATCTCAAGGGCAGCTATCAAGATATGAGATGCAGCCGCCAGAGGACTCTCCAGCCTTGAGAGAGAACGGCAGCCTGCTCCTGGGGCCTTTGCACACAGCTGTAGGTCTTTGAATCGCCTGGTTTCCTACTCCTGGGGCCTCTCATTCCGAAGCAATATCTTTGCTCCCTCTCCCCATCCAGAAAAAAAAAAAAAACGGGCTGAGGCTTTGCAGGGAGTTGTGCCATCTCTCACTTGCGTAATAACCTTCCTCGGTCAGCTGATCGCCTCATCCAGTCGAGGAAAGCAGCAGGATGCTGGCTCCAGCAGAGGTTGCAGCGGCAGAGAAGTCTTGCTCCCGGTAACCAGGATTAATTTATTAGGCTCATTTATTAGCCTGGCTGAGATGTGTTTTGTCACTGCATTCTGAAGGGTAGCGATCTGCATTCCTGGATACAGCAAGTGAGAGAGAGGGCAGAGCTGTTTTTAAACACAGTCTTTATAAAGCTGAGAAAAACACTCGCCACCTCGAGGGCCAAGCAACCACTGGCCACAGCTATTAGATCTGTGATATTATGGAAGCTCAGTTGTCCCGCCGCCAAGGAAAAGGAGAGAAGCGTCAGAGGGAAAATGGCTCCGGGACAAAACCAATTCTCCATTCCTCTCTGGAGTCTCTGACATCGCGGCAGAGTTATCTTGGAAGAGCTGCGCTACTGACAACAGGACTCGTCATAGCTGTGGCCGTGTGCTGGCATTGCTACACGGTTCCTCCTATGAAGGCAGAGAGGGTAAAGGTGAAGCAGGTGGACCTGTGGCAGGGAGGCTTCACCATTGAAAACCGGGATGGAGAAGTGCTCTTCAGGATGGCCTTCCAATCAGGTGTCCTTGACCTGGAATCTTGTTCTAAGGAAGGGGGAGTTTTAAGCTGTACTGGTACGGAAAGGGGGATGTTCAGCTTCCTCATCCAGACTGTCAAACCCAACGAGGCGGTGACGTGCTACATCATCCGCTGGGAAGAGTTTGAGGCAGACTCTGCGGTGGAACACAAAATGTTCTGGGGGGACGCCCACTGGTATGGAGGCTACGAGATGAGCAGACAGCAATGGCCAATCAGTCTACCTGGAAGCCAAGAACCTGTGCCATTTGTGACTAGTGATGTCTATTCTTTCAGGAACAGCTTTGGGGGCATCTTGGAGAGGTATTGGTTGTCCTCCAAAGCAGCTGCCGTCAAGATAAGTGACTCTGTGCCCTTCCACCTTGGGTTCAACGCTTCAGAAAGGTCCCTCACATTCCAAGCCAGGTATAAAGATTCTCCATATGAGCCGTTGAACGAGCCCTTCCCACAGTTGAGTTACCATGTCTGCATAGGTTCAGACATTACCTCTGTCCACCGGTACATGGCTCAGGTCCATTTCAAGAAACCTTTGAAGGTGCCTTCAGAAAGGATGTTCCAGTTCCCAATCTGGTCAACGTGGGCCATGTACAAGAAGGAGATTAACCAAGAGAAAGTTCTGGGATTTGCACAGATGATTAAAAAGCACGGTTTCAAATACAGCCACATTGAAATTGATGACATGTACACACAGAATTATGGTGATTTTGACTTTGACCCTTCGAAGTTCCCTCAGGCGACAGATATGTTCGAAAAACTTAAGAAAGATGGCTTCAACGTCACCATCTGGATACACCCTTTTGTACATGAAAGTTCCCCAAACTTTGAGGTGGGAATAGAGAAGAAGCTTTTTGTCATGGAACCACAAGGGAGACTCCCTGCCATGGTTGTGTGGTGGAACGGTGTGGGCGCCATATTGGATTTCACCAACCCTTCGGCTAGAAAATGGTTCCAGAGACACCTGAGGCAACTCCGCACTAAGTACGGCATCTCGTCCTTCAAGTTTGATGCCGGTGAGACATGCTACCTTCCCAAACAATTCCACACTTTCCACACCTTGGCAGATCCCAGCATTTGGTCCCGGCATTATGCGGAAATGGCCATTCCATTTCACGAGCTTGCAGAAGTCCGAGTCGGCTACCGATCCCAGCACATCTCTTGTTTTGTTCGTATCATTGACCGGGACTCAATTTGTGGGTATGAACTTGGGCTGAAGTCCTTGATACCAACAGTACTGACCATTGGCCTCCTAGGATACCCTTTTGTACTGCCCGATATGATTGGCGGGAATTTTCTCCCTAACAAAACGGAAGGTGCTGTCGACATCCCAGATCGGGAGCTCTACATCCGATGGCTTGAGCTGTCGGCCTTCATGCCTTCCATGCAGTTCTCCATTCCACCGTGGCTCTACGACAAAGAGGTCATAGACATCGCCCTGAAGTTCACCAGGCTCCACGAGTCTTTGGTTGCCCCCCTCTTGCTGGAGCTGGCCGGGGAGATCACTGACACTGGGGACCCCATCATCTGGCCCATCTGGTGGATTTCTCCCCACGACGAGGCTGCACACAAGATCGATTCCCAGTTCCTGATTGGGGACACGCTGATGGTGGCTCCCGTCTTGGAGATGGGCAAGCAAGAGAGAGACATTTACATCCCAGCTGGCAAATGGCGCAGCTACAAAGGGGAGCTCTTTGAAAAGACACCCCTTCTTCTTAAGGACTACTCTGTCCCTTTGGACGAAGTGCCTTATTTTGTTTTGAATTCTTAAGCTGCCTTGGGGCCAGGGAAAGGCCTTGGAGCGACCTTGTCTCTAGCCCTCAAGGTGACTTTGACTTAATCAGTTTATCTTAAAAGAAAAGCTCTTTCTTCACAGAGATTTTTTTTTTTAATGCTAATGTATTCTCGTTACAGACCTCATCTGGCTTTTAGTTCTGCTGAATCTGTGCAGCTCGCAATCTTTTTATCTCACTCTTCCAGGATGGGGAAGGGCTGTTATCTCCCATGTTGCAGAAGGCGAAAGTCAGGACCAGGTTAACTCATTGACGTTTTGTGAGTATGGAGGGATGCTTTCGATATCACGGTCCAATTCTACACACAGATGTGCGCGCACACACTGCAATGGGGGTGCTTTGGTATGATTCTCCACAGAGGACCTTGCAGTGACAGCATCACGGAAAATAGATACAGGCATTGCACAGAAAGTTCTGTGAGCTGGACGCTTCTCGCTAGTCAAAGCAATTTCTGTTGTGAGCTCTTTCAAAATAAATTAAGCATGCACTTTTGCACAATAATTAGCACCACTAGATGGAACTGAGGGCTCGTTCCCTTCTGCTTTGTACCACGTGGCTTTCCCCTTTCTTACAGTTTAGCAATAGATCAGAACAAATGTCAATCCAGGGAAAATCTGAATTGCCTTTCCTCCAGTTAAATTGCCTTTCTTCCACGCCCCTCACCAAGCCCGGTGGATGATGATTATGATGATAATAATAATAATAATAATAATAATAATAATAATAATAATAATTCATTATTTATACCCCACCCATCTGGCAGGGTTTCCCCAGCCACTCTGGGCGGCTCCCAGCAGATTAAAAACAGAATAAAACTTCAAACATTAAAAACTGGGCTGCCTTCAGATGTCTTCTAAAAGGCAGATAGTTGTTTATTTCCTTGACATCTGCTGGGGGGGGCGTTCCATAGGGCGGGCGCCACCACCAAGAAGGCCCTCTGCCTGGTTCCCTGTAACCTCACTTCTCACAGGGAGGGAACCTCCAGAAGGCCCTCGGCGCTGGACCTCAGTGTCCAGGCAGAACGATGGTGGTGGAGACGCTCCTTCAGGTATACAGGACGAAGGCCGTTTAGGGCTTTCAAGGTCAGCACCAACACTTTGAATTGTGCTCGGAAACGTCCTGGGAGCCAATGTAGGTCTTTCAGGACAAGAGAAAGAGTGTTTTGCAGAATTCAGAAGAATCTAGCAAGGGCTGAGGTGGAGCCGAGCGATGGTTGTGGTTAAGGCTTTGGCTGGATAGTAGGCACAAGAGGCAGGAAGAGATGGGGCTTTGCACCTGCCACTTGGCAAGAAGAAAGAAGGCGTTAAGTCGTGTATGGTGAACCTGCAGCCCTCTAAGTGTTGTTGGATTATGACTCCTGTCACCACCCCTGACCATTGGGCGTGCTGGCAGGGGCTGATGGGTTCGAGTTCAACAAGGATTCTGCACGTTCTCCATCCTTGCCTTCAGTGTCCTTTGGCTGCTGAGACACTGGAAACCCTGCCTGGCCTATTGCAAAATGTTCTCAATGAGGTCTAGAATCTTTCTCCTTTAAACTGAGCAACACTGATGTTTTCCAAAAGCTACAGTCTGCGTTGCTATAAACAAAAAAACCTGCCCTTTTCCCCTTATGGGGTATCCAAGAGCCCATATAGAGTCCTTACGTAGGTTCCCTATTGGTAGGAGAAAATAACAGAGGCCAACCAGAGAATATTGAGAAGCAAAGCAGCTAGTAAGCCTGATCTTTATTGATCTGTTGCAACAGGGTCCTCACTCACCACATGCAGGAGAGAGAAGATCATACCTACACCACAGAAAGGGAGGTCTACAGCAGAAATCTGAGTGCTTTGTTTACCTCCTGTCTGCCAGATTACCTGTTTAATGGTCACTTGATTGGATACCTAGGGAGCCTGGCCAGTCTTTTGTAATGATAAATACTTAGTTCCTGAGCCAGGTCACAGCCTCACACCCTATTCATATCTTAAGACAGGATTTGTGAAGGAAAAGACAATGGGGAGGCTTTTCCATTTTCCTTTGACCTTGCAGAGAAAACATTTGCTCAGTTTGGGAATCAAAATGGTTTCAGGTCGGTTTTCCTGTGCTGATCTATATACGTGCTTGGTTGGTACACTTATGAACATTTAACATGTATCTAAGACCTCAAAATTCCTACCACAATATCAGGGCCTGTATTTAATGGTCCAAGGGTTGGACAAATAGAGGTGTATCTACTAGAAAGAAAGAAAAAAAGGCCAACACAAATACAAAGTCACTGCATGAGTGGCATGCTGACAGACATGGCTTGAAGGTAATGCTATTGCAAACAGTGCAGAGGGCAGGGCCAGAAAAATAGGTTTCTTGTTTTCCTGCGTGTAACAACCAAACCAAACCAGTCTGGCCTGCTGTGCAGTAGCTGCCTATGTTTCTGTTATCAGGGAATGTATCAAGATACAATAATAAAGTAAATAACTTACGGCGGAGTGGATTTCATTGCATAGTTTTACCTACAACAAATTCATGTTACACGTTCGACAAATTCATGGAGGGGAGGGCTATTGATGGCTACCAGCCAAGATGGAATATATATATATATTTTTAAAAAATGTCCAGTAGCACCTTAGAAACCAACTAAGTTTGTTCTTCGTATGAGCTTTCGTGTGCATGTATACTCCTTCAGATACACTGAAACAGAAGTCACCAGACCCTTATTTATATATAGTGAGAGGGTGGGGGGGGGTATTACTCAGAAGGGTGGTTGGAATGGGTGATTGGCTGATAGGTGTGGTAAACATGTTGATGACCATTGGTCTTACAGGAAAAGCAAGGGGTGAGATGGCCAAAAATAGCTTTATCATGTATAATGAAAGAAGAATCCAATGTCTCTATTCAGACCAGGTCTCTCCATGGTTTTAAGTCTGGTTGTTGTTGTTGTTGTTGTTGTTGTTGTTGTTGTTGTTGTTGTTTAGTTGTTTAGTTGTGTCTGACTCTTCGTGACCCCCTGGACCAGAGCACGCCAGGCCCTCCTGTCTTCCACTGCCTCTCGCAGTTTGGGCAAACTCATGCTGGTAGCTTCGAGAACACTGTCCAACCATCTCGTCCTCTGTCGTCCCCTTCTCCTTGGGCCCTCCATCTTTCCCAACATCAGGGTCTTTTCCAGGGAGTCTTTTCTTCTCATGAGGTGGCCAAAGTCTTGGAGCCTCAGCTTCAGGATCTGTCCTTCCAGTGAGCACTCAGGGCTGATTCCCTTCAGAATGGAGAGGTTTGATCTTCTTGCAGTCCATGGGACTCTCAAGAGTCTCCTCCATGCACCCTAATTCAAAAGGATCCATTCTTCGGCGATCAGCCTTCTTTATACACGAAAGCTCATACCAAGAACTAACTTAGTTGGTCTTTAAGGTGTTACTGGAAGGAATTTTTTTATTCAGTCTTCTTTATGGTCCAGATCTCACTTCCATACATTACTACTGGGAAAAGTCTGGCAATAAGTTGTAATTTGGCAACTTCTCTTTCCAGTCTGTTTCTGAAATTCTTTTGTAATATGACAGCTACTTTGAGATTTTGTATAGAATGTCCTGGGAGATTGAAGTGTCCTCCTACTGGTTTCTCTGTCTTGTGATTCCTGATGTCAGATTTATGTCCCATTTATCCTTTGGCGTAGGGTTTGTCCTGTTTGTCCAATATAGAGAGCTGAAGGGCACTGCTGGCATTTGATAGCATACACAATGTTAGAAGATGAGCAATTAAATAGTCCTGAGATGGTATGTTTGATGTTGTTGGATCCAGTGATCGTGTTGTCCGGGTGTCTGTGGCAGCAAAGTTGGCATCTGGGTTTATTATAATCTCTGTCCTGCCTCCATGATCAAAGGAAGCAATGCTTTTGAATCTGTTTCTGAAAACCACAGGAGGGGAGAGGGGCTCTTGCGGTCGAATCCTGTTTGCTGGTTTCCCGTGTTGTAAACAAAAATCTGCCCTTTTCCCCTTATGGGGTATCCAAGAGCCCATATAGAGTCCTTCATGGAACTTTGAAGTGTCAGGCATAGCCCTAATGGCTTTAGCCCAAACGTAGCAGAGTTTTCCTGCACAGCGAAGAAGCTAGTTGAGGTGGAAATGACTAGTCAGCTAGACTCAAAATAACTATTTACAGGATTTATTAAAAGGAAAAAAAACCAGCAGAGTTTCTGCATACAAAACAAAGCAAATAAATCCTTTCTTTCTCTCTCTATTAGCCATACACAGCACTCCTACTCCTTCAACACACCTAACACACCAAACTGTGCTAGCATTCCTAGATAACAGAGTTGAGTGCTGGTCATTAACCAATCAGAGTAAGTAGTTTCTAGGTCAAGCAGACCTTGGCTTTCTGCCAAGAGTAAATTGACACTGCCTTGAGTTAATTGTGTGAAGCCAGAATCTGTAAGTTTTCATGAGAATCAATTAACAGAAACTGAACAGTCCTAACGTAGGTTCCCTGTTGGTAGGAGAAAATAACAGATGCCAACCAGAGAATATTGAGAATCAAAGCAGCTCGTAAGCCTGATCTTTATTGATCTGTTGCAACAGGGTGCTCCCCTCTCACGCAGGAAAGGAGGAGGACCTAGAACCAAGGTATGCCTGTCCTTATACAGACATTTTAAATTGCCCACCCTGGAGTCCAAGACCACCCCCAGACACACCATACCTACATCACAGAAAGGACGGTCTACAGCAGAAAGCTGAGTGCATTGTTTATCTCCTGTCTGGCAGGGTACCTGTTAATGCTCACTTGATTGGATACCCTGGGGAGCCTGGCCAGTCTTTTGTAATGATAAATACTTAGCTCCTGAGCCAGGTCACAGGCTCACCCTATTCAAACACAGACAGACATACCCTTAAGACAGGATTTGTGAAGGAAAGGACAATGGGGAGACTTTTCCATTTTCCTTTGACCTTGCAGAGAGAACATTTGCTCAGTTTGGGAATCAAAAATGGTTTCAGGTCGGTATTCTTGTGCTGATCTATGTATGTGCTTGGTTGGTACACATATGAACATTTATTATACATCTAAGACCTTAAAATTCTTATCACACCCGCAGCCACTGTGAGAACAGGATGCTGGCCTGTTCTTATAACTGCAGTAAAATGTTATTGTTTTGTTTTGTTTTTTAATGAAATAAAGGTATAGAAATATTTTGTATATATAAATACATTAAAATGTATCGGACCAGCCGTGTTGGTGATGGAAGTTCCAGACAGGTGGGAACCTTGACTTACTCGATCTCATAATGAGGAGAATTCTCCCTTTTTCTCTGTACTAGAAATAGAGAGTCGATGCAAACACATCATTTTAAAAAGTGGTGGTTGTTTTCTTAAATAACTGAAGATAGAGTGTTCTTTCTGCCATCTTCCCATTGGCTCTGAGGAGCTTCATTCTTCATCTCGGAGGGTGAGAAGTGTGTGGGGTGTGTGTGGGAAGAACAGCAAAGTCTATTTCTAGTTTGAAGAGCAGATTGGAAGCACAACAAGACTTTCGCACAACGCCAGCCGTCCTGGCTCCCCCATCTGGAAGTTTGTCTTCTCCATTCCCAGACTGTAAGCGGCAGCAAGATGATTGACGTAAATGTCAACTGAAGGCCAAGTCTCCTTGTTGCCAGCTTATTGCGTAAGCCCCACTGACATGAAGGGGGAGCTTTGCATTCGGGATAGATGCAGATATATGTTGTTGTTGTTGAGTCGTTTAGTCATGTCCGCCTCTTCGTGGCCCCCTGGACCAGAGCACGCCAGGAACTCCTGTCTTCCACTGGCTCCCGCAGTTTGGTCAAACGCATGCTGGTAGCTTCGAGAACACTGTCCCACCATCTCGTCCTCTGTTGTCCCCTTCTCCTTGTGCCCTTCATCTTTCCCAACATCAGGGTCTTTTCCAGGGAGTCTTCTCTTCTCATGGCCAACGTCTTGGAGCCTCAGCTTCAGGATCTGTCCTTCCAGTGGGCACTCAGGGCTGATTTCCTTCAGGATGGAGAGGTTTGATCTTCTTGCAGTCCATGGGACTCTCAAGAGTCTCCTCCAACACCACAATTCAAAAGCATCCATTCTTCGGCGATCAGCCTTCTTTACGGTCCAGGTCTCACTTCCATACATCACTACAGGTACTGGGAAAACTATAGCTTTAACTATACGGACCTTTGTTGGCAAGGTGATGTCTCTGCTTTTTAAGATGCTGTCTAGGTTTGTCATTGCTTTTCTCCTAAGAAGCAAGCATCTTTTAATTTCGTGACTGCTGTCACCGTCTGCAGTGATCATGGAGCCCAAGAAAGTAAAATCTCTCACTGCCTCCATTTCTTCCCCTTCTATTTGCCAGGAGGTGATGGGACCAGTGGCCATGATCTCCGTTTTTTTGATGTTGAGCTTCAGACCATAATGCAGATGGATAGGCAATTCTTAAATCCAGCTTCACAACTTGGGGCCTTCAGATGCACGCTATACATTTAGAGCATATTCAACGCACATTTAAAGTGCATGACCACCCTCAAAGGATCCTGGGAGGTGTAGTTTATTCAGAGGGCTGAAATTTGCTAGGAGACTCCCATTCTCCTCAGAGGACTACAGTTCCCAGAGTTCCTGAGGAGGAAGGACTGCCTGGGAATTGTAGCTCTGTGAGGGGCATAGCAAATAGCAATAGCTGCTCCCCGTTTTTGAAAATGTAGTGCCTTGCTATTGTACCATAAGCTTTATATGTTCTAAGTGTTGTGTAATGGTCAAAGTGTCGGATCGTGACCTGGGAGAGACCAACCCTACCTCACAGGGGTGTTGGAAGGATAAAATTGGGGGTGGGGAACCACTTTTAGCTGCTTGGAGGAGAGGTGATATATTGGTGTGTTGGTGTTGGTTTGTGTGTGTTTGACAACACTTAGGTGGAATCGGCCCACATATAAGAAACACTGTGAAAATGTTTTTTTTTAAAAAAGAGTTTTGAAAAAGCCATCAAATTTTACATAGCTCACTGTCGCCATCTAGTGTCACATTTGTACATTGCACTTTACATTTAAAACGTTTTACAGTGGTGCCTCGCAAGACGAAAAGAATCCGTTCCGCGAGTCTCTTCATCTTGCGGTTTTTTCGTCTTGCGAAGCAAGCCCATTAGCGGCTTAGCGCTATTAGCGGCTTAGCGGGCTTAGCGGATCAGTTGATAAGCGGTTTAGCGGCTTAGCGGATCAGCTGATAAGCGGCTTAGCGGCTTAGCGGATCAGCTGTTAAGCGGCTTAGTGGATCAGCTGTTAAGCGGCTTAGCGGCTTGGGAAAAGGGGGGGGGAGGGGAAAAAACCCGCAGGAACTCGCAAGACATTTTCGTCTTGTGAAGCAAGCCCATAGGAAATTCGTTTTGCGAAGCACCTCCAAAACGGAAAACCCTTTCGTCTAGCGGGTTTTCTGTCTTGCGAGGCATTCGTCTTGCGGGGCACCACTGTATATGCAGCTGTATAGCTGAGTCCTTAGTCTTCGTTCCTGACTAGTATAGCAATGTTTGCACCAGAGCCTAGGAATTATTCAGGATTAAGATGAGGATCCAGTTGGGTCCAGTCATCTCCCACATATCCTCCAACATGTCCCAGAGGAAAATGAGGGTGCACATCTTTGGGGGTACACAATCCTGTGTGAATCATGTGACCCCCACGAGAGCATGGCTCCCCAAAATACGCGTCTTTCTGGACCATGCACCCCCCCAAAATGGGATGTCCTGATTAAGTCTGGGCAGTTAAGGGGTCTGCTATCACATCTTGAAATGCTTTCTCTCTGTCAAAATGTGCACACACTTTTCCACAGTCAGTGTAAGGAGAGTTGAAATCACTTGTTCCTGCAACATTTTCTCCTTGGTCTGCTTCCCTTCTCTAATCCAAAATAACCCCCAGAAATTTGGCCTGGGGGGGTGGTAGCAGTAGGGTGGACGTTTGGGTAACTAACCATATGTAAGGACCAGACTAGATTTAACATCAATTGTGCAATTCCTTTGCTAACTTGATTATACAGAACTGTGATTCTTTGTGAGGACACAGAAGTAAATTATTAGCTTGCTGGTAGCTGCATGAGAAAAAAGAGCGAGTGAAACGAGAACCTTTTACTTGTCTAACCTTTTATAAAAATAACAATATTTTAGTATAAAAAACTGGTAGCCATGCCAGTCCACTTGAACAGAATATTTTAAGATCGCTTTTTCTAAACTACCCTTCATCCTCAGGGATGCGAGGGCAGTGCACAAAATACAGTGGTGCCTCAGGTTAAGTACTTAATTCGTTCCAGAGGTCTGTACTTAACTTGAAACTGTTCTTAACCTGAAGCACCACTTTAGCTAATGGGGCCTCCTGCTGCCGCCGCGCCGCCGGAGCCCGATTTCTGTTCTTATCCTGAAGCAAAGTTCTTAACCTGAAGCACTATTTCTGGCTTAGTGGAGTGTGTAACCTGAAGTGTCTGTAACCCAAGGTACCACTGTATTGTGCAAACTGTTGTGCTTAGCTGTGATTTGTGCATTGTAAGGGGTTGAGTCCCACCCAACTGTACGACACTATGATTCTGTTGCAGTTTTAGGAGGAGCTCTGAATGTGTCTGCAATACAGTGCCCCACAGTACCTTCTGCTTTCCTTCCTTGCACCCTGAATTTAGTTTGGATACAACCTAGGGTTGGTTCACTTCCAGACAGCTGCACATTTCCATGGGTACAGCCGCCGGAGCACGATTTCTGTTCTCATCCTGAAGCAAAGTTCTTAACCTGAAGCACTAATTCTGGGTTAGCGGAGTCTGTAACCTGAAGCGTATGTAACCTGAGGCACCACTGTACCATAAAACAGCACAGGATCAGTAAAATCAATAGCTTTATTGGGACCAACAAATGCTCACAATGCCATGTGCAGACTTCTGAGCTATACAGAACTCACCCCCAGACTGGATGTTGAAGATTTTGGGTTTTTTTTAAAGGGAAAACAGATGCTTTTGAGAGAGACTGCGGTGTTAACCGTTAAGCCACTCTCTGCAAATTGTTTTAGTCTTAAATTGTATTTTGCAGCCACACAGCCTGATCCTTTGCATTTTTTACATGGAAGTAAGTAGACCCACTGGGTTGAATGGCACTCATACCCAAATAAGTATGCAAAAGATGGTGGGTATTCATGGGTAGCAAACCCCTGTGAATTCGACAGCATTAATTCCAAGGAATCATGTGCAGATATTGGATCGATAAGATGGTAATGGAGCAGTGTCTGCAAGCCTTAACTTGGTTAAGAATAAGAAGCTGTTACTGAGTTAACTTGGCCGCTGTGTCCAGATTACTTAACCCCAATAAAAAAGGCATTATTGCTCTTTGCTTAAGTTGTAACCCCAGGCAACAGACCTCTTTAAGCCAGTTCTTTAAGCCTTGTTTATTACCTCTGATTTGCACGGCACTTTTGTGTATACACAGTACTTTACAGTTCATACCTCATTAATTACAGAAACCCAAGGAAGGAAAAGCTGAGCTTGAATGCAAAAAGCATGCTGCTCTTCTCCCATGATGCATTAAAAATAAATAAATTATTTTCTACAACAATCTGGCAGCAAAGATATGTTTTGCTGCTATCTGGGAGCAATGAACACATTTTCGCATTCCGGATTAACGTTCCCCTCGGTGGTGTGATAGGAATTTTATGGTCTTAGATATATAGTAATGTTCATAACTGCACATACATAGATCAGCACAGGAAAGCCAACCTGGAACCATTTTGATTCCTAAACTGACCAAATCCTTTCTCTGCAAGGTTAAAAATGGAAAAGCCTCCCCATTGTCTCTTCCTTCACAAATCCTGTCTTAATCTGTGTTTGAATAAGGTGTGAGCCTGTGACCTGGCCCAGGAAATAAGTATTTTACCACTACAAAAGAATGGCCAGGCTCCCCAGAAAATCCAATCAAGTAACCTGCTAGACAGGAGATAAACAAGGAGAAGAGAAAAACAACATTTAAATTTCTGTGATGTAGGTGGGATGTATCTGAGGGGTGGTCTTAGGTTACACCCCTTCTGTGATGTATGCATAATGTTTCTGGGGGTGGTCCTGATCTAGAGAAGGGGAATTTCAAAAGTCTTTATAAGGCCTTGCAGGCCATTGTTCTGGGTCCTCTTCCTCTCCTGCGTGTGAGGGGAGTACCCTGTTGCAACAGATCAATAAAGATCAAGCTTACTAGCTGCTTTGCTTCTCAATATTCTCTGGTTGGCCTCTGTTATTTTCTCCTACCAATAGGGAACCTATGTAAGGACTCTATATGGGCTCTTGGATACCCCATAAGGGAAAAGGGCATATTTTTATTTACAACAGAGGTCCTCTAATGAATGAGATGCAGATGACAAAAAGGCTTTGTGTGTGCAGAAATCCTGCGGGAATGCTAAATAATAAATATGGATTTTAAGAGGACGGTTCCGGAAAGGCACACCCGTCCCTTTTGTCATCCTCGACCTTTTGCACCAAGTCAGTCTTTTGCACCAAGCTGACAGGGTGAGCTCCCGCTGCTCGGTCCCTGCTCCTGCCCACCTAGCAGTTCGAAAGCACATCAAAGTACAAGTAGATAAATAGGTACCACTCCGGCGGGAAGGTAAATGGCATTTCCGTGCACTGCTCTGTTTCGCCAGAAGCGGCCTAGTCATGCTGGCCACAAGACACGGAAGCTGTACGCCGGCTCCCTCGGCCAATAAAGCGAGATGAGTGTCGCAACCCCAGAGTTGGTCATGACTGGACCTAATGGTTGGGGGTCCCTTTACCTTTTAGGTTGGTGGCCATCACTGCCTCCTGTGGCAATGAGTTCCGCAGTTTAACTCTGTGCTGCTTGAAGGAGGACTTTCATTTGTCCTGAACCTTCCAACATTCAGCTTCATCAGATGTCCATGAGTTCTAGTGTTAGGAGAGAGGGACAAAACATTTTCTCTATGCCGTGTATAATCTTATAAACTTTGGTCGTTTCTCCTCTTACTTGCCTATTCTCCAGACTAAAAAGTCCTAAACACTGCAATCTTTCTTCATAGGGAAACTGCTCCTTCTCCTGGGTCACTTTGTTCGCCCTTTGTGACCCTTTCCAAACTCTGCAATATCCTTTTTGAGGTGAGGCAACTGCTGTTTTGCCTTTGCATTGACTTTAAAAAAAAATGCCCCTGAATAATTAATCTTGGCAGCAAGTTATCCACAGCAGATCTGCTTATTAAAGCAGTTCAAATCTCTCTGCTAGGAAGGTGCTCCTTTTTGTAGTTCCCTTTGTGGAAATATATAAAGAAAAGCCGTGTCAGATGTTTCCCTAGGTACCTAAATCAGCGGGAGAGGCTTTTCCATGATAGCAAAACATTGCACCATTCAAGCTAGCAGAACTGTGGTGAAAATGGAGCCCTGACATTCATCCCTTTGGCTTCCTTCTCTTCATAGCAACAGGCGGTTTAGCTGCCCTAGACCAAGCCAGACCATTTGTCTATGTAGACCCAACATTACCTGTTCTGGCTGGTAGCAGCTTCCACGGCAAACAGAGAGTAATCTACTGCCCAAGAGATGCCGGGGACAGGATGTGGGATCTTTGGGGGAAAGATGTTCTGCTACTCGCTTCCAACCCAAATGTGGTGGTACCTTACGCTGGCAACTCATCAAGCCCCATATTGTCCACCAGGACTAGCAGAGGCTCTTTGCTGTCTCAATATTTCCCAAGCCTGCAATCAGACCCTCCAACTGTCCTGATTTTCCAGGGACAGTCCCAGAATTGCAGAAGCCATTCCGATTTCTGGTTTGATCCTGAAATGTCTCTCTTTTCCTTCACCGGAGAAATGCTGGAGGCAATGGAATTTGTTGTCATTGTTGTTTAGTCGTTTAGTCGTGTCCGCCTCTTCATGACCCCCTGGACCAGAGCACGCCAAGCCCTCCTGTCTTCCACTGCCTCCCGCAGTTTGGTCAAACTCATGCTGGTAGCTTCGAGAACACTGTCCCACCATCTCTTCCTCTGTCGTCCCCTTCTCCTTGTGCCCTCCATCTTTCCCAACATCAGGGTCTTTTCCAGGGAGTCTTCTCTTCTCATGAGGTGGCCAAAGTCTTGGAGCCTCAGCTTCAGGATCTGTCCTTCCAGTGAGCACTCAGGGCTGATTTCCTTCAGAATGGAGAGGTTTGGTCTTCTTGCCGTCCATGGGACTTTCAAGAGTCTCCTCCAGCACCAGAATTCAAAAGCATCAATTCTTCGGTGCTCTGCCTTCTTTATGGTCCAGCTCTCACTTATTGGACATTCCTATTTTCGTCGGAAAAATGCTGATGGTTGTGGAATAAGATGTGCCTATTTTCATTTGAGAAATGTTGGAGGGTATGCAATTTGAGAACCTTTGAAACCAGCCAGGACTTCCTCCTTTGCCTTGCTCTGAACTTGACCTGCATTTGGAGGAGGCAGCTTTCATCTTAAAGGCACAATGAGATTGGGCAGAATCCTGTTTCCTGTAAGGAAAAAATGACAAGCCTTTTCTCCAGAGATGAGAGGGCAGTTCTCTGAGCAAAGGAGGCCTCTCACCTTGGCAGGGCGCAGAAGACACTGGAGAAATGATGGTGATCGTATGTGTTATGTTCTGAAGTTCTCAACCTGGGCCAGCAGGGGGATGCTGTAGATAGTTATGCAAATAAGGGATTGAAAGTGACGTTCAGTGATTGGATAGTTTTAGAAAATTGTTACAGTTACATTGTACTGGAGCTCTATATAAGCAGGCTGACTGAACCCTTCAGTTCAGTTCTCTTCTGGCTTGTGAATAAACAAGAGCTGTTTGAAGAATCGCTGTGTTGTCTGATATGTTCACCCACAACTTAACAGTGTGCAACTTTCAACAACAGGAGCCGGGAGCATTTTCCAGATCAAGGGCCACTTTCTTGTCTAGGCAATCTCCCAAGGGCCACATGGCAGTGGTGGGTGGAGCCAAAGGCAAGAGAGGGCGGAGCAATTGATGTAAATTTTTACCTACAGCAGACTGGTGTCCATGCCCCCTCCAGACAGCCAAGAGGCATGACCAGAGTTCAAGGATATATCCCTCCCAGGCAAAAACACCCAAGGGAGGTATGAAGTAAGAGCTGGAAAGGGCTGTGGCCTGAGAGGAGAGGGGTTGGCTGTGGAGGGTCCCAGGGCCAGATAAAGAGCCGCATTTGGCCCCCAAGCCTGAGAACCCCTTCCCCTCTTCTAGAATCAACCACCTCCATTGTGAATCCAGGACCCTCTGGTTTGTTCGTAGCAGGTGGTGCAATGGGCCAGCCTGTGTGGCTGCTGACATGACGGTTGGGGGTTCAAGCCCACCCAGGGGTAGCTGTGGGCAGGATTCCTGCAGTGCAGTGGGTGCTACTAGGTAACTGTTATGTACTGAGTTGAATAGGATCCAAAAGGCAGCAGTCTAATTGGCCCTAGAACAATAGGATTCAGAATGCAGCAGTCTGATTGGTCCTAGAACAATGCAGCAGTATGATTGGTCGGCAGGAGCCACCCAATCCAGCTCCTGATAGAAGTGAATCCACAACCTGATTGGCCTACAGGAGAATCCCGGATTTAGCCAATCACGTGGGGCCCATTGTGTAAATAAGGTATATATAGCAGACATTCTGGGGGAACTTCCATTCCGCCTCACCACTGTGAGCTGAATAAAGAGCATGAAATCCACTCTCGACTCTGAGTATATTTCAGTAACCCTCTGGGTCCCTTCCAACTTACCATTCCGTGACTCGATGAAGGTTGTGTTTCCAATGGTTTGTGTGAAAAAGCTGTATCTCAAGCCTGGGTAAGTTATGAAACAGCAGAAATGCAGACAACCACCCATACAGTTCAAACTCACTGCTTTAAACTGGATTGTCCTTATTTGGCAGTGACAGACTGTATGTTAACATGTTAATTTTTTTAAAAAATGAGCTCAGGTAAATCCCTTTTTGCCCTGGAGCTGAAATGAAACACAGTCGGGGCAGCCCAGGCAGCTTCCTAGCGACTCTGCAAAAGACACACATTTCTGTCCTTGGGTTCACAAAAGACACACATTTCTGTCCTTGGGTGATCTATTGGGGTGGCGTGGCGGGTGAGGACATATTTTCCAGCTCTGTGTGATTTATTTTTATTTTGAAGGGGCTCTCCTTCAACAGGGAAGTGTCAGCTACAGAAGCGTGTTTTGGGTGGCAAACTCTATGCAGCAAAGGCAAAACCATCACAATCGCAGAATTTGCAGAGCACTTTAAATGTTTGTGGCTTGCTTTTTTTCCTTAAGGGAAAAGCGAGCTGTTATGTACTGAGTTGAATAGGATCCAAACTGCAGCAGACTGATTGGTCCTAGAACAATAGGATCCAAACTGCAGCAGTCTGATTGGTCCTAGAATAATGCAGCAGTATGATTGGTTGGCAGGAACCACCCAATCATGCTCCAGATAGAAGTGAACCCACAACCTGATTGGCTTACAGTAGAATTCCGGAATTAGCCAATTATGTACAGCCCATTGTGTAAATAATGTATATAAAGCAGATACTTTGAGGGGACTTCCATTCATTCCTCCTCACCACTATGAGCTGAATAAAGAGCATGAAATCACTTTGTGACTCTATTTCACGAGCGATGACTCCATCAGTGAACATGTGTTGCTTTAAAACAAAATAACAGGCCATCTGCCCAACTTGCAAGAGATTGGGCTGAGATGCCTTTAAATGATGGCTCCTATAACTTTACAATCTGGCTTCATGTGGCTATCTGGTGGTCAGCATAAGATCAACCTATCACCATCCCAGAACTGCATTATTCAGTTTTCTGCAAATCAGCTGTTAGTTGATTCCTGTATTGCAGGGGACTATGATTCCATACGACAATCATCTTTGGACCAACCCAGTCATGGTCACCATAATTTTGAATTATAGTGCTGGAGGAGACTCTTGAGAGTCCCATGGACTGCAAGAAGATCAAACCTCTCCATTCTTAAAGAAATCAGCCCTGAGTGCTCACTGGAAGGACAGATCCTGAAGCTGAGGCTCCAATACTTTGGCCACCTCATGAGAAGAGAAGACTCCCTGGAAAAGACCCTGATGTTGGGAAAGATGGAGGGCACAAGGAGAAGGGGACGACAGAGGACGAGATGGTGGGACAGTGTTCTCGAAGCTACCAGCATGAGTTTGACCAAACTGCGGGAGGCAGTGGAAGACAGGAGTGCCTGGCGTGCTCTGGTCCAGGGGGTCACGAAGAGTCGGACATGACTAAACGACTAAACAACAACAAAGTCATGGTGGGAGAACAGGGAACACAGGAAGCTGGCTGATCCTGCGCCAGACCACTGGCCGACCTAGGGTCCAGTATTGCCCACTCAGACTGGCAGCAGCTCTTCAGGATTTCAGAGAGGCGACGATCCCAGCTGTACCGGGAGAGGCTGAAGTTCAAACCCGGGGCCTTCTACATGCAGAGTGGATGATGCTCTGTCACTGAGCTACGGCTCTTAAGACACGGGACACTGCCTTATACAAAGGCAAAACCCCGGCCCATCTTGTTTAGTATTGTCTACACAGGCTGGCAGTGGCTCTCCAGGATTTCATGCAAGGGACATTTGCAGCCCAACCTGGAGACATCAGGCATTGAACTTGGGGGCTTCAGATTCCAACGCAGATGCTCTTACAGCCCTTCCCCTAAACATGGACTCGCTATGTTTGCTTTTCATGTGTTCCCTATGTTCAAATCTTGGTCCTGAACAGGGTAACTGTGCCCCTGAAGGACCAGGTGCGCAGCCTGGGAGTCATTTTGGACTCACAGCTGTCCATGGAGGTGCAGGTCAGTTCTGTGTCCATGGTGGCTGTCTACCAGCTCCACCTGAGCTGAGACCCTACCTGCCTGTGGACTGTCTTGCCAGAGTGGTGCCTGATCTAGTTATCTCCCGCTTGGACTACTGCCATGTGCTCTACGTGGGGCTACCTTTAAAGGTGACCCAGAAACTACAATTAATCCAGAATGCAGCAGCTAGACTGGTGACTGGGAGTGGCCGCCGGGACCACATAACACAGGTCCTGAAAGACCTACATTGGCTCCCAGTACGTTTCTGAGCACAATTCAAAGTGTTGGTGCTGACCTTCAAAGCCCTAAATGGCCTCGGTCCAGTATACCTGAAGGAGCGTCTCCACCTCCATCGTTCTGCCCGGACACTGAGATCCAGCGCCGAGGGCCTTCTGGCGGTTCCCTGTGAGAAGTGAGGTTACAGGGAACCAGACAGAGGGCCTTCTCGGTGGTGGCGCCTGCCCTGTGGAATGCCCTCCCTTCAGATGAGAAGGAAATAAGAAGCTATCTTATCTTTAAAAGACATCTGAAGGCAGCCCTGTTTAGGGAGGTTTTAATATTTAATGCTGTATTGTTTTTAACACCCAGTTTGAAGCCGCCCAGAGTGGCTGGGGAAACTCAGCCAGATGGGCGGGGTATAAATAATAAATGATGATGATGATGATGATGATGATGATGATTATCATCATCAACCGTTCCATCGATCAATCTATGAGCTGGGGGATCTGTTTTTTTACCTGTGAAAGAGTGCTCCCGGATTGTTAGATATCCCGTAGACTGTCCCTGGGACAGGTGAGGCTGCTGATCCCTTATTTTCAAATCTGAAAGTTGACAGCTATGCTGCCACCCCTTAAAAATTCCTCACTGCAGTCGACTATAAGGAGAAGGATTCCCCTTGTCAAATCCTAATGAAAACAATCACACACCAGGTTGCATTAGCTTCAGTTTGCCTTCCAGAAGGAGAAACCACGAATCTGCCCATTTGGCACAGCATCACTTGGGAGCAGGACGAACCATTTTTATTCCGGGTCCTATTAGTAAGTTAACAGTAGAGCTTTGATGCCCCTGCTCTCACCGCCCCCCCCCCAGTTGCCTCTTTGAACACACAAGAGTCCCGTGGGCTGCCAACAAGAGCTTGCCGTCTTGTCTGGAAGAGTCTGGCGATGCTCTTCTTCCTGGGAACCGTTGATGAGTTGAAAGTCAATCCTTTATTGGCAACACAGCTGCAAAGGCACCTTTGAAAATAACCCCAGAGGAGGTGCAGCAGCAACAACAGCAGCAAGGAAGGGCTTTTAAGTCCCGATCCACACCTCTAAAGCACACCTGTTTGCTGTGGGAGCAAGCATGCCACCCATATATCGGAGATTATCATCCTTTTTGCTAGCCAAAGATTGCCTTGGCAAGAAGGTGGCTGGCATCAGCGAGGGGAAAGCTGAGATGCCAGTCCTGTTCAAAAGCCCCAGAGCTGAGTAACCAGCCCAGCCTGGTAACTAAAGGCCTACACAACATGATAAGCCAGCCTCATCTAACACCAGACGAGGAATATATATATGTATGTGTGTGGGTATCTGTGCCTGTAATAAACCGAAGTTAAACTCTTTAGGAAAACCTCCCCAGTTATTTCAAATAATAGCTTACTGCACTGTAAAATGTAAGGCTAGTTGTGCTATAGCAACCCTGAACACCTCTGGGGAAAGAACCCCTTTCCTAGAAGGGCAGGGATCCTTTGCTCATAGCTCAAGGCTTTCCCTTGGCTCATATTTGGAAAAGCTATAGGCAGGGAACAGCTTCCCACAGCTTAAAAAAGGATCCATAGATCCATGGACGGTCTGGCTAACAGCCTGCGACGTGCGCCCAATCCGAGGCACCAGAGACACTACAGATGGGTTCGTAAATAATCGCAGCTGGCATTGCAAAGGCCCCCAAGACCCACATCGAAAAATGGAACAAATTTGCTTGGGGCTGAGATCCTGTGCAGTTATGGGCCTTGCGAGGGGAGACCGGAAAGACCGTTTCCTCGAATGTGCAAATCCCACGCCATTGTGATCCAGCATTTTTCTAGATCACAAGAACGAAGCTAGATCTTTACAGCATATGCGAGGGACAAATATATAGCCATTTCCAGTCTCCCACCCCCTTCTGCCTCCTTAACGGATTAGAATTATTTGTTGTTAATATTCCTAGAATAAGGCCTGGTTGACTTTCACTAAGCTTCAAAGCTGGTGGTAGCAGCAGCAGTAGCTGAAGGCGGTTAGGACACCCACACAAAATAAGCTACTTCATCCAAATCGACAGGATAATCCGTCACCAAGGTGGGTGTCTTTTCAAAGAGCTCCCCTTTGTAGCTGCGCCATTTGCCGGCTGGGATGTAAATGTCCCTCTCTTGCTTGCCCATCTCCAAGACGGGAGCCACCATCAGCGTGTCCCCAATCAGGAACTGGGAATCGATCTTGTGTGCAGCCTCGTCGTGGGGAGAAATCCACCAGATGGGCCGGATGATGGGGTCCCCAGTGTCGGTGATCTCCCCGGCCAGCTCCAGCAAGAGGGGGGCAACCAAAGACTCGTGGAGCCTGGTGAACTTCAGGGCGATGTCTATGACCTCTCTGTCGTAGAGCCACGGTGGAATGGAGAACTGCATGGAAGGCATGAAGGCCGACAGCTCAAGCCATCGGATGTAGAGCTCTTGGTCTGGGATTTCCACCGCCCCATCCGTCTTGTTGGGAAAGAAGTTCCCGCCAATCATGTCGGCCGATATGAAAGGGTATCCCAGCATGCTGATGGTCAAGACGGTCGGTATCAAGGACTTCAGCCCAAGCTCATAACCCCAGACAGAATCCCTGTCAATGATGCGGAAGAAGCAGGAGATGTTCTGAGACTGGTAGCCAACCCTGACCTCCGCTAGCTCGTAAAATGGGATGGCCATTTCCGTGTAGCGCCTGGACCAAATGCTGGGGTCCGACAAGGGGCGGAAGGTGCTGAACTGTTTGGGAAGGTAGCTGGTCTCTCCAGCATCAAACTTGAAGGAAGAGATGCCGTACTTATTCCGGAGTTGCCTCAGGTGGCTCTGGAACCAATCCCTGGCCGCAGGGTTGGTGAAATCCAATATGGCGCCAATCCCGTTCCACCATTCGACCATAGCAGGAAGCCTTCCTGTCGGCTCCTTGATGAAAAGCTGTCTCTCTATGCCTACCCCAAAGTTGGAGGAATTGTAGTTTATGAACGGGTGCGTCCAGAGAGTGACCTGAAACCCGTCTTCTTTGAGTTTCTTGAACGTCTCTGTCACGTTCGGGAACTTGACTGGGTCGAAGTCGAAGTCCCCGTACGCTTGCGTGTAGGTGTCGTCTATCTCGATGTGGCTCCAGTTGAACTTGTACTTTTTGATCTTCTCAGCAAAGCGTAGCAGCTTGTCCTGGTCAATGTCGTTTTTGTACAAGGCCCAGGTTGACCAGATCGGATACTTGAAGGCGTTTTCCGAGGGGATCTTTGAAGGCTTGTAGAAATACTTCCTCACCATGTACTTGTGGATGGAGGTCACGTCAGAGCCGATACAGACACGGTAGCTCAGCTCTGGGAACGGCGGCTGCCCCAGCGGAGGCTTGTAGGGGGAATCTTTGTACCTGGCCTGGAAGACAAGGGACCTTTCGGAGGCGTTGAACCCGAGGTGGAAGGGCACAGAGTCGTTGATCTTGATGGCGGCTGCTTTGGAGGACAGCCAGTACCTCTCTAGGATGCCCCCAAAGCTGTTCCTGAAAGAATACACGTCGCTGGTCACAAACGGCATGGGCTCCTGGTACCCGGGCAGCTTAATGGGCCAGTGCTGCACGCTCATCTCGCAGCCCCCATACCAGTGGGCGTCCCCCCAGAACATCTTGTGCTCCACCACGGTGTCCGCCACAAACTCCTCCCAGCGGACCCGGTAGCACATCACCGTGTCTTTTGGGGTGACGATCTTAATGAAGAAGTTGAGCTTCCCTTTGTCAGTCCTGGTGCAGGTTAGATTCGCACCCTCCCTGGAGCAAGACTCCAAGTCAAGCATACCTGACTGGAAGGCCAACCTGAAGACGACCTCCCCATCCTGGTTTTTGATGGTGAAGCCGTCCTGATGGAGGTCCATCTGCTCCGTCTTCAGCCTCTCCGCCTTCCGAAGGGATGACACGTAGTAGCACCAGGCCACCACGGCTGCAATGAGCAGGATGAGGCCAAGCACAATGGCCACTATCATGGGTTTCAACTCCTTGACCGGCTTCTGCTTCACGGGGGTGAAGTTCTCCGGCAGAAACGAGTACATGGCTGTGTCTTATCTGGAGGAGCTCTTTCCAAAACAGAGATTGCGTCACCTTATCTGCAAATATCTGTCTTGTAGCAAAGGGCTCTCTGCCCTCCACTCCTTATGACCGGGTCTCTCTCATTGAAATAAGGGCGTTTGTCTTCGTTAGAATACACACCATTTTCTTTCCAGTCCAATTCAATTCCAGAATGCAATTATCTGGAAGGCAAGAAGGGAAAAAAGAGGGAGAATGAGGAAAGGAGGCCATGAAAACGTGGAGCGAAAACAGGGAGCCCCAACCTTTAAGGACACATTTCAGAATCGAAGAACAAAATACAAATATCACTGAATTAAAACATGTTCAGAATTGCCTCCCACTCCCCACAACAGGCAAATCACATATATAAAAAAACAGAAAAACAGGCAATTCCTGAAACAACCCACCTCAAAAGTAAAAACAAAAAACACCCCTCAATTTACAACTAAATAAAAACTAAAAACTGGGAGGGGCCAGGAGCCTTGGTAGGTGCCAAGACCATGGTGCCCATGAGTGCCATGTTGGGGACCCCAGGCTGAAGAAGAAGAAGAAGAAGAGTTTGGATTTGATATCCCGCCTTTCACTCCCCTTCAGGAGTCTCAAAGCGGCTCACATTCTCCTTTCCCTTCCTCCCCCACAACAAACCCTCTGTGAGGTGAGTGGGGCTGAGAGGCTTCAGAGAAGTGTGACTGGCCCAAGGTCACCCAGCAGCTGCATGTGGAGGAGCGGAGATGCGAACCCGGTTCCCCAGATTACGAGACTACCGCTCTTAACCACTACACCACACTGGCTTATAAACCTTAAAAGGTTTATATGTCCTTTACTTTAGTGTATCCGCTGGTGGCCTATTAAGTTGGCCTGGCTGTCTAACCACTGGGCTTTATGAATGCAAGACCTCATAACCCAGTGGCTGCTTTTGCCAACTGAAAATAGCTGGTGGTGCTTGGCGTGGGGGAGGGGTGGGACGGACACAACAGCAAGGGAGCCAATGGCACAGATTTGCTTCCATGTGGCTGGAATGCTATAACCCAGAACACACACACACACACACACACACACACACACCCTGTGGCAGCAACTGTCCTACTGCCTTTATGCCTGAATTTGGCACAACACATTGCCTTTCACGTAGGTACTGCAAATCCTAGAATGCCCTCCCCACCATATTTGCATTAGAGGACAAATGCAGAATTGGGAAGTCTCCTGTTTGCCTGTACGAATGAGAATTGCTCCCTTGACTTTAGGAGACAGATTTGTTCCCGTCTCCAATAACAGGGATCCTGTAGTCCCTGGCCTTTAAATCCATTACAGGCCGTTCTGCCCAAGGTTGCTTAAATGAACACACGCACAGCATTTAAATGTGGGGCCCTCCAGGAACGCCGCCCCCTTTGCTGTGCATTGCTGGTGATTTGTGCTCAGGATGGTGTTGCAGCGGTTACACACAAACCCACTTTCAATACTGTTTGCTACAGGGATACAGTCAGTAGGTGGGAATTAGAGGGCGTCAGACTTCGGCTAAGCTCTAGGTAGAAGCTTGCCAATGGCAGCAATGGAGCAGAGCTTCCACAGGGAAAGAGGGCAGAGATATCGAAGCAGGGGTCGGATTGCGCTGAGTTGGGGCTTGAACCTGGTGACTTCAGAGATTCCCCCCCCCCTCTGCTCAGTGAAGTAAAAGGAGGTGGCCTTGAAACATCTGCTGCGATGAAGGCAGCTGCAGTGTTGTTTGTTAGCTCAGAGCCAAAGCGCTGTTCTCAGCACCTCCACGAAGCCATGCTAATTAACATCTTACCAAGGGTGACACTAAATAGGGATCACAAACCTGCAAAATCAGGTTTCATCTTTCGCTGGAAGAGGAACACGTAACCCCGAGGGAGGTTTCAGGTTGCGGCTGGCATGGGGAGCGCCTCTCCGACTCCCGATGTTGTCATCGTATCCAAATGCCGCTGGTCAGAGAAGCAAGTTATTTTTTGCTAACAGACCCTGGGGCCTCTCTAGGGAATATTCCTAAGGGGCAGCCGTCCTCCTGCCTGCCTCCCCACACTTGCTGCTGCTGCTGCTTGGAATAGAAAAGGTAAAGGGACCCCTGACCATTAGGTCCAGTCGTGGCTGACTCTGGGGTTGCAGCGCTCATCTCGCTTTCAGGCCGAGGGAGCCGGCGAACAGCTTCCGGATCATGTGGCCAGCATGAATAAGCCGCTTCTGGCGAACCAGAGCAGCGCATGGAAACGCTGTTTACCTTCCCACCGGAGTGGTACCTATTTATCTACTTGCACTTTGACATGCTTTTGAACTGCTAGGTTGGCAGGATCAGGGACCGAGCAACGGGAGCTCACCCCGCTGCGGGGATTTGAACCACCGACCTTCTGATCGGCAAGTCCTAGGCTCTGTGGTTTAACCCTTGGAACAGTATCAGCTGCCAAAAGATGGGCCTGCTAATCCCGGTTTCTGAGATGTAATATCCAGCCACAGCACATGGCTGTTTTTCGCTCGCTTTGGCCAAATGCAGATGGCATGGGTCTGCAATTCTGGCTCCAATGCAATTTCTAGGCAGCAGGTGACTTGCGAAGCAGGTCACTTCACTGGATACCTGAGTCAAAATGTAAGCCCTATCTACACTAAACATTTAAAGCAGTATAATCATCATAATCATCATCATCATTTTATTATTTATACCCCACCCATCTGGCTAGGTTTCCCCAGCCACTTTAGGTGGCTCCCAATAGAACACTAAAAACAAAATAAAACTTCAAACATTAAAAACTTCCCTAAACAGGGCTGCCTTCAGATGTCTTATAAAAGTCAGATAGTTGTTTATTTCCTTGACATCTGATGGGAGGGCGTTCCACAGGGTGGGCGCCACCACTGAGAAGGCCCTCTGCCTGGTTCCCTGTAACCTCACTTTTCGCAGGGAGGGAACCGCCAGAAGGCCCTTGGAGCTGGATCTCAGTGTCCGGGCAGAACGGTGGAGGTGGAGACGCTCCTTCGGGTATACTGAACTGAGGCCGTTTAGGGCTTTAAAGGTCAACACCAACACTTTGAATTGTGCTTGGAAACATCCTGGGAGCCAATGTAGGTCTTTCAGGACTGGTGTTATATGGTCTCGGCGGCCGCTCCCAGTCCCCAGTCTAGCTACCGCATTCTGGATTAGTTGTAGTTTCCGAATCACCTTCAAAGGTAGCCCCACGTGGAGCACATTGCAGTAGTCCAAGAGGAAGATAACTAGAGCGTGCACAACTTTAAACACTTGTGGCTTCCCCACAGAACCCAGGGGACTGTGGTTTGTTAAACGGGCTGAGATTTGTTTGGAGACCCCCGTTCCCTGAACAGACGTACAATTCCCCAGAGGGATGGGTTAATAGTCTGTTCCTCTCCCCAGGGAATTCTGGGAACTGTCCAGCAAAGTCACCAGTTAGCTGAAGCAGGGAGAGCAATCATAAATTGGGGAAAATGCAGGCTGTACCCGAAGATGATTTGATGAACAGCAGCCATACAAAAAAGTGCAGAAAAGTCGCTGCCCCATCAAGCTCACGCAGCAGCACAGACTAAATAAATCTTTTCATCCCTTTAACTCCTAGCTTTTCAGTTGTTTTCAATAATGGGATTATGGCGGCATTAGAAGAGATTAGCCACAGCAAGCGACAGATTTAACCAAAGGAAGCGTTCAGCTGCCAAGTCCCCGCACTAAGGGCGGGTTGAAGGCAGGAGGTCACTTTGCGACCCATTAAGGGCACTACCCAATTAAAGGCTTCAATTAATTATGTGAGAGTTTTCTCTTGGTAAAATATGCATAAATTGGCATAGGGCTATCTGGAGAAGCACTGGGCTGCATCCAGAGAACATGATGCTTCCGTAGTGGGATTTACTATTCTTACAAGTTGGGACGCAGGTGGCGCTGTGGGTTAAACCACAGAGCCTAGGACTTGCCGATCAGAAGGTCGGCGGTTCGAATCCCCGCAGCGGGGTGAGGTCCCGTTGCTCGGTCCCTGCTCCTGCCAACCTAGCAGTTCAAAAGCACGTCAAAGTGCAAGTAGAGAAATAGGTACCGCTCCAGCGGGAAGGTAAACGGCATTTCCGTGCGCTGCTTTGGTTCGCCAGAAGTGGCTTAGTCATGCTGGCCACATGACCCGGAAGCTGTACACCGGCTCCCTCGGCCAATAAAGCGAGATGAGTGCCGCAACCCCAGAGTCGGCCATGACTGGACCTAATGGTCAGGGGTCCCTTTACCTTTACACATTGTTCCAGCACAGGGTGTGAGTCTGGAAAGGCACCTTTTGCATTCCACAAAACCACCCTGATGCTGCAGCTGGCCAGTGGTCCATTGAGTCCTCATCCTGTTCTCGCAGTGGCCATCCAGACGCTGAAAGCAGATCCTATGAGCAGGATCTGGGCCCATCAGCACTCTCTCCTCCTGAGGTCTCCAGCCACTGGAATTCAGAAGCACACATCCCAAAACAGAGTTGTAACTCTTACTTGAAAGGCTGACATGCTCAGCAGATTCTCATTCCAAGTCAAGATTCCAGGGTACATGAGGCAGGCAAGACTTTCATGATCGAACGGAAGCTATAGAGATGTTCTGACGGTTGACACATCCCCTCCTATGAAGCTTTTAAAGACAGGGGAGAGTGAGCTCATTTGTGGGACTTTCTCAGCCTTTGGGTTTGCTCACTCCATCTGGGTGGGCTCATTTAATCCCCGTGGGACATCCAGCCCCATATAACCAGCATGCTTAAATCTAATAAATGCATGAAGAGTAGAGGAAGCTGTCCTGCCAGGCTTAGCCAGGTCACTCCCCTTCACCTTGGCAGGAAGGGTTAATCATCATCATCATCATCATCATCATCATCTATTTCTTATACACTGTCAATCTGACTTGATTGCCCCAGTCTTTGATCCTCCCATTCCACCATGTGGACCCCTACATTTTTGTGTTTCTATACAAATAATTTTGAAACATTTACCACTTTTGGAACCTAAGTTTCACCGCCTGTGTTTTTCTTGCTGCTGTATGAGAAAGCGCATGCATTTGATCTTTGAAGGATTTGTAAGTAAACCATTTTTAACGTACCAAATGTGCAGTTTCTGCCTATGCTAAGGGGAACGGGGAACTTTGGAAGCCGCTTCGAAGGGGCTATTTTAAAGGTCTGGCAGAAAATATTTTCCCGCTTTTACTTTACTGCATATTTTGTGAGTTTAAGTATCTGCTGGGGCTCTCTCACCAAAGAGTACTACTACTACTACTACTACTACTACTACTACTACTATAATTTATTACTTATACCCCACCCATCTGGCTGGGTCTCCCCAGCCACTCTGGGCGGCTTCCAACAAAGTATTAAAATACAGTGGTCTGTTAAACATTAAAAGCTTCCTAAACAGGGCTGCCTTCAGATGTCTTCTAAAAGTCTGGTAGTTGTTTTTCTCTTTGACATCTGGTGGGAGGGCGTTCCACAGGGCAGGTGCCACCACCAAGAAGGCCCTCTGCCTGGTTCCCTGTAACTTTGCTTCTAGCAGGGAGGGAAACGCCAGAAGGCCCTCGCCGCTGGACCTCAGTGTCCAGGCAGAACGATGGGGGTGGAGACGCTACTTCAGGTATACTGGACCAAGGCTGTACTTGCCCCAAACCTGGATCTAGGCATCCAGGGAATTCTCCTTTTCTATAGTCAAGTATTTTTCTTTTCACCAAATTACAATAAAATACCAACAATCCTATCTACAAAGCTTGACAAGGAGTCCCTTGGCAATGAGACTGTGTCCTGCCCCTATGCCTCCAGCTCCAATGACCCTCCTCCTGTTCAGCCTCACCTTTTGGCTGGTCCACGTCCTTCCCCTCTCCCCGATGAGGCCAGCAGGCTTCCTTCCTCCTCTCTGACACCTAGAGACAGAAGGGAAGGCCTTCTTCCCTCCATCCCTGCTGGCTCCTCCATCTGTTCCTTCTGCTTCCTCCTCTAGAGTCTGGGGGTGCCAACTCACGCCAGTTTCTGCAGGAGCCAAAAGGCCCAAGTCACATGCTGCCTTCGACAGTGGAGGCAGAACAGAGGCATCGTGGTTAGTGGCCACTGATAGACTTATCCTTTCCCATCCACAGTATCCTGTCTGTGTGTGTGGTTTAGAAGCTGCATGGTCAAGGAAAAAACAATGCTGTCCAGGGTTGTAAAGACTGGGGAGAGAATAATTGGGTGCCCTCTTCCCACCTTGGACCAAATCTACGCTTCCAGGTGCCGTAAGAAAGCTGCAGAGATAGCGCAGGACAGTGCGCACCCCGGAAATGATCTCTTTCAGCTTCTGCCTTCTGGAAGAAGGTCCAGGGTTATAAAGACTAGGACTAGCCGCCTGAGAAACAGTTTCTATCCAAATGCGATTTTGGTTTTAAACACAGTGTAAGGTATCGTGTGGTGCTGTGGGTTAAACCACAGAGCCTAGGACTTGCCAATCAGAAGGCCGGCGGTTTGAATCCCTGCAACAGGGTGAGCTCCCATTGTTCGGTCCCTGCTCCTGCCCACCTAGCAGTTCGAGAGCACGTTAAAGTGCAAGTAGATAAATAGGTACTGCTCCGGCGGGAAGGTAAATGGCGTTTCCGTGCACTGCTCTGGTTCGCCAGAAGCGGCTCAGTCATGCTGGCCACATGACCTGGAAGCTGTACGCTGGCTCCCTCGGCCAGTAAAGCGAGATGAGCGCCGCAACCCCAGAGTTGGCCACGACTGGACCTAATGGTCAGGGGTCCCTTTACCTTTACGGTAGTCTCTATGGGAGTATATTGGGGTATCAGAGTTTTTAGGGGGCTAACGAGGCTGGGATAGCAGGCTTGTTGTTTTTTGAATGTCTGATGTAGATTTTTTTCAGTTTTGTTGTTCTGTATGGGACAATGACAATAAAGATTATCGTATCATGTCGCATGCTGGCCCATCAGCTGAACAACATAGAATTGCAGAGTTGGAAAAGACCCCTAAGGTCATTTATTCCAAAGCCCTGCAATACATTGGATACGACCCAATTTTTTTCCAAAGCCAGCTGCCTGGTTAATAGGGAGCACCACTTTAAATGAACAAAAGATTCCGCAGCTAATTAAAACCAGGGATGAAGAACCTTTAGATGTTGTTGGCCTCCCTGTTCTGACCAGTCCCAGCCAGCATGTCCAATGGTCAGAGCGGATGAGACTTGGTAGTCCAACGAGATCAGGGAGAGCTACAGATTCACCCCCGCCCCCGATTAAATGGATGGATCAACTAATATAGCATCCTCTTACTCATCGTCCTTGTACCCCTTCCACTCTTGTGCATCATTTCTCTTCTTCAGGAATGATAGATCCTTGAAAACAAATATGACAGTGATGCCCCGTGGGTTATTAATATAGTCATGCCTCCACTGACAAAGTCTCTCACAGGCAGCTTCTTTTCAAGTCCTTAAAAAAATTGCACATTCTCCCCCCTTTCTTTTCTATGGCAGTGGATCCTGGGAGAAAAACAAGATTACTAAAAATATCATTTCCCTCCCGTTGCAGCCGAGCTTTTCCTGTTTCATCTAGAAATCAAAGTCACGTTAAGCAAAAGAGGAAGGCTGGTTTTCTAGGGGGTGACAAAAAAGCGTCAGTGCTGGGTCCTTGCAACCAGGGGAGGGAAGTCAAAACGTTTGGTTTTCATCCCATTGCAAGCTGTTCAAAAGGAGACGAGCTACGGAAGGTCTGAGCAGATGTAGGACAGGATTGAAGGCTAGAGAAAGGACACCAAACTTAAATCCAGCTCACTCTGCTCAAACTTATGAAACCCAAAGTACAGTGGTACCTCGGGTTAAGTACTTAATTCGTTCTGGAGGTCCGTTCTTAACCTGAAACTGTTCTTAACCTGAAGCACCACTTTAGCTAATGGGGCCTCCTGCTGCCGCTGCGCCACTGCTGCACGATTTCTGTTCTCATCCTGAAGCAAAGTTCTTAACCCGAGGTAATATTTCTGGGTTAGCGGAGTCTGTAACCTGAAGTGTATGTAACCTGAAGCGTATGTAACCAGAAGTACCACTGTATAGGGTCTCCCCAGCAAAGGAGACCAGGCTGGACTATTCCTGTGGGCTTTTCAAAACTTGGTGTCTCTCTGGATTTGCCAAATATTGTTTTTAGTTTCTGGCCTCATTTAATACAGGTGCTATACAGAGCCTGCTCGCTTTTACTGAATTTCTGGCATGTATTTTTGTTTTTATCAAAGGCAGAAATGTATTGCAATAATTAATAACCATAAGCAACAGCAATGATGATGCTGTCAAGAGAGTTGCCAGGCTGCAAGAATAGGGTTCCTAGCAAACTCACGGCCTGGGTAAGATTTCAAATATCAGAAGCGCTTCCCCATGAACGAGGGAACAAGCTTGTTTTCTGCCGCCCTAGGACCCAATCCAATAGATTCAAATTACGAGAAAGGAGGTTCTGATTAAACATTAGGAAGAACACTCTGACACTAAGAGCTGTTCAGAAGTGGAATGGACTCCCTTGGAAAGTGATGAACTCTCCTTCCTTGGAGGTTTTTAAACATAGCGATTCCTTTGTGTCCCTTCCAACTCTACAGTTCTGTGATTTAATGAAGATTTGAATCCAGGAGTTCTTCCCTGACACTCAAGCTACCACACTACATTAACCCCACCCCCCAGAGAAATGAGCTGTTATTCTGCACCTCTGGACTCACTTAGATTGCTAATGAAAAAGCAATTTATATGTGTTGTATATGCGATATAACATTGTGCCACCAGATGGCGCTGTGGCATCCTGTTTTTCTCTACCTGTTTTCCCTGTTTAAATTTCCCGCGCATTTATCTGAAACGCTTCTTTGATATGTCTAGACCCAGCCTCTGGCTCGCTCTTCTCTCTCCACATTCTGCTCTGTTCGCATTGCTCAGAAATCAACTCCTCAAGTACTGTATGTTTGCAACAGTACATCAAGTCAGACAAGGAAGGCTGCAAAGGAGGCGGCAAGAGGATATTCCAGAATTCGTTTTGGGTGCAGACAGGTTTCTGGTCTGCCTCATCCTAGTCCTCAGGCCTCCAGCTACAAAGTTCCTTGCGCTGCCTTTGCCCTGTGCCAGCAACGCAACCGCCTCTGCCAGAAGCTCATGCGTTTCGTAACAAGAGCAACAAAGAATCTTGTGATTAGGAGAGGGAGCTGGAAGAATCCAAGAGGGACTTCCAACAGGCTGTAGCATCAGAAGCTGGCTGAGTTGCGCTGCAGGCTAGAATGCACTTAGGAGCAACTGAGTTTCCCGTATCCAAGGGTGAGAGACACAGTTTGACATGAGCCCTTGCCAGGGCTTTCCATACTAGTTTGCCACAATAAATGAGCTGTCACCAGAATCAGGCAGCTGCAGACAGACTGCGTTCTCTTGGCTGCATGAGATTCAGAAAATCCTCAACTTCATTTGCTGTCCATCTTCCCCAGTGATAATGCTGATCTTATAATTTATTTGTTTGCCACCTTATAATTGATTTGCTCAACTAACCGTTGCCCAGGGATGGAGGACTAACTTGCCCTTTCCTCTTCATAATACCTGGTTCGAAGAAGGTCCTATTTATTGCAATATCCGAAAAACCCATTATTTACGAGTTTCCAAGTGCAAAGACAAACCTATGTAGCTACACGGTGGTCGTTCCAGACATACCATATATCAAAAGACACGGTTGTCAGGCTCTTGCAAAGTATAGTTTTGCCTGGATTTGGCCGTATTCCAGGACTTATTATCGACTGCTCCATTGTGCTTCTGTGCAATCCCGATCTTACTGTTCGTGGCATTGTTTTCAACCCCTCTGCTGTCCATCGTTTTCGTAAGTTGCGGCACAAATGATGTCAAACAGTCAAGCCCCTGTTCGTTTCTACATCTCTCAAACATTTGTATTCTTCTATATGTAATAAATTTTATATCTATATCTATACAGTGGTACCTCGGGTTAAGAACTTAATTTGTTCTGGAGGTCTGTTCTTAACCTGAAACTGTTCTTAACCTGAAGCAACACTTTAGATAATGGGGCCTCCCGCTGCCACTGGAGCACAATTTCTGTTCTCATCCTGAAGCAAAGTTCTTAATCCGAGGTAATATTTCTGGGTTAGCGGAGTCTGTAACCTGAAGCGTCTGTAACCTGAAGTGTATGTAACCTGAGGTTCCTTTCCAGAACTGAAATTATACAGTCATACCTCGGGTTACAGATGCTTCGGGTTGTGTGATTTCGGGTTGTGCACCATGCCGAACCTGGAAGTACTGGAACAGTTACTTCTGGGTTTCCGTGCATGCGCAGAAGCGCTAAACCGCACTTTGCGCATGCACAGAAGTTCCGCAGGGCTTGCAAGACAGAGCTGTTCCACCAAGCCTTTGGCTAGGGCACAGCCTGACTCCCTCCTTTGGCAATCTTCACAGAACTCTAACCCAATGGTTGCCATTAATTTGATTTGAATTAATTTTATAATGAAATGATTTTAGAATTTTGTATTATTTTATTGTTGTTAGCCGCCCTGAGCCCAGCTTCGGCTGGGGAGGGCGGGATATAAATAAAATTATTATTATTATTATTATTATTATTATTATTATTATTATTATTATTTTGCAGTTTTATTTTTTTTAAAAAAGTGATATTTATTAATGTTTCACAAACAATAAAAACAAATTCCAACATTTAGACTACAAAAGCAAAACAAATAAAAGATACACAATAGAGAAACAGTTGATAGAAGAAGAGAAAGTAAAGAATAGCGAATAAGAACAAAGAGAAAAGCCAAAAATCAAAACTAAAAATAAAATAATATTTTCAAATCTTATATTTTCTTCACTAGTTTCTTGACCTCCTCACACCTCCCATTTTGTATTCCAGTTCAAATATTAAATTCAGCAAATCCTTACCCTTTAGCATTCATCCTTACTCCATATATTAACCTATTATTATAACTATCCATTTCCAGTTATCAAACCCTATTTACATTTTCTTAAGCATCTCTTTACCAGTACCACTTATTTTCAGTTTTAATAACAAAGCATTTATTTTCTATTGCAAAGCAATTATTGCCAGCTCAAATCTGGTTATCTGGGAAGGGGCCTTTGATTGGCTCTCCTTCTTGGTAGCTAATTATGTGCTGTTTGGGGAAGCCGAGGCCTCATCCTGACCCCACTTGCATGTGCAGAGAGAGAGAGAGAGAGATCATCGCTCCTGCCTCCCAGCACATCGATTTCAGTTAAAACAGCTGCAGGCAAATTTCTGCACCACGCTAGCCAGCGGGGTGATGTTTTCTTTGTGAGTGTGAAAGACCCAGAGCTCTGAAGGGAAGGCAACGGACAGGACAGGCTTTGCAAGCAAATTCAGCCTAAGACAGAAACTGGTGCCCCAATGGAGTCTGGCATCGGCTGGCTTTGAAACTGCCAAGGATTTTACTGTACAGAAGCCATTTCAGACTCCAGCAACGGGGAACATGCAGGGGGTCTGAGAAGGGGCTGGCTATTAAAATGATATATAATGAAAGCTGGACTATAAAGAAGGCTGATCGCCGAAGAATTGATGCTTTTGAATTTTGGTGCTGGAGGAGACTCTGGAGAGTCCCATGGACTGCAAGAAGATCAAACCTCTCCATTCTGAAGGAAATCAGCCTTGAGTGCTCACTGGAAGGACAGATCCTGAAGCTGAGGCTCCAGTACTTTGGCCACCTCGTGAGAAGAGAAGACTCCCTGGAAAAGACCCTGATGTTGGGAAAGATGGAGGGCACAAGGAGAAGGGGACAACAGAGGATGAGATGGTTGGATAGTGTTCGTGAAGCTACCAGCATGAGTTTGACCAAACTGCAGGAGGCAGTGGAAGACAGAAGTGCCTGGCGTGCTCTGGTCCAGGGGGTCACGAAGAGGCGGACACGACTAAACGACTAAACAACAACAACAACAACATTAAAACGAAGCCTATGGCAAGAAACAGGCTTGCCCCAAACTGGAAACTGCAAGAAATTCCTACTACTGCGGAGTGCTAGACGAAAATGATGAGTTTGGCAGAGCTAGCGCCAAACTGATGGGAAGAATTCGGGATCAGGACGATCAGAGGTTTCAAGAAAGTTGGAGTAAATTTATGGTGTATATAAAGGATAATTGTAAAACTCTAAAAACACTGGCAGGATTGAAATAGCTCTTACAATGTGCGACAGATATAAGGTTAAAAAGGAGAACACACGATATAAGAAAATAAGAGATACCCGCTGAAGGGATGGAGGGAAGTCGCCAGCTTGGCAGAGCTAAAAGTATTTATGTGATTTAATGTGTTGTATTGTAAAAGTATGTATAAGGAAAATAATAAAAAATTATTTATTTATAAATAAATAAATAAAACAAAGCCTTTGGTGAATGGCTGCAACCACAGATCAAACACTTGTCAATATTCTGCATGGTGGCCAGTTTATACAACAATTCTAAACACTATTTTTTGCCGCTCTATGGAAACCCTGGCTCCATCTTTTGCAAACCCAGAATAGGAAGATGCCTTATATCATGTCCGACTGTTTGTCCATCTGCCCCAGGTAATTTTATCCTTTGACTGGGAGTGACTTTCCAGGGTTTTTCTCATTAGCAAACAGTGACAATCTAGAGTAATCTGTCTGTCTGTTTGTTTGTCTCTAGATTCAGGTAGGTAGCCGTGTTGGTCCGACGCAGTCGAAATAAAAATAAAATAAAAATAAAAAATTGTCCAGTAGCACCTTATAGACCAACTAAGTTTGTCTGTCTGTCTGTCTGTCTGTCTGTCTGTCTGTCATCTCTGCCTTCGTCAGAGGGTAACAGCCAGGGCTGGGTGATATCTGGTTTTTTCAACACTGTGATATAGCACCAGCTAAACATCACAATATCCTGATAATCACAATGTCTGAAATAAGGATGGAGCTATGCAGAGGCACTGGCTGGCTTCATGGTTTTCCTCACATTGTGATTTTTATATAGCACACATACACGATTTGTGATATATTGCCAGGTCAAAAGATACGAAACCGATATCATGATATGGACTTAAAACCAGTTTTGGACGATATATATCATTCTGCCCAGACGCTGAAGTCCAGCACTGAGGGCCTTCTCGCGGTTCCCTCATTGCAAGAAGCAAAGGAACCAGGCAGAGGGCCTTCTCGGTGGTGGCGCCCGCCCTGTGGAACTCCCTCCCACCAGATGTCAAAGAGATAAACAACTACCTGACATTCAGAAGACATCTGAAGGCAGCCCTGTTCAGGGAAGTTTTTAATGTGTGACATTTTAATGTATTTTTGGTCTTTGTTAGAAGCCGCCCAGAGTGGCTGGGGAAACCCAGCCAGATGGGCGAGGTACAAATAAATTATTATTATTATTATTATTATTATTATTATTATTATTATTATTATATCACCCAGCCTTAGTAATGGCCTGGTGGCTGCCTCGGCCATGTTCCCGTATCTGCCTCACTTTGCCTAACAGGATAGCTGGCCCTGCAGAACAGCTTGAAATTGGTGCACAGAACATGAAACTGGATTGTGAAAAACTGTGCCTGCATGAGTCAAGTTAATCTCCCTGCAGAGGCCCCCCAGTGAAGCTCTACAGAAGAGGAGGGGAAACGTGCAGAGGAGACACATGCCTGTGTTATCCCCGAAGATTGCCAATGCATTTGCTGTGCACAGACTGAATTATTCTCCGCCAGTGCCCTTCCTTGCCCCTCTCGCGGCTGCCTTTGTCCAACATGTCCTGCAAAAAACAAACGTTATCAGAGCCTCGGTGTGGGCTATTTTTCACCTGACTTCTTTTCTGCTTTGTTTGGAGTGTTTGCTGGGTGTTCCGGCAGGTGCGGAAGAGAGAGACAGATAGACAAAGAGCCTGGAAACGAATTCATTGCGGCTTGACCTTTCCTAGGCGAGATGAGGCTCCTTCATCAGATTGCAAAGAGAGTCACCGGTAGCCACATCAGATTTAGCGCTGATAACCCAACGCCAGGGACAGGAATTTAGCACAGCAGATCCATCAGCAAGGTCAGGCATGACAACGCAAACCAATTTGGGCTATTATTTCCCCCTCAGATCCAGTTTCTTGCAAGTCCTTACTTCACCTCCAGCTGCAGCCCCCCAGACGTTGCGTAAAATAGCAAGACAGTACAGAACACAAATGGGGCATGGGTGGCGCTGTGGGTTAAACCACAGAGCCTCTAGGGCTTGCCGATCAGAAGGTTGGTGGTTCGAATCCACATGACAGGGTGAGCTCCCGTTGCTCAGTCCCTGCTCCTGCCCACCTAGCAGTTCAAAAGCATGTAAAAGTGCAAGTAGATAAATAGGTACTGCTCCGGCGGGAAGGTAAACGGTGTTTCCGTGCGCTGTTCTGGTTCGCCAGAAGCAGCTTAGTCCTGCTGGCCACATGACCCGGAAGCTATACGCCGGCTCCCTTGGCCAATAAAGCAAGATGAGCGCCACAACCCCAGAGTTGGCCACAACTGGACCTAATGGTCAGAGGTCCCCTTTACCCTTTTACAGAACACAAAATACCACGGAGCAATAATAAAAAATGATGGTTTGTCAAAAAAATTAAAAACGTACAACTGAATAAGCCTGTTGACACTAAAAAGAAAAGAAGAAGCCTTCAGGAGACACCTGAAGGTTAACAGCAAGGGTGCCAGTCTCCTCTGGAGGAGAGATGTGGGAGCCAGCAGTCTGGAATCCAAGCCTCCCCTCTGCACTATATTCAGCCCTAAACGTCCTCGGTCCAGTATACCTGAAGGAGCGTCTCCACTCCCATTGTTCTGCCCGGACACTAAGGTCCAGTGCCAAGGGCCTTCTGGTGGTTCCCTCAATGCGAGAAGCCAAGTTACAGGGAACCAGGCACAGGGCCTTTTCAGTGGTGGCGCCCGCCCTGTGGAACACTCTCCCACCAGATGTCAAAGAGAAAAACAACTACAGTGGTACCTCAGGTTACATACACTTCAGGTTACAGATGCTTCAGGTTACGGACTCCGCTAACCGAGAAATAGTACCTCGGGTTAAGAACTTTGCTTCAGGATGAGAACAGAAATTGTGCTCCAGAGGCGCAGCAGCAGCAGCGGGAGGCCCCATTAGCTAAAGTAGTGCTTCAGGTTAAGAACAGTTTCAGGTTAAGAACGGACCTCCAGAATGAATTAAGTACTTAACCCGAGGTACCGCTGTACCAGACTTTTAAAAGACATTTGAAGGCAGCCTTGTTTAGGGAAGCTTTTAATGTTTAATAGATTTTTGTATTTTAATACTTTGTTGGAATCCGCCCAGAGTGGCTGGAGAAACTCAGTCAGATGGGCGGGGTATGTATGTATAAATAAATAAATGATGATAATGATAATAATGATAACGATAATAACGATAATAATAATAATAAAGATAATAATAATAATAATATAAGCCAGGCTCCTTGGAGTGCAGCAAGATGAGGAGCAGAAATAATATTGGCCAACTCTTGTTTTGCCCTGTACTTAAGCATAGATTATTTTTGGGGGTAATACCGAATTTATTGTGTGTTTGCTGAATTGCTTGCTATTTAAAAAGAAATACTGACATGTTCTGTGTTTTGCATACAGGACGCACATTTCAATGCTCTGTATTTTGATGTTTTGAATGGTTGCTGCAAATGGTGGGAAAGCAGCGTATAAGCAAGCTCAATCCATCCACCTGTGCTGAGAGGGTGTTTCACAGCAAGGGTCCAGAGACAGGCAACTGGCCTATCTGTTCTGTCTTCCTCCCTGCTTCCCTCTCTTCACCCCACTTTCCTGGAACTCACCCCCACTTCCACTTAGATCTCAGGTGAGACAAGCAAGGCAGGTATTTTAATTTTCGCCTGTTGTTATAATTGTTCTCTCTGTTTTATATACAGTCATACTTCGGGTTACAGATGCTTCAGGTTGTGTTTTTTCAGGTTATGGACCTGCCAAAATCCGGAAGTACTGGAATGGGTTACTTCTAGGTTTTGGCGGTTGCGCATGCGCAGAAATGCTAAATCACGCTTTGCGCATGCGCAGAAGCGCCGATCCACCACCTGTGCATGCGCAGATGTACCGCTGCAGGTTGCGAATGTGCATCCCGCACAGATCACATTTGCAACCCGAGGGTCCACTGTACATTATAACATGAAATAATAATGCAAAAAGACTGGTGTATAAATTTTAGGGAACAAAATAAAAGAAATAATTGACTTGGCTCTGCGCCTGTCACCTTCAGCGCCACCCTGCCCCTCTAAGGCTTCTGGGTATGACTTGGCTCGCAACTGCAGTCTGCTGCCTCTGCGTCTTTGAAACCACGTTTAAAAATACTCCTGGCTAACATTCCACTTGTGGGATCCAGATCCACAGAGCCTCTCATTTTCCCAGGCAGCTGCCAAGGGTGTGTGTGTGTTGAACTGCCACGAGTTGGCAGGATACCAAGCAGGCCTGCAGCAGATAAACCTTGGTAGATCAGGTGTCAGGGGGCTTTAAACAAAGCCCAGCTGCACCTGACCGATGGCAAAGGCCTTTCTCACTCACGGTTCCCCACGCCGTCTGCTCTCAGCACCAAGGAAACCAATGGATCAGCACCAACAAGAACCACACGCTCGGGGTCAGGCAGCGATCTGCATCCGTTATCCCACCAGCGGGATTTGCATTCTGCAGCCTTTTCAAACATCTGGGCAAGAACTGTGGCAAGAACTCCAAATGTCCCTATTTTCCAGGGACAGTCCTGTATTTACAGAAGCTGCCCCACTTTCTGATGTGATCCCAGAATGTCTCGCTTTTCCTGAGGATCAGGGCCGTAGATACAGGGTGGTGAGATGGGCTCCCGCAAGGGGCGCAGGCGAGGGGTGTCTGTGCAAAACTGGCTAAAAATGTGTCCATAAATATGTCTACAAATAAAAATATTGATTATTGGCTCATAAGAAAAGGTTTTTAACTGAGGGTGAATTGAATGGAGGAGCGGCAGAAAGAAGAGCTAATTTGTCAGTGGCTAGGGGGCACAATCTGGACAGTTCTGCCAGGGGTGCAAGATCACCTAGCTACGGTTCTGCTTAAAGGTTAAAGCTATGGTTTTCCCAGTAGTGATGTATGGAAGTGAGAGCTGGACCATAAAGAAGGCTGATCACCGAAGAATGGATGCTTCTGAATTCTAGTGCTGGAGGAGACTCTTGAGAGTCCCATGGACTGCAAGAAGATTAAACCTATCCATTCTGAAGCTGTTCCTGCTTTTCCCACCCTCCCGCCCTTTAAGGTTTTCATTCCTTGACCTTGCTATGGACCTTGGTTGGTCGCCATTAAGGGGCCTGGTGGGAATTTTTCCACTTGGCAAATTGGCACCAGCCACTTGGTTTTTCGCCCACCTCATAGCAAATCGTCACAACTTTCTGGGTATTGGCGGTTAGGCATTGGTATTTCTCTGTAGATGGAAGAGGGGAGGAAGTGCCATCACCTGCCCCACATATTGAAGGGTAGTCCAATAAAGGATTCCGGGGGGCGTGGCCCTGTCTGAAGCCTGGGGAGGTGAGGGCCTAAGGCACACCCCCTATCAGTGACCCCGGGGGAGTTCCTAGTTGATGTGCATCAGCAGGACTCCCCCTACCAGTGGCTAACCCTTCCCAGATTTCAAGCGGACGGACTGAAGCCGGATATAGTCAGTTAGGACCAATGCCTAAGCCAATACCGCTTATCACCTGTAACCAACAAAGTTGTGGCCTTATTTAGCCCATTAACCTTAATAATTGTGTCATGGGTCGTTATTTCCACCTTGGGGGGGGGTCAGGAACTTGCCACGCAAGTCCGTTCTTAAACCAAAGCGTTCTTAAACCAAGGTGTGCTTTCCCATGGCAGCAGGGGACTCAATTTACACTCAATAGGAAGCGCAACATGTTCTGCTTCCAAGGCAAATTCACAAACCAAAACACCTACTTCCAGGTCTGCAGCGTTCTTAATCCAAGTTGTTCATGAACTAAGCTGTTCTTAAACCAAGGTACCACAGTATATGATTCTTTAACTGTGTGAGTCCCGCATTGCAAGGAGGTTAAACTAGACGACCCTTTGAGTCCCTTCTATCTCCACAATTCTATGATTTAATCAACAATTTGATTCTATCAACAATTTGATAGTTTGCTTCCTGCACATCTTAAAAGAAAACCCTCTGTCTTAAATCACAACTGCTTAGCTTGATTGAAGTGGCATGGGGAAACAGCCGTGCCTCGTGGGTCTCCTGCTGAGGAACAGTGTTTTCAAACCAAGGGGCTAGTCCTCATGGTTGCTGTCAAATCGCTCAGAAATGCCAGGCTGATTCCTAGGGCAGCTCAGAGCCCAGAGCAGGTGTCAAACTGTTGGGGGAGTCTTAGCAGCCCTGCATAGCTTCATTAACTTCCTGCAAAATCTCCATCTCCATTCGCAGTGATGGGCCTTGGACCCACATTTCCCTCATGATCCAAGTCTAATTCCTAATCCACACTGATCTGACCCTAACCTCTTTGGTAGAGGGCAGCACCGGAGCCAGAACAGGAGTCTTGAGGCTTCTGTTCCTGATCCAGAAAGAGACAGTCAAGTCTCGCCTATTCTTGCTTGGATCAAATGAGGTGCCGTATTTTTTGCTCCATAAGGCGCACTGGACCATAGGGCGCACCTAGTTTTTAGGGGGGGGGGAATAAAGAAAAAAAAATTATCCCCCCCCAGCCCCAAAGAGCAAAGAAGCGTGTCCAGAGGAGGGCAACCAAAATGGTCAAAGGCCTGGAAACGATGCCTTATGAGGAACGGCTAAGGGAGCTGGGCATGTTTAGCCTGGAGAAGAGGAGGTTAAGGGGTGATATGATAGCCATGTTCAAATATATAAAAGGATGTCACATAGAGGAGGGAGAAATGTTGTTTTCTGCTGCTCCAGAGAAGCGGACACGGAGCAATGGATCCAAACTACAAGAAAGAAGATTCCACCTAAACATTAGGAAGAACTTCCTGACAGTAAGAGCTGTTCGACAGTGGAATTTGCTGCCAAGGAGTGTGGTGGAGTCTCCTACTTTGGAGGTCTTTAAGCAGAGGCTTGACAACCTTATGTCAGGAGTGCTCTGATGGCGTTTCCTGCTTGGCAGGGGGTTGGACTCGATGGCCCTTGTGGTCTCTTCCAACTCTATGATTCTATGATTCTATGATTCTAAGCCAAGACAGCGCGCGGGATCCATCCTGCTGGCTGTCTTGGCTTCCTTTTTAGCCGCGCGCAACCTCTCCAGCCGGAGAGGCTGCGTGCGGCTTTGGCAGAAGCCAAGACAGCGAGCAGAATGGATCCCGCGCGCTGTCTTGGCTTCGTTTTTAGCCATGGGGCTGGGGCAGGGGAAGCCCAAGCTTCCCCCAACCCCAGCCCCCAGAACAGGTCCAGGAGCGGCGGCAAAGTTGTGTGCAGCCTTGCTGCCGCTCCCGTAGCTTGCGGGGCTGGGGGCGTGCTCCGAAGGTTTGCAGATAGCTGCCTGAAGCCTGGGGAGCAAGAGGGGTCAGTGCGCACCGACCCCTCTTGCTCTCCAGGCTTCAGCGAAAGCAACGCAAAAGTACGTCCTATAGAGCGAAAAATACGGTAAATGCATTCTCCACATCAGCTTTCCCCAAGATGGTGCTCTGCAGAAGCACAAAATCTCTGGAGGGCACCAGCTTGAGGGAGGCTGATGTACACAAACCTTTGCTCACTTTGTTCCTTGAATTACAGACTTGGGAGATGGAGGGGAAGAGAGAACGGCAGATGGGGAAATTAGAGGGCTTCTTCTAAGCAACACAGCCCGCCTCTTAAAAAGCATTACAGTCATTTGACATTCAGGACGCCTAATTAGAAAAAAAACCAAGAGTCTGAAGAGAACCGCTCGCCCTAAGATCCTGCAGAAAATGAGCATGTCTTTCCACCCTACAGCACTGCCCCATTCATTTCGGTGAGCCTCGTGGAGCAGATGTTCCCAGCTGATCATACCTGTTTGTGTGTTATCCATTTAAAACATTTACCCACTTATAGACAGCCTATTCATTCTTAAGGAAATCAGCCCTGAGAGCTCACTGGAAAGACAGATCGTGAAGCTGAGGCTCCAATACTTTGGCCACCTCCTGAGAAGGGAAGGTCTGTATAGTTAAAGCTCTGGTTTTCCCAGTAGTGATGTATGGAAGTGAGAGCTGGACCATAAAGAAGGCTGATCGCCGAAGAATTGATGCTTTTAGATTCTGGTGCTGGAGGAGACTCTTGAGAGTCGCATGGACTGCAAGAAGATCAAACCTCTCTATTATGAAGGAAATCAGCCCTGAGTGCTCACTGGAATGACAGATCCTGAAGCTGAGGCTCCAATACTTTGGCCACCTCAGGAGAAGAGAAGACTCCCTGGAAAAGACCCCGATGTTGGGAAAGATGGAGGGCACAAGGAGAAGGGGACGACAGAGGACGAGATGGTGGGACAGTGTTCTCGAAGCTACCAGCATGAGTTTGCCCAAACTGCGGGAGGCAGTGGAAGACAGGAGGGCCTAGCGTGCTCTGGTCCAGGGGGTCACAAAGAGTTGGGCACGACTAAATAACAACAGACAGCCTGCAAAATCGGGCTGTCAGCACAACCCTGGGCATGTTTACATGGAAGAAAGTCTCGTTGAATTCAAAGGAGCTTACACCTCAGTAAGTGTGCACAGCCTCAAGGGCTCTCTCATCAGAATCGCAGAACTGGTACGTGCGCAGGAGCCTGTGAATGAGGCCACAAACTGCCAGAAGTCTCCGGGTGACTGTAGCAGCCCAGTTGGCCTGACAGCTGTCACAGACACATGCAATAACCCACTCCCCTCCAGGATTCTTTCAGTGCTTCCACTGCCCCCTTGGCTCAGTCACATCCCCCGTACTACCTCTGACTGTTTTCTTGGCAAAAACCAGCCAAAGGAATCGCGGTGCCTTTGACTGCCATATTCCTCTCCTGCAAGAACAGGCAGGCACTACCAGAGCATGTGGCTGATGGAAAGACAGCAGAGGGAGAGGGTTGGAAGGGCGCTCTGTGTGGGTGGCTGCTGGAATCACTAGCTGCTACAGTCAAGCAGAGGCTTCTCACTTTGCGGAGGCACTTTTGGGAACGAGGGAACAGATTTAGGAAGGCCACTTAGCCCTGATGAGGCTTAAAATGAGAACCCCTCATTTTTTAGTACAGCAGCTGTTTATTTCCATTCATTATGGCAACTTTAAAAATAGTAATCTGAGTGTGCGTGTTTGTTTTAAGCGCACTATTAATATGCATTTACACTGTCAGTTTTATCTTGGTGGTAGTTTTTCCTCTTCCGCAGAAAAGCTGCATCTGAAAGGCAGCAAGGGGTAAAAACCACCCTGAACTGTTTAGAAAGGCAGGAACTGATATTTAAAAAATTAAGCCACCACAGGGACTGCTCAGCTTCCGCCCGGCTTTGCAACCGAAATTATAAACATTCATTTGCTGGGGCAAATCAGAGCCTTCTGTCAGTTTTGCTTCCTCTCTCATGATTCAGGCCAGCTGCCTATCTGCAGTTTCAGTTTTAAACTCTGCAGGAACATTAAGGCATTTGACTGTTCGTGTACATCTTTCAAAAGGAAGCTTTTTCAAATTGCGGAACTGCTCAGGGGGGGAGAAGTTTCTTGATGATGTTACAGGCACTAGCCAGTCAGTGCTATGCATCAGACTTGCACCATCACCACCCCACTGCTGAGCCCTAAAGAAAGAGATACATTTGAATGGAACACAGTGCTGCTGTTTGCAGGGTGGCTCTACCACACACACACAAGTTGTGTCTGTGTTCGGTCTCTCTCCACAATCCCGCCCCCTACAGACCCAGGGACAGGGGGGAAAGAAGGCAAGATGCTTTGTTCGTTGCATTTAAGCAAAAGCAGAGTTTTGCCTTGTGAAGCACCTGACGGATTCCTTCCCTACTTTTAGACTTTACTGCTAAGTTTGACAAGCTAAAACTAGACCAGGACACTTTTCTTTTCCTGCTAGTTAGGGAATAGGAGAAAATGTGTGTGTGTGTTGCTTCTGCCTCTGATGGGGAGGGTGGGGCTGGTATTTCCCTGTCAAATCACTAGAAAGGAAAAGATAAACACTATAATATCCGTTCACCTTTCCTTAAGTAATCCAGAAATGAGACAGGCAAGACATCACCTTCTGGGATGGCTCAGTTTGGAGAGCACGAGAATCTTAAACACAGGGTCGTGGGTTCGAGCCCAACGTTGGGCAAAAGATTCCTGCACTGCAAGGGGTTGGACTAGATGACCCTCGTGGTCCCTTCCAACTCTACAATTCCATGATTCTAAAATATAAAGTGCCATTTCTTATTCAAGGGCAAATTTCACCGGCAGAACTGAACCTGCCTCCGGAATGGGGATTTCCCCCTTCTCCTCCTGCCGACTTCTACATTCACACAACCACCTGGATGACTGTAGCTCTGTGGCTGCGGGCATACAGGCGAAGGGGCGTAGCTCAGCGGTAGAGCATACGCTTAGCCTGTAGAAGGTCTCAGGTTCGATTCCCGGGTAGGGCTAGGAGAGGCTCCCTGCCTCACACCCTGGAGAGCTGCTGCCAGTCCGTGCAGACAGCACTGAGGTAGGTAAAGGTAAAGGGACCCCTGACCATTAGGTCCAGTCGTGGCTGACTCTGGGGTTGCGGTGCTCATCTCGCTTTTCTGGCCGAGGGAGCCGGCGTTCAGCTTCCGGGTCATGTGCCCAGCATGACTAAGCCGCTTCTGGCAAACCAGAGCAGCACACGGAAACGCCGTTTACCTTCCCACCTATTTATCTACTTGCACTTTGACGTGCTTTCGAACTGCTAGGTGGGCAGGGGCAGGGACCGAGCAATGGGAGCTCACCCCATCACGGGGATTCGAACCACCGACCTTCTGATCGGCAAGCCCTAGGCTCTGTGGTTTAGCCCACAGCGCCACCCGCGTCTCTACTGAGGGAGGTAGAGTAGATGAAAAGCCTGACTTGGCATAGGGCTACCGCTGGCATCTCTAGTCAAGAGGAACAAGTAGGAAGTGGAGACCCAGGAGAGCAGCCACCAGTCAGAGCACGAGGCAAACTGGGTTAGAATGACACATAATTTGACAGGTTCCCATGGCTCCCTGGCAGATCTCCAAGGACGCAACAGATGCACGCTGCAGTGACAGGCAGAGGTGACTTGCTGTACACAAAAAACGCACACCAAAACTAACAGGAGGCAATATTAATCCCGGGATTCGTGAACCCACAAGAAAAGCGAGCAAGGAGCATCCAGCCTGCGTCGCTGGAGATCTGCCTTCGGGAACCAGTTTGGGGTTTGCCGGATAACGTGGCAAGCCCCCCCCCCCGCCCGCGGCTGCAAGGAAACAAGAGTTTAATGTTCCACGAAGAACTTGGGCGTATTATCTATTAACTAGAGGATCAACAGCTTCTCCCTCGGCTCGACCAAAGTCAACAGCTAAGAAGGCGGGGAGGGAAGTGGAAGGAGCGAGGGAGAAGCCTCTAAGAAGGGGCTGCTCGCTGGGAAACAGCTGATCCGGCACCCTTTGGCTACCTCCCCCCCCCCACTTTCCTTCTCCGGCTCTGGGCAAGAGGGAAGGCACGCTATTTATGGGGGTCACAGAGTGCGCCTTCATCCGGGCAGGGGGTTTGTGGGTTGCAAACACTCCAGAGAAGGAACGGGGTGGGTGGGTGTTGTGCAACTTTCCAGGCACCCCCCCCCCCAGAATTGCAAAGAGGCAGAAAAGACCTCTCGCCCCCCACTCCCAAATTGGGCTGCCTCCAAGCCTCCCTCCCTCCCTCTGGCTCTGCAAGAGCGACAACAACACCCCCCCCCCAAACTCTTGCAACAGGCCAGAAGTTTCAACTTCGACCTGCAGCCGCCGAGCGTTTTGCAAAGCGAGCCTGTCAGGCGGTTGCGCTTGGAGATTCAGCACGCGCGCTGGCAACGGGGAGAGAGAGGGCAGGACCCAGACCCGTGCCAGGATGTGGCCAGGGAGAGAGGAGCCCTCACCTCCCCCTGCACCCCCGCCCGGGGTGGGGGAGGGCGCTGTCAGCCTTGCCAAGCGGGCCCGGGATGGGGAGGCTGGGAGGCTCTGCTCCTGCTTGTTTACGCGTCCCCTATCGGGCCATGGGAAGAAGGGAGGGCAGCCGAGGTCGGCCCAGCCGCCGCCCCGAGGCGCCTGCAAACCCGGAGCCGGCGGCCACCCCCTTGCATGCGCGCGCGCCTTGCCCACCTCCGTCCGGGGTCCCCGGCGCAAGAGGCGCCTCCGCCGCGGGGCTGCTGACTTGCTGCTGCCGCTGCTTCTGCTGCCGCCGGGCTGCTCTTCAGGTGTGAGGAGGAGGAGGGGGGAGAGAGAGAGGGAAGAGGGAGGGCAGAGGAGTCTGGGAGATGTAGTTTGCCAAGGGGAGGAGCAGCCCCCGAGGAGGATCCCGTGCGCGCCGCCGCCGCCGCCGCCGCCGCCTCCGCGCCTCGCCTCTCCGCCCGCCCGAGCTGCAAGCAGGCGAGCGCCAAGGCGCAGCGGCGGCTGCTTTGGAGTTGCTCTTTCAAGATCTCTTGTAGATCCAAGATCCCCTCCCCTTGCAAGCCATCAAGGGAGGCGAGAGTCCAGGGGATTCAGGCGCTCACGCTCAGGGTCCCCGTTTCGTTTTGGGAATGCGGTCCAGCAGAGACTAGGGTGACTCTATGAGTGGAGTTTTCTTCTTCTTGGGAGAAAAGCAATGACAAACCTAGACAGCATCTTAAAAAGCAGAGACATCAAAGGTCCGTATAGTAAAAGCTCTGGTTTTCCCAGTAGTGATGTATGGAAGTGAGAGCTGGACCATAAAGAAGGCTGATCACCAAAGAATGGATGCTTTTGAATTCTGGTGCTGGAGGAGACTCTTGAGAGTCCCATGGAATGCAAGAAGATCAAACCTATCCAATCTTAAGGAAATCAGCTCTGAGTGCTCACTGGAAGGACAGATCGTGAAGCTGAGGCTCCAAGACTTTGGCCACCTCATGAGAAGAGAAGACTCCCTGGAAAAGACCCTGATGTTGGGAAAGATGGAGGGCACAAGGAGAAGTGGACATCAGAGGAGGAGATGGTGGGACAGTGTTCTCGAAGCTACCACTGGGAGCCTCTGGGAGAGATCATCAGGAGGTTTGGGCTGGGTGTTCATCAGTATGCGGATGATACCCAGCTCTACCTCTCTTTTAAATCAGAACCAGTGAAGGCGGTGAAGGTCCTGTGTGAGTGTCTGGAGGCGGTTGGAGGATGGATGGCGGCTAACAGATTGAGGTTGAATACTGACAAGACAGAAGTACTGTTTTGGGGGGACAGGAGGCGGACAGGTGTGGAGGATTCCCTGGTCCTGAATGGGGTAACAGTGCCCCTGAAGGACCAGGTGTGCAGCCTGGGAGTCATTTTGGGCTCACAGCTGTCCATGGAGGCACAGGTCAAATCTGTGTCCAGGGCAGCTGTTTACCAGCTCCATCTGGTACGTAGGCTGAGACCCTATCTGCCCACAGACTGTCTCGCCAGAGTGGTGCATGCTCTGATTATCTCCCGCTTGGACTACTGCAATGCGCTCTACGTGGGGCTACCTTTGAAGGTGACTCGGAAACTACAACTAATCCAGAATGCGGCAGCTAGACTGGTGACTGGGGGCGGCCGCCGAGACCACATAACACCGGTCTTGAAAGACCTACATTGGCTCCCAGTACGTTTCCGAGCACAATTCAAAGTGTTGGTGCTGACCTTTAAAGACACGACAAAACAACAAGAACAACAAATGAAAGGAGGAACTCTGTGAGGCCAAGGAAAGGATGGAGGCGCAGTTAGTCACCAGCGGCAATTTTAATGGCAGCCTGTCTCAACTCTCTACTACCAACACGGTGGATGGGGGAATGATTCCGAAACAAATTCAGGATGAATGATAAAGCTGTCCCTCTGTGCCCCTCCAGCCTTCTTAAAATGGCTTGTATCCCACCTGGCAGGGAGAGAGAAAGAAAAAAGATTTTACACGGAGCAGAATATGACTTTGATTTGCAGACTGCGGTTGTGTGTGTGTCTTTTTGACCTATGGGTCCCATTGCTGGTTAGACACAACTCAATGGGCCACATATGAAATACACAATCCCATACAGCACACCTACAGACCACATGCACACGCACCACATGTAGAATTGTAGAAAAGGGACCCCACGGGTCATCTAGTCCAACCCCCTGCGATGCAGGAAATATGGAGACATATTTCTCTCTCACACTATTTCAGTAAGGGGCCTCCCAAGCTTTCTCTATTTTACTTAGATGGTAGTGATGCACACTTACTTATTTATAAAAAAAATATTATATAACTAACTTTTAAAAAAACTTTATTTCCCTGGAGACGCACAAAAATTCATTATGAAAAGCTGTATTCCCATATGTGCACCACGATTTATAACAGTAAACCTCTATAACACACATTAGATGAGCCACAAGTTAGTATAAACCTTTGAAGCTGGTCTTTGGTTTTCTGGAGGTTTTGGAAACCCAATGAAGAGTCCCCCTTCTCCCGCAAAGGTATATTTGTGCTTTGTTCCTCTTGCGAGTCGTGATTTGTAAGCCCATTTTTCCATAAGAGCGATATGCCAAGCATGCTCTCTTGCACCAAGCATTCAAGTTTTCACCTTTTAAATGTGCAATTTTATTTATATCATTAAACACTTGCCCAAAATTTACTACCTTTGGGCATGTCCACCACAACAGCCCATACAGCTGCCTCTTTCTCCCTTACACCAGCACATTGGTGAAGTATTTTTTAATGTATACCGTTTGCAACCGCTTTGGATTACAACCATTTTGGATTACAACCATGTCAAACCTGGAAGTGCGTGTCCCTTTTTTTGGACTACAACCCATTTTTTAAAAAAGTACAACCCATTTTTTTTGCGCCATTGGCGAAAGCGCGCCTTGGGTTACAAGCTGCTTTGGTTTACAACCGGACCTCCGGAACGGATTATGGTTGTAAACCAAGGTACCATCAGATATGAAAGTTTAACTGAGGTTAAGCACTATTTCTGCGTTGTCTTCAACGTTATTTCCTTGATGCTGGCTGAGATAGTAGAAACAACCTAAAGAGCCAATTATGCCCATGACTCATTTCTGAAGGACCACTTTCCTTCCTTCCTTCCTTCCTTCCTTCCTTCCTTCCTTCCTTCCTTCCTTCCTTCCTGGCCCTTCTAGACTGTTCCCTTCTCCTTCTGGCACAGGATTCCAGATTCCAGACCGGTGTCAGCACACAAACAGAGCAATTTTGCACGAGACACTCCCTTTTTCCATAAGTAGGACTGATTTGCATCTGTGGGGGTGGAATCAAGCGCAGTTTGAACGTGCTTCTTTTGGCACATTCATTTTTACTTCCATCGTTGAATCCAAGGAGGCATGGGGGCGGGGGGGGGCTGTTAAGCAGACTTTATCTAACCAGGCAATTGCTCACACTTGGACCAGCTCAGCTTTTGCAAAGCTATGACATCACTTTCTTGACGCTCTACATTTCCACGCCTCTGGAGGTTTGTTATTTTACTGCTAAACTTTTGGAAACGCAAATACTGAAATCAGACGTGCACTCAGAACTGCCAACCCAAGCTCAGAATTTACGCCACAATTGCGATCATCTCGCTGAAAGCTCTGCAAGACGTGGAAGGCAAACTGACTAGTACAGGGAAGTCACAGGGCAGAGCTCCAGGAGAGGATGAATAATAAGAAGGGCCTCTCAGAAGCGGGAACATTATGAGCGCAACCAGGAAAAAGCTTAAGGTGGAGCTCGACAAGCTATATCTTCCCTCCTCTATCTTTTTCCTTGTGTGCTATGTCTTTGTGAGTGCAACCAAGGACAAACTTAGGATGGAGACCCACAAGATACAGTACATGTATGCATCTTCCTTCACCTCTCCCCCTTTTTGCCATGTCTTTTTAGAGTATGAGTTGGAGGAGAGGGACTACTTAGCACTGATTATTTCTGTAAGCTGCACTGAGAAATGTCTTTGGTTAAATGGGGTTACAGTGTCAAGATGGCAATGTGAGCAGCAGCCTCTAGCCTTTCTTTTTAATTTTTAACTTTTGTTGCTGGCCTGTTTTATGCTTAAAGGGCAGGTTAGAAGTGCCTTCAGTAAACAAACCATCTATACATCCTGTGAACTTTAGAACGAATCTTTATCCTAATCGAGGCCTTTATCCTAATCTGGCTTCTCTTGAGAGTGCTGCAACATCACAGGAATCGAAAACCTGGAAATGTCCAAGGCCTGTGGCTGAGAGTTGGTTGCTGTGCCCCTTTGCCCCCCACCTGACTGCTGTTGTGGTCCTGCTATATCCATATAGGTGTTTTATCTGGAACCACCAAAACACCCCAATGGCCCTGGAGGGAAAAGGAAAGGTGGATATATACCGTATCGGCACGAATATAAGCTGCACCCAACAAATAAGCCACACCTTTAAAATTTGGGGGTGGGGGGAGGAGAAAAAAGACAATGCCCAAATATAAGCCGCTCCCTTAAAATTGGGTTACAGCAGGCATAGGCAAACTCCGGCCCTCCAGATGTTTGAGACTACAATTCCCATCACCCCAACCACTGGTCCAGTTAGCTAGGGATGATGGGAATTGTAGTCGCAAACATCTGGAGGGCCGGAGTTTGCCTATGCATGGGTTACAGGCTGAAAACCGCTGCGGTTGGTAGAATTGTAACTCCGAGCCTAATTAAGCCTTTGATCTTGGCCCGCAACGTTACCGTACAATTGCTAAAATCACAAATCGGCATTCAGTTCCTTCAATTCCGCAGCCACTCACACCCGTAAATGGCCAGAGAACAGTCTCAAGCTTGCAAATCGGCAATAAAACATTTTTTTTGGTCCATTTTACCGTATGTCTATTTCAGCAGCGGTATCGTAAAAGCCAATTTTTGTAAGGTCGCAAATTTAAGCTGCACTTTAACTTTTCACGGTTGGAATTTGGGGGGAAAGCGCGGCTTATATTCGGGCCAATACAATATATATTCCCCCCCCCCAGGTATTGAGAGACATGCCTCCTCAACACATACCTGTCAAATTGTTAATACTGCCTCTCCCATTGCCTTCATGCTGAAGCTCCCAATTAAATGCCCTCCGTATAGGGATTTCGGAAAGCAAAAAAAGCAGACTTTATTTGTACTGGCAGAGAGAGGTAGCCTCCAACTGCCTGGCAAACAGAGAAATCCACCTCATTTCCAGGACACAGATGCACAGAAGCAATCACTATGACAGCCCTCCAGATGTTTTGGATTACGATTCCCATCAGCCGCAGCCAGCTGGTGGGAGCAAAACATCTGGAAAGCACTAGGCTGTGGAAGGATGGCTTAGTCAGTCACTGCGGTATATCTTCTGATATTCTTCAGATATACCTTTTAGAGGGGTGTATGGGGTGGAGGAGGGACACGGGTGGCGCTGTGGTCTAAACCACGGAGCCTAGGGCTTGCCAATCAGAAGGTCGGCAGTTCGAATCCCCGCAACGGGGTGAGCTCCTGTTGTTCTGTCCCAGCTCCTGCTAACCTAGCAGTTCGAAAGCACGCCAGTGCAAGTAGATAAATAGGTACCGCTCTGGCGGGAAGGTAAACGGCATTTCTGTGCGCTGCTCTGGTTCGCCAGAAGCGGCTTAGTCATGCTGGCCACGTGACCCGGAAGCTGTACGCTGGCTCCCTTGGCCAGTAAAGCAAGATGAGCGCCGCAACCCCAGAGTCGTCTGTGACTGAACTTAACGGTCAGGGGTCCCTTTACCTTTACCTATGGGGTGGGTGGACACACGTTGTGCTACTTCTGGAATAGTCTGTCCACCTTTGGTCCTCGCCCTGCACTCAGCTCTTACCTGTGGCTCCTAGAAGCTGCCAGCGCAAAACAGCGTCCATTTCCTGGGAGCAGCTTGAACTGGCTGGCTGAGCCAGGTGAGGGCAGCCGATGGGTCTCAAGCCCTCATCAGCGAGGGTGAGAAGGGGGTCCTGTCGTCCAGGCAGCCTAGGACTGCCCTTACACACTGCAGGGGCGAACAAGGGCACCGTAACACCCGAGGCAGGCCGTCGCTATGTAGGGCACATGTCCACGTGGACAGTGCCAGGACCCCTCCGTTGCCACTCCAGCTGCATGTGGAGGATCACTGTCCGTCCAGCGCTGGAGCAATGCTGGTGGCAAACCGCTATGTACAGCACATGTGCGTTTGTTACGTACAGCACATGCGTGCGACACCACACATGCGCTGTACATAACGGTTTGCTGCTGGCGCTGGGATCCTCTGCTCGCTGGCTGCGGGATCCTCCACATGCGGCTGCAGTGGTGTGATGGCTGCTCGCGACTCCGCGAGCCCCCGCGGGGTGACTTCTTGTCACCCCCCAGACATGGCACCCAGGGCGCACCGCCCCCCGTTGCGACGTCACTGACACACTGCCCAAGCTTGCACCCCGAGGAAGTCACTTTGGTGCTGCTGATGCAGTGGTTTGACTTCACCCCTGGAGGCGCACTCCACTTTCTCTCGAGGAAGACGCACTAGAGAACCAGTGCTGAAAACATCGCCCAGAGATCCGCTATGTGACTTTTGAAACCTCCCTTGTGTGACAGCCTCATTGCTCCTGCTGGAACAAGGCAGGGTTGCACTCATCCCACAGCAGAAGGCAGCACCTGTGATTCAGTTGTTCCAGTCAACCAAGGTTGATGGCTTAACCCAGTCTCCCTTGGCCTGATCCAACAGGCACTGATCCTATTATCCAGAACCCGCCTCTGGCTGCCTGCTAGAGGAGGCGCAGATTGCAGCCACAGCAAAGGTGGCAATTTTTCATCTCTCGCCCTGATCTGGCCACAGTGATCCATGCAACGGTCACCTCCAGGCTTGATTATTGTAACTCACTCTACGTGGGGCTGCCCTTGAAGCTGACCCAGAAACTCCAGCGGGTGCTGAATGCCGCGGCAAGTCTCCATACATTTATCCAGTGCTTTACCAACTGCACTGGCTCCCGGTGGAGTACAGGGTCAGGTTTAAGGTGCTGGTTTTGACCTTTAAAGCCCTATGTGGCCTAGGACCCTTGTACCTATGGGACAGCCTCTCCTGATATGCCCCGTGGAGGACCTTAACATCCACAAATAACAACACTTTGGAGGTCCCGAGCCTCAAGGCTTGGTCCCAACTAGGGCCAGGTCCTTTTCAGCACTGGCCCCGATGTGGTGGAACAAGAGACCAGGGCCCTGCAGGACTTGACATCTTTCCGTAGGCCTGCAAGACAGAGCTGTTCCACCAGGCTTTTGGTTTGGACTCGGTCTGACCCTTATGTTTCCCTCCCCTTATGGTCTTGATTTATCTGCTATTTTAAAATGAGGCTGCATTTTAAACTGCATTTTAAACTGTATTTTAAATTGGTTCCCCCCCTCTTTCCCCCCTATTATGTTTTTACTGTGATTTTATTGGTGTTAGCCGCCCTGAGCCCGGCTCTGGCCGGGGAGGGTGGGCTATAAATAATTTATTATTATTATTATTATTATTATTATTATTAGCTGGTTCGCTGGCAACCAAGCTGTCCTTGGGGGAAATCTGTTCACCAGGTTTGGTCTCCGGGAACGGTCCCCAGGCAACACACATCCCTTGTGAGCAACCCCGCTTCCCCAGCCCAGCTCCTTCCCCTCACCAAACCTGTTTGGACTCCTTACCTAAGGTTCATATACGGGAAACCAGGCGGCAGGTCGGGCATTCGTGCACAAAGAGTCATCTCGTGGTGGTGGTCGTAGTACGGGAAATTCCTGGAAGAGCAGTGGGGGAAAGAGAAAGGTTGCCATTAAAGGGCTGCAGGAGAGCTTGGCTGGCATCTCAGCGGGGAGGCAGGGGGATCAGAGCTAGAGCCATGGAGAAGAACTTGGAGGGGAAAGCAGGACACTAAAGAAGAGCTGCATTGCAGGATCAGACCAAGACCCAACCAGCCCAGTGTTCTGTGCCCAAGAGTGGTCAGCAGCTTCTCACAGCCAGGGCGCAAAGTTGACGACCATTTCCTAATGTGTTGGGTGTGTGTGTTGTTTTTGGTTCCCAGTAGAGGTACTCTGCTTTTGCACATGGATATTCCACTTAACAATCATGGTGAATTAACAATCATGGCTAATTGACCCCTCCCTCCCTGGCTGCTGGCCACTTAAGACACTTAGGTACTGAAAGACCTACAGTGGCTCCCAGTACATTTCCGAGCACAATTCAAAGTGTTGGTGCTGACCTTTAAAGCCCTAAACGGCCTCAGTCCTGTATACCTGAAGGAGCATCTCCACCCCCATCGTTCAGCCAAGACACTGAGGTCCAGCTCTGAGGGCCTTCTGGTGGTTCCCTCGCTGCGAGAAGTGAGGTTACAGGGAACCAGGCAGAGGGACTTCTTGGTGGTGGCGCCTGCCCTGTGGAACTCCCTCCCATCAGATGTCAAAGAGATAAACAACTACCTGACATTTAGAAGACATCTGAAGGCAGCCCTGTTCAGCGAAGTTTTTAATGTGTGACATTTTAATGTATTTTTAATCTTTGTTGGAAGCCACCCAGAGTGGCTGGGGAGACCCAGCAAGATGGGCAGGATACGAATAATAAATTATTATTATTATTATTATTATTATTATTATTATTAGGCAAAGAAGTGGAGGTGAAAGAACTAGGAAGTGGCTCCCACTATTGGGGTGTCAGAATTGAAATTTAGGAGGATGGATCTTATATTCTAAGCCAAAGGAAGAAAGTTGCTGAATTGCTTGATAGCCAGAAGCTGCAAGAAGCCAATACAGTAGCCACACCAATGATTTCCTGGAGAGCAAACATGAATCAAAGCTCTTGCCTGACCACAACCAGTGCAGGTCAACAATAGGGAAACAATAGGGAAACATTTGTACCTTACCACGACAACGAGACCAGACATTGCAAATGCAGTGGGAATTCTAAGCAGGAAAGGAAGTGCTCCCACTGAGATGGATCGAGCCCTCATAAAAAGAGGAGCACAGCGCTGTGGGTTAAACCACAGCTTGCTGATCAGAAGGTCAGCGGTTCGAATCCCCGCGATGGGGTGAGCTCCCGTTGCTCGGTCCCTGCTCCTGCCAACCTAGCAGTTCAAAAGCACGTCAAAGTGCAGGTAGATAAATAGGTACTGCTCCGGCGGGAAGGTAAATGGCGTTTCCGTGTGCTGCTCTGGTTCGCCAGAAGCGGCTTAGTCATGCTAGCCACATGACCCGGAAGCTGTACGCCGGCTCCCTCAGCCAATAAAGCAAGATGCGTGCCGCAACCCCAGAGTCGTCCACGACTGGACCTAATGGTCAGCAGTCCCTTTACCTTGACTATGAACTGTTAGGCTGACTGGTTGCTGACCAGGCTGGCGGCGCTAAAGATTGCAAGGGTTTATGTTTGGAAACGGTCCCCTTTCTTACGGCAGTTATAAAGAAGGATGTGTAGCTTTGTCTTTCACAGAGTCAGTGTATGTAGCTGCGACTGAGCATGCAGAGAGCTGGCCTGGCAGACTATGGATTTGGGGTTGGCTCAGGAGAAACCTATTTGACAGATGAAAGACAAGCAGAGCTTTTCCAAAGGTATTGCAGAGCGAGAAGTTCAAGGGAAAACCAAGCACATCAGGGGATCGGGGTCGGGGTCCGGGTGAGTACCGCTGCCTGCGCAATGGCCTAGTTGAATTGGTCCACAATCATACCTCGTGTTGCGTTTGCTTCAGGTTGCACGTTTTGAGGTTGCATCCCGTGGCAACCCAGGAGTACTGGAAAGGGTTACTTCCAGGTTTCGCCGCTCGCGCATGTGCAGACGCTCAAAATGACGTCACGTGCATGCACAGACGCGGCAAATCGCGACCCATGCACGCACAGACACGGGATGCGTTCTGCTCATGTTGAGAACGGGACTCCGGAACGGATCCCGTTTGCAACCAGAGGTACCACTGTATTGCCAAAGAGATGACTGCTGGCATCTTCACCAAACCTCGACCAAGAGATAGTTTTGAAAACCTTTGAATCAAAGATGGGACTTTGGGTGCTTTAATAAAACTGTGCATGCAATTGCTGTATTTGCCCGAGAAGGGGTTTGTGGGAGATTAGCAGCCAAATCTAACAATGCATATTCTTGCCAGTTAGCATGAGGAAGAGTTAAGACCACAGAGCTGCGTTGCTGATAGGAAGACTCAAGCCATAGACATGTAATTGGTAGAGAGGGCTCTGTGTGAGGTCATTTCCCCCTCAGGACAGGAGGGGAAAGGAACATAATAGTATTTCCTGTTCCCCCTCCCTCCCTCTCTTCGACCAGTGCTTGGAGCAGACATATTCAGGGAAGTTTTTAATGTGTGACATTTTAATGTATTTTTAATCTTTGTTGGAAGCTGCCCAGAGTGGCTGGGGAGACCCAGCCAGATGGGCGGGGTACAAATAATAAATTATTATTATTAGTCTAACTGCTCCAGCTCACACACATGCATGCCTGAGGCTATTCCTTCTGCAAATGCAAGTATTTTACCTGCAAATTTTTACTGCTGCGGTTGCTGACAACCCAGTACATAGCTAAATGCCATTTTAAACTTACTTCTCAGCCTGCTATCTGATTCTTTGTTAAGCGGCGCAAGAAAAGGGGGAACCACCTTGCTCCGCAGTTGGACTTGTTCAAAAGAAGGCTTTGCAGCCTAATTCATACGCTTTTAATTTGCTGCTAAGGTTGGGACTTTCAACTCAGCTTCGCATTTAAATGCATACAGTAAGCTGATGTTCTGTCTGTTCAACACAAACATGTGGGCACCTGGGGGGATGAATCGCAATTCATTTATCCTCTCCTACCTATTAAAACCCACCCCACATGAGGACACCTTGCAGTGTGCACCCTGAGTGCATGTTCCAATGAGGAGCTTATGGCGGAGTCTGTGCTGGCCTGGGACTTGGGCTCGGACTCGGAACCAAAGGAGACTCAGTCTGCACCGGATCCTTTGCCTCAGGCGGCAGCTGAACCAAGTCTGGGGCCTGATCCTGAAGAGTCCCGGTCTGCACAGGTTCCCCTGCAACAAACACCAGCTGGGCCGAGTCAAGGGCCTGAGCCTGCCCTGGTTCCAGATGCGGGGATGATCTTGTTGCCTCACTTACAGCTGCTCCACTACCGGTTGGGTCAGGGGAGGCTGAGGCGGCCCCTGGGTCTAGTCACCCACCAACGTCTCCCGAGCTGCAGAGACTGAGGTCTGAGAGAAGGAGAGACCTGAGTTCTCGCAGGAGGAGTGCTCGCCTTCGGGCGAGACAGGGAGGTGAGTCGCCAGGGGATCAGGACCGGCCGTTACCCCTACAAAGATAAAAGGCTGTCTGACCCTGGCCCAGGTTACGGGAGCAACATTGCTGTATGCCAGATCCTGCCTGAGATCCTGTACCTGTCCTTGCCTGGTTTCCTGCCTTGGCCCTGTCGGACTGACTCCTCGTGGAACCTTCGGATTCTGGACCAGACCTGGACCACGTTGCTTGGGTTAACCCCCGGGCCCAGCACAGAGTCTTTTCTATGCCCCCCTTTCCAAACCCCCCCACAAGAGCCCTGAGGGGGAGGAGTTGGAGTGTGGTCTGCAAAACCCTCCGAACCTTACAATCTTCTCAACTAGCTGGCTGATCTGTCGCTCGTTGGTGGGCGCCCCGTCGACGTAGTAGTCCATCCCTCGCAAGCAGTAATGGCGTCCCGTGCAGGGGCTGTAGTAGCCCTGATAAGGCATCCTTCCCGGGATGGTGTAACGGTGCTGAATGGATGGAAGCTGCTTCCGAGACAAGCTGTTCAACATGTTCACCACCACTTCCCGTTCTGAAGAAAATGGGAGGGGAAGAAAGAGAGAGAGGGAAGCTTGTGCCCCTGGAAAACTAGGAGGGAGTTTTATGTGTGAGTGCCTGGAGGCGGTTGGAGGATGGATGGCGGCTAATGGATTGAGGCTGAATCCTGACAAGACAGAAGGACTGTTCTTGGCGGACAGGAGGCGGGCAGGTGTGGAGGACTCCCTGATCCTGAATGGGGCAACTGTGCCCCTGAAGGACCAGGTGTGCGGCCTGGGAGTCATTTTGGACTCATAGCTGTCCATGGAGGTTAATTCTGTGTTGAGGGCAGCTGTTTACCAGCTCCATCTGATATGCAGGATGAGACCCTCCCTGCCCGCAGACTGTCTCGCCAGAGTGGTGCATGCTCTGGTTATCTCCCGCTTGGACTACTGCAATGCGCTCTATGTGGGGCTACCTTTGAAGGTGACCCGGAAACTACAAGTAAACCAGAATGTGGCAGCTAGACTGGTGACTGGGAGCAGCCGCAGAGACCATATAACACCGGTCTTGAAAGATCTCCATTGGCTCCCAGTACATTTCCGAGCACAATTCAAAGTGTTGCTGCTGACCTTTAAAGCCCTAAATGGCCTCGGTCCAATATACCTGAAGGAGTGTCTCCACCTCTATCGTTCTGCCCGGACACTGAGGTCCAGCGCCAAGGGCCTTCTGGCATTTCCCTCACTGTGAGAAGCAAAGCTACAGGGGACAGTTCGAAAGCACGTCAAAGTGCAAGTAGATAAATAGGTAAACGGCGTTTCCGTGCGCTGCTCTGGTTCGCCAGAAGCGGCTTAGTCATGCTGGCCACATGACCCGGAAGCTGTACGCCGGCTCCCTCGGCCAATAAAGCAAGATGAGCGCCACAACCCCAGAGTTGGCCACGACTGGACCTAATGGTCAGGGGTCCCTTTACCTTTACTATGTTCCTAAACCAGGCAGGACATGCAAGATCACAAAGGAGTTACCGTAATTGTTGAGACGCTCAGGTTTCGGAGGGTATTGCATGGGCATCCCACGAAGGATCGACTCTAACCCAGCCTCCTGCAAGGAAAGATTGCACAGCGTGAGCCCATTTCTCTGGGATTTATGCAGGCACATGTGCATTTGGCATGATGCAGCGCAGTGCTCAAGTTTGGGACCCCGTGTCCCCCCAATGCTTTGGGGAGGTGGGAGAACTGGGCCCAAACTGGGGAAAGGAATTTCACAAGGAACCGATGTAAGGTTCTACGCTTAGAACCAGCCGCACAAATTTAAGGTGGGGAAAGCTGTCTGACAGTGGGACAGACTCCTTTAGAAGGTGCTGGGCTCTCCTTCCCTGGAGGTTTTTAAGCAGAGTTTGGGTGGTCATCTGTCAGCGACGCTTTAGCGGAGCATTGCAGGAGAGGGGTGGACTAGAGGGCCTCTGGGGTCCCTCCCAACTCTTCCAATTCCTCACCACAAGCACCTGCCGCCCAAGGCTGCTGCCTGGCTCTGTCTGATGGTGGAGCTGGCCTTGCTTAAGAGTAACCAAACAATTTAACCCCTGTGTTGCCAACAATAGTCAGTAATATCCAAGGCAACAGGATGACCAAATTCAATGATACGATATCAATATACACTCTTTATATAATATGAATAATATGAAATCACCTAAACAGAAAACTTATGAATCTCTGGAAGTCGCAAAATATGCACTCTTTATGGATTCTCTAGAAAGCATAAAACCAAATGAACAAGTCTTATAAGGCTCTGAAAGTCTTTGAAGCCTATGCAAGTCTCTGAAAGAAGCAATGTATCAGATTCTTATCTGGTGAAAACAGGCTGCAAAGCCTTGTTTATGGTGTCCAACGCTGCCGAAGAAGTTCGCAAACAGACGTTGTGAACAGTGATTCTGGATATAGCCCCTGTTTCGTGGAATTCTTCTTCAGCACAGCAGAAGGATACAGAATTGCTTCATAAACCCATCTATATGGTGAATGGAAAAGTAGTGTATTTTTCGCTCCATAAGATGCACGTTTTCCCTCTTAAAAAGTAAAGGGAAATGTGTGTATGTCTTATGGAGCAAATACAGGCGGGAGGCTCTGCTCAGCGCTCCCTTTCACAACCCTGCCTGAGGAGGGGAAAAGCTTGCAAGCGCCACATACACGCTCCACGTGGTTCGTGAAAGGGAGCGCTGAGCAGAGCCTGGGATGCATACAGGCTCTGCTCAGCGCTCCCTTTAAAGATTTTTTCCCCCTTGCATTCCCCCTCTAAAAACTAGGTGCGTCTTATGGTCAGGTGCGTCTTATGGAGCGAAAAATACGGTATAACAACAATTGCTATGGAGCAGTAGTCATAAGTCAGTGGTTATAAGACATATTTATTTGGTTTTATGCTTTCCAGAGAATCCATTAAGAGTGCATATTTTGTGACTTCCAGTTTTCCTGTTTATGTGATTGCCTTGGATATTACTTGCTAAAGAGTTGCCTTGCTTAAGAGCGACTTCGCTGCAGCCTGGCCCTCTGTCGCTCTGCTACCAGGTGCGCAGGGGCAGTTCCTGTCCACAGCAGGGGCCTCCTTTCACATCTGCACCCCACCCCGGATTTCCGCGGAGTCACGAGGCTTACCCGAGGGATCCGTGGAAGGTACGTGGTGTATCGATTCCATGCCGCGCTGTTGTAGGGCCCCGTTCTCCACGTTGCGTACCTGTTGTCACCGATGAAGACCGGGTTGAACCTCTCTGCGATTTAAAAAGGAGACGGGAGAGTTTTGCAACCAGGGTTGAGGATGGAAAGCCCAGAGGGGGCAAAAAAAGAGGAAGGAACGCGCCACTGGGGACCAAAGCGTTTGCTATACAAATCTATGGCGCCACTGCGTTGGCCGTACCGTGAGCAGTTCTGGTCACCTCGCCTAAGAACGGATGCTGTAGAATTGGAAAAGGGTCAGAAAAGAGCCACCAAAATGATCGAGCGGTTTCGGCCAACTCCCCAAGGAGGAAATGTCACAACTTTTGGGACTTCTCTGTTTATAGAAAAGAGGTGATAGGAGCGTGTAAAAACCCTGTATTGCATGGAGAGAGCAGATGGAGAAAAACTTCTCTCTCTCTCACGATACTGGAACTCACCAGGGACATCCAATGTAGGCGAATGATTTAGGACATGTGAAATTAAGTGCGTAAAAACTGCTGCCTCTCTCAGCAGGTACTTTTTCTTTTTTAAATGCCTCTTATGGAAAATTATGGGACGCGGGTGGCGCTGTGGGTTAAACCACAGAGCCTAGGACTTGCCGATCAGAAGGTCAGCGGTTTGAATCCCCGTGACGGGATGAGCTCCCGTTGCTCGGTCCCTGCTCCTGCCCACCTAGCAGTCTGAAAGTACGTCAAAGTGCAAGTAGATAAATAGGTACCGCTCTGGCGGGAAGGTAAGCAGCGTTTCCGTGCGCTGCTCTGATTTGCCAGAAGCGGCTTAGTCATGCTGGCCACATGACCCGGAAGCTGTATGCCGGCTCCCTTGGCCAGTAAAGCAAGATGAGCGCCGCAACCCCAGAGTCGTCTGTGACTGGACTTAATGGCCAGGGCTCCCTTTACCTTTACCTATAGAAAATTATGTTCCATCTCTACTCTCAGGGGCAGGAAATGCCTGGGAACAAGAGTCAATGGGGATCACAGGCTGGTTTAACAGCTCTGTCTGGTTCACCAACGATGGCCGTTCCTGGACAGGGATAGCCTGAGAGCACTGTAGACCATGCCTTCCAAACCTCGAGGCTGGATTACCAATGGGTTCAAGTTACAAGTCAGATTCTCTTTTCTGGTAATTTGTATGCCTAATCAATGCCTGCTTTTAACCTTTTCAGATATGGTTTTCAGCTGTATGCTTTTATGCATACATAATTGTAAACTGCTTTGACATTTTTAAAAATGAAATTGTTGTCGTTTAGTCGTGTCCACCTCTTCGTGATCCCCTGGACCAGAGCACGCCAGGCCCTCCTGTCTTCCACTGCCTCCCACAGTTTGGTCAAACTCATGCTGGTAGCTTTGAGAACACTGTCCCACCATCTCGACCTCTGCCGTCCCCTTCTCCTTGTGCCCTCAATCTTTCCCAACATCAGGGTCTTTTCCAGGGAGTCTTCTCTTCTCATGAGGTGGCCAAAGTATTGGAGCCTCAGCTTCAGGATCTGTCCTTCCAGTGAGCACTCAGGGCTGATTTCCTTCAGAATGGAGAGGTTTGCTCTTCTTGCAGTCCATGGGACTCTCAAGAGTCTCCTCCAGCACCAGAATTCAAAAGCATCAATAAATATTTTTTAATAAGTCATAGAATCATAGAATTGTGGAGCTGGAAGTGACCCCTAAAGGCTTCCCAGGTGTCAAAAAGGGTTATTTATGTATGCCATTACGGCTGCCCATGTTTTGTTAGCCCCAAAATGGAAAATGAGTGAGGTCCCAACCAAAGAAGAATGGCAACTTAAACTGATGGAATATGTGTAGCTTACAGATCTAACTTACAGAATAAGAAAACAAGAAGAACATTTGTTTAAAGAAGATTGGAAAATGTTTCTTGAATATATGGGGGAAGGAATTGTGTACACTTGAAAAGGTTGGCAGCATTAAGATAAATTCAACAGTGTAAATAAGTTTTGATGGAAGTAATAATGGAATACTGAACGGTTTAGTTAACATAAAATATGCAGGGATTTACGCTATGCAAAATGAACCATGGGAAGAGAAGAAGGGAAGTCATTGATATTTTAAGGTTATTTACATGTATATTCTAAATTGTAAAACAGAAAATTTAACAAATATATCGATAGAAGCAACCCCTTGTGCACATGTAAGTCAAACATACCTTCCTCCCTGGTCACCCAATATTTGTACGGCCGGTAAGCTGTTGGGTCTATGCAGTTCTTATAGGTGTATTCCTGCACTGCCTTCTTCACCATATTCTCCAGGCGGTTTTGGTCTATCGGGTGGTCAATTCTGGGCACGGTCAAGCCCTACAAGGCAGAAAAAAGACTCATGAACCCTCGGTTGCCCTGTTTGAGGGGTGTTGGTGATCTGGTGGCCCTGGGCAACTCACTTCCTGCCGGGCTGAAGACCTCTCCAGGGGTTGTTGCTGGACTCGCAACCATCCTGGCCCATCAGCCAAGTTGGCTAGGGGCTATTAGGAGCCTGATAACCTTAAGGTGCATGAATAACCATAGTTTATAGGTCCTGGGCCCTAAGGAAGTCAGACTATCCTCCACCAGGGCCAGGGCCTTTTCAGCGATGGCTCCGACCTGGTGGAATGCTCTGTCCCAGGAGACCAGGGCCCTGCAGGATTTAACCTCCTTCCGTCGGGCCTGTAAGGCAGAGCTATTCCACCTGGCCTTTAATTTGAATTCAGCCTGATCTTTTATTTCCCTTCTCTTCCCTCCCCCTCCCCTTTTATGAAGATCACCCACTCTGGGATCCCACAGCTAACTCTCCCCTGGCCTCCTCGTTGGCCCAAGTAGGACCAATTCAGCCAGCTAGCCCTGGGGATCATCTAATGCTTATTAGATGGATTTCCCCTAAATTGATTTCTGAACTTTGAATTTTATTGTTATTCATGTTTTTATACTGTATTTTATGCTGCTTTTACAAATAAGTGTTTTAAATTTGTTAGTTGCCCTGAGCCCGGTTTTTGAACCGGGAAGGGCGTGGTATAAATAATAAAAATTAATTATTATTATTATTATTATTATTATTAGGCAACTCTAGCAGTGGCAGGTCAGCTGTGTTGGCTATTTGCAGACTAGTTGCACTGCAGAAGGCGTGCTGGGGAGACCACACATTACAAGGAACGCAAAACAACTTTAGCTAGGTTTTAATAACAAAAACAAAAACTCCTTTTACATTAATTATATCAGATCTAAGCATGACCCAACCACCAGGGTACTGAGAGAGCTAGGTGCTGCTCTTTATATACTATACCCAATTGCTGGCACAGCTTAATTAACACACCTTAACCGCACCTGCTATACTGTTTCACAGCTGTAAAATTGGGTCACGTTATTTGCTCTAGCCCTTAAAGACATACACATCTTGCGGAACAATAATGAACCTTCAAATTTAAGGAGACCATTCAACAAGCTGATCAAAGTGGTTGAACACATACGGATCTCCTCAGTAAACTGGTCCCAAGTTGTTCTTTAGAAAAGCAACTCTTCTTCGAAAGGTTCCTTTGTGTTCTCACCACACCCCCTTGACTCCGGACACATGTCAGTATTTACCTTGGACACGAGGTGGCTCATGTCGCCCATACTGAGATTGGGCTCCTTGTAGGAGTTGTCGGTGCGGCATGGCACACGGTAGGAGTCCCTGTAGGTGCTGATGGGGGTGTCTGTCTTATGCGCAAAGATGAACATCTCGCCACAGGTTGACCTTCCCTGAAGATTTCCGCCTGGGGGCCTAAACTAAACTCTCTGTTATGTTTTCTAGCAAAAGGGCTTCTTTCCTCCCCGTACGCCACGCTAAACTAAAGGGTCAACTAAACAGCTCGGTGCGAGTTTAAGGTAAGAAAATAGAAAGGGGACGCTTTGCACTCTAGTAACAAACTACAACCTGCTAATGGCTCTCTAAACTCACAGCCTCCCTCCCTGACACTGACCCTGTTTGCATCAGCTGTGATGTCACAGTCAGGGAGGGGGGCATAATACAGGTGAGCTAAAAAAATGGCAGGGGTGTCAGGCAGGGGGACTGTGTCAAAGGGCTCGAGAACAAGGAGAGACTTTCCCCTGGAGTGTAAATGCGTAACAAGAACCACCACTGTCCCCCTGCTTAGATTGGGCCAAGTGGCCACTGAGTCTTGCATCCCAGAACCATCGAATTCTAGGGTCCCCAAGAGGCGCCCAGTCCAACCCCTCCGGCTGTTTTATGCGAAATGTTCAGTTAATACAATACGCTTTTGCACCTCATTTTCACACAAAGCAGGTCCAACAAGCTATATCCAGCCCTTCCAATCTGTTTTAGACTTCTGCCAGCTGACTTCATTGCACGTTGTTTATTTATACCTAAACCCTGCATGTCGTATGAAAAAGGTCCTACCGTGGCTTTCAGATCAATAATGCTAATAAAAAAACACCTTAGGTTTACAATCTAAAAGGCACGACACAGAAAGAACCATGGATGGGGAGGGAGGAGGAAAAAGCAAAACCCGCACGCCATTTCTTAGCTGCAAAGGTCTTACAAGGGCCAGCTGGGTTGGGAAGCAGTTTTTTAAAAAGCTGCTTTACCTAGTATTTAAGTTGGATGCAACAGTATAGTTTCAAAGAGATATATTTAAGCTAGACTTTTTGAATTACTTCTCAGTAGAGTAAGAGGCAAGGGTGAGGTGACACAACGGATTACAAACTCATGCATGGCATGGAGAAAGTGGATAGAGAAGATTTTTCCTCCCTCCTTCATAATGCTAGAACCCGTGGATATTCCGTGAAGCTCAATGTTGGAAGATTTAGGATGGATAAAAGAGAGCACTTCTTCACCCAGTGCACCCACTCAGTGCACTTCACCCACCTACGGAACTCTCTCCCACTGGAAGCAGTGATGGCAACCAAACTAGACGGCCTTAAAAGAGGATTAGACAAATTCATGGGGGAAGAGAGGGCTACTCCCTTTCTCCTTCTGCGTTGGAACTCCTATTTGGGGACTTCCCTGGCTTTTTTCTGGCCCGTGTAGGACCAGCCTGGAAAGTTGGCCTTGGTGAAGATTTGACGTTTTCATCCCCAAAAAAGTTTTTGATTAAGTTTCCACTGAAATGAGGCTGCATTTTAATGTTATAATGTTGTAATTTAATCTTGTTTTTTAAGCTGTATTTCAATCAATTGTTTTTATATTTGGTGTTAGCCGCCCTGAGCCCCATCTTGGCTGGGGAGGGCAGGGTATAAATAAATTATTATTATTATTATTATTATTATTATTATTATTATTATTGGCTAGTAGCCAGGGTGGCTCTGCTTTGCATCCCCAGTTGGAAACAGCAATGCTTCTGAATACCATTTGCTGGAAATCACAGGAGTGGGGAGAATTGCCCTGGCGCTTGGATCCTGCTCATGAGTTTTCCACAGACGATACTGCCCAAGTTGGGCCATGGGTCTGATCCAGGAGGGTTATGTTCCTCTCCCCAAGATACCCTCGCAAAGCGAGGTGGGATTGCGGGCGTCAATTGGCTGCCTTGCTAAAATGACCTATTAGCCTCCTGCCTGTGCTCTCAGTCACAGCTTTGGGACTGGTATGGGCTGTTACATTTCTAGGCAGGAAACCTGCTGTGTGCAAAACCTACTAGTCCGCTGCTTCCCAAATTTCGGGGGTAGGAGAGGAGGACCTGAGCATGCTTTTAAGGTCAAAGCGTTCCTTAAAAATTTAAACCACTGTGGAAGTTATTTCCTTACCCTGCCCAGCATTGAGTCAACTGACTATATAGCGCACAGTCACAAGAAACAAGTTCCGCAGCTAAGATAATTCAGCGCATCCGCCTTATTTGTCTGTGGACATCTGCTGATGAAGATAAGGAGTGCTGCTTGTTTTGTTTTGTTTAAAAACCGCAGCAGGGAGCTGGATTCAAGGCCAAGTCTGCAAGGCACGGGAGTCAGCTCACCACCCTTCCCAGTTACTGCTACACGGAGCAGTTGTTATTCACAGTTCTCTCCTCCCAGTTTTGAAGTACGTACAAACTTTAACTACATTAATGTATGCCCCTTAGTCCACTCCATCTTCCTGGGCTTGCTTGACATCATAATGCATTCAGTAAACTAAAACGTGGACACGCAAATGTTATTTCTGCTGCATAATTTTGTGGCTGCCTTTGTTTTATGTCGTTTCTGTGCAACATCTTGTGGCTGAGTGGAGTTTTGAATTGTTTTACTGTTGTTTTTTTAATAGGTAAAGGGACCTCTGATCATTAGGTCCAGTCATGGCTGACTCTGGGGTTGCGGCGCTCATCTCGCTTTATTGGCCAAGGGGGCCGGCGTACAGCTTCCGGGTCATGTGGCCAGCAGGACTAAGCTGCTTCTGGCGAACCAGAGCAGCGCACGGAAACGCCGTTTACCTTTCCACCGGAGTGGTACCTATTTATCTACTTGCACTTTGAGGTGCTTTCAAACTGCTAGTTTGGCAGGAGCAGGGACCGAGCAACAGGAGCTCACCCCGTCGTGGGGATTCGAACTGCAGACCTTCTGATCGTCCTAGGCTCTGTGGTTTAACCCACAGCGCCCCTTAACAAATGAAAGGCAGCATATAAACTTAGCAAATAAGCAAATGCCAACTCACACAAACTATGAAAAATGCCCCCATAGTTGCTATTTTAAGCACAGCATGGTTGCAGTTTTTGAGGCATTTGGATCACGAAAGCTGCACTCTTTGGGGCTAGTTTGTTAATTGCATTTATATTTTCGGGTCCTAGTCTGAAACTTTTAACTACTGCAGCACACGGGGGTTGTGGTTATGTGGGTTGTCGTTGCCATTAATGGTTTTTAAATTAATTGTGTGGTTTGAATTTGATACATATCTGACAAGTTACAGTGCTTTGGTCTTTGTTTATGACATACTGTGCTCCTTTCAGCTGCTGTCAGCTGAACTCGGGAACTCCTGAGTGGACCTGACTCTGGCAGTGCAGCTGGCATAGGGTAGCAGATTTAAACAGTGCAAAATTCAAGCTGGACTTGCAAAGGAGGAAGCAGGCAAGGAGGAGAGCGTAGCAGGAAGGAAACAGCCCTGCATGTCAAATTGGGACCCCTATCAGGCCTAAGATGTCCTGAGGTTCCCCACTTGTGATTGCTGCTATGCTGCCCTGGGCTCGAGATTGGAGAAAGGGGAGGATATACAAAAATATTTATAAAATATCTAGCTTGTTGGCTGCCCACTACAAGCCACACCTGCGATTCTTGCATTGCAGGGGATTGGACCCTTTGAGTCCCTTTCAACTCTTCAGTTCTGTGATTCTACGGTCCACCTTACAGGGTTGTTGTGAAATACCGTATTTTTCGCTCTATAAGACGCACCAGACCATAAGACGCAACTATGTTTTGGAGGAGGAAAACAAGAAAAAAATATTCTGAATCCCAGAAGCCAGAACAGCAAGAGGGATATGGCTTCTGGGATAGCCTCTTGCTGTTCTGGCTTCTGGGATAGCCATGCACAGTCTCTCCCGGGCAGCGGGATGAAGGTTCCCCCTGCCCAGAAGAGGCTGCGGGCGGCTAAGCCAGAAGCCAGGACAGCAAGTGGGAAGCCTCAAAGCAAAGCCTCCTGAGCGAAGAGGCAGAAGCACTCCCGCTGCGCTCAAGAAGCTTTGCGTGGCTATCCCTGAAGCCAGGAGAGCAAGAGGAATCAGTGCGCACCAATCCCTCTTGCTCTCCTGGCTTCAGCGATAGCCGCGCAGCCTGCATTCGCTCCATAAGACGAACACACATTTCCCCTTACTTTTTAGGAGGGGAAAAGTGTGTCTTATAGAGCAAAAAATACAGTAACTGCATGCAATACTGCCTAAGGCATCTACGAGTGAAGAATACACACGCAATGGGTTTGGGAGGACAGGCCCAGACCGAGGGGGGGGGGCATATGGGCTACTTGGCCTGGGACTCTGATTCCAAAGGGGGCCTCGGTCAACATATTTACAATTGCAGGGGATGCACTGGGGCGAATGTGGAGGCGCAAAGGTGGTGGTGGTGGGCGGATTCCCTGGGGCCATGGCTGGCAGCGCGAGAGAAAAGCTTCCGGCGTCTGGAGCAGGGCCTGCGATCAACTCCGCAGAGGAGTGCGGAATAGGCGCCGGGTGAGTGGAGGCGACCAAGGCTCCAGCAGCCAATGTGCCGCGAATGTGATGCTGGACCATGTTTTTCATGCTGTTAAACGTTGGTGAGTTTTTGTTTGAAATCTTGTTTGCCAAAAATTAAAACCACACGTACCTCATAGATAAGTGTGTTGGCTTTCTTATCGCTATTTTCTTTTTGGAAAATGATGAAAAATTGATGGAGATGTGGCCATTTGTTTAAAATTTTGTTGACTAGGCCAGGAATATTACTTACACCCGAGGAGTACATATAGCTCAATGAGGATAAAATTTGGTGGAAACCGTGTTTTTTTTAAAGAAATAGTGGCTTATTAGCAATAGTGGCTTTCTCCAAGCACACATCTTTTTAAAGAGTAGAATAAGAAGACGGAGAAGTTTTAATTATAATTATAATTTAATTATAAATAATAGCCAAAGTTGTCTACTTAAAAATAGATTTTTAAATACATTATTGAACTATTAAAAATTGTGTAATACATTTTTAAAAGAATAATGTATTTATTGTAAAATGTATTTAAAATTATAATACATTATAAAAAACTATGTTACATACTCACTTATAAGACTTCAGTTATCCCCAGGGTAAAAAAAAATAGGGGGGGGCACATTATCTACCTGGCCTGGGCCTCTGCCTGGCTCTGCAAGGCCCTGTGGGAGGACCTAGTAAACAAGACTGAAGCCAAGCGCACGGTTGCTGGAGCAGGATTGCTTGACCTGGACCACCCCAGTGAGGCTAGCGGAGGAACTGGGCAGGGTGGCGTGGTTCATGCCTTCCTGGGTGCTGGCTCTGGGAGTAGGGCTCTGGCATGATCTAGAAAGCTGTGATATCAATGTAATAACTAAACAAAATAAATAAAGAAGTACTAGTGGAAAGGCAGGTACTGCTTGATGAAAACCTAGCAGACATGGAAGGGGGAGGCACTGCATCGTGTACCACCAGTTGGGGGTGAGGTTTGGCAGCATGCAGGCTAGGAAACTAGCTTAGGGACAGAGCCTTGGACAGAAACCACTTTTCTGAATGAGCTTCGACTTAATTTTTACTGCCTGTGCGCCATCTACACAGCAGAGGGCGCCGCTTTCCCAACGACAGACCAAAGACCAGGAAGGTTTTGGTGTTTTCACATAACCATCTTCATCTTTTCCTGGGGAGCCAGCTCCCACTCCCATTCCCAGACTTGCCATAGTGGGATCCCCAGGCCAAACGGCAAAAGCCCCCAAGCCCCCAGCCGCCAGATCTCTCTAAGCTGGCATGCGCATGGAAGCGACATCATGGGGTGAGTTTTTCCAGCCACCCCTTTGGAAACGTTACAAGAGGCTGTTTCATGAGAAGGGCTCTGAGCATCGCCACGGCCAAGCTCCCTTGCTATTTTTGCTATTGCCAGGAGGCATGGAGCCACAGAATGTTGATAATGCAAGCTTGATACATTTATAGTACTGAAATGTTGTGATATTTGCTATTACGTTGTTATGAAATTCTTTTTCCAGTAGTTGATGCATTTATGTTATAAGCCATGTTGGTAAAGGTTAAGGGACCCCTGACCATTAGGTCCAGTCGTGGCTGACTCTGGGTTTGCGGCGCTCATCTCACTTTACTGGCTGAGGGAGCCTACGTTTGTCCACAGAGTTTTTCCAGGTCATGTGGCCAGCATGACTAAGCCGCTTCTGGCGAACCAGAGCAGCGCACGGAAACGCCGTTTACCTTCCCGCCGGAGCAGTACCTATTTATCTACAGTGGTACCTCGGGTTACATACGCTTCAGGTTACATACGCTTCAGGTTACAGCCTCTGCTAACCCAGAAATAGTGCTTCAGGTTAAGAACTTTGCTTCAGGATGAGAACAGAAATCGTGCTCTGGCGGCACAGCGGCAGCAGGAGGCCTCATTAGTTAAGAACGGACCTCTGGAACGAATTAAGTATTTAACCCGAGGTACCACTGTACTTGCACTTTGACGTGCTTTCGAACTGCTAGGTTGGCAGAAGCAGGGACCGAGCAACAGGAGCTCACCCCGTCGCAGGGATTCGAACTGCCGACCTTCTGATCGGCAAGTCCTAGGCTCTGTGGTTTAACCCACAGTGCCACCCGCGTCCCTTAAGCCATGTTGAGCACTATTCTTTTTGTGGAAAAGCAGGATACAAATAAAATTAATGATGAGTGCCTTATTCATAAGCTCAGGTTGGGTGTGGAGCCCCCCTTGTCCCAAAACTAGGGGGGAAGCTTGCTCCTCTCAAAGCCTATTAATGCACAATTTCCCTTCCTTCTCATTATAACTCTCTTCAAAGCTCTTTCCCCCCCTGCAAGGCCTCTGGCTCCATCCCCTTAACCCCCCATTGCTAGCTGCAACCTCAAACTCACAAAATGAATTTAAATAGCAACAAAGGTAAGGAACCTGCTGTTCAAAGTTTCCCTGGGGCAGCTGGCTGGACACGGTGGGAGACCCAGCAACTCTGTGTGGCTCCTGAATCTCTTGCAGTCAGGAAGCCTTGTTAGACCCCCTTTGTGCAGAGGCACTATTGCCACATGGAAGTTTTACCCAAGAGCCCTGCTGGATCAGGCCAGCGCCCCTTCGGCTCCAGTGCCCTTTCTTCCAGCAGCCAAGCAGAGGCTCAGATTGAAAGCACGCAAGCAGAGCGGGAGCACAAGAAGCACTTTCTCCTTCTGTAGTTTCCAGCAACTGGTATTCAGAGGTATCCTGCTAATAGCCAACAACAGAGCCTTCTCTGCCATGAACTTGTCCGATCCTCTTTCAAAGCCAACCAAGTTGGTGGCCATCTCTACTTTTAATCATGCACTGTGTGACAATCCCTTTTGTCTCTTTGGGATCTTGCAACACTCAGCTTCCTTGGAGAGGTAAGGGTAAGGTAAAGGACCCCTGGTAAAGTCCAGCCAAAGGGGTGTGGCGCTCATCTCGCTTTCAGGCCAAGGGAGTTGGCGTTCGTCCACAGACAGCTTTCCGGGTCATGTGGCCAGCAGCACTAAACCGCTTCCGGCGCAACGGGACACCGTGATGGAAGCCAAAGTGCATAGAAACATCATTTACTTTCCCGTCATAGTGGTACCTATTTATCTACTTGCGCTGACATGCTTTCAAACTGCTAGGTTGGCAGGAGCTGGGACAGAGCAACGGGAGCTCACCCCGTCGCGGGGATTCAAACCAATGACCTTCCAAACAGCAAGCCCAAGAGGCTCAGTGGTTTAGACCACAGAGCCACCTGTGTCCCTTGTTCCTTGGAGTGCTGCTAGTGTTACAAGGGGATACGGACGATTTCCTTTGTGCCATGTATAATTTTACACACCTCTGTCATGCCTCCTCCTCCCCTTTCCTTTCCAGCGGTTCTCAACCTGTGGGTCCCCAGATGTTGTTGGACTACAACTCCCATCATCCCTGAGCTATGGCCTTGCTAGCTAGGGGTGATGGGAGTTGTAGTTCAACAACATCTGGGGACCCACAGGTTGAGAAAGGCTGCTTTAGACCAAACCCCACCCGCCAAGCGTCGTACCTGCGTCAGGAACTTGTTTTCACTCCACAGGGCCAACGGAGCCTCATCGTAGGCCTTCTTCATGGTATTCGGAGCCCTGTAGGAGTCCGTGTAGGTGCTGATGGGGGTCTTGGTTTTGTTGGCGAAGAGGAACATCTTGACTCAGGGACTGGCAGATCTTGGAGAACTTGGGAGTCACTGGGATAACTGGTGGGGCACACTTCATCAGAAGGGACGTCTTGAGCCTCAACTTCATCAAGTTCACGGATCTCCCCCCTGCTGTTGCTGCCGTGAGTGGTCAGAAGGGGAGAGGGGCTCTTCATGCCGGTGGGGCAAAATTGGTGAGTGGCTTTTCTTGAGGGTCATAGCCCCTCCCAGCAGCCAGCCTTTTGCATCACGTGTGATGTCACAGTTGGCAGGGTCAGTGCTGCAGAAGTGGGGGGGGGGAGGAGAAGCCCCAGGCAGGCATGATGGGGAGAAGGGCCAAAGGCTTTGAGTAGGAGAAGCGGCTGGTTCTGTGGCAAGGGGTGCTGGCTGACTCGCTTGGAATCTGCGCCTTGCTGCACCCTAGAAGCAGCGGGAGGTCCCCTCTCCCACTGGAGGAGTCCTGCCTTGGAAATCCTCTCTCCCTTCCTAGCAAGCGATCTACTTCCTAGCTCTCCTGTTTATTACTGTTTTTAAGCTCTGAAGTCACTGTAGTGATTGATAGGCAGATGAGATGCTAGCAAAACTTGTGGCAGAATCTCTCCTATGCAAAAGCACTTGGGTCATGCAGACCTAGAAAAGTGAGGTCAAGGAGAAGACTGTGGCAGGTAATGGATGGGAGGAAGCCGCTCTGTGGTGTCCACCTGCTGGAGGAAGGATCTGCACAGCCCTTCCTCTTCAGAGCACAGAGCCCGTGAGTTTGCAAAATGCTCCCTCTTGTGGGGACTAATGGGCTTTTGCATATTTTTTTTAAACTTCGCACACCAAGTCGTCTGCAAAGGAACCTCTTGAGAGCAGCTGCTACATTGCAAAGCATAGAAGCATATCCTATGGTGTATACTTAAGTTGCCACGGGGTACAGACACCCACACACCCGGGTGTATTCTGCAAGCATAGAGCACAACACACTCCCTTGCACTTTCTACCACAGATGATCAGTAATAGCGAACAATTTTTCTGGTAGGGAAATTTGTCAGCTATTGCTCATCTTCTGACCGAGGAGTCCCCAAAGTTCTTTAATGCACCATTTGAAATCATCCGCACAATGACACTAAGCATCACTTGGAAGTCCACATCTGGATCGAAGCACGTTTTTAGCTCCCTGCTGTGGAATCGGCGCACAAGTGACCCTCGCTGCTGGAATATTCACAGAACAGCACTGCTAAAGAATATTCTGAACCAGCCCTTAAGAGTGAGGATCAATGGTTTAAATCAAACCGCTAACTGGGGTGGGGAGGGAGGAAGAAGAGGAGAGTCCCTATTTCTACTCCCATCTCTGCTATGAGGCACGGATACACATTTTTACAGAAATATGTGCATGAAAAAACAAGACACAATTGACTGGATCGGAAGCACAGAGACGCCTGCTTTGGACATGATTCAAGAACTGGGCCTGTGCAGAGTGCGACAACAGCTTAACTAGATTTCATAGATCTGCTCAGGCCAGCTGCTTTGCAAATGGAATAGGTGCAGCTAGGAACTGCAAGGCTTGCCAGGAAGTAGGAAACTCCAGCCTCGCAAGTCCATTTTTGGTCTCTCTGTGCGGTGTGTACAATGGGATGGAGGGGTGGGGGTTGGTTGTGGAAGGGTCAGGTTCCTGCAAATGCTCTGCCACACAGCACCCCTGGAGAAGCTTCTGCCACGTAGCTTCCTTTAGAGACCATACAGCTGTGTTGTGAGGTGGGTTAAAAGTGTGTCTGTAATGCACATCTGTCATAGGATAAAAATTAGGCTGTTGCATGCAAGCCCCTCAAGCTCCCAAGTTTCCTGGGGTTAACTACTAAAGGGTGCTAGTCATGGAACGTTCAAGATCAGGACAGCTTCTGTTAACAGATGTGCAAGGTCCATCTACATTGCAATAAATATTACCTATTGCCAACAATATGGAGGTTGTATGTCCTGCAGAAAATGAACTTGACTGAAACGGGGCAGTTGAGAAAGTGGTGCGTGAGCTAAGAGGAGCAGGTCACACACCTGTTAGGTACTGGAGAAGCTGCGCACTAATGACAGCAAGGGATGTGGAAGGGTAATTGGGCATCATGTTTTAGGCTCAAAAGCAAGCAAAAGGTTTTTATATTATTTGCTGACAGATTTTTGGAATTATAGGGAGAAAGTCGTCCTCTTCTCTTCTTCTACAGTGGTTGAGAGACACCCAATGAAGCTGCAGAGGCAGGTTTCATATCTATGCTTTTTTAATATTAATTCTGTTACACTACACACAACCAGTAACAATGATAAATACTGCAATGGAAATGTTAAAAAAATATTATACATGTTTCATGTCTTCCAAAAACCACATTTCAAAAATAAATTAATGCATAAACCTGTTGGTAAATCATAACAATCATAATAATAATAAAATAATACACAACTGAACGGATCTGTTTAAGGCAGTATTCTACATGATGGGGAAATGAGGACTGTGCTACATCATTTGAATCAGAAAGCAAAAGTCAAGACAAACATTTGCTAGAAGACGGAGGCTGGCTTACTATGAGTGGGCATAAACCAATATGAGAGAGTCCCAACTCCACCACCCTAAACCTGTTTCTGTGGCAAGGTTAAAAGGGCAGCGAGGCAATAGGTGTCTCCCAAAGCATTGCAGAACAGAGCCAAGCTTTAACACGCAACATGGATTTCCAATCAATAGTTTAGACCAGCTATGCCCAAGCTAGTGCCCTTCTGACGTTTTGTACTACAATTCCCCATCAGCTCCAGCCAGCTAAGATTGGGAAAGGCTGATTCAGACTGAGTACCCAATCTCACTTTTGGTTGTCTGGCACACCCAAGACCCAGATGTTGGTGGGAATTCAAAGCTTGGCTCGTGATCAGCAATGTATGTCAAGGGCTCCTCCTGCAGGAAGAGTCTCAGCAATTGATGCCCAGTCATCCAGGTTTTCTGGCCCTGCAGAACACAGTTCTGAGGAGGTGACACTCCTGAAAGGATTGGCATTTAAAGAGACCTTTTTCCAGTTTGGGAGCACAGACACACGTAAGACGCATTTCCTCTAAGACTGCTTTCTCTCGAAGACACCACTTCCTCTGCAAATACGTTTACACACAATCAGTCATGGCACATATTACAGGGAGAACACAGAAGTCATGCACTGGATCATGTCCGCTGTACCAGAACAGCATCACGTCCTGATGCAGCAGCCCTGATAACTTTGCCACGGAGTGGAGGGCAGGCGCGGTTCAGCAGATAGTGCAAAAAGGTAAAAACGAAAAAACGAAGGTCGCCTCACCCTCCACAAAATAAATAAAAAGGAAAACAGCTGCTTCCTGCGAGCTTCTTCCATGGGCAGGACCCCTCCACTTCTCCCAAATGAATTGTCGTGTGCGCAAAAAAAAGGTCAGGGCAGATCTTACCCATCCGCCGTTGGTAGTGAGGTGCGGGTTGCCCAAAAGCCACAGACAGATCAACTAAGACTTCCGAAAGAATTCCCAGAAAGATAATTGCTACAACACAGGTTAAAAGAAACAACCATGAGTGAAGGATTGGCCGGGGTGAGGAGTGGAAAGCAATTTGTAGCCACTTTTTATGTCCCACAGAGCCACTTGCAGCCACGGCAACCACCAAACGCACAAGACACCCAAGCAGCTGGTGTGGCTGCCATGTTTCTATGCGCACCCACGAAGGAACTGCGCTTCAGAATCCTCCAACACATCACTGCGCTGTGGCGTGCCTCTCTTGGAATGTGTGGGGCAGCTGTTTCAGGGTGTTCAGGGCAGGCCTTGCGTGCCAGAAATGTGAGGTTAGGAAAGAGCCAACTGGGAGGGCCATTTCAACAGAACAGAGCTGGGCTGTTGGAGGTTTTTTGGGGGGTGGAGGAAGTGGGAAAGAAAACATTAACTGTGAAAAATCAAGGTGCGAACGATGGATTTGTGCAGTTTAACAAGGCTTGTGAGTCTAGAACTAACCACTGGACACGGATACCAAGGTTTACCTGTGACAACTAAATTACACTTGTACGGCTCTTGTGGCCATTCAACCACCCCCTATTTGCCTGCAACTCCTCTAGTTCTCTCTAAACTTTTGTTTAGAAACAGGGGGGGATATGTGGCATGGCGTCCTATGATTTTGTGTTTTCACCTAGCCCCCTCACTGCAGCACATAAACAGAGGGACCCTGATCTTGCCTACATACAACACAGAGCTTTACTCAAGGGTGCTGTGACATGTCACAGTATCTCCCAGTTTGCCAGAGCTGCTTCAAATGCCAGTTGGAACTGGTGGGCTCGGCCAGGCAGAGAAGAGACTCCTGGCTGTGCTCGTGACAGATCCAAGAGTTTTCAGAGAACAGCTGCCATCAGTGAACAAGAAGCCCAACGGGAGACAGTGCTCAGACAACCTGTCTCCCTGCCTGGCTAATAGCCGCAGAGTCTTCAGTAGTCACCTGTCGGCACTTGCTCCCGGCTACAGAAGCAGTTGAGAAAAAGAGTTTGGTTCCTCCCTCCAATAGGACAGGAACACAGAACAACGCAGAGCGGAGACTGCAACCCAAAGGGAGACAGAAGCAGTCAGTAGTGTATAAGGGCAAGGATCCAAAGATCAACTAAGATGAGACAGAATCCCTTAAGCCAAGGGAAGATTGCATCCAGACTGCTTGTTTTGAAGTACAGTGGTAACTTGGTTCTCAAACTTAATCCGTTCCGGGCGTCGGTTTGACTCCCGAAACCGCTTGGAAACCAAGGCACGGCTTCTGATTGGCTGCAGGAGCTTCCTGCACTCAAGTGGAAGCCGCGGAAGCTGTGTTGGACGTTCGGCTTCTGAAAAACGTTGACAAACCTCAACGCTCCCTTCCGGGTTTGCGGTGTTCAGGAGCTGATTTGTTTGGGAGCCAAGTCGTTTGAGTACCAAGGTACCACTGTACAACCATGTCAAGCCAAGAGGAAAGGACAATGCTCTGCCTGAATGCTCCCCCAGCGGTGAGGTTTGAAGAGGGCACAGACAAGATCAAGTACTTCTAAAAGCTTACATGGAATTCTCCAGCAATGCAGCTGAGGGGTACCCCCACTCCACAACAGTCAAGCGATCCTTAGTTTGGCATGACCAGATTACGTCCTTACTGATCTCCAAATGTACATCCATATAGTATCCTCTGTGTAATAGCAATGAACAAGAGATAGGTTCTTTCCCGGTAGTTTACCGGCTCGCTTGGCTCTCAAGTTAAAAGCACCAAGCAACTTTGGTAGCTCTCAATGCCAGTTCTGCATTTTGGGTACTGCTGTAGCCCTCCCTCTTCCTGCGGGAAACCTCCCTCACCGACCGACCGACCCCTACTTATGTCATTGCTTTGCGTTAAGTTTTCCTTGAGATGTTCGCTCTTGTTCTGAGCTCAGATCAGAGCAGTCCCAACAATGTCATGTGTGCTAAGGTTGTGGTGAAAAGGGATGAAACTGATGCAGAAAGTGGTTCGGATTTCTTTTAAAAGTTTCAGGTGTGTGACAAATGGATAAAGTAATCTCAGTGCTTTTTTCACAAGGAGCCAAGGACCAAAAAGACCAGAGAGATTGGACTATTTAGAGTTTGCAGAGGCCCTAAAAGATGGCATCTTTAAGAAGGCATCAGATGTCTGGATGTGTAACATGGAAAGCACAGACATGTGAGCCTGAGCACCCCTTCAGCATGTGAGATTTCTCCCCGAGCGTCAGCCTGTCTCCAGCATGAATTTTAATGAGTTGTATCATAATCTTGGTCTCCCTTGATGTCAGGCGACTTCTTAGATCATAATTTGTTGCTATGGAAACAGCTGTGTCACAGCCAAATCGTCTATCATGAAGTTGAAAAACTAAGCTCCGTTTTCCCTTAAAGATAACCGCTGGAAGAACCCTTGGGTCTCTCCTACAGGCACAAACAAGTGCGGGATTCGGAAAATAGCGGACGTCTACTTGATATGACGGATTAAAAGAACTGCAGTGCTGATGAAGAATGCAAAGAGGAAATTGTAAATTGCAATTCACAGACTCTGAAGCAGCCACCGACTCTGAGAAGTGGCTTGGTGAAAAACTACAGGTCCCAGAATGCAAGACAGGGCCACGGTTTGCTGACTTACTTGAATCTTGATGGAGGCAAATCTGCAAGAAGCTGCCTGCTATGCAGACGGAATCCTTCTGCATGAGACTCTAAGGGGCTGGAATGCAGAAGAGCAAAACCTACAAAGTGGCCTCACTTTTCAGAAGCCACTTTTGACATATTTTGTGCAAGACAAAAACAATTACATGCTCCCAAATGACGTGTGTACATCTAACTTCATGTACATGAAGCAAACCCACAGGAATCCTCAGTACAGTTGTACCTTGCATCCAAAACGCCTTGGTACTCAGATGTTTTGGCTCCCAAACCCAGAATTGAGTGTTCCAGTTTGCAAACGTTCTTTGGAACCAGAACGTCCGACGGGGCTTCTGCGGCTTCTGATGAGAAGCCACGCTTTGGTTTCCGAATGTTTTGGAAGTCGAACGGACTTCCAGAACGGATTCCGTTAGACTTCCAAGGTACGACTGTATAAAGTGACTGACAAGCCTTGCTTTGGGTGTAATGGAGCAACTCTTCCAGTCCTGTTGTATGTATGAAAAGAGGCTGAGAGCAAAAAGGATCCAGGTATTACCAAGTTCTGAGCACAAAAATCAGAGAAAGTCACAGGCAGGTGGAAAGAAAGAAAGAAAGAAAGAAAGAAAAAAAAGGGAAGGGGGTAAGCAAAGAACAGGAGACCTGAAAGGTATAGTGCCATGTCCAAAAATTAGTAACATGCAACAAGGCATATTTCATTCTCTATTAAGAGCTGCCACATTTCCGCAAGGTTTAGAAAATAATAACAACAACAGACTCAAGAAGGAGCTTGAAATACAAGAGAACTGAATATTGCAACTTAGTTTGTTGTGCGCACAAGAAAGGAGGAATTTTCATGTTCCTCATGAGCTGGCTACCCCAAGGATCCTGCTGGTTATTCTGTTCTCCTACTTCCTGTGCCCTGGGGGTTCACTGTCCCTCTTTGTCTTTCCCTCTAGCTGTTCAGGAGGCTGCACTGCTGGAAGGTCAAGAGCAGCATGGGCCGCAGGAATGCAGAGGCGCCATTCCGGCCACCCACAGAAGACATTCTGGCCAAGCTACTTGCAGGGGCACATACTGCCTTCTCTCTTTTGTCTCTGTGCTGCAACCTGCCATTATGTATGCAATCAACTCCAATGTCGCTGCAGGAAGCTGGATTGCTGGGATTGTATCCAATGAAGTCACTGCATGACTGCAATTGCTTCTGCTCATGTAACAGGAATTCCACTCCCTTTCCTCCTTGCATGTACCACTGCAATCATGCCCCCCAGCCACAAAAAAAATGCTCTAGAGGACTGGGTGAACCCCCAGAGCAAACTGGGGGGGGTGGCGGCATGGGGGAGATGAGAAGTTCCATTGTTTGAGCTAAAGTTGTTCAACTCTAGCAATGCCCTTCCTGTATACAATTCTTGGTGTCCTGGGATGGACTGTTTATATCAGAAATTCCTGCTTTTTGTACCCACTGACTGGGAACAACTTCTGTGGTCTCTTGACGAAAGCAGCTAACCACTCCTGCTGTTTTGCTTAGCAGACTCATTGGTTTCCCTCTAGGTGGAGCCAAGTGATACTACCCACTTCAATTTGGCTGCAAGCACTGTTGGGTTTTCTACCATAAGAAGCTTTTCGCTCCAGGAAGTGCCCTGGAGCCCAAGAGGAGGATCCACAGCTCCACTGCATGAAAAATATGGCCCTTATTAGACGTTGTGCAGCAGGAAAAGTCAGCACTTCCACCAGCTGTGGAGGCTGAGACTTTATATCATGGGTGAGTAGGTAGAAATACACCCTGGGATGGAAGCCTGGTTAAAATCAGCCACTGCTTCAAGTCTTCAGAATGTTTTGGGTTGGAGGGCGGGGAGGAAGGGAGATGACTGACAGGCAGAATATTGCCCAGAGCAACTTGTGGGAAGGGATGCTCCATTTCACATATTTCCCCCCAGCAGCACCAGAAACAAGAAGCCAATATCCAAGTGCATTAAAAAATGAGGACATAAGCTTACCATTAATTAAGACTGAATGACTAATGGGGGCTTGCAGGTTAAATGTACATTTGCAGCATTTAAGCTAGCAGATATTTGCATGGCCACAAGTGAAAACGGGCCCTTCCTTTATGCTATTTGATGCTCTAATGTAAATCAAGGCAGTACAGAAAGGCTTTGAGATCAAAATATCTATAGACACCAAATCCTCTTCCTTCCAGAATACCATCCTGCTTATGGGGAGTGTGATCCAACTGGAACAAATTCTTTCCAAACAGAACTTTCTGGGGTGGCAAGCTCTTCCTACTTCAGGATTTCCAAAAGGCAATTGAATCTTCCAGAGTATGTTCTCTTCCTTCCACCCCCACCTGAATTACAGAGCTAGGAAGCAGTTAACTACACCCCCACAACCTATGGGTGTGGCTCTTCCCTTCTTTAAAATCTGAAGCTAAAATGCGAAAGATGGAAAGATGACTGCTCAGAGCCAAGGCCTGCATGTTGCAGAGACTGAGAAGCAGCCATAATGTAAACTCCTTAATTTTTATAAAGCTGCTTCACGTTTCTTAGAAGGCCCCTTGCCACATCCGTTTTCAAGCATAACCTGGAGATGAAAAGCCTGAATGCAAACACAGGAAGCATGTGCTGCAGATACATCAGCTTTCGCCAATCAGGCGCCCTCCAGCAGTTGGGCTATACAAAGATGTGCTGTTTAGAACTGATGGAGGCCTATAGTCCCGCAACATCTGGATGGCACCAGCTTGGCTGAGGCTGATAGGCCCATTGAGGTGCTGTGGTGGGCTGAACTGATGCCCAGCTTGGTCTCTGTGCAATGTGTGAAATGGCCCAAAGAAACTGCAATACAGCAGGATTGTTGGCAAGCTTTCTGTGGCAGCCTCATGGGCTTCAGTCAATACATTCAGCTTTCCTGATGGCAACACTGCATCACTTATTCTCCCCCACTCTTGTATCCACCCCCCTCCTCAGAAAACATACAGACACAAAGCCTAGGAGCCAGGAGAAGCCAAAAGGTTTTTTTGTTTTGTTTTCCGTTTTACGTCTCTGCACTGACCTCACTAAAACTGTGCCACTACTGAGGATTTTGGTGAACAAGGAAAAGGAAACTGCTGTGGAATGCACAGACCAGGGGGAACAGCTCACAGGTAAGTAAAATGACGTGTAGGACAAATATTTTCAAATCTTATCTCTTCTATGCACGCACGAAAAAGGTTAAATTCAAAGCGCAGCCCTTCTTGTCACAATCCAAAAGGCTGGTGGAAAATAGTAAGAAAATAAAAACTAGGGATTGTGCATTAACAATTTAAAATACTGTGTGCAAATTAAATATGGATTAGTTAATCTCTGGGGAGAAGCTCTTAAAAGGAATTAAAATGTGTTTTCCAAATCAATCATCCTAGGCCTAGGTATTATTTCTGATAAGGTAGTTTCACTCCAGGTTCAGAGTTTTCAGTCTCTGCTGGGCTGCTGTTCACCACTTGCACCTCATTTGTTGCTGTGTTTAGGTCTTAGCCATCTCCCTTAATTTCAAACACCTAGCTCAGAACCCAAACTCCTGATGGCATTTCCCTACCCCCAAATCTCAATGAGGCAATCTTTGTTTTCATTTGCAACCCCTCCTGCTCCTTATTTCTCCTGTTCTGGAACAACAAATGGGAGTGACAGTGGCCTTTCAACCAATACTCTTCTGGAAAGAGCAGAGATCACTCTGCATATTGACACAAGAACGACCTGCACGGAATCCTGGGATATGTAGTCTCCCCAGGTGACAATACTGCGTTGGATGGGAGGAGACTGAAATCCACTTCTTTGTTCTCTAACAGATTTGTGGCAATTCACAAGCACAGCTCCAGTGGGAAGTCTACATGGGGCAAGAAACTTGGCTTTCCGAGGAACAGGGCAAACCAATCTGTCGTGTGCTTATGGCGTTCGAAGCTTGGCCAACAGAGCCCTCTAAAGAGGTAGAGTATCAAATCATTATTTTTTTTTTAAAAAGGCAAAGAGCTCACCTGTTTTGTTACAAAGCTTGACACAACCTGAGTTAGCAAGCAGAGTAATACGGGAGTTAATCAAATCTGCCAATTTGCTTCTGCATGCCTCCATCACCACTGATGGTCTGTGGCCATACAAATGCTGGAGAAGTTTCCCAAGCACCAAACTGGCTAGCCATGCTGATAACTGATGGGACACATCTCCGGGCACCAGTCTGTTAATGATGGCAATGTGATGCTCGTGTCAAGACAGCAACACAGGCACTGTATGATGAGCAGCAGAAGCAAGGACCGTCCCTTCCCCTCCCTGGCTTAGAAGTTTCACTTTGTGGCAATCGAAACACCTGGCTCTTGGGAGCTGAAGAGCCACTCACGAGTTTGGGTGTGTGTTTGGGTGAGCCAACACCTTAAGATCAATCTCTTGCATGCACAGAGTGCACACAGCCTTTGGGATTAGCTCTACACAACGCCAGGCCACGAAAGGGCAGAAGCTTGACCAACACAGCCTGTGTGGTCCCTGGAGCCAGAAAAATCTCATTCCGCTAATGCAGGCAGGGGCACACAGCCAACAGCAAAGCATCTCTTTTGTTGCCATTAAAAGGGTTTGGGTACACAGACTTTGTCTCAAAAGTCATACAAATGCTTCTCAACTCCCATTCATGGGAACTTCAGGTAACACTTTAAACCTGATAAACAACATGGTGTTTTGCTTTGCTTTTTTACAATGACAGGCTGGTATTCAGGATTGCAAACACAAGCAAAGGACAAATAAGGGTAGACTTGATTTTTCAGTAAATGTTCTCTTATTAGGCTGTGCAATGCATTATCCTTTGCTTAATGCTTCTTATTTGGAAGCACGTTGCAAATGCAACTTTTCTTGCCATTTGCATCTAGTCTATAATCAGTATTTTTTTATGTTGATTCTTCCTAGCTGACTAGATCTTCCCTTCCTGTACTTCACTCCTGATCCCACCTCCTTATTCAGGGCCAGTCCATCACAGAAGACGTAGGCTCCCCAGGATTGATTCCAGCTCATTCTTTCATTTCTGGTCAGAGACTTTTGCGTTTCAAACTCTGATTTCAACTCTTGCCCGCTAGAGTGAACTTGGGGAGGGCTCACTGCAGCAGCCACATCTGATCTCCTCCACCCCCTCCAAACTCCTGTATATGAATTTTACAAGCTGAGCCCAAGTCCAAAGGGATCCAATGGGCTTTCCAGACCAAGGAGCCGTATCTGGTTCACTTACTGAATGAGAAGTGAAGGAAAAATGAGAAGAGGATCATAAAATGAATAATATATATATATATATTATTTTTTGGTTTCTCCTGGCTCCATGAACACAAAGAGGTGCACGTCCTACCATAGGAGGAAGCAATGGCTGTTAAGTTTTACAGTTATAGTGGAAAGCACTGATCAACCCTTGCCAGGCTTCCCTCGTTACTGGATGTGGCAGGCAGTGGAGGAGGTGGCTTGACAGCACATGCAAGTGGGGTTGACCGACTTCGGAGGGATGAGGTCGAGGTCCTCATCATCTGGGATCTCATCTAACCGGTAGCCATCCTTTAGCAGCTGGATGTTCAAGTCCTGGTTGATCTGCTGCAGACAAAGAGTCAACGAGTCAAGGAACTGACAGTCCAACATCATCTCCCATACCCAACATGGCTGGACGGCAATGGCCTGGTCCATTTTGAAAGAGACAAGTGCTAAGAGGGAAGCCACAGCTCTGCACAAGGTGCCAAGTTCAATTCACAGCTTCTCCAATTCGCAGAAGGAAATCCTTCTGCCAGAGGGCCTAGAAAGTAACCAGGCGAGGTTGAAATTACTGGTGCAAAGACCTTTCCCAGCCCTGCTACCAGAGAACCAAATGGATATGGAACATGACTTACTGATGTCCCTTCACATGTCAAAGAAAGAAACAACTTTCTGACTTTTAGAAGACATCTGAAAGCAGCTCTGTTTGGGGAAGTTTTTAATGTTTGATGTTTTATGGTGTTTCTACTGTTCTTCTGGGAGCCGCCCAAAGAGGCTGGGGAAACCCAGCCAGATGGGTGGGGTCTAAGTAACAAAATTATTATCATCATTACAGGCCTCCTAACTTACTTTTACTTGAAATTTAAGCATGGTTGCCAAAGTTTCATTGACAGTTACTCATTTTTATTACCAACTCTGCTTTGGGTTTGTGTGTGTAATCCAACTAACATGCCCCATTAGGACAAGGATTTTCACTTATGCGGTGGGACACCCTCACCCCCAGCGTGTACCCTGAGTCTTCCTCAGAACTGCTCCAGAGGCTTGGAGGAATCCCTAGAGCAGATTTAGCGGGCATGTGATGGTGGAATTCCCATTTGCAAGCGGAAAACATTGAGCTGATGTGTCACTTGTCTACTTTGGATACAAGAGTACAAGACATAGGACGCACCAGATGATAAGACACACCTAGTTTTGGGGGGAGGAAAACAAGAAAAAAAATATTCTGAATCCCAGAAGCCAGAACAGCAAGAGGGATCTGGCTTCTGGGATAGCCTCTTGCTGTTCAGGCTTCTGGGATAGCCGCCGAAGCCTCTCCCGGGCAGCGGGATGAAGGCTCCCCCTGCCCAGAAGAGGCTGCGGGTGGCTAAGCTGCCCTCTGTCCCTTCCCCCCACCTCCCGCAAAAGCCAGCCAAGAGCCGTGCGCTCTTTAAAGGGAGCACGGCTCTTGCAGGCTTTTCTACAAGGTGGGAGAAGGATAGCCTGTTAGTGATGGCTGCTCCCTTTAAAGAGTGTGTGGAGCTGTTCTGGCTTCTGGGATAGCCCGCGAAGCCTCCGCAGGGCAGTGGGGTGCCTTCATCCCGCTGCCCTGCGGAGGCTTTGCACAGCTAAGCCAGAAGCTAGAACAGCGAGAGGGAGCGCTGCGCAGTGCCTGCATTCGCTCCATAAAACGCACACACATTTTCCCTTACTTTTTAGGAGGGAAAAAGTGTGTCTTTTAGAGCGAAAAATACGGTAGTCTGACAATAACATTTTTGGTAACACCTGAGATTTGAATGAGCTACATAGGGGTCCTATCCCACCAAGGTGTTGGCCTTAGGCTTCTTTCACTTCTGTGATAAAACTCTATAAAAGGTCTTCTCAGGCCACTCTCTGGATTTGGGCTGCAGAAATACAGGGACGATTGGTTGCTTCAGCGAAAGAAAACCACCACTAAGGGATACTGCCTTTGTAAAAACAGCAGTCAGAAATTTGCGTCCCTTCAGGAAAGAGAAAAATATTTCTAAATCTTACTAAGGGGAATGAATTGAAGGCACAGGAACTCACCTCAGCTGAAGAATATCCCGAGGAGGAATATCTGGACATGTCAAAGTCGTCATCACTGCAGAGGAAGAAAAAGCGCAATGAGGAAAGAGGACTCAGTGAGTGAGAGGGACCCTCCAGAGCTCACTGGCCATATCACTCTTGTTCACAGAGTGAACATGCAGGCAGATTTGCAGGATCCATCAACAGGAGCACCTGCTTCCAAGAGTGGCCACCCAGATGCCTCCAAGTAGCACTCAAGCAAGGCATGCCAGGTGATGCCTTTCTTCTCTTGTTGTTCCTCACACCTGACACTCATTCAGAAGGTACACTGGGCATGAGTCTAGGAGTGGCTACTGGCAGGCCTCCCCTAGAAATTTGGGCACATCTGGAGGACCTGTTTATTGAGCATTCCTCCAGAGCTACTTGCACAAAGCTCATGTGGAAATTAGATTACAACCTGTTTTTTACTGACCACCCCCATTTCTTTTGCAACAATGAGCATGCATCTCGATTTACTTATGAGGTCTCCCCGTTAATCATTCTTTCATTCCACACTGTTCAATGCATTTTGACTTCAACTTTGCTATCCGCAAGAAGTCAGGCTCTTTTTGCAAATGGATTTGTTGTGTTAGGGAGACAAGCATTTTAACCCACTTAAACTGGATTTAATTTCCCAATAGGCAACTGAATCCCTCCTGTGAAATACAGACAATAAATAAAATTTCACGTTTTATCTCTGGAGACTGAGAAACTTTGCCATGCTGGCCGGGCAGATTTGATTTGATCACAGTGGTATGTAAAATAGGAAAAGGTTCTCAGGAGATTTCCAAGAGAACGACTGTCTTTTACTGGAATCATCTGAATCTATACCTGTCTGTGTCCAGTGCTACCAATGGCTTTTCATCAGGACTCTGGTCTAATGAGGAATAGCCTTTATTGGGAACAACCAGCCTGAAATTAAAAAGAAAACATTATACATATCACCATGTAAACATTGAAAGCAGAAGTTAAGCAAGGAGCAAGGGGTGTGTGAAGCTGTTCCTTTAGTTTCAGAATATCAGAGGACCTAGTATGGCAGGATGTGGAGATTAGGTAGAAGCTGCGGAGAGAAATGGTAGCAATCTAGTTCTAGGGATGCTGTAAAAGGAAGCATGAAACATCTGGGAAATATGGGCAGCTCTAGTGAATCCTTACAGAATACAGGGAAGACTGGTGTGAGTAGCACATAGCCCCCTATTTCCAACTACAATCTGAGTAACCCTCAAGGCATCAAGATTGTTGTTGTTTAGTCGTGTCCGACTCTTTGTGACTCCATTGACCAGAGCACGCCAGGCACTTCTGTCTTCCACTGCCTCCCGCAGTTTGGTCAGACTCATGTTTGTAGCTCCGAAGACACTATCCAACCATCTCGTCCTCTGTCGTCCCCTTCTCCTTGTGCCCTCCATCAGGGTCTTTTCCAGGGAGTCTTCTCTTCTCATGAGGTGGCCAAAGTACTGGAGCCTCAGCTTCAGGATCTGCCCTTCCAGTGAGCACTCAGGGCTGATTTCCTTAAGAATGGATCGGTTTGTTCTTCTTTCAGTCCATGGGACTCTCCAGAGTCTCCTCCAGCACCATAATTCAAAAGCATCAATTCTTCGGCGATCAGCCTTCTTTATGGTCCAGCTCTCACTTCCATACATCACTACTGGGAAAACCATAGCTTTTACTATACGGACCTTTGTTGGCAAGGTGATGTCTCTGCTTTTTAAGATGCTGTCTAGGTTTGCCATCGCCTTTCTCCCAAGGAGCAGGCGTCTTTTAATTTCGTGACTGCTGTCACCATCTGCAGTGATCATGGTGCCCAAGAAAGTAAAATCTCTCACTGCCTCCATTTCTTCCCCTTCTGTTTGCCAGGAGGCGATGGGCCCAGTGGCCATGATCTTCGTTTTTTTGATGTTGAGCTTCAGACCATATTTTGCACTCTCCTCTTTCACCCTCAATAAAAGGTTCTTTAATTCCTCCTCACTTTCTGCTATCCAGGTTGTGTCATCTGCATATCTGAGGTTGTTGATATTTCTTCCGGCAATCTTAATTCTGGCTAGGGATTAATCCAGCCCAGCCTTTCGCATGATGAATTCTGCATATAGGCATCAAGATTAGACTACTGTAATCTGGTAGTCTCTTTGGAAGCTGAATATTTGAAGGACTCCCTCCTCTATGAACCTGACTGATAAGATCTTCGTTTGCCCCCCACTTATGGAATGTTCTCTCCAGGAGACTCGCCTAGTGGAGCCTTCCAGGATTTATTTATTTTATTCCATAAAATTCCAAGATTTATTTATTCCATAAAATTTATACACCACTTGACTGTAAAAAAACAAAACACCTTCAAAGCAGTTTAAAAAAGGAATAATGTACCACATCAATATTTTTCTTAATACCTATTTAAAATTAGTTAACTCCATTGATATTATCTGTTCATTTTATTATTTTTAAACATAGTATTTTAGCACTGTTTGGTTTTCTGAATTCTAAGCTGTCTTTGACATATTTTTTTTTTTGGGGGGGGGGGGGAGCTACCACAAAGGAGCTTCCATGACTGAAGAAGATGCTCACACTTCAAAATTCTTCCTAAACCTTCACATTTGGAACAAAAAGAGTACCTCAAAAAATGTGTTATGGCATTAGCTTTCATGGACTATAATCCACGTCGTCAGGTACACAAAGTTGTTACCCACAGTGTGTGTGTGGGGGCCGTCTCCTCCCTTCCTCCCCCCCACAAACACACAGTTGTGGGGTGTGTAAAGAACAGTGGGGCCAAATGAAATGCAATATCTGACATTCAATGACAATCACAACAGCAGAATTGGAATTAACATTGCCCTTAAATTGCTAAATTAATTTGACCTTTGTAGAGGAACAGGAAACCCTTTTCGGTAAGATTTTTCCATCCTTGTGGAGCTGAAATGTGCTTCAAAAGGCTGGACATTTTGCAGCTTTCTCACTTGTAGCTCTTACCTATACTAGGGAAAAGCTACAGAATTGATCTCTTTCCCAGGCAGACACAATTATATCAGCAGGTGCTGATTTACCTCTTAACTCAAGCAGAACTATGGAGTCGTTTAACCCATTTTCTAAGCTAGTGGCTATTGACAAAACTCTACTCCCAAAAGAGTTCTGCATGAACAACAGGGCATGCCTACCCAAACTGAAGTCCACTGGTATGGTTTACAAATTAAGCACTTGAATATTGTGAAGTGGTCTACCTTGTTCGTGCCATCACATTGTTCTTCTTGGGCTGTTGGTTAACTGGGCTCCCCATGTTTCCGTTTTTCAGGGACCCCTTACGAGCCAGCTCCCTCTGTTTCTCTGCAGAAGGAAGGCAGACATTAACATCCAAGTTAGCGAGGCTGCTTCTCCTTTGATGCTGATGAATTATAGCAAGGTTAGCCACAGACTATCAATCCCGTTCTCTGAAAATTATCCTACCACTTCCACATTCTTGGTGGGCTATAAAACATAGGAAACAAAGGATGCTTGCAATCTCATAGGAAAAGGGTCTTATGATTTTTGTTGCTTGGATGTGGGCTCCAGTGTGACCAAGTGAAAGCTCTGCTTTGACACGCAGAACAGAAATGGTGCATTTCACTATTTGCAAAATACAATAAACCCGCAACTTATGCACATTTAATGTGTGCTCACTCAGCTTTACCCAAAGAGCTTTGACTTGACATGATTCTGGCTTTAGGTGTAAGCTCCGGGACGTAACCCCCGTGTAAGTTACGGGCTTACTTTAGTAATTCCAAGGGTCATTTCAGAGGTGGTAGAATAATTTTCATAACCTCCATGGTTAGCCATGCACTGCTGGTCCTGGGCTGGAGGAAAATACTTGAAATTTTACTTACCCCCGCACACGTTGTTGCCGTCTATAGCAGGGGTTGCCAACTTCCAAGAGACTGCAATCTACTCACAGAATTAAAAACTGGCAGTGATCTACCCCTGTTTTTTAAGGGTTCAGGTCAAAGTATTGGGGTTAAGGTTGCAGCTGTTGAGGTTTTTTTAGAGAAGGGGTTCGGGAGGATGAAGTTGCTTTGCTTATTTTAGAGAGGGGGAGCGCCACATTTTTTAAGTATTTTGGGGAGAAAGAGAAACAGCAACTCGCAAAAGGATCACTAGGGGAAAAACAGCCTCAGTTTGTAAACTCCGTCTTCCATTCCCCAACAATGGAGGGCAAGGCCGGAAGGGGACCAGGGATCGACCGCGATCGACAAAAACATTGCAGGAATCTACCAGTAGATCGCGATCAACTTGTTGGACATCCCTGGTCTATAGGAACAGGAACATAGAAATTAGAAGGTACCTGCACATTTTGCCCTATACCTTACTTTCTAGGAGGGCTAGAGACTTACTTTTTTTTAAAAAAAAGGTCAGGGACACCTGCCAAACAGCACTACTTCTACCGGTGTTGGTTGCTTTAGTGTATTGTATTAATCTGTATTTGTGAGCTACATTATAATAAAAATACTTGAAAAGAGAAATAATTTTAAGGTCAAGGCTGTTTCTGTGTCGGTCTCAAGGAAGCATTGTCACATGCGACACATCTGACACAGAGTTAACACACCTTACATAAGCAACACGGATTCTTAGGTAATTTTCACACAATAGCACATCATTTCATTTGACTGACAGCTCAACACACAGCATTGTAAAGTTTTGCTCCAAACAAATGCGACATATGAAGAATTTTTAAGTGCCATGCAAGCAGATGAAAACAGAATGGTAAACTGAAAGAGAGGGTTGGTTTGAGACACACAGAGAGAATGCATCCTGTTCCCACAGTTCTGCGTGGCTTGTTAATAGGGAGGTGAAAGGAAGGGCAATGCAAGGCCTTCAGGGAATTACAAAGCCTTGCGCTTGTCTGCAATTCAACATCAGGAAAAGGACGGCGAAAGGCCACGGTTGTTTCCTGACCTGCTACGCTCTTTTGTTGGCAGCTTAAAGCCTTTCACTCAGAGGAGAAGCACAGCATTTAGTTTTTTTAGCATGATGCAGAATGCAGGAGGGTCAGCCCTGCAAGAAGAGTACCCTTCATTATGCCCTGCCATAAAAGGGATGGCAGTCAGTGAAGTAAAGTGATTTGTGTTGGCAAGAACTGCGTCCAAATTGTGCTGCCAGTCATGCCTGTATACCCCCTACCCCGGTTACATACTATATGAGACAGTTTTCCCTTCTAGCTGAAGCAAGAGCAACCATGATGAGGAGGCAGCTTGCCAGACTTAATTCCTCACTGATCTACGTACCAACTAGGTTCAGAGCAACTTACTTGACTTATTTGTATTTAGGAAATGCCTTAATCGCTTCCTACAAAGCTATATTATATTATTTGCTTTTCATTCAAATGAATATCAAAGCAGTGTACAAAACAGAACTCAATTGCTATACAATATGTAGCCAAACAAAAAACTAATAATGCTATACTATTCAACCACAACTGAACACCCATCCACATCCCTCCATTCAGAATCCCAGCCGGTCACTTTGCCTAACAAAGACTAAATGAAAATAAATTTCAAACGGAAGCCATCTTCTACCTCATCTCCCACCTGGAGCAGAACATTTGCTCCCTCCCTGCCTCACACCCAGGAGGCAGCCGGGTGCGTGTGTCTGAGCTCTGCACAGATAAGAAAGTTATCTCATCAATATAGCTCAGGCTGGTTATAAGATTATCAGACCAACAATTATAACCTCCATGCCTTCCAAAGGAAAACAAATAGCAAACATAGCAGGGAAGGGGAAATTGGATTAAAAAACAACTCCCACCTCACATGTTGTTTGGCCTGGTACTGTGCCCATCATTATGACAATTGAGGGGGTGGAGTGCATGCACTGCGCCAAAATTCGCTTCAACAGCCCCTTCCTAAGTCATCCAGTGTTGGGGGATAGGGGGCTAGCAGGCTTTGCCCTTCCTATTGCAGTGGCTCCTAGATGACAGTTTCCTCTTTCCCATAGGTGAGGAGGACCATCTGTTGCTTAGGGATACTTACACAAAACCAAGTCTCGCTCTCATCTGCATAGCTCCACTCTAAACCCAAACCAGGCCTGCTCTCATTTGCAAATTCCACCCAAAACCCAAAACCAAGCCTGCTCTCATCTGCATAGCCCCACCCTAAACTCAAAACCAAGCCTGCTCTCATTTGCATAGCCCCACCCTAAACTCTGTTCTGGACACACTGGCATGATAGGACAGGACTGAGCCAACAAAGAATGACTCCTGCTCAGTCCCTTGTGTGGAGCACAGCATTACTACAACTGACTAAGGAACTGGTGTGTGACTGCACAAGTCAAGCTTGGGGTAGAGCGGGGTATTGTTTTTGCCTGTCTTGATGCTGTGAATTTTTTGTGATCCCGGGTGAAGAGCAGTATATAAATTTAATAAATAAATAAAAGCACATGGGACCCAACATACAGCTGCTCTTTCTTGCCTAACAGCACAGAATTCTTAATGTTGGAAAACATGCTTCTCCAAAGACACACCCAAGGCAGCACTCTGCCAACTGACTGCTGATGATGATGTTGTGATGTGTAGCTGTTCTTATTGCTATGAGCTGCTTTGAGAATCATTTGTGGGGGAGAAACAAATGAAGGGATGAGGATGAGCTGCCTGCAGATCTTGAAGAGTCTGCTGTTGCATTCTGCTCCACCCCTCAATTAGCTAGGACCAAATGGGGGAATATTTTCCTTTTCAGGATATGCTATCCAAAAAACTTGGAGACTGCAGCAGCAAAGCCACTTTCTGAAAAAGCCAATAAGGTTAAGTGTCCCAAGAAGAAATTAAAAAACTCTTTTTGTGCACATCAGAGCAATCAGATCAATAGATTGGTATTTAGGGAAATTATGTTGTTCCATTTTTCTTCAAGGTTCTTATTGCTTTTTATCACTTCAGTTAACCTGCTGAAAGAAGCCAATTCTAAACAGCACCCATGAGGCTTCTTACTTTCTCTCCAAAACAATTAAGGGTTCCTAAAAGGGGTTAAAGCTGTTTATCAAGCTACACCACGCTCTTGATCTAGCAGTTTTAAGAAATCGATTTGGACACAACACTTTGGTCTCAGCATCTTCATTTCTACTCTGAATAAAGAGAGTCAACGCTTCTTTTATTCTCAGCATCAAAACAAGCATATCAAAAACAGAACTTTGAAAATGACATTTCTAAAGCCTATGTTGATAGATCACGGTTGCAATTCAAAGAAAGTTTTGTGTTTAGACTGATGAGCCTTAAGCATTAATGCTTCTCTCCGAATTGTTCCCAGTGTATATAAAAGCAGGCTCTCAGCAGTGAAATGGCTACAAAACCCATCACTCAATGCCTCACCCCTTGCCCAGGCTCTCTTTAATTATATCCACAAATGCCTTACAAGCATGACTAAACGATATCCTGAATCTGCCAAGACCTCCATGGATGCAGCTTTTATCTCTGCCTGGGACAGCAGACACAGCCCTTGTGTGCTTATTTAAAGGGCACATGATGTCAAGAAAAACATGCTTTGTCCTCCCAGTTCAGAGAACATGTCCCACACTCAACCACTGTCGGCTACTGACATCATGGCTCTGATTTCACAGGAGCAAAAAGATGCACTGCCCTTTTGACAAATGCCCTCTGGAAAACAGGGGAGAAGTTCTTGGAGAAGACTCCCTCTTAGGATACAGGAGGATACCAATTTGAGATTTCTCTTGATTTGCATGTGCTGAGTCTCCTGTGGGGAAAGGGGAAGTCGAGTGGGACACCACCAAGCTGCTCCAGCAACTCTCTCTGCTTTCTCCAGCAGCGAGTGGTGAAGCAGCAGAGCAGGCCTAATCACCAGTCCCGTTGGGTTCCAGCTAGAGCACAGCTCTGCCCCTTCACACAAAAAGAAACAGTGCTGCCCCTCTGTTCTCTGGAAGGCAGTGCCAAATTAAGGGGGCAACTGCAGTCAGGCCACTGGCTCACCTGTGGCAGGTTCTAAGAGTCTGTGTGCATGCACACGAAAGCTCATACCAAGAACTAACTTAGTTGGTCTTTAAGGTGCTACTGGAAGGAATTTCTTTATTTTGCCTAGAAAGAGACTGTGTCAGGCAGGCTACATCCTTAAAGGATCACCTCTATCACGGGCACCCCTTCACCAGCTCCCCCTCCTGCCCAACTTCAATAATAATAATAATAATAATAATAATAATAATAATAATAATAATAATTTATTATATATACCCCGCCCATCTGGCTGGGCTTCCCCAGTCACTCTGGGCGGCTTTCAACAAAATATTAAAATACAGTACAGTGGTACCTCAGGTTAAGTACTTAATTCGTTCTGGAGGTCCATTCTTAGCCTGAAACTGTTCTTAACCTGAAGCACCACTTTAGCTAATGGGGCGTCCTGCTGCCACCGTGCCGCCGGAGCCTGATTTCTGTTCTTATCCTGAAGCAAAGTTCTTAACCTGAAGCACTATTTCTGAGTTAGCGGAGTGTGTAACCTGAAGCGTATGTAACCCGAGGTACCACTGTAATCCATCAAACATTAAAAGCTTCCCTAAACAGTACTGGGTTTTGTGTGCATGCGTCTATTCGTACTGCAATAGAACCTTCGTGCAGTTCTTATATTAGGGGAAGGCTATCCCATCTGCAAGTGATGAGACTGTGTTCTCAATTGTAAGCACCCAGTGAGTCTGCTGGCCATTAACATCCCTCTTCTTGGCTTGGTGGCAGGTGGCCACACAACATGATGCCATCTCATCTTTTGAGATCCCAGGAAAGACGTTACTCTCTCTTCTCTTGTTAGATGCACAGAGCGGTTTATGAATCATTTATTCCAAAAGTATTGCAAGAACGTGACTCTAATTACATCCACTTCAATCAAAATGGACACAATTAGCATAACGATATTGTCAGGCACGCTGGGACACTTGGTCTTGTGCCCAACTTGATAGGAAGATGATTCTCCACAGAGAAGCTAGAGGCCGCTGCTGCCACCCTCCTTTTCCCATCCAAGGTAGATTTGGGGGCCCTGGTGAAGGGGAAGGGGAAGGGGAATGAACATAAACAAAGCATTGATCCTTTGCACACTCTTGCTTGCAGCACACATAAAATGATCCAGCCCCCCAGATGATATTTCTTGAAGACTTTTCAAAGGCAGCAATCCAACCTAGATATTACCAAAGGACGAATAAGAGTGGCAAGATCAACCTGTCCAAGATCAAAAGCAGCTAGTACATCACAGCTGGTAAAAAGTGCTCTGTGCCACAGACTCCACTGGCATCCGGAACAGAAGCTGGGTCTTGAAGCAGCCATTAGCTCTGAACTTAATCCCAATGGGGGAGTGCAATCCCAACCAGAACACTCCAAATATAATTTACATGATCAGCTAAACCTCCTACCACCAGCGTCTCTGCTTTGTTTCAATTGTGTTTATGAACCCTTTTTCAAGGATGTGAAAGAGGGGAATCAGGCAGTAAGCAGCTTACGTTACAGAGTTCCTAGCATGCTCGCAGAAGATATGCTGCAGTTAAACCACACGCCATCAGGAATTAAGTACTGAAATTTCATGTGCTGTTAAAGCACTAGTATGAGGCAGGGATATCCACTGCATTATTGGGGGATATGTCACCCTGTAGGTGCTGTGTGTGGTGAGGATGCCAGAACTCTGTGTCCTACTCTCTTTTCATAGATGGTAATGAAGTCAGAACCCATAAAAATAAGAGCTTGATGTGAATATGTCCTTGGGTGTCCTTGAGACACTACATGTAAAACTCACACCGATCTTTTTTGGGGAGGGGGTATCATTTGTAGCAATATTCCCACCAGTCTTTTCTTCACACAATGCAGGCAATCACTCCCAAAGGAATGGGGTAGGGGAGAGGAGAAAGGTGATGGCGAACACCACAAGTCACCCATTAACAAGAAGCCTGCTCCAGGCCTCCAGAGGTGAAAGACTAGGCATTAATCCAAAAGCTCATTCTTTCAGCCCAGGCTTTTGTAGGAAATGCAATCCAGGATCTAATTTTCAGTTTCACTTTCTAATGAAAGGAAAATGAATGTCAGCCCAGGGGATTCACAAGGGGGTCCTGAGGGAAAAGGCTAGGTTTGCCACGAAAATTAATCTTCTTTAGGGCGGGAGACCTTTTTAAAGAAGTGGAAGTGAAATCTTAACAAGTTTACCTGCTACTGGAGAATCCAAGATTACGGACCAAAATATCACCTTGGAAGAACAATATTCTCTCAGCACTTGGTAGAAAATCAAATAACTTAGGCAGCTTTTAAAAAAGAATTAAGACACATTCATGGAGCGTAAGGTTATCGATGACTACTAGTCATGACAGCTTTATGTTGCCTCTTGGATCAGAAGATGCACTTGAATGCCAGTCACTGAGGAACATGAACAGGAGGGGGCTATTTAGCTCATGTCCTGCTTGTGGCCTTTCCCATCTGGGCAGCTGTTTTGCTACTGTGGGAATAGGATGCTGGAGTAGATGGGTCTCTGGTTGGATCCAGAAGGGCACTTCTTATGCCATTAACTACCATTTCAAACAGTATCATCTAGAAAACTATAGGATCACAAGAACTCTCGCTATGTTATTTAAGAAACAGTGAACAAAATTATTGTTTCCCCCCATTAATATTGCTAAGAAATTAATTTTTGTTTATTCATGTACAGATCACATTTTACAAGAATTGACAGCTATTTGTGGAATAACTTGCTAGGCAGGAATTATAGACCTCTTCAGGCTTTACCTGAACATGGTTAGAATCACCTTTCAGACCTCACCTTTCAATGCAAGAAGATCTAAAGCATTGGGGAAGCATTGGGACAGGAAGCATTGGGACAGAGATTGCATGTGTGAATCTTCCCACTTTAAGCTCACATGTGTTCACCCTGGCATGCCTGGAGGGGGCTTATTACACATAAGGAAATAAAATATTTCTCCTGATCACCCAGCATGTTCATACCTGGGGTGGTGTTAAAATCTAAAGAAAAAGCTAGCTCGCTCAGGTAGCAAAGGTGAATCTGAACCAGAGACTTCCCAGGTTCAAATTCATCATTCCACCCCACTAACTCTTGTTAATAGCACAAGATTTCCATATAAAATAAAATAGAGGGTTTGAACTGCGTACACTTCAAAGTCTCCCTGGCCATTCACCTGCATAACCCAATAGCATCCAAACCAAACCAATAAGAGCCTATTGCCAATCCCTGTTGGATCAGACTAAATGCCTTTATACTCCAGCATCCTGTTCTCACAGAGGCCAACTAAATGCATTTTAGAAGTCTACAGGTAGGGTCTGAATGCAACAGTGCTCCCCACCTCCTTGTGCTTCCTAGCAACTAGTATTCAGAGGCACATGGCCTCTGATGGTGGTGTTGGTACACAGCCATTATGGCCATGCCGCTCACAACTAGGATAGCAGAACTGATTGGCCAGCAGCACTGAGAATGTGAGAGGGAGGATGGAGAAAACAGAAGAGAAGGAGAGAAAGAAAAGACAGGAAGGAGCATATCAAGCTGTTCGGGGAGGATCCAAATGCGTTGGAAGAGGCTGCAGCACAGTGTTAGAGCATAGATACTGAATGCAAAAGGTCTCAATTTCAACCCCCAGCATCTTCAAGGAGGGCAAGGAAAGAAGCCACCGTTAATCAGTACAGACAATACTGTGCAATGGACCTCTGGTCTGACCCTGACCATGGGCTTTATGGATTTGTCCATGGGAGCTGATTACGGTCACCTGCAACTTGTTCCCACAAAACGGCAGTGCTCATGGCCCAGCTGCTGTAAACAGTAGGATAACAAGAGCAAGCCCTCCCAGGACTACTGGAAGAGTGAGCAAGATGTTGTTGTTGTTTAGTCGTTTAGTCGTGTCCGACTCTTCGTGACCCCATGGACCAGAGCACGCCAGGCACTTCTGTCCTCCACTGCCTCCCGCAGTTTGATCAAACTCATGTTAGTAGCTTCAAGAACACCATCCAACCATCTCATTCTCTGTCGTCCCCTTCTCCTTGTGCCCTCCATCTTTCCCAACATCAGGGTCTTTTCCAGGGAGTCCTCTCTTCTCATGAGGTGGCCAAAGTATTGGAGCCTCAGCTTCACGATCTGTCCTTCCAGTGAGCACTCAGGGCTGATTTCCTTCAGAATGGAGAGGTTTGATCTTCTTGCAGTCCATGGGACTCTCAAGAGTCTCCTCCAGCACCATAATTCAAAAGCATCAATTCTTCGGCGATCAGCCTTCTTTATGGTCCAGCTCTCACTTCCATACATCACTACTGGGAAAACCATGGCTTTTACTATACGGACCTTTGTTGGCAAGGTGATGTCTCTGCTTTTTAAGATGTTGTCTAGGTTTGCCATCGCCTTTCTCCCAAGGAGCAGGCGTCTTTTAATTTCGTGACTGCTGTCACCATCTGCAGTGATCATGGAGCCCAAGAAAGTAAAATCTCTCACTGCCTCCATTTCTTCCCCATCTATTTGCCAGGAGGTGATGGGCCCAGTGGCCATGATCTTCGTTTTTTTGATGTTGAGCTTCAGACCATATTTTGTGCTCTCCTCTTTCACCCTCATTAAAAGGTTCTTTAATTCCTCTTCACTTTCTGCCATCAAGGTTGTGTCATCTGCATATCTGAGGTTGTTGATATTTCTTCCGGCAATCTTAATTCCGGCTTGGGATTCATCCAGCCCAGCCTTTCGCATGATGAATTCTGCATATAAGTTAAATAAGCAGGGAGACAATATACAGCCTTGCCGTACTCCTTTCCCAATTTGGAACCAATCAGTTGTTCCATATCCAGTTCTAACTGTAGCTTCTTGTCCCACATAGAGATTTCGCAGGAGACAGATGAGGTGATCAGGCACTCGCATTTCTTTAAGAACTTGCCATAGTTTGCTGTGGTCAACACAGTCAAAGGCTTTTGCATAGTCAATGAAGCAGAAGTAGATGTCTTTCTGGAACTCTCTGGCTTTCTCCATAATCCAGCGCATGTTTGCAATTTGGTCTCTGGTTCCTCTGCCTCTTCTAAATCCAGCTTGTACTTCTGGGAGTTCTCGGTCCACATACTGCTTGAGCCTTCCTTGTAGAATTTTAAGCATAACCTTGCTAGCATGTGAAATGAGTGAAATTGTGCGGTAGTTGGAGCATTCTTTGGCACTGCCTTTCTTTGGGATTGGAATGTAGACTGATCTTCTCCAATCCTCTGGCCACTGCTGAGTTTTCCAAACTTGCTGGCATATTGAGTGTAGCACCTTAACAGCATCATCTTTTAAAATTTTAAACAGTTCAGCTGGAATACCATCACTTCCACTGGCCTTGTTATTTGCAGTGCTTTCTAAGGCCCATTTGACTTCACTCTCCAGGATGTCTGGCTCAAGGTCAGCAACCACACTACCTGGGGTGTACGAGACATCCATATCTTTCTGGTATAATTCCTCTGTGTGTTCTTGCCACCTCTTCTTGATGTCTTCTGCTTCAGTTAGATCTTTACCACTTTTGTCCTTTATTATGGTAATCTTTGTACGAAATGTTCCTTTCATATTTCCGATTTTCTTGAACAGATCTCTGGTTCTTCCCATTCTGTTGCTTTCCTCTATTTCTTTGCATTGCTCGTTTAAGAAGGCCTTCTTGTCTCTCCTTGCTGTTCTTTGGAAATCTGCATTCAATTTCCTGTATCTTTCACTATCTCCCTCGCATTTTGCTTGCCTTCTCTCCTCCGCTATTTGTAAGGCCTCGTTGGACAGCCACTTTGCTTTCTTGCATTTCTTTTTCATTGGGATGGTTTTAGTTGCTGCCTCCTGTATAATGTTGCGAGCCTCCATCCATAGTTCTTCAGGCACTCTGTCCAGCAAATCTAAATCCTTAAACCTGTTCCTCACTTCCACTGTGTATTCATAAGGGATTTGGTTTAGATTGTATCTTACCTGTCCAGTGGTTTTTCCTACTTTCTTCAGTTTAAGCTTGAATTTTGCTATAAGGAGCTGATGATCTGAGCCACAGTCAGCTCCAGGTCTTGTTTTTGCTGACTGTATAGAGCTTCTCCATCTTTGGCTGCAGAGAATATAATCAATCTGATTTCGATGTTGCCCATCTGGGGATGTCCATGTGTAGAGTCGTCTCTTGTGTTGTTGGAAAAGCGTGTTTGTGATGACCAGCTTGTTCTCTTGACAGAACTCTATTAGCCTTTGCCCTGCTTCGTTTTGATCTCCAAGGCCAAACTTGCCAGTTGTTCCTTTTATCTCTTGATTCCCTACTTTAGCATTCCAATCCCCTATAATGAGCAGAACATCCTTCTTTGGTGTCACTTCGATAAGGTTTTGTAAGTCTTCATAGAACTGGTCAATTTCAGTTTCTTCAGCACCAGTAGTTGGTGCATAAACTTGGATTACTGTGATGTTAAAAGGTCTGCCTTGGATTCGTATCGAGATCATTCTATCATTTTTGAGACTGCATCCCAGTACAGCTTTCGCCACTCTTTTGTTGACTATGAGGGCCACTCCATTTCTCTTACGGGTTTCTTGCCCACAGTAGTAGATATGGTAGTCATCCGAACTGAATTCGCCCATTCCCGTCCATTTTAGCTCACTGATGCCCAGGATGTCAATATTTATTCTTGCCATCTCATTTTTGACCACATCCAACTTACCCAGGTTCATGGTTCTTACATTCCAGGTTCCTATGCAATATTTTTCTTTACAGCATTGGACTTTCCTTTCGCTTCCATGCATATCCACAACTGAGCGTCCTTTCGGCTTTGGCCCAGCCGCTTCATCAGCTCTGGGTCTACTTGTACTTGTCCTCCGCTCTTCCCCAGTAGCATGTTGGACACCTTCCGACCTGAGGGGCTCATCTTCCAGTGTCATAACTTTTATATGCCTGTTGTCTTTGTCCATGGAGTTTTCTTGGCAGGGATACTGGAGTGGCTTGCCGATTCCTACTCCAGGTGGATCACGTTTGGTCAAAACTCTCCACTATGACCTGTTCATCTTGTGTGCCCTGCTCGGCGTAGTTCATAGCTTCTCTGAGTTCTTCAAGCCCCTTCGCCACGGCAAGGCAGTGATCCATGAAGGGGAGTGAGCAAGATAAGCTTGCAGTATTCCTGCCGATCATTTATTATGAATACACCTGTGTGCCACCCTCTCCTTTCCATTAAGGAGCGTTCAAGATGACTATGTTTCCATTAAAGTGACAAACACAACAGAAAAAACCCAGACTGAAGCATAGCGCCATTGTCATAAGGAAGGGAGAACACCATTACCAGCCCCACAATGCAACTCCACAGGAGCAGTTGTCTCTTAACAATGCTCTGGGAGGGAAAAGGAACATTTATCACCCAGGAAAAGTGTGCATGGCATACTGCAACACTTTTTCACACAAGGAGTAGCATTTAAACACTATGATGATGGTGCTTGTAGGTCCACAAGAGCTGAGGCCTCCTCAGAAAGCCAGGCTCTCCCACAACCTCCCCTGGATCAGGAAGGATTTGCTGCCTAAAAACCTAAATAAATGGAGATGCATGAGAGTTAAAAGGCCTAAACTACGTCACAAGAAGGCTGGACTGTGCACCAGAGTGCATGAACAAAAGACAAGAGCACAAAGCACAAGCTTGCAGGTGCCTGGGTTTTAGTATGAGCTCACGCCCGCTCACACAGACATCTTGCTTAAGCTGCTGTATTTTGAGATTTCCTGTGAGTCACTCTGTGAACAATTCACTGCGGAATATAAATTAAAGCAACAGAAGAGCATTCTGGGGACCTAAGGTCAGGGGTGGGTGACATTAAGCTCAAGGGCCCAATGTGGCCCTCCAGGACTCCCTATCTGGCCTTTGGAGCTTTTGTCAAGCCACATTGCATAATAGGGATGCAATTGAGGCAGCAAGGTTGGCTTTGTTGCCTTGCTTGGGAATATTTGGTAGCTGTGGGTGGTTACTCTTGTCATGAAGGCAAGGAGATACCAAGGAAATTGACTGTTGGATTGGGGGTGGGGAGAAGACGAGCTCCGAGTAGGACAGAACGTTCCCATCTCTTTCTGACAGTACAATTAAACACAGATTGTTTCAGTGGCCTGGTTCATTCACCACAAAAACCATGATACAATTGGGAATGCGCCACTTGGGTCCCTGCACAACTCCCCGAGTCTGTGTGGTTCCTGTGTAGCTCAAACAAGCCATATTATGACATGCCATCTGGGTCCAAATATTTGTTCTTTGTTTACTTCTGGCTTACTCCTTGTGGTTTGTTTGGAACAAAAGCAAACAATGGTCTGGGTTTAGTCCGGGGACCTGCGCAGTAAGGGAGAAGCACATTATAATGATGTGCAAAGAAGGCCGGTAGGAGCATGTCAGAGGCTTCATATACAAGGGACAAGTTCCTGAGCCTTGTGAAACTTAAGCAATTGTGCCAGGTACGTTGTATTCAAAAAATAAAAAAACAACAACCCACAGGAACCTCCGGGTATAGGGCGGTATATAAATTCAATAAATAAAATAAAATAAATAAATTTAAGGTTTTCCATAATTTCCTATTCCACATGGAGCACTGCCACAGGTAAGTGCTTTCAGCATCTTGTATGCAAGCGTGATTGATGTCTGAACAAGCCTATGGAGGTAATAAAGTAAGAAACAGGACAAAAGATGCTAAAATTGGATTTCTGCTTCACTGCTCAGGGCTGTGGGAACTGCTTCCAGGGACAGCACAGGCTCTTTTGAGGAGAAAGCAAGCAGGTTGCTTCTATGAACTGGAGCAGAGAAGCTGTAAGTTAGGGCCTCCAAATATCGTGGAAATTCAGCTCCCAGCATAACCAACAGTAAGGGATGCTGAAGGGCCACAAATCCCCCACTTCTAATCTAAGAATGTACACAGTATAAAGTCCTAAGCAACACAGGGAACCCTGAATTTGTTCCTTTCACGTCTAGTCCACCCACGAGAGATAGCACTTTTCATTGATGGGGTAGCATTCTGGCTTAGAATCATAGAATCATAGAGCTGGAAGAGACCACAAGGGCCATGGAGTCCAACCCCCTGCCAAGCAGGAAACACCATCAGAGCACTCCTGACATATGGTTGTCAAGCCTCTGCTTAAAGACCTCCAAAGTAGGAGACTCCACCACACTCCTTGGCAGCAAATTCCACTGTCGAACAGCTCTTACTGTCAGGAAGTTCTTCCTAATGTTTAGGTGGAATCTTCTTTCTTGTAGTTTGGATCCATTGCTCCGTGTCCGCTTCTCTGGAGCAGCAAAAAACAACCTTTACAGATTCTTCTACAAATACTTATTCTCTGCCGTAAAGGAAGAGAAAGGGTTAAAGGTGAATTAGAGTCCCTTAATGGAAGAGAACTGTCCCTGTTTAATTCTGAGGAGAAGGAGAGCTGCAGCTTTAGAGACAGGAGCTAGAAGCCAAGCAAGTAAATTATAGCATCCTTCAGAAGAATCCGCCCAGAAAGCCTGATTCCAAAAATAGCTAATCAGCATTAATTGCCCCATTACGGAAGATGCTAGGGAAATTTCAGTACTCAAGAAATCAACAAGAGATACCGCACAAATGGCATTGATTTTTCCAGTCATTTATTTAGAAAAAGAAAAGTAGAAACCAAAACAGCCTAACAAGGATTGAGCACACTCAGTGCTATGGAATGCTGACCCACTGCTGGGTGGGGGGCGGGGAGGGCTGAAATCTGGGTCAGAGATGGGAGGGGGAGAGTGGGCTGGGGTGGAATTGGATGGAACGGCTGAGTTCTGAACACCAGCACTCTACACAGCAGTATTATGTTGCAGGTCCCACTTACACCAACTCTAAAACGTTCCATTTAGCTCTTGTGACTAATAGCTGCAGATATTGCCTATTCTCCACAAATATGTCTGATTCCTTCTGAAAGCTATCGAAGGAGTGCTGATCACATGGCAGCAAATTCCATACATTGTGCATTAATGTGAAGTGGAGGTTGCAAAGGGCACATAGCTCTGTCTTCCAACATGCCACTGCCTGAGGCAGCTGCCTCATTATACCTTATGGGGGACCTGACGCTGACCCTGGAAAACTGAGATTTCATAAAGATTCTGAGTATGTACACAGCATATCCAAAAATTGTATGTACCGGTGTATTTCCCCCCCCTTCTTTGTGTCTTTTCAAGGTTTTGGCATACTTAATAATTCATGCCACCAAAAACTTTACTATTTTACTGCCCAATCTAACTCCAGATGATTTATAAGCAGAATGCAGCAATCCCAAAGGGGATGCAAATGGGTGTGTGTGTAATTGTTCACTTCCCACCACTGTGAAGGTAGTCTTCTTACCTTTCTTTGATTCTTGTTTAGACAGTTACCTATTCGTAATCTAGCTTTACTAGTGCAATTCACTGAGCGCAGATATCATGCAGAGAGGCCTGCAATTCCCCAGTGTCATTTTTAAGTTTGGTGATACAGTGGTTGCCTAATTTTCAAATAGGGACGTGGGTGGCGCTGTGGGTTAAACCACAGAGCCTAGGACTTGCCGATCAGAAGGTTGGCGGTTCAAATCCCCACGACGGGGTGAGCTCCCGTTGCTCGGTCCCAGCTCCTGCCAACCTAGCAGTTCGAAAGCACGTCAAAGTGCAAGTAGATAAATAGGTACTGCTCCGGCGGGAACGTAAACGGCGTTTCCGTGCGCTGCTCTGGTTTGCCAGAAGCAGCTTAGTCATGCTGGCCACATGACCCGGAAGCTGTACACCGCCTCCCTCGGCCAATAAAGCAAGATGAGCGCCACAACCCCAGAGTCGGTCACGACTGGACCTAATGGTCAGGGGTCCCTTTACCTTTTTTAATCTTCAAAGAAGCAGGCTGATTTTCCTGATGTTTCACATTTTTGTTACCAGATGGACCATTACAGGTTTCTTATGCTATCAAATCCATTTCTGAACTTTACTCTGGCTGTTCAAAGGCATTATTTAACCACCAACTCAAATGCCTTTGAAAAGGGATTAGACAAAATTTATGGAGTAAAAGACTCCACGATGGCTATGCTCTGCCTCCATGTCTAAATTCCCAGTTGCTGGGAATGTTTTGTGGGGGAAATGCTGTTGTAATCAGGTCCTGCTTGCTAGCTTCCCATAGGCACTTGGTTGGCCACTGGGAGCACAGGATGCTGGACTAAATGGGCCACTGGCCGGAGGTTTTTTTATGTTATTAGCATTTCATAGAGTTTTTGGGGGGGAGCGGGGTGGTGGTGGTGGTTGGTGGGTTCATAGCAATGCTCAAATACCTGCTCTTTGATACAGTTGTGGTGGTTATTCTATTTCCCATAATGGCCAAACGCATAGGTACTCTTGAGGAAAAATAGCATTTGGTCTGGGAAACTGGGAGATGCAGGGAGGAGGGTGCACATTCCCTTTCCTAAGTCAGGGGTGCATCAATCAAGATTTCAAACTGTCAAGACATGAACATGAGGCCATTATCTTGAATGCTGGAACTGTGTCACCTTCTGAATGGACAATGATTAGTATTTCCTTCCCTTATTTCCTCTTCCAGTCAACAGAGCAATTTAGTACCCCTGATGGATCAATACCATTCAATAGACAAGACCACCACATGACATGTGCAAGTCAGTCTCTGCCGCCTCCTTTCTACTTCCCCAAACATATCATTCCTTTGACATCCGCAAAGACAGCCTCTGAAAAGCAGAGACAATCCATTAACCTGAGGTCACTGAAGCCTGGAGTTAACACAACCACTTCATGGGAGGGAAGAGGAATTATGTGCCTACACAATTCTGAACCGGACAGCTCAGTGCACAACTATCTGCTTGAAATGTGTGAACTTTGGCTTTCATTTTGAAACAAATATGTTTCTAGACTGTATGGCTTTAAGGTTTTCACATGTTAACACAGCTCCTGGTGACGCGTGGAAATGAAGGACAAACCGAACAGACCAGGGCTTTAGTAATGTTAATCTTTTGCAATGTACATACACATTTAGTTGCAGCTTTCCAGCTCATGTTCTGATATGATCACCACTAAAAGAGGTGCTTTACCCACACTATGTAGACATTCAAAGCACTTTTAAAGTAGCTGTAGTGCAGATAACATAGTCAAGAGAAGGAATTTTGGTTTACAACTGGCAGTCCCTAATGCTTAATACTTTAGTGTTCCAATATTAGCACAATACAAGCTTGTAGCAATTCAGCACTGGAGGCCTCATAATTACTTGGGGTGACTCAACTCATCCTAATTCCTTCCAGTAGCACCTTAAAGACCAACTAAGTTAGTTCTTGGTATGAGCTTTCGTGGTCTTTAAGGTGCTACTGGAAGGAATTTTTTTATTTTGACTATGGCAGATCAACACGGCTACCTATCTGTAACTCAACTCATCCTGCAAGATATAACAAAATTTCATGGCATTGTTCAGTTCAAACCTTGGGGGACATTTCTTGATCTATGGATTTCCCATACTTAAAGGAGTGAAAGTCATGCTCCACACTGGGAGGTGTGGGGGAAAAAATCTAAATGCTACAAGAGACGGAGCTGCCAACCTGGAACCCTCAGTTCAAATCAAACTCATGTGGTAGCCTTAGGCAAATCACACTTTCGGCCTCAATCCCAGAGTTGCAACATACAAATAATGCTGAACCTTACACAGGATTGTGCTAAGGCAGGAATGAAGTATCTGTGGCTTTCTAGAAGCTGCTGGGCGACAACTCAACCTCTGGCCATGCTGGCTGGGGCTGATAGCAGCTGCAGTCCAACAACATCTGGAGGTTCCCTAAAGGTAAAGGGACCCCTGACCATTAGGTCCAGTCGTGGCAGACTCTGGGGCTGCGGCACTCATCTCGCTTTATTGGTCAAGGGAGCCGGCGTACAGCTTCCGGGTCATGTGGCCAGCAGGACTAAGCCGCTTCTGGCAAAACAGAGCAGCGCATGGAAATGCCATTTACCTTCCCACTGGAGCGGTACCTATTTATCTACTTGCACTTTGACGTGCTTTCAAACTGCTAGGTTGGCAGGAGCAGGGACCGAGCAACGGGAGCAAACCCCGTCGCGGGGATTCGAACCGCCGACCTTCTGATCGGCATGTCCTAGGCTCTGGTTTCACCCACAGCGCCCTACTCCCCGTCTAATGATTACTGAGGTAATGCATGTAAGTTAATATGCTATGTAAATGCAAAGTATTAAGCATAGTGAGTTGGTGGTACATCTGAAAAATCTCACCTGCTTTCCCTTTCCCTTCTAGGACTAGATCTTCGCTTTTTACAGGAGTTATAATATGCATTTTACAAGTTAAGCACATGATATTCAGTAGAGGTGACCAGGAATCAACAGATTTCATTAGAAACCAGAAGGTCTACTTAAGATTGCATAAGCTTCATTAACAACAGTTTGTGCAGTTCTGGGAATTGCTCCCCGCCCCCAAGTCTGCTGCTCTACAAAACGGACTTTCAAAGGCGTTTGTTATTATAGAAGGATTTTGATACCTTTTGTCCCTTCCTAGCTCTGACATGTTTTCATTGGCTTGCCATTATTAATTTCATGCCTTGCATCTGTTCAGATGAGCCCTCTTGCCTCTAACTCCCAAGGCTATGTCATTTACCATTTACCATATAAGTTTCCAAACAAATGACAAGGTGCCTATCCTTAAAAATGACCTGTCACCCAAAATAAGCACAAATGCCAAAGCAAACAGACAACATAAAATTATCAGTCCCCATTGGAAGGCCTCCATAAGAGCAGAATAACAGTAGAAATAAATGGGGGCAGGGGTGATGACCAAACAGAAGCAGCGAAGTGGCAACAGGGAAAATCCTACCGATATGGGTAACAAGCAAGGCATCCAAACAAGAAGGTGTCTTCAAGGTTGCAATATTATCAGTGACCCACAGCAACTAGAGACATATCTATTTACATGCCTTTTGCATAGTACATCAATTTCAAATAGTAGGTCATGGTTGCATTTGTAAGAACTCTATCGCTTAGTGTGGCAGCAGCTGCACCTTGGAACTCCCTGCTTATTTGAGATCAAGCAAGCGCCTTAACTGTATTTTTGGCACCTGCTTAAAACATTCTTGTTTTGACAAGCATATCCTGATGCTTAGAAAGTTGAGGTAATTTTGATCTGTTTTAGTATTTCAACTTTTGGGTGCTTTATAGTATGGCTACAAGCTACAAACATGAGTCTGACCAAACTGCGGGAGGCAATGGAAGACAGGAGGGCCTGGCGTGCTCTGGTCCAGGGGGTCAAGAAGAGTCAGACATGACTAAACGACTAAACACCACCACCACCACCACATAGTATGGCTGTGAATTCTCATCAATTTAAGTGTTTTATCTTTTGGTAAACCGCATTGAGGTTTGTTTGTTTTTTACAATCAAGCGGTGCAAAAATTTTATTAAATAAATTAATAAAATGGTAAAGCCTATGGTGGTTCCTATCAGTGGCACTGCTTCGACTCCTATGATATTAGAACCTGGGGTCATTCAATGAAGCTGAATGGTCGGTCGGTCAGTCAGACAAAAGATAATACTTCTCATGGTATATTGTTCTATGGAATTCACCATGAAATGAGGAGAAGGCAAATGTGAATGTTTTGAAAAGGGGACTAGACAGATTCATGGAGAATGTGTCAGGAGCTTGTCCTACACTTGAGTAGGATCCTGGTAGAGACACATGCCCAACTGGCATGTTCTCTCCCTCCTGGTCATTCGTTCAGGAGCTACAAAAGCTTTCTTCAGCCCAAACATCACAGCGACTGATGCCAACTGACACTGGCACACTTAGGGATCCGCAGAGTCTTCGCAGCTTGTGTAACACACCTCAGCAACTCAGCATTTTGGCTAAACTATTTTATTTACATATAAACACACACGGAGCACTGCAGAACAAAGGAAAATAGTCCCACTTCACGGAACACAGTAACACAAACATCCTGTCTCCGTCACTTCCCACTCTGTGGAGTCAAAACATACACCGTCATGTGAAAAACAACAATCCCATGACTGCAATCATGGAGCTGGAATTCTAACAGAATGTGTCTTTCAATGACTACTGGGCATGATGGCTAGATTCCACCTTCAGGATCAAAGGCATTACCCCTTTGAATACCAGTTGCTGAGGAGTAGCAGTGGGAGAAGGGCTATTGTCCCCCTGTCCCACTTGCTGGTTTCTAATCTGTGAGGGGAAAGGATACTGGACTAGGTCTTTGGTATAACAGGGTTTTTATGTGGGGGAGGAGAAAGAGTGTTGTATGTGTACACCATTAAATCATACTGGCTTCATACAAAGATGAATTGTCATGGATTCCTCTAGCCCAAATCCTGAGAATTGCAGCTTAGTGTGGGTACCAAGAGTTCTGTTCTTTACCCCCTCCCTCCAACTCTCACATGCTGTTCCAAGGTTTCTTTAAAGAAATGAGATGATGGTGAAACAAGTGTATGTTGCCAGCATACATTTGCCCTGAGAGGCAGAGAGAGAAGGAGAAAACAAAATGGAGACAAGTTCTAGGAAATTAAGTACAGTGGCAGCTTGGTTCTCAAACGCCTTGGTACTAAAACAACTTGGAACCCAAACACTACAAACCCAGAAGTAAGTGTTCCGGTTTGGGAACTTTTTTCGGAAGCCGAACATGCTCCGTTTTGAGTTTTTCGCTTCCAATTTGAGTGCCACAGTTCCGTTTTGAGCGTTACGCTGTTTTTGCTATTTATTTTGCGTTTTTGTTTTTGCAGCTCTTTTTTTGTATTTGTGACTGTGTGGAACCCAGTTCAGCTACTGATTGATTGTGTGACTGCAGTACATTGTTTACTGCTTTCATTTTATGGATCAATGGTCTTGTTAGATAGTAAAATTCATGTTAAATTGCTGTTTTAGGGGTTGTTTTTAAAAGTCTGGAATGGATTAATCTGTTTTGCATTACTTTCTATGGGAAAGCGTGCCTTGGTTTTGGAATGGACTTCCAGAACGGATTAAGTTTGAAAACCAAGGTGCCACTGTATGTGCAACTGCCATAGCCAAGTACCGAAACCACAGAGCTCCTTCAATATATGCATAAAACCTACCTAGTTTCACTTGTAGGGGGGATGGTTTGTAATTCATAGCTACAGTTTCTCCCTCTCTCGTGTCACAGTCTCTGTCAGATATAGAGGCTGCTGTTGGATCCTGTTGGAAGAAAAGGAAAACCATCAGCTATGTTTGAACAAGGGAAGATATCACATCATTAATGTTTTGTACCTTCTAAATTAGAGCTGGGATAACATATTGGTTTTTGCGTTTGGCGAGGCAGGAAAAGCATACTTGATTTATATTCAAGAGGTTAGAGTCCATATACTTTAAGTTCACTTTGAATTAAGGTTGCCATCTTTTAAAAATGTTGGCCTGTAGACTTCTATGATGGATCATCCAAGAGGCTGCAAACAGAATACTGGGAGTGGGGGCAGTTACATCTCAAGGTCACTAGATCAAATACACTCCACGCTGGTCATGTCCGAAACCCATTAAGCTGTGAAAGGTGGTAAACAGCCTGTACAAAATATTTTGGTTGATTCACCTTGATTCCTAGAAGATGTCAACACTTCACATAGAGTTGGCCCCAACGGACTGACATTACTGTTATGTCAAGGAGATGATGATTTAGTAACTAATTACTATTATTCTTCTACCTGCTCTTCATCTATACCTATGAAAACGACAGTATACCAAAAACAACAAAGCATATTCACCAAACATATGGAGACAGATAAAAGAATCAACGCAGACTAATTCCATCTTAAAACTTTAAAATGCTTGCGCATATAAATAGGTTTTGCCTGGGCACAATCCACCAAGAAGCTCTTCTATGTAGAACCCACAGAAACGAAGGGCACTGGATCTTGTGAGGTTCCCGATTATAATCACCAAAGACAGAATTTTCACTTCCTAACCCTTTGTTTGAGGCTTGTTTAGGTACTTTTCTTATTGCTCTAAAGTTCTTTTCAAGAAAAAAAGACTGCAGACTCTTTCCTCCATGCAATCTGCACAATATCCATGAGACACTGCATTCTAGGATATATTATTCCATGGAATCCCCTAACACATGCTACCGAGAAACAGAATTCCACTGATGATTTAAAATGTTCTAAAATGCATTCAGTGCCAACTTCAAAGCTACAAATGATCTTAATTCTTTTATTTTTTTTAAATAGTTTTTATTGCATTTTTTCAGACATAGACAAACGAAAGAAGAGAAAAAGAAGAAAAAAAACAAAAAGAAGATAAAAAGAATCATGACCTTTCAACAGCTTATTTCAACTTTCTATCGAACTTCCCCGCATCTCCCGCACAATGCATTCTTAACAATAAATTTATCAGCAAATTATAACCTTGTTTCATGTGATTCTTTTGTACTTTCAATTGCAGTTTAAGTTTAAATCCCTTATTGTCCATTTACTCTGAAAACAAAGCATATTATCATTTTTAACATTTAAACTTTGATTCTTTCAATAATGTTATCCAATTTCATAGATATTGCACTCTCATTGCTGGGGCTAACATTTCAAATTTTGCGTCATTTTATAGTTCATATAACTTATAAAGTTTTTTCAAATAGTTCTTAAATTTTTTCCAGTCCTCCTCCATTGCTTCTTCTCCCAGATCTCGGATTCTGGCAGTCATTTCGGCCAACTCCATGTAGTCAATCAGTTGCGTTTGCCACTCTTCCAGCGTGGGCAAATCTTGAATCTTCCAATATTTGGCAATCAGGATTCTTGCTGCTGTGGTAGCATACATAAAAAACGTTCTATCCTCCTTTAACACCTTTTGGCCGACAATACCCAAGAGGAAGGCCTCCGGTTTTTTAGGGAAGGTGTACTTAAACACCTTTTTTAACTCGTTGTAGATCATTTCCCAGAAGGCCTTCACTCTTGGGCAAGTCCACCAAAGGTGAAAGAATGTTCCTTCAGCCTCCTTGCACTTCCAACATTTGTTATCAGACAGATGGTATATCTTAGCAAGCTTGACTGGGGTCATGTACCACCGGTATATCATTTTCATAATGTTTTCTTTCAAGGCATTACATGCCGTAAATTTCATACCGGTGGTCCATAACCTTTCCCAGTCTTCAAACATGATATTGTAACCAATGTCTTGAGCCCACTTTATCATGGCTGATTTAACTGTCTCATCCTGTGTATTCCATTTAAGCAGCAAGTTATACATTCTCGATAATACCTTGGTCTTTGGTTCTAACAACTCTGTCTCAAGTTTTGATTTTTCCACCTGGAATCCTGTTTTTTTGTCCAACTTAACAACCTCGTTAATTTGGGCATAGTGAAACCAATCTTGCACCTTATCCTTTAAATTTTCAAAGCTCCGCAACTTCCAATTGTCACCAATTTTTTCTATTAGTTCCCAATATTTCGGCCAGCCGGCCTCCATATTGGGTTTTTTCCGTGCCTTGGCCTCCACTGGTGATAACCACCTCGGAGTCTTACTTTCAAGTAAGTCTTTGTATTTCATCCAGACCATAAAAATTGCTTTCCTGACAATATGGTTTTTGAACATTCCATGTGTTTTTGCCTTGCCGTACCACAAATACGCATGCCATCCTAACGAATTGTTAAAACCTTCCAGGTCTAGGACATCTGTATTCTCTAATAAAATCCAATCTTTCAACCAGCAGAAGGCTGCCGCCTCATAGTATAAACTTAAGTCCGGCAGGGCAAACCCCCCTCTTTCTTTTGCATCAGTTAGTATTTTAAACTTTATTCGGGGCTTTTTGCCCTGCCAGACAAACTTTGAGATATCCCTCTGCCACTTTCCAAAACATTCCATTCTGTCCACGACCTGCAAGGTTTGAAAAAAAACCAACATTTTTGGCAAAACATTCATCTTAACAGCAGCAATTCGGCCCAGCAAGGATAGCTTCAGTCTCGACCAAGTTTCCAAGTCTTTCTTAACTTCTGACCAGCATTTCTCATAATTGTCCTTAAACAAATTCAAATTTTTTGGCGTCAAGTTTACCCCCAGGTATTTCACTTTCTTAACCACAGTTAACTCTGTTTCCTTCTGAAACCCCTCTATTTCTAAGGGCGTCAAGTTTTTCCCCAAAACTTTAGTTTTCTGTTTGTTCAACTTAAATCCTGCCACCCGACCAAATTCTTGTATCAGTTCCAGAACTCTTTTTGTACTAGATTCTGGCTCCTGTAATGTTATTACTAAGTCATCTGCAAATGCTTTCAATTTATATTGTTTCACTCCGACCGTGATCCCCTGTATTTGCCGGTCCCTCCTAATCATGTTCAGCAAAACCTCCAGGACTGATATAAATAATAGGGGGGATAGGGGGCACCCCTGTCGTGTTCCTTTTTCAATGTGAAACTCCTCTGTCACCACATTGTTCACTATCAACTTAGCTTTTTGTTCTGAATAAATTGCTTCTATGCCATTTTCAAACCCTCGTCCCACTCCCATCCCTTCCAAGTTTTTCTTCATAAATTTCCAAGAAATGTTGTCAAAGGCCTTCTCGGCATCAATAAAAATTAACACTGCTTTAGTGTTAATATTTGTTTGTAAAAGTTCCAGGATATCGATAATATTCCTAGTATTGTCAAACAAATGCCTACCAGGAAGAAAGCCTGCTTGGTCCTTATGAATTACTTCATTTAAAACCTTTTTCAATCTACTTGCCAAAATGTCTGCAAATATTTTGTAATCCACATTCAGGAGTGAGATGGGACGGTAGTTCCTAAGTTGAGTCTTTTCAGTTTCCACTTTGGGTATCAATGTGATGAAAGCTTCTTTCCACGTTTCCGGTGCCCTTCCTCCCTCCATAATCTGGTTGCAAACCTCCATTAGTGGTAGAGTCAAATAGTCTTTTAGTATCTTATAGTACTTGGAGGTAAGCCCATCTGGGCCTGGAGATGTGCCCAGCTGCATATTCTGAATGGCATCCTCAATTTCCTGTTGTGTTATTTTACAGTTCAAGATTGATCTCTTCTCCTGAGATAGTTCTGGTAGGCCGTTGAGTTTCAAAAATCGTTCCATCTCAGACACTTCCTCGGGCCCTTGTGTATACAACTTTTTGAAGTATTTCTGGAAACACTTTCTGATTTCACCTGGTTTCTGAATATTTTTCCCTTCCACCTCTAGATTGGTAACATAGTTAAGTTTCTGTCTTTTTTTCAACTGCCATGCCAGCAGTTTCCCACATTTATTTGCTGACTCAAAGGATCTTTGTCTCATTTGTTTAATTTTCCATTCCACTTCTTGATTTATCAATTTCAAATATTGTGCCTGGTGGTATTTAATTTCTCGCAAGATCTCTTTGGATTTTGGTTTAGATCTCAATCTTTTCTCTCCATCTCTTATCTTCTCTAATATTTTATCCTTTTTCCCATTCCAGAGTTTTTTCTTAATTGTGTTTTGTTGTATCAGAAACCCCCTCATTACAGCTTTACTAGCGTCCCAGATTGTTCTTTTTTCCACTGAAGTATTCAAGTTGATTTCAAAGTAGTCCTTTAAAGTTTTTTGGGCCTTCTTTACAATCTCTTGATCTCTAAAGAGGGTGTCATTCATTTTCCATCTGAAGGAGCCGGCTGGAGTAAGTCTCAATTCCATTTTCAGGGCGTTATGGTCGGAGCAAGTCTTTGGGCAGATTTCCACTCTTATAGTCTTCGGTGCCAGCCCTCTAGTTGTCCAAATTTGGTCGATTCTCGTCCATGACGAGTGGGCCTCAGAAAAGAAAGTTCCCTCTCTACCTAGAGGGTTCCTTGTCCGCCAAATGTCAATCAAATCCATATTGTCTGTCAGTTCAAAAAAAGTTTTCGGTAGTCTGCCATCCTTGGTTAAATTTTGGCTTTGTGACTTATCCATCAAAGTAGAGACCACCCCATTCATGTCTCCCATCATAATGATGTTCGAATAGTCCAGATAGTCCAGTAGTGTCTCATGTAGCTTCTTGTAAAATTCTGCTTTCCCCTCATTTGGTGCATAAATTCCTAATATCAAAACTTTTTCTCCTTGAGATTGTATTTCAATTGCCAAGATTCTCCCTTGCTCATCTTTAAACAAAAATTTCGGTGCTAGGTTTTCCTTTACGTAGATCACCAGGCCTCTCTTTTTTACTTTGTCTGATGAAATAAATTCTTGGCCTAGTCTTTTGTTAATTAGTACTTTCCTGTGGAGCCTAGTCACGTGCGTTTTTTGCAAGCAAATTATATCCAAATTTTCCTTTTTCAAAATATGAAACCTGTGGTTTTCCTAAGTGGGTCTCCGCTTCGCCGTAGCGGACGACCCGTTTTCAGCGGAGCTTCCCTCTCCTTACAAGGAGCAGGCAGCCATTGCCGAACGCGCCGCCTCCGGAAGTCCGATCTTAATTCTTTTAAAAACATCTGAAAGAGTAAGCTGCTGCCCTGAAGCTCATGTCACAATAGGCCTGTCAGTTCCTAAGGAGCTGGAACACTTTTTATCTTTTCTTGCTACCAACAAACCATGGCTACTCTTCAGGAATTACCGTAAGCTGAGGTCCGAAATTAGAGCAGACTGACAAAACCTATTCACTTTTTCCCACCAGAAACTAAACAGACAACCTTGTGTGTAGATGCATGATATGTGGATTACAAATTCAAGGAATATTGCCAATGGAAGAAGCACCCTTGACCTCAACGTGGAGGAAAATTAGAATATGTCTTCTTTGTAAGGGTGGCAACATTCCATCTCACCCCCCATTTTACTCCATATATACCAAGCTCCCTTTCATGCAAAAAGGTACCTGACTTGGAAAACTCTGATTGCAAGAGGATTATGAAAGAGGTAGAGTGAACAAGCAACAGATTCCCTGCCAACAATACGTATGAGAAATGGAGTGAAATGGTTTTTCCAGAATGCCACAACCATAACACCAACCAACCCTTCTTCCAGCATCAAGCCCCTTAGCTGTGCACAGAATATGCTTGAGGAAAAGTGTGATTAAGACAGTAGAGCATTTTAAGGAACAGGACTACTCCAACACACCTAACATTATAGGTACTTTAGCTTAGATTGTGTTCTGCAATTGTTGCTCCTTATCACATGCAGTTTTCTCACATGAATTGTTCCCTTTTGAATGATTAAAGCAACACAGCCTCTTAATAGCTGGTAACTTGCCAGTTCTGCCTTTAAAAAGGGGGGGGGGCACAGCCTTCACCAGCCAGGTGCCCTCAAAGTTTTGGATTGCAGCTCACATCAGCCACAGCCTGCGCAGGCGGCAGTAAGGCTACATGTTTAACAAAAACTGTATTTTCATTCACTTTTGACTTTTTGCAAGTAATCACAAATGCTTCTCCTCCCAACTGCATGAAATATTTTTATTTCTGCATCTCTTCTGCCAGACTTGGCCAGACATTACAGTGGTACCTCAGGTTACATATGCTTCAGGTTACAGACTTCGCTAACCCAGAAATAGTACTTCAGGTTAAGAACTTTGCTTCAGGATAAGAACAGTTATCGTGCTCTGGCGGCACGGCAGCAGCAGGAGGCCCCATAAGCTAAAATGGTGCTTCAGGTTAAGAACAGTTTCAGGTTAAGTACGGACCTCCAGAACAAATTAAGTACTTAATCCGAGATACCACTGTACTTCCCCAAGCCCTATAGCCCATCTCTGCTGCCAGAAGCAGACACCAACTGATGCAACAGCTTTTAACTCCTTTGTTTTCAGGAGTCTGTGGATGCTCTTCTGCTCCGATGACACTTCACTTAACCTGTGGGGTATGAACCACACAGGGGCAAAGCAAGTGGAGACTTCATGTTTTTGTTACTTCCGCAGTGCTTAGCAAGAATGGACTGAAAACTCCAAGTGCAGCCCTATTAATTTTCCAAGCCACACACCCAGCTTTATTTATTTTCTGCCGACTGCCACTTCTCCAAGCTCCAGTAAGTGCTCAGAAGTGGCTCTGAAATAATTCCACTTACTGTGCTCCCTCTAAAACTGTGTTCAAGAGATGTCTATGGCTGCTGGTTTCCTGTTCTAGCAAAATTTTGGGCTTGGCCCCAGTAAACAAAAATATTTCAAGCCCCCCCCCCCCAAATTCCAGTGCAAGTTACCAAAAGCAGCTAGGAAAAGACAAAGCGGTGGAGGACAGGCATGTTTAGCCTCAGAAAGTATCATCACAAGTGGCCACAAAGCAGCTCTTTGGGGGCAGAAGGAACCCTTTCATCAACACACAGTCAATGCTGGGAACAGAAGCAAACAGCAGTGACGGCATCTTCTGTCTGCTCCTTTCTGCAGGGAAAATAAGGAACAACAACTGCCAGTGACTCAACCGACATGCACTCTGGCGGGTGGAAGATGCAGCATGCAGCTTTTCAGCAAGATGCCTCCCAGCCTCTCCAGTACGTCTCAGCCTTGACATACCGTGGAAGGAATCACTTGGGAGGCACTACATGTGCTGTTGTACTGTCTAAAGCACGCATGTCTACGCTCGTGTCAGCAAGTGTGTCATCCTGGGGGCTGAGAGAGAGAAGCATCCACTCTTCCGTAAGGGGACAAATCTACTCTGTGCAGTCCAAGCTCTTGACCCAGCCAGGATCACAGTACAATGTCAGGGAATTTGAATGTTGCAAGCACCTGAAATGGTCACACAAGGCTTTCTGAAAAGAACGTAAGAAGAGCGTGCTGGATCAGGCCAGTGGCCCATTAGTCCAGCACCTGGTTCTCACAGTGGCACCAGATGCCTATGGGAAACCCGAAAGCAGGATTCAAGAGCACTCTTTCTGCCTGTGGTTTCTAGAAACTGGTATATGATAGCCATGATATGATAGCCATGTTCAAATATATAAAAGGATGTCACATAGAGGAGGGAGAAAGGTTGTTTTCTGCTTCTCCAGAGAAGCGGACACGGAGCAATGGATCCAAACTACAAGAAAGACGATTCCACCTAAACATTAGGAAGAACTTCCTGACAGTAAGAGCTGTTCGACAGTGGAATTTGCTGCCAAGGAGTGTGGTGGAGTCTCCTACTTTGGAGGTCTTTAAGCAGAGGCTTGACAGCCATATGTCAGGAGTGCTCTGATGGTGTTTCCTGCTTGGCAGGGGGTTGGACTCGATGGCCCTTGTGGTCTCTTCCAACTCTAGGATTCTATGATTCTATTGAGACGCATTGCTGACTCCAACTGTGGAGGCAGAGAACAGCCACCTTGGCTAGTAGCCATTGATAGCCCTCTTCTCCATGAATTTGCCTAATCCTGTTTTAAAGCCATCCAGGTTAGTGGCCATCACTGCCTCCTGTAGCAGGGAGTTCCATAGTTTAACTATGTGCTGTGTGGATAAGGACTTCCTTTTCTCTGTCCTGAATCTTCCAACATTCGGTTTCCTTGGCTGTCCACAAGTTCCAGTGCCATGAGGGAGCAAAGCTGTTCTCTAGCCACTTTCTTCATGTGCTGCATAATTTTATAAACTTCTATCATGTCACCTCTTATCTTTTCTCCAAACTAAAATGTTCCACATGCTGCAATCTTTCTTCATGGGTGAGTTACTCCACCCCCTTGATCATTTTTGATGCACTTTCCCGAATCTTTCTAATTATACAAATATCCTTTTTGAGGTGAAGTGACCAAAACTATACACCAGTATTCCAAGTGTGAACACAATTATTATACAGTGAAACCTCTACTTATGCACATAATTAGTTCCGGAGGTCCGTCCATAAGTCGATCTGGGTCGCTGGTAGAAGCGCTGTTGTGCGCAGGCACATTCGGCAGCAACACACCTCTGTATATGCGTAGGCGGCGGCAGCCGCTTCTGCGCATGTGCAAACCGCAGAAGCCGCTTCTGTGGATGCGCGAATCGCAGCAAACCTGGTATTTACTTCTGGGTTTGTTGCGGTTGCAACTTGGATCAGGCCCAAGTAGAGGAGGTTGTAAGTAGAGGTTCCACTGCATTGTCAGTTTTATTTTCCATTCCTTTCATAATGAGCCTTAGAATGGAATTCTCCTTATTCCTTCCATACACTTCCTGGAGCTATCCATTATGACCCCAGTGTTCTGCTTGTGAAATTATTTCACTGGATTCAACCCTAAATATTTATGGAGTATGAGCAACCCAGAATGTGCTCCAATTTTGGGGTGAGTTCCAATCCTAATGTTCCATTCTAGGGAATGAGCCCCATTGTGCACAATGGAATACTTCTGTGAAAACCCATTCTGTTGTTTTCTGCCTGCATGAGTTCCCTCATAAATAATAAGGGGGTGCTTGTGCCCTTTCCATGGCATAAATCAGGTCATTAATACTGCAGATTGAGGAAACACCCAAGCCCTTGCCTTTGTTGCCTGTAGCTTTCCGAAAGCAGACCAAGAAGGATAGTGGGTAGCAAGAAATAAACTACTGAAAGCCAGCCATTGAAGACTCTGCCATAAAACCTTTAGTTATTTTTCTTTTTAAAAAAGAAATAATTTAAACAGCAGACAATTTCTTTCCTCTTTAAGCTTTACAGGCAAGACCTTCATGAACTAAACCAACGGGTCTGAACAGCATATTCTGGCAAGGAAGAAGACCCTCTACTATTAGAAGAAATTGTCGCTACAACACCTGGTATCTATGAAGCACACAGATAAAGAAAAGATAAAGGTTCAGTTTGGCGGATTCTTTAAACTGTGGTTTGAAGGATCCAGAACAAGCAGAGGCAAGTCTCTGGCTCATGTATACTCCTTTCCCCTTCTTCCAGGGAACCAAGGGGAGAAGACTAGAAATTTCGACTTCTACCTGACTTCCAGTTCTAGTCATGTTATCTCAAAAGGATACTGGAGTGTTGGGAAAGGGGTATAAAAGGGCAAACAAAAAGATAAAACATTTGCGACTTTCCACTTTAGGAAAAAAGTGAACAAGGGAGACATGGCAGAGAATGCATGGTGCAGGAAACATAGATATCCACAAGTTATCTTCACTTACTCATGATATTAGGATCTGGGGTCCCAAGATGCTTAAAAGCAGGGATGAGTAATCTTTTTTTTTTGCTCAAGTGACACATTCACCCTTGGGCAACCCACCAGGAGTCACATGACAATGGTGGGTTTGGCTGAAAGGTTGAGTAGCCATCCCACACACTCTTGTGTGCACACACAGCAAACAGTATGTACCAGGGTTTAGTTCCTTGAAGTAAACTGATGGTTGTTGTTGTTTAGTCGTTTAGTCGTGTCCGACTCTTCGTGACCCCCTGGACCAGAGCACGCCAGGCACTCCTGTCTTCCACTGCCTCCCACAGTTTGGTCAAACTCATGCTGGTAGCTTCGAGAACACTGTCCAACCATCTCATCCTCTGTCATCCCCTTCTCCTTCTGCCCTCCATCTTTCCCAACATCAGGGTCTTTTCCAGGGAGTCTTCTCTTCTCATGAGGTGGCCAAAGTATTGGAGCCTAAACTTCACGATCTGTCCTTCCAGTGAGCACTCAGGGCTGATTTCCTTCAGAATGGCTACGTTTGATCTTCTTGCAGTCCATGGGACTCTCCAGAGTCTCCTCCAGCACCATAATTCAAAAGCATCAATTCTTCAGCGATCAGCTTCTTTATGGTCCAGCTCTCACTTCCATACATCACTACTGGGAAAACCATGGCTTTAACTATACGGACCTTTCATGGATCACTGCCCCTTCATGGATCACTGCCTTGCCATGGCGAAGGGGCTTGAATAACTCAGAGAAGCTATGAGCTATGCGGTGCAGGGCCACCCAAGATGGACAGGTCATAGTGGAGAGTTTTGACCAAACGTGATCCACTTGGAGCAGGAACCAGCAAGCCACTCCAGTATCCCTGCCAAGAAAACTCCATGGACAAAGGCAACAGGCATATAAAAAACTCATGGTACTCTGAAATTTATAGAGCACTGCAATTCAGCTTCCAGATGCTGTGGGGAGTTGGGAAAATGAATAAACAGAAGCACATAAAGGTCCAAACGCTAGTTCCAGTGATTTGAGAGGAAGATCCAAAGAAAGAATGCAGAAGTTCTGTAACACAGCCAGTTCAGTCATTCAGAATTCACAGCATATCCCATGGTTCCTGCAGCAGAACTGCGACTGGAACACAGAAACCGCTGTGCTCAAAGAAAGCAAGTTTCAAGATAGCAGGATTTAACTAAGTCCTATACTATGGTTTACAGTACTAAAGGCACATTATTTTCCCAAAACCTATGTTTCACGTAAGAGAATGGAGTGCAAACTCATTTTGTTTGCAGGTCATTCTAGAGCAGCATCATTAAAAATGGCTTGTGACTTTATTCTTCTTCTGTATACCGCCCTGAGGGTCCCAGTGGGGCTACTGAGGCAGGCTTAACTCCAGTTTTAGTTGTCTGAGTATGTTTACTGTTTCATTAGGACTACTGTGAATTTTTGTTGGTTTGTGGTTGTAGATTTTCATTATGTATTTTATTCTGAAACCTTGTAAGCTGACCGGGGAGCATGTTTGAAAGACAGGGTAAAAATGCAGAAACCAAAACCAACAAAATTTAAGCAGTTGTGCTCCAATAAGCTGGAACGCCATCATTGGTTATAATTTTGTGTTGAGCACCCACGATTATGCATAAAAGAGTGCATCCAATAAATCCAGAGGAGCAGGGAGAGAAGTATTTGTGAAAGATAAGTCCCTTCCAGTTCCCAAGCAGGAAAACCATTATGCCCAATGGGGCAAATATTAAAATCCTTTACCTTCTTTTCAGTGCTCATAAATTTCTATTAGACCAAAAACTTGGTTACTGATCAAACAAGCCTGTATTACTGGAACAGGTAGGGCAACAAATTCCCTTTCCGTGAATAATTGGGTTGCGTTTCTTAAACCCTGTGCTTTCCTAATTCTCCATTTCCCAGACGCAGTCAGACATTTTCCTCAACCCTGTAAATGGTCTGTGTATTGCTGTACCTTATTCAGAGATACAGTGGTACCTCGCAAGACGAACGCCTCGCAAGACGGAAAACCCGCTAGACGAAAGGGTTTTCCGTTTTAGAGGCGCTTCGCAAGATGAATTTCCCTATGGGCTTGCTTCGCAAGACGACAGCCCATAGGGAAATATCCGGGTCAGCGGGAAAGCGCAGCGCGTCTTCCCCACTGTCCTCGGACCTCCTCTGAAGCCGGGCGGTAGGGCGGGAACGCCTCCTCCCGCCGCCGCCGGGCTTCGGAACGCTGCTCCGAAGCCGGGCGGTGGGGCGGGAACGCCTCCTCCCGCCGCCGCCGGGCTTCGGAACGCTGCTCCGAAGCCGGGCGGGGGGATGGGAACGCCTCCTCCTGCCGCCGCGGGCTTCAGAACGCTGCTCCGAAGCCGGGTGGGGGCGGGAACACCTGCCCCCGCCACCGGGCTTCGGAACGTTGCTCCGAAGCCGGGCGGGGGGGCGGGAACACCTGCCCCCGCCGGCGGGCTTCGGAACGGTGCTCCGAAGCCGGGCGGGGGGGCGGGAACACCTGCCCCCGCCGCCGGGATTCGGAACGGTGCTCCGAAGCCGGGCGGGGGGCCGGGAACACCTCCACCCGCCACCCGGCTTCGGAACGCTGCTCCGAAGCCGGGCGGGGGGGCGGGAACACCTGCCCCCGCCGCCGGGCTTCGGAACGGTGCTACGAAGCTGGGCGGGGGGGGGGCGGGAACACCTTCTGAAGGCGGGCGGGGGGCGAAAGTCTTTGTCCCCCCTGCCTGCCTTCCCAGGGGCTTTTAAATCGCCCCGGACAGTGGAGAAGTCCTCCACTGTCCCGGGGCGATTTTAAAATGCCGCCCGCCAGCATTTTAAGATCGCCCGGACAGCGGAGAAGTCCTCCGCTGTCCCGGGGTTTTTTAAAATGCTGGGGGTGGGAAGAAAAGCCCTTGTCCCCCCCCCCTCCGCCTTCAGAAGAGGTCTGGGGATTTTCAATGCATTCCTATGGGAAACCGTGCATCGCAAGACGAAAAACTCGCAAGATGAAGAGACTTGCGGAACGAATTAATTTCGTCTTGCGAGGCACCACTGTACAGGTTTTGAACAACACTGGAATACAAGGCACCTCATACTCCACAACCAGGGCTTTTTTCCAGCCGGAACTCAGTTCTGGCACCTCTTTTTTGAGAAAAATGAGCACTGGCTATAACTATGTCATTTACTGTTGGGTGTTGGAAGTGTGGAGATATAAATAATAAAATTATTATTTAAATTATTATTAAGGACATCTAGTTTCATTATCTACCCTGGCAGGATACCCTACGATTGTTCAACAGAGAAAGAACTCCACAAGTTTGTTAGTGCGCATTTGTGGTAGGAGCAAAACCAGATGGACATGTTTTAACTTGGGGAGCCGAGGAGCAGAGCAGCAGAACTTTAAGAGAAGGCAGAGGCCACCTGCTGTGCCCAAGGAGAGCAGAGCCTGCGTGAAAACTTCAATAGTAGCTAATCAAAGCCAAGAGAGCCCCCTAAGAAGCACAGCAGTGTCTCACTTTCAGAAGAGGAAAAATGGGAGACGCGTCAGAGACCAAATGCAGAGTGGCTAAAAGGTTAGGTGAAGGAAGGTGCAGCTTGTTCCAGAAAGCCTCTATTTTATTGCTGTGCAGCAGAATGTGAGTCCAATGCAAGGAGGCTGGCTGTATACACACAGGACAGAAACTTAGCTGGTAAGTGTACAAGTACCCACACACCAGAAGGAAACCCACACTTCAACAAAAATATTTATCACGCTCTAGGTGTATGCTTTTGGCCCCCAATGTGAACAGATACACAAGCATAGATAGCTTCTAATATATTGGCTAGGTCAACACCCACTCACCTGGGAAGTATTCATTTTACATTTTCTCCTCCCAGCATCCAGCTAGCCTTTGGAGGAGGGGGTGGAAGGTAGGTTGGGATTTACTGGTGTGTCTGGATGATTTACAGCAGATCATCAATAATTTCTGACTCTCAGATGTCTAATAATAGGAGTAACAAAATGACTGTATCTGCCTTAATTGTACTGTTGAAATGAGGGAAGCTTGGGGTAACTAGGAAGGGATTCTTGTGTGCCTTTGGGATTTAAAGCAAATTTCTGGGCTCAGAATTATTTAATCCAAAATGTGTTTCTTTCATACCAAATGATGGCTACCAAGGTCCTAGAAAAAACACACAAACGATATCCAAGTCTCAGGTCTGCCCTCCTCTGCTTTAGAAAATGCAACAGGCAGGGCCAAATTAGCCATGATGCTAAGCATATTACTGTTGTTACAGCTTTGGATTTTTAATTGTTATTAGCAATTAAACAGCAATTAGACAGGAAGATTTTTAATTAGGACCTTGGTGCAGGTGCAAATGGAGGGTTTTAAACTCTTTTCTTTCTCCTGTTTTTTTTTTTTTAAACAAAAAGCAAAACATGATCCTGACCTGTACCTGCTATAAGCCCCAGGAGAAAAGATTCCATGGAGGCAACTTGTTGGGATTGCAGTAGGGGAGAAAAAAGCTAACCCTCCCCTTCTGGTGAAAATCAGGGCCCCTGCCTCTACCATTAGCAATTTAAAAAGAAAGATGCAACATGAAATGACATATCAGTTTTGGCCCTCAGTAGTTAACAGCATGTGATTTACATGCAGACTGTCTGAGGCTCAAGGTCAAGCTAGATGCAATGTTAACTGCATTACTGTAATGAATTTATCTAGTTTTAGAATTTTAAACATGGCCTCATGGGATTTGTGTGTGATCAGCACTGGGATCACAGCATTCCTTTAATGGGAGATGCTTGGGACTGAGAGCTAAACTAGACATAATTTTCATTTCAGGACTGCAATTAGCATATCAGATGTGTGTTTTATTATTTATTTATTTTTAACCCCATGGTGGTGGTGGGGAGACCTCCTAGCAGAGCTGATATCATGGACGGGGATAACTATTTTCTCCATGCTGCAACAGCAGTGCAAATCACCCTATCGCAATAAAACTCAGCTGGAGTGAGGTGGGAGAACCCTCCATTTGTGCCAATGGAACATTTCTTCCCAGGGCATACAAAACATTTTGGGAAGCGGTTATTGGGTTGGGGGGAGGAGAGGAAAATCCACATTGGTCTCTGCTCAGCTTACCCTGTGGGCTGCTGCTTAAAACAAATAAATGCAGAAATGCTAAATGCAATCATGCAATAAACATGCTATCAAGTTTGGTCCTTAGTCACAAACATCTCCAGTTAAAAGGAACCCTATTTACTTGAGCCAAGCAAATAGCCCTGCCTGAGAACTTGAAGGCTGATCGCCGAAGAATTGATGCTTTTGAATTATGGTGCTGGAGGAGACTCTTGAGAGTCCCATGGACTGCAAGAAGATCAAACCTCTCCATTCTGAAGGAAATCAGCCCTGAGTGCTCACTGGAAGGACAGATCCTGAAGCTGAGGCTCCAATACTTTGGCTACCTCCTGAGAAGAGAAGACTCCCTGGAAAAGACCCTGATGTTGGGAGAGATGGAGGGCACAAGGAGAAGGGGACGACAGAGGACGAGATGGTTGGACAGTGTTCTCGAAGCTACCAGCATGAGTTTGACCAAACTGCAGAAGGCAGTGGAAGACAGGAGTGCCTGGCGTGCTCTGGTCCATGGAGTGACGAAGAGTCAGAAACGACTAAACAACAACAACGAGAACTTGAAGAGTCACTGCCGGAATAAGAAACATTGGCCAAGGTAGACCAAAGGCTCACTATAATGCAGCCCCAGAGGTACCGGTACTTATGCAGCCCAATTCATTACATTTCCAAGTTAAGGCCACAGTCAGTGATAAGGTTGAACAGCATTAGATCTTACTCAACAGGAAGCTCCAAAGCACTCGTGCACATATCTCACACCAGGAACTCCTAAAGCAAAATTGGCAGACACTGTTTTCCTGTTTAGGCAAACAATTTAAACTGGTTTTGACTGACAGATTAATATAACCCTATGCTTTCAGCCCAGCCTCCGTTACTGCATCTGCTTCTTGCAACAACTGCCTGCAAAATAACTCGGATGTGTGAACTCTTGCTTGTGTGTAGGGCCTCTCGCCAAGCAGGACACCTGTTTGTGATTTCACCACCAACAATGCTATGGAAAATATTCCAAGAAAGAGGGAGGTGAGGTGAGTGAAGAAGGCATCAGCGGCCTGCTCCAGTAGCATTCTCCTCCACCCCAAGATCATTTTACCATCAACAGCCCTGTGGAAAGGATTATGATATCATTTTATAGGTTGAAATTGTTTATTGTGGTTTTAAAAACATGTACTTTAGTGTTACTTGTAAGGATTTGTATCCTGAAAGCTGAGATACAAATAGTTGTAACAAAAATAAAGGGGGGGGCATACTGCAAACAATGTACTTTACGTTATTGCTTGCCTCAAGGCTTCACAATTCTTCAATAAATATTCCAGTGCAGGTGATTATATAGAAATGTCACTCTAACCTCTCATAAACAAGTGTCGTTTCCAGCTGTCACAACTGAGCAACTTAACAGTGCAGACTGTTCACTGAACACTCAAACCAAAAAAGGCTTCAGTTTAGTCTCCGATTGCATGGGGGAGACTAAACTCCATACTACAGAGGAGTGCTGAAACACCTTAGAATTTGTTTGTCTTTAAAGTTCCATTTTATGGGCTACAGTCAGGGATCTTTTCATTGCCGCAAGATGTAGCCACAAAGTTAGATGTCTTTAAAAGGGGATTATGGACAATAAGGCTATCAAATGGCTACTGGTCGTGGTGGCTATAGGCTACCTCCGGGATCAGAGGCCTTTGGTGGTATCCAGCAAAGCTCTTTTTATGCTCTACGGCAGGCTTCCTCAACCTCGGCCCTCCAGATGTTTTTGGCCTACAACTCCCATGATCCCTAGCTAGCAGGACCAGTGGGATGATGGGAATTGTAGTCTCAAAACATCTGGAGGGCCGAGGTTGAGGAAGCCTGCTCTATGGGGTGTGCTGCAATTCTGGCGGGTAAAGAAAATCTTCAGCATTATTGAATGCAGAGCCCAGCGAAGTTAGAGTGTTTCCAACACTGTATTTTGTTGGAACTTCTTGGAAGTTTGCCTCATCCCATTTTTACAGGTTTTACTGGAAGATGAGTTGTCTCACAAGCAGCAACTGATTATTATTATTTTAATAACTGTTTCAACTTGTGTTTTTGTTTTGTTTTTTACTGTTGTACTGAGAAGGGAAACAATGCCTGTTGACCTCCAAGAGGCCAGAGAAGTTGCAAAGCAAGTTTTCAGTTGGATAAATATAGCTGCATTAGGAACACATCTTGGAATCTGCAGAAAGGCTTGTAGGACTCTGACTTGAACATCATTTGACTCAACTGACACTCTCCAGATAAAGGCTTCATAAAGAAATTGGAAAATTATTCTAGGATTAAAAACTCAACACAATTCTGTGCATGTTTATTTTGAAGTGCGAACTGCGTCAGACTGCAAACTGTTAGGAGAATATTAGTTGTTGAAAATAACTATGCCTTTGTGGACAGCGGAAGAACAGGATCCTTTTATAGATAGATAAGGAGTTATAGCTCAGCCACGTATGACCGGCTACCTATGACGAGTCGCAAAATTAACAAACTTCTCATGCCTGCAGAAACCTGGAAAGTTTAACCTGATGGGGAATATTTCCAGAAATTAAGGGACATGTGAAATGAGAAATCTCCTTCTTAGAGATCCTATGCTCTCATTCCACTAATGGAGGCTCCTATATTTATCCTGAAATAGCTACCGGGGTAAGAAAATAGAAGGAGCCGCAATGCAGTTCCAAGTGGCAATCTGTAGAATGTAATTGGATGAACATTTCTTTCAAAATAACCAAAAGCTACTAACTTTCTTTTCTGGGAGTTCAGCAGCAAACACATCAGTAATGTCATGAACCTGCCTGTTCAGGCAGGGAGGACAAAGCTACGTAGAACAGAAAATTACCACTGTAGCTTTCCATTTAACACCAATGGTGGCAGAGATGGTTGCGACATGTTGCATACACCTGTGAAGGAAACTGTGTTCCATTCTAAAATACATAGTACTTTTTAGATATAGCAGAGGTTGGTGAGGGGTTTTTTTTGACACGTATAAAATCTTCCAATAATCCACGTGTGATAGAGCAAGTTGTCCAGGTATTTCAGCCTCACACCTTTAATACAGACCTGAATTAGTTCTCTTTTCCTATTTCCCTTGAGTGTTGCATTTTTACTAACAGCTCTCAATTGGTAGATGACTAAATATGCTTAAAATATTAAGCCAATCAGCTGCCGGGAAAGCCTACGATACCAGATCATAAGAAGAGCTTGCTGGATCAGGTCAATAGCCCATCTAGTCCGGCATCCTGTTCAGTGACCAACCAGCCTGCCTTCTATCTGTCATGAATCTTCCAACATTCAGCCTCATTGGGATGTCCACAAGTCCTAGTGTTATGAGAGAGGAAGAAAAACTTCCCTATCCACTTTCTGCATGCCAAGCATAATTTTTTATCACGTCATCTCTTAATCACCTTTTCTCTAAACAAAAAACCCTTCACAATCCTCCAACCTTTCTTCACAGGCAAGTTACTCAATTCCTCTGATCTTGTTTTCATTTTTCTGAACGTTTTCCAATTCTAAAATATCCCTTTTGAGTTATGATCAGAATTACAGTAGTTTCTTTTCCTCAGTGCATCACATAATTACCACTATTTCTCTCCTCCCCACTAAACATTAGGAAGAACTTCCTGACAGTAAGAGCTGTTCGACAGTGGAATTTGCTGCCAAGGAGTGTGGTGGAGTCTCCTCCTTTGGAGGTCTTTAAGCAGAGGCTTGACAACCATATGTCAGGAGTGCTCTGATGGTGTTTCCTGCTTGGCAGGGGGTTGGACTCGATGGCCCTTGTGGTCTCTTCCAACTCTATGATTCTATGATTCACTACATACCCCCTGGGCTTGTCTATAACAATAACAACAATTTACTATGAATTTCTACTCTTGGAGAGTAGACTGGAGTACATTCTGTTAACAGGTGGACTCTTCCCAATCCAGTGGGAGGAATCATCCTATTAACTGAATGCCCTTCAGTCCACTCTGGCAAATGTGATTTTGCCTTCAACTGTTTCTGGCTTGTCTGGCTTTGCAGCCCAGTTATCATCCAACCTGTTACGTTATGCCTGTGAAAACATTGTGGAGCTAAGAAGGAGTTTTAAGCTCTCAGTCGTGCTGTTGAAAGGTTGAAGTGTACTCGGGTCTTTTCTACTAATACTGAAAAACAAAATATACAGAAAGTTAGATGTGCATTTTACTGCTACAGCTGGAATCACCAGCCCGTTTGACTCTTCCTTTTCCTGTGTGATTCCACCCTTTTAGACCGGGCACATTCTAATACACCATCAGCCTTAAGCCCAGTTTTGCATCACTGTGGTTGAAAAGACAAAGAACAAATTATGTAAGTCTTGGCTCTGTCCCTTGCATATAAGAAAATTTATTCTAAGTGGATTTTGATTCCCAGATTGCAGTCTGAGATGTCTGCAGATTGATAGTGGCAGTGCCTTTATTCTGGTCTATATGGTAAAGCTGTATGGTCAAGAAAATCAGCTGGTTTTGGCTTCAGATGTCATGTCCTGAGGTAAGCCAGTAGATGACTATGCTCTCTGTCATAACAAAACAGGAAGCCAACTACAGGAAGGCAAACTTACGCTGACGAGTTAAATTACCAACACTTCTAGCACATTTGAAATTGAAAAGTGATGTAGCTCACGCCAATTTTTTGAAAGATAGTACCAGGGACGTGGGTGGCACTGTGGGTTAAACCACAGAGCCTAGGGCTTGCCGATCGGAAGGTCGGCGGTTCGAATCCCTGCGCTGGGGTGAGCTCTTGTTGCTCAGTCCCTGCTCCTGCCAACTTAGCAGTTCGAAAGCGCAACTAGATAAATAGGTACCGCTCCGGCGGGAAGGTAAACGGCGTTTCCGTGCGCTGCTGTGGTTCTGCTGGCCACATGACCTGGAAGCTATACGCCGGCTCCCTTGGCCAATAAAGTGAGATGAGCACCGCAACCCCAGAGTCGTCCTCGACTGGACCTAACGGTCAGGGGGTACCTTTACCAGTGTATACTGACTGCATATTGACACACGACATGCTTGACAACATGTCTGCAACACACTTGGTATGAGGAATGGAGTGAATAGGTATGTATGAGTTTCTTTCTAGGCAGCAGGCCAGAAGCCGTGAGAGACAGAAGACGTTGCCAAGGAGATGTGGCCAAGGCCACCTAACCATGCTGGCACTGAAGCAACAGACACACAAAATGCCCAATGTGTGGCAAAATATGGCAGACACATGGCTGTAAGAGCACAGTACAGAAGCAAGTTGGGTGAGATTATTATTTTTTAAGCAGCAGTGTACTGCCAAGACTCCAGCTTCCAAATTTGTTTCTATGAGCAGTCTAGACAGCTGAGGTGACGTAAGTATACAGCGTTATAATAGGAACTTAGATCAACTGCTGTTGATTTAATAAAGCTTTATTACTGGAATCCTACTGTTTGGTGTGTCTTGGGGCTCCTTCTGCACAATCCCTCCCCAGGCGAGGTCTGATCAATCAAGAGTCGTAAGAAAGATACGTGGGGACGTTTACTGGTCAAAATATGAATAGACAAGCATACAGAATGGAGTGCTAGGGATGACTGTTCCAACACACATATAGGAAAAACAAAGCACAGTTATGGCAGGAATGGGCCACTTAGAAAATAGAACAGAAGGCTGGGATTCACTCTAGAAATGTAAACGGTTAATCATAGCACTGGAAAAGTGAACCTTAGAAATCTAATCATACAAAACTAATAGTCAACCGAAATAATTTTTTGAAGAAGACAAAGTGAGGCAAGATTAAAGCTTGCACCTTTAACACGTGAGGTGAATTCAGAAACCATCTAGTGAGGAGATCAGGAGTGCACTGTATTTGAGAGACCATCAAGGGCATACTTTCATATAAGGCTCTAGTTACCAGGTGCCCCCACAATTCATCTGAGCATCTGTAGAAACTAGCCTACCGTACACCACTGCTTCACCCACTTTTCCTTCTGGTTCTGCTCACCACTGGCATATGATGCCTAGAAGGTTGCCCAGATGAGAATGCAGTGCTCAGTCTGGAAAAGGTCCCCATCCCTCTCCTAAAGCATTTTCTGTGTGCCTAGTCTCTGCAACCCCAATAACATTTCTGCATGTGAAAGTGAGTTCTTTCTGTATGTGGGCTTTCAGGAACCATTCCCTAGCATAGCATGGTTGTCTTGACAAGACAACATCCATATATTTTACTGTGTGGCAGTTATATCTGTGTGCATGACCACACATACAGTGTTTCACATATTCAAAGCTGAACAGCCAAGTAACATTCCCACCTTCAAACATCTATGTGAAAATAAATACCAACCAGCAGGAGCAATAGTATCTTTCTCAACAGAGAACTGGTGTAGTATGATCAAAGGGTGCTCATCAATGGTTCCTCTTCATCCTGGAGAAGAGTGACTAGTGGGGTGCCACAGGGTTCTGTCTTGGGCCCGGTCTTATTCAACATCTTTATCAACGACTTGGATGATGGACTCAAGGGCATCCTGATCAAATTTGCAGATGACACCAAACTGGGAGGGGTGGCTAACACCCCAGAGGACAGGATCACACTTCAAAATGACCTTGACAGATTAGAGAACTGGGCCAAAACAAACAAGATGAATTTTAACAGGGAGAAATGTAAAGTATTGCACTTGGGCAAAAAAATGAGAGGCACAAATACAAGATGGGTGACACCTGGCTTGAGAGCAGTACATGTGAAAAGGATCTAGGAGTCTTGACATGAGCCAACAGTGTGACGCGGCAGCTAAAAAAGCCAATGCAATTCTGGGCCTCATCAATAGGAGTATAGCATCTAGATGAAGGGAAGTAATAGTGCCACTGTATTCTGCTCTGGTCAGACCTCACCTGGAGTACTGTGTCCAGTTCTGGGCACCACAGTTCAAGAAGGACACTGACAAACTGGAACGTGTCCAGAGGAGGGCAACCAAAATGGTCAAAGGCCTGGAAATGATGCCTTATCAGGAACGGCTAAGGGAGCTGGGCATGTTTAGCCTGGAGAAGAGGAGGTTAAGGGGTGATATGATAGCCATGTTCAAATATATAAAAGGATGTCACATAGAGGGAGAAAGGTTGTTTTCTGCTGCTCCAGAGAAGCGGACACGGAGCAATGGATCCAAACGACAAGAAAGAAGATTCCACCTAAACATTAGGAAGAACTTCCTGACAGTAAGAGCTGTTCGACAGTGGAATTTGCTGCCAAGGAGTGTGGTGGAGTCTCCTACTTTGGAGGTCTTTAAGCAGAGGCTTGACAACCATATGTCAGGAGTGCTCTGGTGGTGTTTCCTGCTTGGCAGGGGGTTGGACTCGATGGCCCTTGCGGTCTCTTCCAACTCTATGATTCTATGATCTGTTGCAGATGCTCAACCAGTAGAATAACTCAGTCAAGCACCTATGTTGTGCTGGTGAAATACTTATCAGAACCAAGTGTCCTCGAGACTCCCTTTTAAGTTTTGGAGTACCACTGCATCAACTGGTGTAACAAAAAGGCAGCAAAGGCATCTTTTTCTTCCCAAAGGAGCAAACATCCACACACTGTTTTAGCTTGGCCCCCCAGGGATGTGGGTGGTGCTGTGGTCTAAACCACAGTGCCTAGAGCTTGCCTATCAGAAGGTCGAAATTTCGAATCCCCGCAACAGGGTGAGCTCCCGTTGTTCGGTCCCAGCTCCTGCCAACCTAGCAGTTCGAAAGCACACAGTGCAAATAGATAAATAGGTACCACTCCAGTGGGAAGGTAAACGGCATTTCCGTGCGCTGCTCTGGTTTGCCAGAAGTGGCTTAGTCATGCTGGCCACATGACCTGGAAGATGTCTGCGGACAAACGTCAGCTCCCTTGGCCAGTAAAGCGAGATGAGCGCTGCAACCCAGAGTTGTCTGTGACTGGACTTAACGGTCAGGGGTCACTTCACCTGCCCGCCAACCTGCGCCTCCTTAGAGTACATGGATCGTCCTCCTCCTCTTCCCTGCCCCATTCAGTCCCATGGAGCTGCAAGAAACTATACTTTGTGATGGAGGAACCAAAAACAGATAAATAGGCACACACTGTTCTTCTTAAAGCTTCAACATCAACCAAATTCTTCTCTCTCCAGACCGATAAAAAGTTTATGAGATCTCAAAAGCTTGCACCTTATTTGGTTGGCTTAATAAAAGTATTGTCCTAATGTGGATTTCAGAATATAACTAGGTAGGTCTCAAGTCAAATCTGTTAACTGAATTACAGTGGCCACAAAGAAGGATCAAAACTGTGTCCTTTGGATCCCCTCCCATTGCTTTTTGGATATGGGAAAATGTGTCTTGCAAGCCACAACCAATGCAGTGTTTTCTCAGTAATTTGACAAGCACAGTTCTAGGATCAGAAAAACCAAACAGCATCATATTCTTCAGCTGAAATTCCTGACCAATACCATTTTTCTTAGTATGGAACGGGAGAAATAAGAAGATTTTCCTTGCGGCAGAAATCTCTATTTCTTGGCCTTCATAAATAACAAAGTCAGCAACTAAGAAGGCTTGTATCCCCCAAGAAGTCAAACCTTGAGCTATAAATTGACTTTCTGATACAGTGTCAAAAGAAGAGCTGTACTACAAGTAATACTGCAGCATTCCATTTAATATTTCTTCACACCACCAGGTTCCAATTTCTAATGAAAACACCCTAAAACTGAATTCTTAGCATTATTTAATATTTACGTTACACCCACCCCATTTTCTACAGGGAACACTGGACGAGGGAGAAGGAGGATGTTGGAAATTCTTGTTGTCTATGGCAACACCATATAATTCAGACTGCAGCTGCAATCAACATTAATAACTCGCGCCATCTGAAAAGCGCAGGTAGGCTGGCCGCAAGGAGAGGGCTAGATCCAGATATGTAATGAGCAAAGATCCACTTACACTGAAGGAAGGAAACATGGAGGCCTCCCCCCCCCTTCCCCCTAAAAGCCGTTCAGGAAGGCTGGGGAACTCTCCAGAACAGCATGGAAACTGGTGCTGGTGGCTGCCAGGAGGGGGAGGAATCAGTAAGTATCACCTCCCAGCAGGTGTCTCCTGTATTGAGTATTGAGTATTGAGGTGGAATCTGTCTTAATTAAGTGGCTTTCTTGGTGGCCAGAAGTGCCTTTTACCAACTGACAGGTTTGCCAGCTACAGCCACTCCTGGACCAGGAAATCCTTGTCACAGACTAGTTCAAGCATTGTTTACTTCAAGGCTGGATTACTGCAATGGGCTCTCTGTGGAGCTTCCCTCGCACTAGATCCCGTAAGCTGCAGTTAGTACAAAATGCTTCAGCGCAATTGCAGGCAAGCACAATTGAAGCCATGTCAGCATATATGGCATGGGTAGGCAAACTAAGGCCTGGGGGCCGGATGCGCCCCAATCACCTTCTAAATCCGGCCTGCGGATGGTCTGGGAATCAGCATGTTTTTACATGAGTACAATGCATCCTTTTATTTAAAATGCATCTCTGGGTTATTTGTGGGGCAGAGGAATTCGTTCATTTTTTCTTCTTCAAAATATAGTCGCCCCCCCCACAGGGTCTGAGGGATCGGGGACTGGCCCCCTACTAAAAAATTTTGCTGACCCCTGATACGGTAACACCTGTGCTCAGAAATTTGTACTGGGTGCTGATCTGCTAGCAGGCCAGGTTCAAGGTGCTACTGTTCGTCTATAAAGCCCTTAACAACTTTGGACCAGTTTACCTACAAGATCGCCTTGCTCTACATGTGCTCACTTGACTACTTTGATCAGCAGAACTGGCACTGCTACAGGTGTCGTGTTGTACCTTTTCTGCATTTGTAAGAAACTCGGTCATTTAGCATAGTAGCACCTACACTTTTGAATTCCCTGCCTATTGATATCAAGCAGGTGCTTTTGCTGTACTCCTTTTGGTGCTTGCTTAAAAACATTTTTGTTTAGGCAAGCCTGCCCAGATGCTTGAAATGCAGTTTAATATCTCTGAGCTGGAATGTTTCTCAGGTAACAGATTAGAAACCATTAAATTACAACCTTTTTCCCACTGAAAAAAAATGGTATTTTGCCAAAATTCTGTTGACAGGGTGGAGTTTTGCCCTTGCTGCAATAGAGCCCTGTCCAGCTATTTATTTTCCCCCATGAGGTGAATGTCAAACATTTATTTTATTTATACACATAATTTTTATGCCACACTCGATCCAAGGATCACAAGGCAGTTTATAACATAAAAACGCAAAAATACATAATGTATTAACAAACAAAAACAGCCCCCCCCAATATACAGTTATGCATCTATATGGGATCAAGCAAAAGGTTGCAGTTCGAGATAGCATGCAGGTGTTTGTACCAAACCTTTGCCCGTCTTCCAGACACTGCACTCAAGCCAGGGCTCACCTGCATGGTCTCACCCTGGACTGGTTAGATCAGAGTTTAATGGAATGCTGGGAAACTGCATTAAAGACTTAGCTGGAACCTGGAAAAAAATACTGCACTGTTTTCTGTTCACTTATCCAACCACACTTTCTGTTCCTGGATAGTCCCTCCCATTCCCCAAGCTCACCTCAGCAAATAGGAGTTCCAAAAATATGTTCAGTTACTCAGGCTATTTTGGGATTTGGTCTCAGTGTTTTATACATCTGGAAGTCTTGGGTTCTCCCAAGCCTGTACCCCACCCCTTCTGTACAAGGGTGGTGTGCTGTTTTGGTTACACCATGATCCACACTGGGAGAATGAGCTCACTACTAGTATATAGGCTTGCAATACATACTTCCCATAGTCAATCAAAAAGGGAAACCCAAGCGAATAGCTTAGTCAATGCACATTACTGACAGGACACTTGATTTTGAAAGAGGTCTGCAAGATAGCGTTTTTAATAAAAAATCTCTCTGGAGGAAAAAGGATTGCAAAAGGAGAACCGTTTACATAGGGAAAATTACTGGCTGCTTCCTATTAAGCAACCAGCAGCAGTTTCCTGAACATAGGAGAGAGAATCTTTTGAAGCTACTGTGCAAGCCAAATTGAATTTGCCCTTTTCCTTTTCTTATCTTCTGGCATTTCATAGAGAAGGGTCAGCAGGCACTCTGAATGCCGAAATCTCCCTCCTGGCTTACCATCATAATTAGAAGGGATCAGCTGATCCAGTAATACATGCATATTTAGCAGTGTATCTGCATCCCAGCTGTCTATGGGGTAATGCAGACTTCAAAGTAAAAAATAAAATAATAAACACATCCCAACTTGCTTTGCTGGCAGAACTACATCTTCACTTGGACAGCTACCTTTGTACTTGAGAAGCTACTTATTGCATAATAGAGGGACACCTCACACTCCAGAGTCACGGTTGGTCTCTTCCTCATCTCCCTACCCATGAAGCCAAAACAATGCCTATTTTTCACCAAGGAGACATGGTTAATTGATCCAGGGAGATTATTTACATTTCAAGAGGGGCTATTTTTGCATTTCAAAAGAATGCTACTGGAAAGAAGCAGGCCGTTTAATTTTTAATTTTTTTAAGGAGCTCTTGCAAGTATATGCTAATAGTCAATCTGGTAATGCTATTCTCCCAACAATGAACTGTTTTAAGTCAATAGAAAAAAATAGTTGTCATCAGAAATGGTTAGCAGTACCCCACAAAAGTAACCTTCGGTTCTATTCTAACAAAATCAAGAGAGACAGATGTACAGCCCTTTTGAGCAGTAACCTTTTTTTAAAAAATCAAATCTTTTACCATTTTATGTGTCTTAGAAAGGCTACTAACTGAAATGGTTGGTGGAAGTATGTAATGACCTCCTTATCCAATCACTTCACAGAGTTGTTACCAAGACCCATGGCAACCAGTGTTTGGGGACTACAAGTAGGAACAGTGATTCAAGAGTCTGAAGACATAAAGGAATATTTAGATTTGATTCAAGAGTCTGAAGACATAAAGGCATATTTAGATTTGACAGGTCTCTTGTCCCCAAATGCCTTCAAAACCTACGATTCTGACTGGCAAGTCTGCAGGAAATAGGCAGATATATTGAGATTTAGTATACAGTGGTACCCCGCAAGACGAACGCCTCGCGAGATGAAAAACTCGCAAAACGAAAGGTTTTTTCGTTTTCGAGTTGCCTCGCAAGACGAATTTCCCTATGGGCTTGCTTCGCAAAACGAAGCTTGCCCCGGGGACAGCGGGTCTTCTCTTTTGAAGTAAGGGGCGGCGGGGAAAGCGCTTCCCGCTGCCCCCGGACCTCTTTAGAAGCAAGGGGCTGCGGGGAGATCGCTTCTCCCCACCGCCCCTTGCTTCAAAAGAGGTCCGGGGACAGCGGGAAGCGCTTTCCGCTGCCCCCGGACCTCTTTTGAAGCAAGGGGCTGCGGGGAGATCGCTTCTCCCCACCGCCCCTTGCTTCAAAAGAGGTCCGGGGACAGCGGGAAGCGCAGCGCTTCTTCCCCGCTGCCCCCGGACCTCTTTTGAAGCAAGGGGCGGCGGGGAGATCGCTTCTCCCGGTGCTCCGAAGCCGGGCAGGGGGGAGGGAACACCTCCCGCCGCCGCCCGGCTTTGGAACGGTGCTCCGAAGCCGGGCGGTGGGGCGGGAACACCTCCCGCCGCCGCCGGGCTTCGGAACGGTGCTCCGAAGCCGGGCGGGAGGGAGGGAACACCTTCTGAAGGCGGGCGGGGGGCAAAAGTCTTTGCTCCCCCCTGCCTGCCTGTCCCGGAGGGCTTTTGAAGGCAGGCGGGGGGGAGCAAAGACTTTCGCCCCCCGCCCGCCTTCAGAAGAGGTCCAGGACCTCTTCTGAAGGCTGGCGGGGGGCAAAAGTCTTTGTCCCCCCTGCCTGCCTTCCCAGGGGCTTTTAAATCGCCCCGGACAGCAGAGAAGTCCTCCACTGTCCCAGGGCGATTTTAAAATGCAGCCCGCCAGCATTTTAAGATCGCCTGGACAGCGGAGAAGTCCTCCGCTGTCCCGGGGTTTTTAAAAATGCTGGGGGTGGGAAGAAAAGCCCTTGTCCCCCCCCCCAGCCTTCAGAAGAGGTCCGGGGACAGACTGTCCCCGGACCTGGTCTGAAGGCGGTTTCCCTAGGAACGCATTGATTTTCAATGCATTCCTATGGGAAACCGTGCATCGCAAGACGAAAAACTCGCAAGACGAAGAGACTTGCGGAACAAATTAATTTCGTCTTGCGAGGCACCACTGTATCTACCAACAGGCCCTTTCATAAAGGCTTTCAGTGCTGACTAATAAGGGGCTCCATCCTTCCAACAACATGAGTGCCATTTAGCCAGGACAACAGCCAGGGTCTACAGTACAAAGCAAGGGAGATGGCTTTGGCAGGGAGGAGAGTTGTTATATTTGCCCACCTCCTCTGTGAGACAACAAGGTCCTTTACTGGAGGGGATGAAGATTTTCCTCATGGATGTTGAGACCCAGAGACACTGAGCTACCCTTAAGTGACATGCTGGGATAGGTCAGAGCCACACCGGAGTTATACCTCCTCATCTTCTAAATGCAGTGAAATGCCACAATCATGCAAACTGAAGCTCTCCTTTGAAGTTCTTGTTGCCCCAATCCCCTCCTTGGCAGAGATCTTTCAAGAAAATGTGATTCAGTTGTTTGGCTTAATAGGTCTGCTTATAACTCATTCAGCATAGTGACTATAGCAAATAGACTGCCCCCTCCCTCTGCTTTCCAACAAAGAATGGCGTCATTAATAATGCACTCTGTATCTCGTCCCCTCTGCAGTGACTGAATTCTCGTCTGTGCTTTTCTGAGTCTTTCTTCCAGCCAGACGCATGTGGCAATCTGCTTCAAAGTACTGCTGTTGCCATCCAATACCCTGACATGCGGAGCGCTCACCCTTTTCCAAGCCATTATGACAACCTTGCTCTTAGCCATCTCCCCAGGACAAACAGCACCTCCTTCTGGGAAGCTAACATGCCAGCCCAATCTCTAAGCAGCTCTGTCATTCATAGTGACAGGGCAAAAAACTGTGGCTTCTTTTGGTGGGCTAGCAAATCATAGACACTTGTAAGGATGTAGCAGGATTTATTTATTTTTAATCCCTCCATTGTAGGACTACAGATCCAGAGGATAGAACAGATGCGTTACTAGCACTACCAGTAAGATCACACCCCTATAATGCATGTCATTTAATTCATGAGTACAACCACACATCTCTTCTTAGGGCAAAGGGAGTAGCAGGGTTTAGATTTCCTTCCCCCAGAGGCTGCAGGTTGAAAGGGCAGAACAATCCATCTTTATTGAGAGTAAGAAATAGTTAAAGGGCATTACAGATAACTAATTGGTATTTAGTTACCCTGAGCACGAATCTCTACAAGCACAAACTTCATGGAATTCCTTGTTGGTGTAATGTGAACAATGGGTTAAATAAACAGTGCTGGGGCTCATGTCTTGAGGAGTACAATCCCCCTACCAGGTCTGGATGTCCTGCAATAAGGATGTCAGGTGCACTGGGCTACCATGGCAACACTACTGAGGTTGAGGGTATGACTTGCTGAGTCATTCACATCCCCATTGGTTCAGAAAATATGCCCACATGTATGCGACAACAGCCGCGAGAGTTCTGGTAGCACAAGGATGGAAGACTGAAGAAACCCCAACTAAAGAATCATGGCAAGAAAAATTGATGGACTATGCAGAACTGGCAAAACTGACATATAAGCTACAGGACAAGGATAACTGTGACTTTAAGGATGAATGGGAACCCTTTACAAAGTATCTGAAGATGCAACAAAGCGAACTGGACTCCTTGGCTGGTTTTGAATAAACATTCACAAACTTTTTATTGATAATAATCAGCTAAATAGTTTGAGGATCTATAAAACTTTGTAACATGCAGAAAACAGCATTCTTAGAGAAACCAAAGACTGGAACTGAGGGAAGTCGAGGGGTGGGTGGTTTTGTGTGGGAGGGGGGAGGGAGGAAAAATGGGGGGGGGGGACAAGGATGATATGTTTTTGGATAATATGTATTGTTATAATTTTGAATTAAAAATTAAAAAAAAAATAAAAAAGAAAATATGCCAATGTGTAGAGACGGGTATAATAGTCTCTAGGACTATTGCTGTCCTTATGTCTTGTCGTGTCCTGTCCAAGTCCTACTGTGCTTGTGTGTGTCAGGGTCTGACTCTGAATCTCTGCGTGTCAGGAAAAGAGGCTGTGGGTTTTGCACAGCAGCATTAGGTAGCCTGGGAATAGTGTGAGTGGATCTCTCTGTACTTAGGTACCTTTACTTTAGAGACCAGAAGAACTGCAGAGAGACTAGTGTTTAGCTTTGTGTCTGGAGACAATAAACATATTGTTCCTTAAATTTGTGTGGGAGGAGTTTTCCCCTTAACTGGGGATTCTGGAAGAAGCTGTTCGGCTGGGAGCAGGAAATCTCTGGAGACTCTGCTGGGCCTCTGCTTACTCTGCTGATACATCACACGGGTTGAGGTATGGCAGACTACCAACTGTCTTCCACAAGTCACCAACAGTCCTGACTGATGTAAGAACATGTGTGAATCTGCAAACACAGAACTCCTTTCCAAATGAGCATCAAAGGCCTATTTAGGAAAGTTTTTAATGTTTGATGTTTTATTGTGCTTTTAATATTCTGTGGGAGCTGCGTAGAGTGGCTGGGGAACAAATAAATGAATTATTACCATTATTATTATTATTATTATTATTATTATTATTATTATTATTATTTCAATGCCACATCATTTTCAGTTACTCAAAAGAATATAGATTTAGTTACTGAGATTCTACAAATTCCTATGCTGAGATTCTGCACGTTCCTATTTTAGACATAAGCAGAAGGTAATCTGTTGCAGTAAGAACACCTCATCTTCTTAGTTGTATCTGTGAAAGCAAAACGGATGGCTTATGTACAATAGCTAGAAAAAAGAGCTGTCAATGTAGTAGATAGGTATGTGACCTAAGAAGTTCAAGTATTACCTGATCCACATAGCTATTAGTCGATCTCTGAAAAACTACAGTTAACCCTGTCCCTTGAACTTTACATGGGGATAGTACTGACCTACTTTTACAGAGCTACTATTAAGAATGACTGAGAATGTATGTGAGGCACTTTGGGTACAAAAAGCTATTTTAGAGTACTCTGTGTATAGGAATGAATCTTTATTATTACAGCTAAACAGCCAGCATAGTAAAACCAGAATTTCAGCATAATTTTTACATAAACATTATGTATAAGGGATTGTAAATCTATTTTCTTTTGTTGACCAATTCACCCAAGTATTTTCATCTGATATGCATGATGGATTTAGAGACCCCTGCACTTTGCGGATACAGTAGTCCAAGAATGAACAGCCAGCATGATGCGTCTCTTTGCCTTGTAAACAGCATTCTGCCTTGGAATACATTTGCCACTGCACTGTTTTTCAACAATGCACAAGACTCTTGAATGCAGTCTTACAAGATAGTCAACAAAAGGGGAAATTCTACACTACTATTTATTTGCAATTCAAACTTTACCCTGTGTGTTGGGACAATAATTTGTTTTCTTAGAAGTTTAGCCTCTGGCCAGACATTGTTTTGAATTTTAGGATTTGACAGGTTTCATTTGCCAACAGCAATTCTTCCTTTATCAGTTCTAGTTTTATCTTCCCACAAGGTCCCTGAAGCAAGCTTCCTGGCCAGTGACTGATATCCAGCGATCAAAATCAATACTAACAAACAATAACCACTCTTTTTCTAAGATAAAAGGAGCTTGCTTCCTTACCTTCACTGACCACCTGAGGGCTAGAATGCATTTATTCAAGTCAGCCACATAGTTTGAAGTATGTGCTCTTAAAAAATGGCACAGGAGTCTTGCTATGTCAAATGCTTTCTTTTCCAGAAAGGAAGACAAAGAAACCGTTCTTAGCAAGAAGCTTGCTTAGTGCAGACTGGACAACCTGAGGTCAATGCACCTCTTTACTCCAGGCTTTCACATCCGACATGCATATTTTAAAGGTCCACCGTATTTTTGAAAATTGCATTCTTTGTAATTTTAAAATTTGTTTTTCATGTTGTATTGTTGTAACCCGCTCTTGGACCTCAGAGTGAAGAGCAGACAATGAATTACAACAACAATAGTAATTACTACAAATCACTACAGGAGATGGCATTGTGGGGACAGTTGCGTTTGACATGATGTACCCTAAGCTAAATGCTGACGTCTGAAGTTGAGCAAGTGGCAAATATATACAGTGGACGCTCGGGTTGCGAATGTGATTTGTGCACTCTAGGATGAACGTTTGTAAAACGTAGCAGCGTATCAGTGCATGCACGGGTTGCGCTTCTGCGCTTCTGCGCATGCGCAACTGCTGAAACCCGGAAGTAACATGTTCTGGTACTTCTGGGTTTCGGCGGGTGCGTAACCCAAAAAAACGCAACCTGAAGTGGCTGTAACCCGAGATATGACTGAACATGGTACACAAGAGGATAAAACAAGTAATAATGAGAAACAGAAACACACAAGCTTACTGGAGAAGTAAGTATCTGAATATTCATTGAGACAGGAGAAAGCCAAAATAAGAGAGTCAATGTTGTGTAGAAGAGAGAATGGATCCAGAAGAGCTGGGTTCAAAGCAGATCACCACTACGACACTAACAAGTTGGCCTTGGGCCAGTCTCTGTGACTCAGTCTAAGCTACCCTCTAATGAGGGCAATGTGCTGGTACATGTTCAACACCTTGAGCTCCCTGGAGGAAGGGTGGGATAAAAAAATGTGACACTCAACTATTTACTTCAGTATATCTGCAGTACTCTGGGGGGAAGGCTCCTCTTAAGTCTTGCAACTGTAGATCGTGTGTGCATTCATACTCAAAAAAGTGGCTTTGCTTCCCGCTAACCTCACATATTTGTTTAAACACACCATACTAAGTTCAGTTCTCACATTCAAGACACATCTACACGGAAGGAAAGTCCCATTGATTTCTGCTTATGATCACAGCCCATGCAGGCAAGCAAAAGTACATTACATTCTACTTCAATAGAAGAAGCTTCTACCAATGAAGCCCAGAAGCACTGGTCCACTGCCAAGAGCACTAGCTGGCAACATATTACTTCAGCCAGGACCAAAGGAGGTCTTCTAGTGCTTACAGCAATATCAGAAAAGGAGGGAAGCACAGCCAGCAAGCAGCCCTATTGTTCTGGTCACCGAACAATACAGTACTTCAGATCTGAGTACTGTAGGTTAAACTGACCTGGGGAATAAATAAAAAATCAGCTTCTTAGCAAGAGCACACAAAGCCCAATTTAAGCAAGCATGAGCACATAACTCGTTTTACAAAAGCAGCACACTGGCAGCTATACCTTCTGCATATGGATTTAGGACAGGAGTGGGCAACGCGTCCTCCAAGCAGGTTTTGTATAGCTCAAGGAGTCATATTAATCCCACCTTTTTACTCTCAATCATGTGCTTTAAGTCTTTGTAGCTATGCTGGCCCCAGAGGGCAAGAAAACAGAGGAGGTATATGCTGGAAGTGAGCTTTTGAGTTAAATACTCATTGATGCACTGGTGTTCAGAGAAACACAGTCTAGGAAAGGAAATGCACTCATGAGTTGGAGTGGCTTCCCCAGTTAATTCTGGTTTTAGTAATTTGGCTGTCAGATGTAAAGCCACCACTAGCAAGGACCGGGGATGACAACAGAGTAACTTCACCCATATAGATCTCAAAAATAATGTCTTGCTGAGAATCTTGCTCTCTACATCCAAGCGAGCCCAACTCAAAAGGTATTTCACTCCAAGCAACAAATAGAACTGGGATGTTTCTCATCTCAATTCAGACTGTAAGTGGAGCTTGCAGTCTGAATTACTTCCCCAGCTGTTTCGTACTTGTTTGGCTTACCAAAGGCTATGAGTAGAGAATACTCATTTGAAACCAGCTGAGTCACAGAAGAATCTTTGGAGGGAGCACAGTGCTCTTCTGCGTTCCACAGACTGGATGTGCCCACACCCTGCATGGACTCGCCTACACTGTCAGCAGCCAAGTTCATGGATGGCATCCTAAAACTGAATCGTTTCTCAGCATGAGGCAAGGCAAAGAAAGGAAAGCTAGAAGAATATGCAACAAAGGATGCCTACTGCATATCTAGGAGGAGTATTCTATGTTCCAGTAGTCCCTGGAGTGATCTCATATTGAATGGAATTACTCTGTGAGATTTGCGCCAGCAGTGTTGCTTTTCCACCTGAGCATATATGGCCTCCTAAAAGCTACAATCGTTTTATTTATTCTTGAACTTCTAACTACCTGCATGTGTAACCTCGGCTGAGTCATAAGTAGTTATTTCAGCTACTCACTCAAATAATTAGAAGGGTAGGACCTGCTCGGAAATGGAGCAGTCTTTCAAGTCTTGCTTTATTGCTGGAGAAAGTTACTGAAGAAAAAAAAGTAAGAGTCAAGTCTTCAATTCTTCAAAGTAAATGTCCAACCAGATCTTCTATTCTTCCAGTAACTGTCCAACCAGGTTACTAGATGGAGTAAGGTATCAAGTGATACCACAGCTATTTACAGATAGGGAATCAATTAGTTTAACTGTCAGGTGGCTGGAGAGTTTAGGCCAGAAATGCTTCAGGTGAGTTTTTAAGCACAACTACAAAGGTTCACTCAGCTCTCAGTTCACACTTCTGTAATTGCATTATCAAGCTACACAGCCCAGCCCAAACTAAGGTGAATTTACATTTAAGAAACCTCAGGCAGAAATCCTGGAGTTCAAAAGTGTTGCAGTTTACTTCTCCAATGGCAGCTTTCTGAACTCCAAAAATAAGCACTTATCAGGAAAAACACACAGGAGGATTAATCATGGATTTCATGGAGTAGGGAAGCAAGGATCAGATGCTATTAAGATATGGAAAACTAAATAGTCAGTTGCAAACATGATCAGCTGTAAGTGACCTCCCTTTCACAAACTGTGGTAGAGAATTTCCCCATGTTCACCAAATTGCTATACAGGGAGAGAAAAAAAGAGACTGAATTTTAAAGGTACCCATGGCAGCCAAGCAACTGGGTGTTTCTTCAACATTGACAGCTACTGTATATACCACCGTCACAGATGCACGGAAGCAAATCTACATCTTATTCGTAAAACATCTACTGATTGCGGTTTTGCATCTCTTACTGTTGATTAAAGCAATTCTGTGAGCAATCATTCAGTGTCTGATTTTATTTATTTTATATTAAGCTACACATTTATTCTTGTACACCTTGAGCTTTTTAGAAAAGGTAACAGAAATGTAATAAATACTGTATATTAAGTCATCCTATAAATTAGCCTTGGAACAATATAAAACGTAAGGAACCACTTGAACCTATAATCTAGCTCTTCCTCCCTTTGAAGCATTAAAATACCAACTCCTGGCTTTCTCCTCTGTCCCGACAAAACAATCATTTTTTGTCTACTGAATGAAGCTAACCGGCACTGCTAAAACAGTGGAGGTGAACAAAAAACTAATAATGTATTCATGATTTATATTAATTTTTACTGCTGATATGAGTAAATCCTGTGTTAGATTTATCCTATTCCATTATACCAACCTTTAAAAAGGAATTGCTTTACAATGGATCATAATCAATGAATACTTATTCAGGTCAAGATAAGACAGATTCCCAAATAATTAATTGGCTTGCTGCTCATAGATACTGAACTTGCAAATCATAATTTAGTTAATTTAAAAATGGAGAACAGTTAAGTCTAATACCTATGCGGAATCTAAAAAGAAAGTATACAATATTATCTAGCTGTATCAAAATGTTTTCTGAACAAATATGCCAACAGGAGATAATGTCATGTGTAACGAACACTCTTCCATCTCCTAAGACTACCTGAATAGCAGAATGCTATAGTTTCTACATCTAAAGCAAAAAGAACAGTAGCACCTGGCAGCTTTTTCTTGGTTTTCCAGTAAGGCTGAAATTTAGGCACTATATTCATGTGCAAACAGCCTCTTCTCCATAGTTACACTTTTACACAGTTCTTAATACCTCTAGTGGACTTTGCTTACTACAACAGTTGGAGGTACTGGCCCACACCCTTTACGTCCAAGCTTAAATATACAGAAAACACAGTGGAAGCAACACAGAGGGGAAAACCTCACATACCAGCAGCCTAACTCTTTGAGTGCTTACACAGGAATCCCACTGAAGGCAATTAGTCTTCCTTTCCAAGTGTGCATAGGATTGCCACCACCTGCCACTTCATTTGCAAGAGCACTTGTGCCTTGATTAAGAGGTGATCTTTCTCCTCCATCTTCTGGGAGGAGGAGGGGGGGAGAGAGAGAGAAGATGCTGGAGTGTTCTGCATGGATGGGACCAGAGAAGAGAACAAGCAATTAAGGCTTGTTACCTAAACAAGCAAGCACTATGGAGTGTGCTCCCAACAAAAGAGCAGACCTGATGCAAGCACAATACAGTGGTGCCTCGCAAGACGAAATTAATTCGTTCCGCAAGTCTCTTCGTCTTGCGGTTTTTTCGTCTTGCGATGCACGGTTTCCCATAGGAATGCATTGAAAATTAATTAATGCGTTCCTAGGGAAACCGCCTTCAGACCAGGTCCGGGGACAGTCTGTCCCCGGACCTCTTCTGAAGGCTGAGGGGGGGGACAAGGGCTTTTCTTCCCACCCCCAGCATTTTAAAAAACCCTGGGACAGCGGAGGACTTCTCCGCTGTCCGGGGCGATCTTAAAATGCTGGCGGGCGGCATTTTAAAATCGCCTGGGAAGGCAGGCAGGGGGGACAAAGACTTTCGCCCCCTGCCCGCCTTCAGAAGGTGTCCCCGCCCCCCTCCCCACTTCGGAACAGCTTTCCGAAGTGGGGCGGCTGGGGCAGGTGTCCCCGCCCCCCGCCCCACTTCGGAACAGCTTTCCGAAGTGGGGCGGCTGGGGCAGGTGTCCCCGCCCCCCCTCCCCACTTCGGAACAGCTTTCCGAAGTGGGACGGCTGGGGCAGGTGTCCCCGCCCCCCCTCCCCACTTCGGAACAGCTTTCCGAAGTGGGGCGGCTGGGGCAGGTGTCCCCGCCCCCCCTCCCCACTTCGGAACAGCTTTCCGAAGTGGGGCGGCTGGGGCAGGTGTCCCCGCCCCCCCTCCCCACTTCGGAACAGCTTTCCGAAGTGGGGCGGCTGGGGCAGGTGTCCCCGCCCCCCCTCCCCACTTCGGAACAGCTTTCCGAAGTGGGGCGGCTGGGGCAGGTGTCCCCGCCCCCCCTTCGGAACACGGGGGGGACACGGGGAGATTTTAAAATGCTGGGGATCGGCAGCGCTTCGCTCCCGACCCCCAGCATTTTAAAACCTCCCCGGGACACGGGGAGATTTTAAAATGCTGGGGGTCGGCAGCTAACGCTTCGCTCCCGACCCCCAGCATTTTAAAATCTCCCCGGGACAGGGGGAGATTTTAAAATGCTGGGGGTCGGCAGCTAACGCTTCGCTCCCGACCCCCAGCATTTTAAAGCCCATAGGGAAATTCGTCTTGCGAAGCGCCTCCAAAACAGAAAACCCTTTCGTCTTGCGGGTTTTCCATCTTGCGAGGCATTCGTCTTGCGGGGTACCACTGTACCTTTCCTTCTACGGGTCCCCCATATGAGAAGGCAAGAGCAGCCTCTACCAACCTGCATTGTTCCCCCAGGACACCCCCAGTCCTTGGGGACCATGACTTCTGCCGGCTCCTGCTTACAAAACTGGTAAGTTCTGGAGGTTGCCCTTTTTTCCTTAAAGTCCTGTTTGCTATAAGAGAAAATATGCACACTCACACTTTTCTGCACACAAAACACTGTATCGATGAAAAGAGGTATTTATTGACATGAAGACATTAAGGAAAGCTAAGACGGGCAACAGTGATTATATCTCATGCTTTATGAGCCACAACTAAGAGCTTCTGCTATTTGCACAAATATTTAAAATACATTTCTGCCTGTACTCCAAATTTCCAAGGACTGCAGATGAGAGCACACAAGATGTTATACACATTAGAGGTTCTTATCCAGGGGCTGAAAAGCCATTTTCCAATAGCCAGAGTGAAAATGTAAAACAAAGTTCACGGAATATCAAGAGAAACTGACCACAAGAGCAGACAGCAGATTGAATATATAACATGCTTCGCTGAATAGTTTGTGAATTTTGCAGCTACGGAATAGACCCTATGCAAAAATCATGGCATAGTTTCTCTTAAGAAGTTTTATATTCTTGTAGCAGCAAAAATTCAAAATATGATAGTTATATTTGCTAAAGAAGCAAAATAAAGCAAACCCCGACAATGATTCCAAGGCAGGTACCAGTGTTTCTATGGGCTGCACAACACCTTATATTATTTGACATCTCCATTGTCACTTTATTCTCTCCTTTTTTTAATGTTAAAGTGTAGAATTCAACCAAGCACTAGGGAGATTGTTCCATCACTGTTAGAGAAATGCTATCAGAACAATCTCCCCTTTCCTCCTGCTGTACAATGTTCTGACCTTCCAGTGCAGTTTTGCAGGAGACATGGGGTTGGAGAGGGGGTGAAACCCTATTGTGCTAGTACGAGTCCTTGCATTGGCTTCCACTAACAGAACAGGTTAGTTGAATTCAGCCAAATATTTCTACTCCACTTTTCTTTATAAATAGATTCAAAGAACCTTACAAAAACATTCAAAGTAATTACAATTAGATCTTTTTAAAAAAAATATATATGATAGAATAAGGGCAGGTTAACACAACTTTTGAAGCAGGAAGATAAAAGCATCAAAGCACATTAAAACATGAACAAAATAAAAGAAAAAAGGTTTAAGCAGCATGCCTGAAGCTGAAAAGTGGAAGTGGGAAACAGCAGGACTGGCAGCTGAATGAGGCCATCCAGGCCTCTCTGTCTGCTCCTGGAAACACTCTCCAGACGATGCCCCTTCTCAACATCCCTGCTTCACACAATCCTTGGGTATTTTTGCCTGGCTGGAATGTGCCTTTAAACCTCATTAATGACTGGAATAAAAAAGGAGTATAGAAAGAAACCAGCTTACTGCCCCAAGGTAAAATTTACCTGTGCTGCTCTTCCCACTTTGCCTCTGGCCCTGCCCCCCCCCATGTGGCCCCCAGAACATTGACCAGTAGGGAATGTGGCTCTCAAGCTGAAAAGGGTTCCCCACTCCTGCTTAGAACAGAGGGAGCCAGACACATTTCTCTAAGGAAAGAGTTGCATAACTTGGATACTAGAGTAGAAAAAAGATTCATCCCATGTCCCAACCAACCATACCTCTCAAAGTGGTGCAATGTATAGCAAGGCCTCTGATGTTGAACCAGTAAGCTGGTTTCCCCCTCAAATAATGCCAACTGAATAATTCAAGCCATAACATTTTCATAATGCAATCTCAAACTAAAATTCATGTTTAAGCAACACGTTTGCCACTATTTTCATGAACAAGTAGATTTTTGCAAGGATGAGGAACTGCATATGGTTAACTGAGAAGAGGGAAATACAGCTTAGACACAATACTTCAGCGCGCTCGAATTTGTAAGGCTCCAGTTAATGGGACATTTTGCTGAACTGTTATTGCACCACTCAGTTCACAATCACGAGTCTTCAAGATCGGAGAGTGAAATATACCCTGATGCTTTAAGTATTTTAACTGCCAAGACATTACAGACCACCTTTACCTGTTATGATGATACCAGGTACTGTATGGGAAGTTAAACATCTGAGCAAAGCATGAGCCTGCCAGAATAACCAGTTAAAGGATTCCTCTAAAATTAAAGGCTGGTCAGTAAATAGACAAATAATTAAAACTACTAGTAGAACTTCATAAGATTAACGCAGGTCAAAATAACTCAAATCTCCATTTAGCATTTAACATTGCAGAGGAAAACAACACAGTATAACAGAAAAGGGGAAGAAAGTTACATCTAAACAGGAGACAGAAGGCTTGTCAATGAAGACACATGTTCAGACTAATGATTACTGATGAGAAAGCAGGAGACACTCCCTCCGATTCCCTAATATTCAAATGACTACTATGAGCTGTGTTTTAAACTACAAGATAGGAAATCCACACCCAATAGGTCATTAGCTTCTCTCTCCGTATCAAATTAGTGTTTACAAACTATTTGAGAGATGACAAAGAGCCCTTGATTGGAAAATGGGATAGAATCTCTTACTAATGATGTATGTACACGCAGAAAAAGAAAGTGAGTGTAGAGGATGGAACAAAATGGTTGGAAGTACTGCAGGTGCCCGGAAGCTGCAGCACACGGCCTTGTGGTAATTTAAAATATAATGTAAACAATGTGAATGGCTTGGGTTTAAGAAGCATATACAAATCAGTAGGAATCAGAAACGTGCGTGTGTGTCAGGGAGTGTGTGAAGCAAGAAGACTGGTAATCACTAAATGGAGCAGTCAGTGAGAAAAGAGAAGGAACACAAAGAAACCAATTTTCACCTTCTGTAAAATGAACTCCATGACATGGTGGTGACATTTTATCACCCACACAATAAGGGAGTCAACCCCTGACTGGGAGGTGCACAGAAGTTGCTCTACATATGGAATCTTTGGGCGGGAGGCAGCATCTCTGAAAACTGTTTGCCTAAGCCTCTTTCAGAACCATTTTGAGGGACAGCAACCTACCACACAACCCTACGCTTCTAATTTAACCCATCACATCTCACAAGGAACACAGGCTTCGAAACAGCAACCTTTCCCTCCTAGACCAACTCTGGTCATGCAGCGAGGCTATTCTCTTAAAAGCAAAAATGACCAGTAGTGATTCTCGGCATGCAAAGATTCTGAACACAGATTTGAGCATGAAGGTACAGTCAAATGATAACAAATCTGTTCTTTCTTTTGCTGCCAGTAGATGCTACCGACACGCAATATTTATCCCTCTCCCCTACATGCTTACAAAAGGATTACGTCATCAAGCCAGCCAGACATGGACCCAAAACATCCAGTCATGTTCCGGTCCCTTCCATGCCTGCCAGTAGCAAGAGAGGCTTCCATAAGCCTCTTGATGAAAGGGGCCTGGAGCAACCAGATCCCTAGAGCACGAGATCATCATGCCATACCTTAAGAGAACAAGCTAAGGTGGAAAAGGGAGAGTAAGCAGAGCTGCAGAGAAGAAACAGCTGAGCAAACAGAGGGTAAGCAGCTTCCCTGCAACAGAAAGAGTAGTTGATAGCAAAAGGGGCTTCCCGCCCCCCTTTCCTTCTATGGAGGGGTTTGAGAAACCTTAGCACAGGCAGATGTTGTTCCTCCTTATGCCAGCACAGCAATGTGCCTTAAAGTGAGACCAGTCTCACCACTGCTCAAGGACAAGATTTCATTGAATCCTGAGAAAAATATCCGTTTTGGATTTCTGCCTCTGTTGATCTTTTAAAAATAAAATTGCCTTGACCCTGACCTGGTGCAATGCTTCATAACAGTCTCACCGAATACCATACCCCCCCCCCCAAAAAAAAACACACACACACTCCTGAAGAAAGCGTCTCCAGAGACCCTTGGGACTACAGCTCCCCTTACGCCATACTTTTCACCTGTGCATTTTTTGGGGGGCGGGTTGGTAGGAGCAAAGGCAGGTCACCCCACCATCAAAAAAGGCAGGTCACCCCACCATCAAAAAACGCAGTGGGGTGTCAGCTTCTCAAAACTTCCTTTTGAAGAGCGGGGATGGGGTGGGGAGCAGAAGGAGAGGAGGGGCCACAGAGGAGAGACCTCAGTTCAAATCCTGGCCAAGTCAAAGCAACGGGGAAAGGATGTTTCTCCACCCAAAGGTGCGCGATGTCCAAGGCAGGAAGAGGAAGAATACTCTTTGTGACTATGGGGGGGGGGGGTGTTTGCTGCGTGCGGCTGGAGAAACAGCCCCCCCCCCGCCCATAAACGATCTTCTCCCCTCCCGCCCATTTCCCCTGATCACTTTCTCCTCCCCCCCCCAGCCGTGTCCTTTGCGAAGGAGGCCTGGAAGGGCGTCTCCCCTCCATCCATCCATCCACCCCCCAGCCAAGGCCGGGGCCGAGCCTGCCGCAGAGGTGCGGCCGCGCAACCCCGAGACCCCTTAAGGGTGGGGGGTGAGGAGCCCCTTCCTCCCACCGGGGGGGGGCTATCCCCCCTCCCCAAATATTTCTCATCTTAAACCGCCCTGAGTCCTGCGGGGGTGTAGGAATAATGTTCTGAATAGCAATGGGGAGAGAAAGAGCAGCAGGTGCGTGTGGTCATGTACCCCCCCTCAGAGAGAAGATGCTGAGGGGGGGGTTTGGAAAGAGGCGACTTAGCCCCCCCCTCCCCCCATTATTCCCAACGGCGAGGGCTCCTGAGGGGACTCACCAGCGGCTGCATCTCGGCCCTCACGGCGGGCACTTGGAAGCGGTCGATCTCCTCCATCATGGTGCCGCCGGCGGGAGAGGGAGCCGGGCCGGGAAGGCCGAGCGGGCGGAGGGCGGGCGAGAACCGGCAGCTGGAAGAGGACGAGGAGGAGCGAGAGGAGGAGGAGGAGGCCCGGCCGCCGCCGCCGCCGCCTCAGTGTCGCTGGGCCTCGCCCTCCGCCACTGCCGCCGCCGCTGCCTGCCTCATCCCCTCAGAGATGCTCCTGGCGAGGAAGGAGAAGGAGACGCGCCGCCGCCGCCTCAGAAAAACCCTCCACAGCCGGCCGCGGTGACTCCGCCCTCTCAGTGCGCACGCGCGAACTCGGGTGGGGGGGGGGAAAGCGCCGCTCCGGTCCCTGGAGGCTCTCTGGCAGCCCCGTCACGCGCCCCGCCCACCACATTTGCATATTCATCAGAGGGGCGGGGTTGCGCTCGCTCTCCCTCGGGCTGGACCCCGCCCTCCTCAGGAGTCCTTCTCTCCGCCCATTGGCTCTTTGACCTTCCGACTGGGGAAGGTGGGAGACGGACGGTGGAGGCGGCCAATCTCAGGCGGGCGCGCCTTCTCGTCAATCTCTGTGGGCGGAAGGAGGAGCGGCGGCGGCGGCGGAACCTACTTCCGTTTGGTTGCCATGGATGCCGAGATCAACTTCCGGCAGCTGGCCGACGAAAGCCGGGCGTGAAAAGAAAGAGAGGAGGATTTGAAATAGTGAAGGAAGAGAGTCGGGCGACCACCGCCGGCCATTGACGCGGAGGGAGGAGAGCCGCAGATATGCCCCCGAAAGAGCCTTTCAAGCGCAGGCAGGTGAGAAAAGGGAAGGAGGGGGGTCGGTCGTGACGTCACCAGGTGCACTTGCCCCCCCACCGTGATGGCTGTTGTTGTTGTTGTTGTTGACATGAAAATGTTGTTGAAATTTTCTCTAATGAAAATAGGGATGTCCCATTCCAGAATGATAATTTTACTCTGGGCAGCTTCCAACATATAAAAAAACATAATTAAACATTATTATATTTAATAATAATGTTAAATATTTTAATAATAATGTCAGGGGTTCAGGAGCAGAGGCGAGGGCAAGGGAGGAAACAGAGAGCGAAGGGGAGGAGGCAGAAGAAAAGATGAGTGATGACGACGACCCGAGATCTCCGAGTCTTTCCAGTGAATCAGAAGATTCACAGGAAGGGGCGCCAGTGGCTGGAGCAAGGGGGGAGCCTAGGGGGACACCCCAGGAAGAAGGGTCCAGAGGGGGCTCAGAGAGCAGCAGTTGGAAATCGGGGCCAGCATCACCAGCAGAACGCAGTGGAGAGGAAGGGCGCCAGGTACCGAGCTCTGGCAGCTCGCAGCAGGAGGGAGGACATGAGTCAGGAGTGGCCACACCTCCATCGGGGAGCGAAGAAACAGTCAGGCGGAAAGTGGAAGGTTGGGCGCGCGCGCCAAGTTCAAATGCATAGGAAGGTGGCGCAGTAAGCAGCCCGGAAAGGGAGCCAGGTCCTAAAGCCCGACGCAAGGAGACAGAAGGGTCCGGGGGGTCAGCGTCAGAAGCGTCCCGGAAGGAAGAGACTACGGGGGGCAGAGGGACCCAGAGAAGAACGGTCAGGCGGAAAAGGTGGAGTAAGGCTAGGGCATTTAGCTGGTGTACAGGGGGCGGAGACTCAGACGGAGCTTCGCCGGTCTAACCCATAAGACGTAGAGTTGCACGCAGCAGCTTGAGAATGGAAACTGTAACTCAATAAAGACTTTTACAAAATGATCGCTGGCTAGCGTGATCCTCTGTGAGCTAGGATCTGGAAGCAGCTCTGACAAATAATAATACTTTTTATTTATACCCTGCCCTCCCCAACCAAGGCCGGGCTCAGGGCGGCTAACAAGCAATAATAAAAACAAATTGAATGACTACAACTTAAAAACAAAATTAAAATACAACATTAATATATTGAAACCTCATCGCAGGAAGAGAAAGGAAAAGAAAAAGAAAGAGGGGGAGGGAATCAAATTGGCTCCAAGCCAAAGGCCAGGCGGAACAACTCTGTCTTACAGGTCCTGTGGAAAGAAATCAGATCCTGCAGGGCCCTGGTCTCATGAGACAGAGCGTTCCACCAAGCCGGAGCCAGAGTTGAAAAGGCCCTGGCTCTGGTTGAAGCTAATCTAACTTCCTTAAGGGACACAAGTGGCGCTGTGGGTTAAATCACAGAGCCTAGGACTTGCTAATTAGAAGGTCGGCGGTTCGAATCCCCGTGACGGGGTGAGCTCCCATTGTTCGGTCCCTGCTCCTGCCAACCTAGCAGTTTGAAAGCACGTCAAGGTGCAAGTAGATCAATAGGTACCGCTCTGGTGGGAAGGTAAACGGCGTTTCCGTGCGCTGCTCTGGTTCGCCCCAGAAGCAGCTTAGTCATGCTGGCCACACGACCCAGACGCTGTACGCAGGCTCCCTCGGCCAATATAGCAAGATGAGCGCCGCAACCCCAGAGTCGTCCACGACTGGACCTAATGGTCAGGGGTCCCTTTACCTTTAAGGAAGATTGGGACATCCCAGGATCAATTCAGAAACTAGGACGGCTTCTCTAAATCAGGGACGTCCCTGGGAAATAGGGACACATGGAGGTCTGTGTTGTTGTTGTTAATTTATTCCATTTCTCTTATTTGATCTATTATTTAAATTTCTGCCCTTCATCTAAGGCTTACAGGGTGATTTGCAATATAAAAATGCAAAAAATACATACCATAATGACAAACAAAAACAATACCCCCCCCCCAGTTTAAAAGGCCATATATTGCTTAGTTAGCTAAAGCCTGGGAGAAGAGGAATGTTTTTTGCCTGACACCTAAAGATATGTAATGAAGGTGCTTGGCAAGCCTCTTTGGGGAGAGCATCGTGCAAGCAGGGAGCCACCACAGAAAAGGCCCGTTCTTGTTTCGTGCCCTCTGGACTTCTCATGGGATGAGGTAACTGTTGCGTGGATTTGTCACTGGTTTCTCATCATCCTGGGGAAAAGTTACAACAGAGGTGCTTCAGGGTTCTGTCCTGGGCCTGTTGTTGTTCAACGTATAAAAAGACTTTGATGAAGAAATTGAGGGGATGTGTATCCAATCTACAGATGATACCAAACTGGGGGTGGGAGTAGCTAATGCTGCAGAAGACAGCAACTGGATTCAAGATGACTTTAACAGATTGGAGAACTGGGCCCAAACTAACAAAATAAATTTCAATAGGGACAAATGTCTGCACTTAGACACTTAGGCAGGAAAAACCAGTGGCACAATTATAGAATGGGGGACACCTGGCTTGACAGTGGTATGAGTTTCCTTGAGAAAAATCACATTTTGTGAGTCAGCACAACAACTGCACCACTTACTGACTACTAATATTTTGCCAGCTGATAAAAGGTCACAGATATGGTGATTTGCCTCCTACAGCACTTAAGATTCCCACGTGCACCCTTTCCACCTTTCCCCTCAAGAATACGGGTGAGATGGACTTCCGGAGGCGGCGCGAAACGAGTAATGGCGGTCCTCTTTGCGTTGCGAAGAGGGGCTCCGCAGGAAAGGGTCGTTCGCTGCGGCAAAGCGACGACCCACTAAGATAAACCACGAGCAGAGCGAGCTCGTGGCCGTGGGATCCGGCGGGCACCTAGAGCGACCCCCAAAACGAAGAAGGAACCCCGTAAGGGGCTCCGGAAGCGCGGAGGGGAAGCGGTGCTGTGGATTCATCGCTCTTTCTGCGGGAGTGAAGCCGCGCGGCTGTTACAGATGAGCGCCGACCTTTCTTCCTTAATATTGGATCACAAATCAACTACTCGTGAGTAAGAGTTATTTGAAATTGGATTACAAATTTATGAATTTGGCTGAAAGCGGGAGACGAGAAAAAGGAAGTCCGTCTCCCGGTGGTGCTTAGTGATCAAAGGCAAAGGAACTGACAAGCTGGAAGCAATACAAAAGGGTTTTAAAACGGGAAGTATCATACGTCTGGTGAAGTCAGAAATTGAAGGGAAAGGCAAGTTATCTTTATTTTCCTTGCTATTGTGTTTATTCTACTTGGGGACCCTCTCCTCTGCTGGACTTTTAAAACTTTAAAAACCCCAGTCCCGGGCTTGCAGTGGGCAAAAGGCTGTTTTGCGGATACACATACAAAGTTGAAATGGATACTTAGAGGCATCACTGGTGGATACAATTGAACAACTGTATTTTGCACCTCCTGAGAAACTACTGTGGCAACATTGAGAGGGCTCTGCCAGAGGGAAAAGGTCTTCTCTAAAGACTATTGTTAATTTACTTAATTGCAGGAACTTCAATGGCGACTGAAACTTTGTTTCTTCTTTCCTGAACTGTAACAATACTCCCTCTAGTGGAATTTGGAATTTACAATTTCCTGAGAACTAACTTTGCTTTGACTCTCTGTGGTTTGGTTATTTACTCTGAAGCCTGTCTTTCCCATGGAATTCTTGACAGCTTGACCTTGAATCCAAAGACAGGTGTGGAATGAGTGGCCGAGCAAAAACAAGAGCTGCGTCGAAAGCAGGGAAAGGCCAATTGGTACAAACAACCCTGATTTCCCAGGCTCGTAGATCTTCAGTCCCTGCTGTCCTACAGGGAGTTGTACCATCACCAACAACCCCATCTAAGGAAGCTGAACAGTCAACAACTGAGGATATGGCAGCTGGGGGGTTCTAGCACTCTTTTAGAGGAAATGTTACAACAATTTGCAATTTTGAATAAAAAAGTGGATGATCAAACTGCAAAAATTGACTTAGCCACATCTTCAATTACCAAACTTTCTGAACAGGTGGCTAAGCATGCACAAGACATTGGGAATCTAAAGGACGCTACATCTGAAAATCGGAAATTGGCCGAGGCTGCGAATGAAAAAGCAGGTCAAGCAATTCAGAAAGTGGATGAATTGAAAGGAGAGGTAAGGCCGCTCCATAAACATATCAGCGACCAGCAGGCCTACCTGTCTTTGGTGGAACTGAGAAACAGGGAAAATAATTTAAGATTACGCTCTATCCCACAGATTGAGAAAGAGGACTTGACTGGCTTCTTGACAGCAGAATTTTCTAAATTCTGGGGTATAAAGGAAGATACAGACTTTAAAATAACAACCGCATTCAGACTGGGAAGAGTTACCAGGAAAGACAGGCCTAGAGACTGTTTGATCATTTTAAGGACTAAGCAGGAGAGAGACAAGCTACTTGACTTACATTTTAACAAAGCACTTGAGATCCAGGACAGAAGAGCACAAATTTACAAGGATATCCCTAAACAACTATTGGATCTCAGATCTAACTACACCGACCTAGCTGGACTTTTGAGAGGCAACGGAATACCATACAGGTGGGAGTTTCCACAAGGCTTATCATTCAACTACAAAGGAAAGAAGATTAAAATCAAAACGAAAGAGGACAGCCAGAAGTTTCTACACGACCACGGAGAAGACTTGCAGAAAGGAGCAGCAGCTCTTTGGCCTCCACCAGAGTTTGGAAAAGAGCTAGCACCCTCGGATTTGGATAAAAAAGAAGACGCCCCATAAAGAGCAACAACAGATTGGTACAGGATGTCTCTTCAGCTGTACAGTTGGAACATTAATGGCGCAAATTCCCCGGAAAAACGCAAAAGGATTTTTCATATCTTAAAGAAAGAAAATTTGGACATAATTTGCTTGCAAGAAACCCACGTGACCAGGCTCCACAGGAAGGTGTTAATAAACAAAAGATTAGGCCAAGAATTTATTTCATCAGATAGAGTTAAAAAGAGAGGCGTGGTGATCTACGCTAAGGAGAATTTATCACCAAAATTTCTGTTCAAAGATGAACAAGGAAGAATCCTGGCCATTGAAATACAGACTCAAGGAGAGAAAGTTTTGATATTAGGAATTTATGCACCAAATGAGGGGAAATCAGAATTTTACAAGAAGCTACATGAGACACTACTGGACTATCTGGAGTATTCTAACATCATTATGATGGGAGACATGAATGGGGTTGTCTCTACCCTTATGGATAAGTCACAGAACCAGAATTTGACCAAAGATGGAAGACTACCAAAAACTTTCTTTGAACTAACTGACAATATGGATTTAATTGACCTATGGAGGACGAGAAACCCCCTAGGTAAAGAAGGAACTTTCTTTTCTGAGACCCACCTGTCATGGACAAGAATCGACCAAATTTGGACAACTAGAGGGCTGGCACCTAAGACCACAAAAGTAGAAATCTGCCCAAAGACTTGCTCCGACCATAACGCTCTGAAAATGGAAATGAGATTTACTACTGCCGACTCCTTCAGATGGAAAATGAATGACAACCTGTTAAGAGATCAAGAGATTGTAAAGAAGGCCCAAAAAGCTTTAAAGGACTATTTTGAAATTAACCTGAATACCTCGGTGGAAAAAAGAATAATCTGGGACGCAAGCAAAGCTGTTATGAGAGGGTTTCTGATACAACAGAATACGATTAAGAAAAAATTCTGGAATGGGAAAAAGGATAAGATATTGGAGAAGATAAGAGAAGGAGAGAAAAAACTAAGATTGAATCCAAAATCAAAAGAGACTCTAAGAGAAATCAAATTCCACCAATCACAATATTCGAAACTGATTAACCAAGAAGTGGAATGGAAAATTAAACAAATGAAACAAAGATCTTTTGAATCTGCGAACAAATGTGGGAAACTGCTAGCTTGGCAGTTGAAAAAGAGACAAAAATTAAACTATGTTACCAATCTAGAAGTTGAAGGGAAAAATATTCAGAAACCGGGAGAAATTAGAAAGTGTTTCCAGAAATATTTTTAAAAACTCTATACACAAGGACCCGAGGAAGCAATTGAGATAGAACAATTCCTGAAAGACAATGGCCTACCAGAACTATCACAAGAGAAGAGGTCAATCTTGAATTGTAAAATAACACAACAGGAAATTGAGGATGCCATTCAGAACATGCAGTTAGGCAAATCTCCAGGCCCGGATGGACTTACCTCCAAATATTACAGGACGTTAAAAGATTTCTTGATACAACCATTAATGGAGGTTTGTAATCAGATTATGGGGGGAGGGAAGGCACCAGATACGTGGAAAGAAGCATTCATCACATTGATACCCAAAGTGGAAACTGAAAAGACCCAACTTAAGAACTATCGTCCCATCTCACTCCTAAATGTGGATTACAAAATATTTGCAGATATGTTGGCTAATAGATTTAAAAAAGTTCTAAACGAAGTAATTCACAAGGACCAAGCTGGCTTTCTCCCAGGTAGACATCTGTTTGATAATACTAGGAATATTATCGATATTCTGGAACTTTTACAAACAAATATTAACACCAGAGCAGTTTTAATTTTTATTGATGCGGAGAAGGCCTTTGATAATATTTCTTGGAAATTTATGAAGAAAAATTTGGAAGGGATGGGAGTGGGAAGGGGGTTTGAGAATGGAATAGAAGCAATCTATTCAGAACAAAAAGCTAAGTTGATAGTGAACAATGTGGTGACAGAAGAACTTCATATTGAAAAAGGAACACGCCAGGGGTGCCCCCTTTCCCCTTTATTGTTTATTTCGGTCCTGGAGGTTTTGCTGAATATGATAAGGAAGGATCGGCTGGTGCAGGGAATCCAGGTCGGAGCGAAACAATATAAACTGAAAGCATTTGCAGATGACTTGGTTTTAACATTACAGGAGCCAGAATCTAGTACAAAAAGAGTTTTGGAATTGATTCAGAAATTTGGTCGGGTGGCGGGCTTTAAGTTGAATAAACAAAAAACTAAGGTGTTAGGGAAAAACCTGACAGTTAATGAAGCAGAGGGGTTTCAGAGGGAAACAGAACTAAATATTGTTAAAAAAGTGAAATACCTGGGGGTCAATCTCTCTTCCAAGAATTTGAATTTATTTAAAGATAATTATGAGAAATGTTGGTCAGAAGTGAAAAAAGATCTAGAAATTTGGTCAAGATTGAAACTATCCTTGTTAGGCCGAATTGCAGCTATAAAAATGAACGTTTTGCCAAAAATGTTGTTTTTGTTCCAGGCCTTGCAGATTGTGGACAGAGTGGATTGCTTTGGAAAGTGGCAGAAGGACATCTCTAAATTTGTCTGGCAGGGCAAAAAGCCCCGAATAAAGTTTAAAATACTAACTGATGCAAAGGAGAGAGGGGGGTTTGCCCTGCCGGACTTAAGGTTATACTATGAAGCTGCGGCCTTCTGCTGGATGAAAGATTGGATTCTGTTAGAAAACACTGATGTCCTAGATCTGGAAGGCTTTAACAATTCGTTAGGTTGGCATGCGTACCTGTGGTATGACAAGGCAAAAACATTTGGAATGTTTAAAAACCATATTGTCAGAAAAGCAATATTTATGGTCTGGAAAAAATATAAGGACTTATTGGAAAGTAAAACTCCGAGGTGGATATCACCAATAGAGGCCAAGGCTCGGAAAAAACCCAATATGGAGGCCTACTGGCCGAAGTATTGGGAAATAATAGAAAACATTGGAGGTAATTGGAGGTTGCAGAGCTTTGAAAAATTAAAAGGTAAGGTGCAAGATTGGCTACATTATGCCCAAATTAATGAGGTTTTTAAGTTAGACAAAAAAACAGGATTCCAGGTGGAAAAATCGAAACTCGAGACAGAGTTGTTAGAACCAAAGACCAAGTTATTATCGAGAATGTATAACTTGCTGCTTAAATGGAACACTCAGGATGAGACAGTTAAATCAGCCATGATAAAATGGGCTCAGGACATTGGCTACAACATTATGTCTGGGGACTGGGAAAGGTTATGGGCCACCGGTATGAAGTTTACGGCATGTAATGCCTTGAAAGAAAATATTATGAAAATGGTATACAGGTGGTACATGACCCCAGTCAAGCTTGCTAAGATTTACCATTTGTCCGATAATAAATGTTGGAAATGTAAGGAGGCTGAAGGGACATTTTTTCATCTTTGGTGGACCTGCCCAAGAGTGAAGGCTTTCTGGGAAATGATCTATAATGAGTTAAAAAAGGTGTTTAAATACACCTTTCCCAAGAAACCGGAGGCCTTTCTTCTGGGCATTGTCGGCCAGAAGGTGTTAAAAAAGGATAGAACCTTTTTTATGTATGCTACAACAGCAGCAAGAATCCTTATCTTTTTTTTTTTTTCAAAAATTTTTATTGGGTTTTCACATTTTATATAGACAAAAACAAAACACAAAACACCAAAACAAACATAAAAGACAACAAACATATATAATTTCCGAAAATCTTAATTTTCTAACCCTAGTCCTTGACTTCCCCCCACCCCCTCCCTTGCATCCCTATTCCCAAATTTATGTCAGCAAATTGGCATTTCCTTTTTTATCTTAATATTAATCCTTTTATAAAGAAAAGCAAAAATAGATTTTTCCTAAGTTGGACCCCAATTCTCTTCCATCGATTTCTCATTTTATCTTGAATAATTTTCTTATTAACTAAACCCCCTGGTCTTTAGTGTTGTTTAAATTTAGATCCTTCCCTCCCTCCCATCCCCGATTTGCGTCCCTTCCCGAAACATGTCCAAAATATCAGTTCTTAGCCTGGGTTCCGCACGTCCGAGGCTCTCAATTCTCTTTCAGTCCCTCTCCGCCGGTTTTGTTGGTAGTCCTTTATGTCGGTCATCAAGTCTCGAAAGAGTTCCTTCACAATCAGTCCAATCAGTCCATAATCTCTTCCCATATTCAGAAACAACTGCTGAAGAGTTTCCACAAGGCCTAACTCTTGAAGATAATCAAAATCAAAGTCTATGTGGAGGCCCCAATTGTACTTCTTTATTTCAAATTTCTGAGTTCCATAAAGTCCCAGGGCCTCCACTTTCGTCTTCTGTATCTTTCGTAGGCTTAGAGTAGATTTAATCCAATAGTCTCCTTGCTTGTGTTCTCCAGGTGTCAGCTTCTGGTTAATATTTTCCCACTTCACTTGTTCTCTTTCTTGTTTTGTCTTCTCCTCTTCTTTATTTATTATTTCAAATCCAGCTGTGGATTCTTTCTCTCTCAAGTCCTCATTACATTCAGCAAGACTACTTGTTTCAGAATTCAAGGTCATCAGTTGTTTGCTCATATCTGTAGTCTGTTCCTGTAAGATTCCCACCAGGCAAAACATCCTTTCGATTTCTCTCAGTATCTTTCCATCCACAGCCATTGTAATTCCACAGAGTTCCCCCTAGAGGGGTTCTGGTTACTTAATGTTCTTTTCTCCAACAACCCTCTGTCCTGTTATTGTTTCTTTGTTTCCAACAATTTTAATTCAATTGTAACTCCTTTTAACCAGAGAGGTCTTAAATAGCAATTTTTCCACTGTTAACAGTCCATTTGACAGCTTTGACAGCTGTCAAATTCTGCTCCTCTTATACAGGCTCCAAAGCAGGTCGCTCCCGGGCCCGGGAGGGAGGGTTGTTTACAACAAAACAGAAACACTTCCAACACTCCACTCTCCTGCTCAAATTTACCTTTCCAAATCTTGGAAGTTACTGTCTTTTTGAAACTCACCCTTTACAGGGTAGGCACTCCAGCTTAGCTCTTGTATCGTTGCTCTGGATTGTCTGCAAGGGGGGGGTGGGGACTTCCTTTTAACACCCCCCCCCCGATCGTCTCAAATTCGAAAGGTAGAATTTTTAAAGTTCGGTTCCAAATTACTCACGGGTTCTTCTTTTCAGTCCAAATTTCAAGGAAGGAAGTCAGCGCTCTCCAGTCATGGCTCGCGGCTTCGCTCAGCGGCGGTAGCGATCGACTCTCAGTGCCGCGCCGTCCCCCGTATCCCCTCCGCAGCCTTTAAAAAGGCTCTTCGCGAATCAGGGGGGCGCTTAAGGCACCCACCGAGTCTTCAGTCCGCAGGCTTCCGCGCCTGCGGTTTTTAAGGGTCCCCGTGTCGCCGGCACGGCAAAGACCCATCCACCGCTGAGCCGATTCCCTCCGGAGCTCGGAGGAAATCCGCCATTTCCAGATCGCGCCAACCCGGAAGTCAGCAGCAAGAATCCTTATCGCCAAGCATTGGAAGATCCAAGATTTGCCCACACTGGAGGACTGGCAGACGCAATTGATGAACTACATGGAATTAGCCGAGATGACTGCAAGGATCCGAGATTTGGGAGAAGAGGCAATGGAGGAGGATTGGAAAAAATTCAAAGACTATTTGCAAAAGTATTATAAGTTATATGAATCTTAAGATGCCGTATGACTTGGAATGGTAGCCCCAGCAACGAAAGTTGATTATATATGAAATTGGATAATATTTATGAAAGAATCAAAGTTTAAACGGGTAAAAATGACAATATGTTACATTATTAGAGTAAATGGAAAATAAGAGATTTAAACTTAAACTGCAATTGAAAATACAAAGAAACACACGAAATAAGGTTATAATTTGCTGATAACTTTATTGTCAAGAATGCACTATGTGGGAGATGCGGGGAAGTCCGATAGAAATTTGAAATAAGTTGTTGAAATGGTTGTGATTTTCTGTTTTTTTCTTTCTTTCTATTCTTTATGTTTTTTCTTTCTTCTGTTCTATCTGTAATTTGGAAAAAATGTAATAAAAATTATTATAAAAAAAAAAGAATACGGGTGAGATGAACATCAGCAGCACCCCTATCCTGTTTTGTTCCTCATCCTCTCATGAAGGGGACAGCCCATGGCCAGGGTGGCCTCTTAAAGGGGAGGGGTGTCATTAAAAAGGGGACAAAAAGTTATGCTGATCTGCATAAAATGTGCACGCATTTCAATTTATAATCATTTATAATTTATTTATTTGTTGCACTTACAGTCATACTTCGGGTTGAAGTAGCTTCATTTTTGGGTTGCGCTCCACGGCGACCCGGATGTAACAGAGTGTGTTACTTTCGTGTTTCGCTGCTCGCACGTGCGCAGATGGTCAAAATGGCAACACGCGCATGTGCGGAAGCGGCGAATGGTGACCCGCGCAGACACGCGGACACAGGTTGCGTTCGCTTCAGGATGCGAATGGGGCTCCGGAACGGATCCCGTTCACATCCAGAGGTACCACTGTATATCTCACCTTTTCCTCCAAGAATCTCAAAGTGTCATGTGTAGTTCTCCCTCTTCTTCACTTAAACCCCAAAACAGCAACTCTGTGAGGTAGGTTAGTCTGAGAGAAGCAGATGCTATACCTCAATGCCACCCAGAGAGCTTCACGGATTTGAGCCCTAGTCTCGCCCAAGTCTTAGTTTGGCAGTCTAACCACTATGCTGCACTGGCTAACTATAGAGAGATACATTGAGACGTAACTAAATTTAGAGAGCCAGTGTGGTGTAGTGGTTAAGAGCGCTAGTCACGTAATCTGGGGAACTGGGTTCGTGTCTCCACTCCTCCACATGCAGCTGCTGGGTGACCTTGGATAGTCACACTTTTCTGAAGTCTCTCAGCCCCACTCACCTTGTTGTGGGGGAGGAAGGGAAAGGAGAATGTTAGCCACTTTGAGACTCCTGAGGGGAGTGAAAGGCGGGATATCAAATCCAAACTCTTCTTCTTCTTCTAAATTTAGATGGAAATGCAACCCACCTCACCCTAGTGACCTGTGTGTATGCTCCCCCTCCTCCCCAGGTGATTTGATTTGATTTAATATTTGTATTCCGTTTTTCCAACAACAAAAATACTTTGTCTCTTGAGTGTTGGATTAGCATAGATATACTTCAGTTTCAGTTTTATTCAGTAGTTGCAGGTGTGGAGGGGTGTTTGTGTGTGCATGCGCACACGCGCAACGACCTCGTAATGTTCTCTATCATTATAAAGCACAACAGTTCTCTATTATCAATTGCCTTGCATCTGGGTTTGCGGTGGCCCCAAGGTAGACTCAGATTTGGACAACTCACAGGTCACCCCACTCCAAAGAGAGAGAGAAGGCCTCAACACCTCCTCTACTATGCCTTCCTGGTCTGGGGATGACTGCCTTATACCTTCTCCTGCTTCAAAGTCACGTAGGAGTATGTGACTCCAGAATCAGCTACAGGCCCTTTAAGGGTTGCAGGCAGCTCTTCCAGGGGGCAGAGCCATCAGGAAAGGACAGCTTCTGGCTGGTCTTTTGCTGAGAACAACTGTAGTTCAGCCTGTTAAGGCGCACAAGGAGCTGACCAGGGTCCTTGATTGGCAGATCAGAATCCTGGACAGCTCCGAGGAGACCCTGCAGGCTGAGATATGGAATGCTGTACAGTACATATTTCTCAAAGGACTTGCATCATCCAAAGAAAACCTTTGGTTTTCTCTTGCTCTAATGTACTGGATTGTGTGGCAGTCCTTTTATGTCTGCCCCAGCAAAACTGAAGGCAAGAAGAATTTCTGGAATGACCTCAAATAGTACATTCGACTGCTCTAATGGTTCCTCTGCCAAAAGTCACATTTGCTTGAACATGCAGTAAAGGATCAATTTAGATCGGTTTGTTGATGCTGCACATTGTCAAATGTATGGTGCCTTTCAAACAACCCTGTGTGATTGGTTTTGGGATATGAAAACTAATGACTCGGGCAAACTTTGATTCAATGGTGTATGAATCATATCTGTGAAACATAAGGCAAAGTGTTGCAAGGAAGTTTTGCAGAAAATGTGAGCAGTCTCCCAAGACTATAGCCATAACCCAGCAGGTGGTTACAGAGATGCTTGCTATTTCTAGAGGTTTATAAAACTATCTTCCAAAAGTTCAATGGCAGCTCTGTGTGTCTCAGGCAGCAGATTTAAGCACACTGGTGAACAGGGGTGATTTAGCTGCTCTGCTAGTAGCCGCTGCAGGGAACACTAAGAACTGCATTTCTTCTGCTTGTTATAGTAGCCTTTCACTGGTATGTGTAGGCTTGCTGAAATTTAAAACAGGATTAGGAAATGGGCTACCTGCCGGGTTTAAGTACACATCAGCCTTTGCTTTTTCCAAAGACACCAATAAGGACGGAAAGATAAAGTGCTGTTACCAGGCAGGATGAGTCTAAGATTGTATCTGCATTCCCTGCTGCCACCACTGCTCTGACAGAACATGAGGTGGGATGAAGAGATTGCAAGTTGCAATACCCAGTTCTGAAATGGTGTGGAATGGAAGAACCTGAAGCTAGTATGCTCCTGACCTATGTGCATACTGACATAGCAGTGGCAATTGCAACACTCTTATTTGAAACCAGTGGCTCAGTTACATACCTGTATGAAGACCATTTATGGTCCCAGGGTGATTTGCAAACATATCAGAGTTAAATCAATTTGCATTAAAACCATGAAAATAAAATAGCAAAACAACTTGTGACAAAAAATAAATCAGCAGCTCAGAACAGCAATACAGAAGGAGGGAAGACACCCCCTCACCCAAAGGCCTAACTGAAGAGGTGGTCTTAACGTGCAGTGCGGGTTCAGAACACACCATGGGGGAGGTCATTCCACAGCCTGGGGCTCACCGGAGAGAAGGCCCAAGAAAAACTTACATGGAGCTTAAGCCTGTCAGAATTCCCCTCGCCCTGACATGATTTCCTTAAGAAATGAAGTTTATTGATTAATATTAATATAGACTTGTCATCAAAGAAATAAAAGGCAAATTGCTGCTTCTGATTTAATAACTTACATTTGTTGATGATAGAGCAGGACTTTTGAACCTAGCTGGTTGCAGAAGGTTCCTAAAAAGGCTCAGACACACATTCTTCCTCTGCCTCATTGGTAAAAACACTGCTTGGTTTCTCATTCTGTGTTGCCAGTAGGGAGTTCTCTCCAACTTACTCTGGCAACTGTTGGAATGCTGCCATGGAAGTGTCCCAGGGATACTGCATTGGGTTGATCACTATATACAGTGTGTGTGTGTGTGTGTGTGTGTGTGTATGTGTGTATACACACACACCCCCTCCCCACACCCCGTAGCATCATTCTGGAGCAACACTTTGTCTGTGCTGATTGCAGTGGAACTCAAACGGCTACCAACCAGTACTCCTTTCAGCCGCACCCTGCCTTGTCCTGGCCCATCCCATTCCCACCTCCACCGTACACCCCATCACCAATCCTGCTCACTGCTGGGCCACCCAACAGGCCCACCCAAAACCAGCTCAAACTTTGGGAAAGAAAAGAGCAGGATAAATGAGTGCCTAATGACAGGTAAGGGAGAAGGAGAAAGGACCTGGTAATAGAGGAGGGATAGAAGGGGTTGCCCAGGGCCCCCACAAAACTGGAATTGGCCCTTCCCTGGGAAATGTAGTTTTCCTGAGGCATTTTAACTCTTCTGCATGGACATTGTGTCCTAGAAACCATGTGGCCTTTAGCTCCATAGTTTCCAGAAATATTGGGGTCCGTGTAATGATCCAGCTGGTGGCCTGGGAAACTGCAGTTCCCGCTGTCTCTGGCACCAGGTATGCTGCCACAGCAGTGTTCTAGCTAGTACCAGGGTGGAAGGTGGGTGAGGCCCTCCAGCTGCCACTGCTGCTATAAAACCACCAGAATTCCCTGCTGCTGCTACCACAAAGCCAGATACATAGGAAAGGCGTTTGTGTTGGAAAATTCCACTCCACCTTTAGTTGCAGACATGGAACTGTTGCATGTCACATGTCTGTTTACATACCAGCACGGCTTACTGGGAACTTCCGTTGTGTGTATAGCTTTTGCTTTTCTCTGTCTCTCTGAGAAGACAAAGAGAGAGACGACATGTTTCTTTGTCCTGATTTATGATTAATAAATATGTAGTTGTGGTATGCTTCCACAAGCCTCAGGCCTATTCTGTGCACACAGTTTGCTCTGCTGATATAGTGTGCCTGGCTTTGAAGCCTGGGTTGCTGATTTACATCAGAGCAGAGGCCGATGGGTCTTCGCAGTGGGATGGCTGGAAGGAGACGGCCCAGCTGGGACTAGCCAGCTGGCCTTGCAACCCTCTGCATGCCAACAGTTTGGAGCAAGCTACAGGGTGCATGGATGTGGGCTTGGGAGGCTCACAGAGATTGGAGTAGGTGTTTGGATTGCATCGCATTCTCAGTAGTGTCCCTGCAAGTGTGACCAGGCCCAAATTAGCCTTAGACTAAGCTGAGTTATTCATCTCTCTCTTTTTAGAAGGAGCAGCGGCTTGGTTGGCTGAACTCGGATCTGAACTGAGCTATCTGTATTTCACCTTTCACTCCTCCCCATTTTCCTCCTGTCCTCTTGGAAGCAGCTGCCTCTCTTTGTCCTAGGCACTTCCTTTCTGCCTGCTCTGCCACTCTCTGGATTCTCTGGTTTTGATGGAGCTGCTTTTGCGGTGTTACTTTTTATGTATTTGTCCTGTATTTAAGATTTTGGTTTACCGCATGGTTTATTTCTGGCCTCTTGACCATAATAAACAGAGGGTGACAATGGTTCTGAGCATCTCAGCCAGAGGCCACTCGTTCTGCCCAATCTTTCTTGACATGAGAGCCGCTCTCAGCTGTAACTCCCAGAGGCCTTATTGTCCCTAAGTCTCTGTTCAAGGCATTTTGGTATAGAGAGCGATGCTAATATATTATTTATTCAGAACCTATAATTAGATAACAAGTAAAACTTGGCAGTATATTCTGAAAAGTATGCTTTTATAGACACGTTTTTATCTCTCAAAGCTATAAGTAATGCTTTATGTTACAACATTATGCATATTTTATGGATTGCCATATTCCCTGCTGCAACTGCTCTTATCTTCTCCAAGCCTTTGCAAATAAAACAAGTTATAAATATAAACAGATGAACTGAACAGGGCTAAGCATGCAACTTCGCTGGGTTTAAAGCAGTTGACATTTATATGTCCTGAGGAGCGGTTTCTTTCAAGATGGAAGCCTGGGAAGATCGCAGGATGTATAGCTTTTGTTGCATGCTGCTCTGAAATTACTTCTTTTGACTTCAGTATACTTCAGGGAGAGTGCTCAGGATTTAAAAGCTTTCAGGATCACCTCTAGGTGTCTTCAAGCCCAAAGAGAACATATTTCATGCTTAATGGCCAAATCCTATCCCTGGCTTTAGCCAAGGCTGGTGCCTCAGCAAACACAGATATATTTAATATGAGGCAAGCTTTCTGCCTGCATGGTAGAGCTTTCCAAACTGTGTGTTGTGAGACATTAGTGTGTCGGCTGCAGTGTGTAGGTGTGTCGTGTGAACGCTCCTCCTGGGGCTAGAAAGGGGTTAATTTATCACCTCCAGTTTGCTAGTAAAACTGAATTACTGTGTCAGGAAATGATGCATGTCCAAAAAGTGTGTCACCAACATGAAAAGTTTGGAAAGCTCTGCTGTATGGGTTTGCACTGGTTCCAGGCAAATGGAACGGGAAACCATGGCTTTTTGAATTCTATGCTGCAGTCTACACGTGACCTTTCCTGTTTTGTGGTTGTTGTATTGCATGCATGGGCCTCTTCGGGGCACCGGGGATGAGCAACAGGGATAGGGGGCCAACTCCCAGCACCTAAGCAAAGTGATGAGGGGCCCTGTGAGCTCAAAAAACCTTGTGTAAACTTTCCTTATGATTTGAATTTTGGGTGGAGTAGAATTGAATTCTTTTTTCTTTTAAATGCCAGCATGCCATGAAACAGTTTCTGCTCATCCGACACTAAAATTACTCAGATCCCTTGATTGCTCATCATGAGAAAGAGATACAGTTTGCACAAAACAGCAGAAGAAGCTGTAAACCTGTACCTGAGTTGTACCACTTTAGACTATGGCTACATACACATACATACAGGGATGCGGGTGGCGCTGTGGGTTAAACCACAGAGCCTAGGACTTGCTGATCAGAAGGTCAGCAGTTCAAATCCCCGCGACGGGGTGAGCTCCTGTTGCTCGGTCCCTGCTCTTGCCAACCTAGCAGTTTGAAAGCACACCAGTGCAAGTAGATCAATAGGTACCGCTCTGGCGGGAAGGTAAACGGCGTTTCCGTGCGCTGCTCTGGTTCGCCAGAAGCGGCTTAGTCATGCTGGCCACATGACCTGGAAGCTCTACGCCGGCTCCCTCGGCCAATAAAACGAGATGAGCGCCGCAACCCCAGAGTCGGCTATGACGGGACCTAATGGGCAGGGGTCCCTTTACCTTTACCTTTACATACACACTATACCAGGGGTCTCTTGTTGTTAACTGCCGTGGCCTCTTTTCATTGGAAGGGCAGGATATCAATTTAATAAATAATACACAGTTCAGCCCTCACAGAGCTACGATCTGCAGCAGCCTTAACAAATTATAGCTCCCAGGACTCTTTGGGGAAGGGATATGCTTTAAATGTTTGGAGGGATGAAGAGTTATTTCAGAAAGTGCTTGTTCACATGAGAACAAAAAAACAAACTGTTATGTTCTCACCCTGGGCCAGCAGGGAGATACTGTAGATAGTTATGCAAATGAAGGATCGAAAGTGATGTTCAGTGATTGGCTAGTTACAGAAAATGGTTACTGTTGCATTCTAGTGGAGCTCCATATAAGCAGGCTGACTGAGCTCCTCAGTTCAGTTCTGTTCCAGCTTACAAATAAAGAGCTGCTTTGGAAGAATCGCTGTGTTGTCTGATATGTGCACCCACAATTTAACACAAACTTTGGCAAAAGAAATGCAAGCAGACAATAAGGGATGCAAAGGAAGAAAGAGAATTTGAGGAGCAGGTATGGTTTTATATGGCAGGGTTTAAAATTAAGTGCCTCCCCCACCTGTAATCTGAATTGGTACAGTCCAGGTACAAGTTTGCCGTTTCATCTGGGGTTTGTGAGATACGAACCAGACCAGAGATTTAGGGCTGAATTGCCTTTTGCTGCATGTCCAATCTCTTCTTATGTGTGGCTTTGCTTTGGGGTCTTTCCCCCATATAGTTAAAACAAATTTACTGAAATTTACTTGATTGCATTTTATGTCAAGTTAATTGAAATATGTGTAACTGCCCAAAACAATTAGCTTCCAATTGTCTTGTCAATGCCTTTCCTGCCAGATAAATACTTTTATAGACTCATCTGTGGAGGCTAATGGCAGCCGGGCTTTGTTTCATGCTTTAAATTAGCAATTTGCTGGTTGAATTGGGTCTAAATTAATCTGTGCTTTGGAAATCTCTTATCAATTGTATTCCCTAAATCCCATTAAACTAGCATCCAGGAGGCTCATTGTACAAGAAAATGATCATGACCATTTCTCTCCCCCATATGAACAGAGGGCCTTTTTTTCCATTTGGCACTCAAATCATTGTAGAATATTCTTTGCAGCTTGGTTTTGTGGATTATTATAATGTGACCCTTTCGTGGGCCAAAATATCAGGCCTGCTTGATGGTCATCAGTGCTTTTTTTCCTTAAAAACTGTTTAGGGGTACTCTCATTTTCCTACTCATATTGAAATACTGCCCCTCAATGAGGCCAAACTTAGATTCACAAAATGTTTAGGGGTATGCGTCCCCCCCCCAGAAAAAAAGCATGGGTTGTTGTCCTCAATGTGCATATTACCATATTTACACGAATCTAATGCGCACCTCAGTTTTCAGAACCTTGAAACCAAAAAAGTATTTGGTGGTGAATGTTAATGCGCCATCAGATGTAATGCACACCCTAATTTTCATGTCGTAATGTGGCCGCAAAAAAGGTGTGCCTTACATCTGAGTAAATGCGGTATATCTGGGCAATAACAGTGGGGTTTATCAGGCTGGAGGTGCGGCAGCTCTTTCCTCTCTGAAAGTTTCTGTTCCTTTCCAGAACTGAAATTATACAAAATAAAAAAATTCCTTCCAGTAGCACCTTAAAGACTAACTAAGTTAGTTCTTGGTATGAGCTTTCGTGTGCATGCACACTTCTTCAGATACACTGAAACAGAAGTTGCCAGATCCTTCTATATAGTGAGAAGGTGGGGAGGGGTATTACTCAGAAGGGTGGTGGGAATGGGAGATTGGCAGATAGCCGAGATGAGCCTGTTGACGACTCTTAATGACTGTAATAGGTCTTACAGGAAAAGGCAAGGGGTGAGAAGGTAAGAAATGGCTTAGTCATGTATAATGGGATAAGAATCCAATGTCTTTGTTCAAACCAGGTCTCTCCATGGTTTTAAGTTTGGTAATGAGTTGCAATTCAGCAGCTTCTCTTTCCAGTCTATTTCTGAAATTCCTTTGTAGTAAAACAGCTACTTTGAGATCTTGTATAGAATGTCCTGGGAGATTGAAGTGTTCTCCTACTGGTTTCTCTGTTTTGTGATTCTTGATGTCAGATTTATGTCCATTTATTCTTTGGCGTAAGGTTTGGCCTGTTTGTCCAATATAGAGAGCTGAAGGACACTGTTGGCATTTGATGGCATACACAACGTTAGACGATGAGCAATTAAATAGTCCCGAGATGGTATGTGTGATGTTGTTGGGGCCAGTAACGGTGTTGTCTGGGTGTATGTGGCAGCAAAGTTGGCATCAGGGTTTATTGCAGGCTCTGGTGCGAGTGTCCATGTTAAGTCTGGTTGTAGTATTATTGTGGGTTAGGATTTGTTTAAGATTGGGTGGCTGTCTGTAGGCAATGAAAGGTCTTCCTCCCAGAGCTTGAGAAAGAGAACTGTCATTGCCCAGGAGAGGTTGTAGATCTCTGATGATGCATTGTACTGTTTTAACTTGGGAGCAGTGGCGTAGCGTGGGGGGTGCAGGGGGGGCTGGGGAGGGCAGAGATGCACTTCAATCTCCCAGGACATTCTATACAAGATCTCAAAGTAGCTGTTTTACTACAAAGGAATTTCAGAAATAGACTGGAAAGAGAAGCTGCTGAATTGCAACTCATTACCAAACTTAAAACCATGGAGAGACCTGGTTTGAACAAAGACATTGGATTCTTATCCCATTATACATGACTAAGCCATTTCTTACCTTCTCACCCCTTGCCTTTTCCTGTAAGACCTATTACAGTCATTAAGAGTCGTCAACAGGCTCATCTCAGCTATCTGCCAATCTCCCATTCCCACCACCCTTCTGAGTAACACCCCTCCCCACCTTCTCACTATATAGAAGGGTCTGGCAACTTCTGTTTCAGTGTATCTGAAGAAGTGTGCATGCACACGGAAGCTCATACCAAGAACTAACTTAGTTGGTCTTTAAGGTGCTACTGGAAGGAATTTTTTTATTTTGACTATGGCAGACCAACACAGCTACCTATCTGTAACTGAAATTATACATTTTGGGTTGCGAACACCGCAGGTTGTGTGTTTTCAGGTTGTGGACCGCGCCGAACCCAGAAGTACCGGAACGGGTTACTTCCAGGTTTTGGTGCTCAAGCATGCACAGAACCACAATATGACATCACGCACAATTCAGAAGTGCTGAATCGTGTCATGCGTGCGCAGACGTGGTGCTGTGGGTTGTGAATGCTGCGGGTTGCGAACGTGTCTCCCACACGGATCACGTTCGCAACCCAAGGTATGACTGTAATGCCTAGTTCTCTTGGTAGCATTCTGCTTATTTTTATCAGCAAACATATACCACTATGGATTCAAGTGTTTCAGTAGATAATGAAAGACACAGAAAGTTTTTCTGAATATTTTCTGTGGAACAAACTGGGATCTCTGGCTAAAGTAGCCATTCTTGACAACTGTTCCTAGTTCTTCTTTGATCGTCAAAGGACCTTGTGTAAAATTTGACCATGTTTGACCCCATCTTTATGTTTTGTTTCTAGAGCCAGACTACACTTAAACCTTCCAAATCAACAATAAGGAGACGGGTAAGAGATTCAATTCTAAATTCATTTTCTTGCAACTCAGGGCAGCAATCTTAGTGGATTTTTGTTTGTTGGTTTTGGAATATGAGTGTGTTTAAAATGGCAGACCTGGGAGAGAGCTGGATTAAATTTCTTTTGTGCACTAGCACTTGAATGAATTTACTAGGGAGTAGACCTCACTGATTTAAATGGAAATTCATAAAGGAAATAACAATAACAGTGTATATTCAGAATGCGACCTTTAGATTGCAAGAGACAAAAGTGGGCAGAGCCATGGATGTGACTCTTACTTTTGGAAGGAACGACATTCCAGTCGTGCAAAAGTCAGAGGCTTTTACACCCCCACACAGCATATGCCTCTCTCCACCCTGCATCCAGGATGAAGGTTCAGCCAGCAGAGGCATTATCAGATTTCAGCCAGTGGGCAGCATTTGAGGACAGTGTGGGGCAGGGCCAGTGAGGGGTGAGGGGTGGGCAGAGGGGCTGTGTCCTGGGGAGACACCTCACATGCTTCTTAGTCATAGGCCTAAAGCATCCTTCACAGATCTGGCCACTTCTGTGCTTGGTAAAAGAAAGAAAATATGAAAAACCGCAGAGGTGCAGGATTAATATTTTATATTATCAAGCATAAAGTATCTGAAAGCAGGGTGACGTATGATAATCCCAGCATGTTTTGAGCATCAGTCTTCTTCAAGGCATTGCCTATAACTATTACCCTGTTGAAATACACAATGAGGGAGGAGGCAGGTTTTTCAATCAATCAATCAATCAATCCTTTATTAGGCATAGTAAACCACACATTATCAAACAAACACCGTATACAAATTGTGCAAAATATGAATTCAGCATAACAAGGTTTGTCCCAGTAAGGTTTTTCTCCCCAAAGATGTATAGGAAATATAATAAACAAAAGGTGAATTAATGGTCTAAATTTCAATCTTTCGAAGAAAAAAAGATTGCTGGCACACCTTGCATGCAATGAGGGGGAAAGAGGAAGGACATTCTTGGGGCTTTTCTTCAGCTGGAACTCACCCAAACTCAGTTCTGGCATCTCTTTTTCTAGAGAAATAGCACTGGGCATTTTTCTCCTTCCTCTTATTCTTCCTGGAGCATTCCCGTTTCAGAGGAACAAAGAAATCTTTCTACCCGGAGAGAGAACTAGCTAACTCTGGGGTGGAGAACTTGTGGTCCCCCATTTTGTTGATGGATTGAAACTCCTATCCCCCCAGACCATCGGCCATGCTGCTAGGGCGAATGGGAACTGCAGGGGGCGTGGAGCCACAGGTTCTCCAGCTCTGTGTTAAACGAACAGCTCCCACCCTGTCAAAAAGAATGAAGAAAAACTGAATATGAAATAAAATGAAACTGAGACATGGTCTTGACTTTCATCTGAAGTTATAGGAACAGGCGCTGCACTGGGCCATCAAAGAGGATAACCAAAAGCTCCATTTTACCCATTTTAACACCCCAGATTTGGAAAGAAATGTCCATCATGTTCTAAACTACATGAAAGAAAGTCGCATGCCCTTCTCCATGCACACTGCTTAAGGATCAGGCTGGTATAAAACGGTGTCTCTTGACCATTTTAAAGATATATCTTGAGTTCTTCAGAAAGCCTTCCCTCTAAAATTCACTATCTATAAGAACCTGCTGCATGAAAATTTCACCCCCAGCTTTTAAAGGTGGCCTTGGTGTTACCTTGATATCTGGCATATGCTAAAACTTTTTTTTTTTGAAAAAACCCTGTTCATTAGCCTTTAGAGTTTTTCGTATTATTAGGCATATTTGTGTGCAGCTTTGCATTAAGCAAAAAGGATATGTGGACACAGCAGAATGCATAACGGTGCATCTGCTCCCAAGTGGAGTCACTGCTTTCTCCCCTGAAATCTTTTCCTTGGTGTTTGCAGGGAAGGCTCCCCAGAGACCCACCCCCTGTTTTGTGTGCATGCTGGACAGTGAATGGAGCGCTCCTTTGATCAATATTCCATTCACCCTTGCTGAGAGCAGTCATGCATAGGAAGATCCAATTAGACCCTGGATTCCGTATCCGCTGCATTGATACAGGGCACAGGTCTGAGCGACGCTTCTAGGAAAACCGGATTGAAAAGGGAGGCTGACGTATTGAAATTCAGCTCATGGCAGCCTTTCAGAGCAAAGGGGAGAAATTGCCCCAAGCCCCTGAATTCATTTCAATCAAAAGCTCTGTGCTGCACACCAGTAATGGATATAAATTTAAATTAATTTCTCCTGCAGTTGGTTTCTTGCTACCTATGGGACAAAGAGCTCCCAAGAACTGCACACACAGTGACACTGATTGGACCCATGTGTTGGGCATCAGGTGTGTGCAAGGCCTGACCCCCCAGCAACAGTTGGTGACAAGTACCTGGAACAGAAGGGACAGCAGGCAGGGACAAGGGATAGCGTAGTGATTCATTGCCTCTCAGTACCATGTGTTGTCCAGATAGAGTACAGAGACCTTGGAGACATTTGTATCAGGGAGTAAGTGGCCCAGAACTGCCTGCCTAGGATTACCTGACTGAGTCCTGGCTTCTGTCTGGTTACACCTGCCGGAACCTTACAAGTCCGTTGTACAGGAACTCTGCAATTCAGCAAAAGTTACTCTAGCACCCATTGGACATGACTGTGTGTGAGGCACAGCCAACTTCCTAAGAGAGTCGCAGAGGAAGACATTGGGCAGAAAAGAGACTTTCTCTTAAGCAAAAATATGGAGAATTCTGTAGCATCATAAAGATGATCTCAGGGTTGGGATGCTATCATCATCATCATCATCATCAAATTAAATTAAATTAAATTTCTATATCGCCTTTCATCTGAAGATCACAGGGCTGTTTACAATATAAAAATACAAAATACGAACAAAACGAACAAAAACAATAACCTTCTCCCCAGTTTAAAATCCCATAGTTTAATTAGCCAAAGAAGAGGAATATTTTTGCCTGGTGGGTAACCACTCTACCCTGAACACACCACGTTATACGGAACTCAAGCAGTAAACAATAACATTTTTTGAAGGTCCAGACAGTGGAGTTTGGAAACTGCTTATGTGTCGGAGAAAAGCTTGATGGTTCATGAAACTTTGAGGAGAGGCAATCGCAATCTGCACTGCTTGTGCCCTGATTGCCTATCCCTGACCCATAATTAAATATTTTATTCTGTTTGTTACAGAAGAGAATAGGTGTTTCTTTTGCTCTGCTGCACACCCAGCTAGCTTTGGAAGAACGTGGTTCTTAACATGTGTCACCGCTCCTATCTTCATATTTAAAACATCTCACAGAAGTGACACTTTGAAATTACTTTATTTTGTGAAGCCTTTGAGGAGCCACTGTCTAGAGATCATCAATGGAATATGCATTGAATTGTGACTAATTCAGGAATTGGACAGAAGATGATCAGAGGAGCAGGAAGTGTCATTCTTCAAACCTAGATGATTAAAAAGAAAAGAGAACTAAGAATGGGGGAGGGGATAAATGATCCACGGGAATGGTAGTGACTTTGATAGTCACCCTAATCCAAGTGGGTTCAGTCAACAGATGTTGATTAGAAGTTATCCGCCAAATGACAAAATCTCCCTCAGCCCTTGGGACAAAAGTCTTGCCTCAAGATCTTCCACCCACATTCTTTTCCATACCTGGTCAGGTCTTTTGGCTCCTGAACTGCCAGATTGGAAAAGCTGAATATGAAATGTCCATTGACAGTGAATATTATGGGACAGACAGAAAGGGTTTGGTCTATGTTATATCACTTAACAATGCCTTAAATGTTAGGTTGTTGCTTTTTAAATGACCACAAATAGATGCTCCAGCATAGCAGGAGTTACTAATCCAGAAAGAGATGCAGACCAGAAAATAGCAGAGCAGAAAGTTATTCCTTCCTGCCCTCTCGTCTTCTCATTTGAGGCCAACCTTTCTATAGACACGGTTCCAACCAAGCTCCTGGTGCTTAACTTTGCATTCAGAAAACACCCATCGGACAAAAGCCAGGAACCTCTGCAGTGCTTAGACATACAATATGGGAGGTGATTTCTGCGAGCCCTTGCAGCTATAAAGGCTGTCACAATGCAGCATTTCCCGAAACAAGTTGTCGAAACGACAAGCTCATTTCACTGTTGAGATCACTGGCTTTCAGCAGATGAAGAGAGGCAAAACCACGACCCACCTAGTCTAACATCTTGCTTCACAGTTGTGTATGCCTTAGCCAGCCTCCTACCAATTCCCAGCCACACCACTGGATTTGGATGAAAAGGACCAGCAGAGGTGGAGGTCATTGGTGGAGCTTCATCCCGGATCTCCAGAGGCTTGATGCAGACAGTAATGAAACAGGTCACTGTAGAAACCACGGCCTCAGTGCCGTGGAGCTGAACTATAGACTCCAAGCATCATCTTCTGGATCTTGTTGTTACTATTAAATTGATAACCCATGAGTCACCAACGTTTGGGGGGGGGGTCCATGGACGCATTTGAAATTTAGTCATGGCCCTTCTGTTTCTCTCCCTTCTCCAGAGTCACATTTGTACACAAGATGATAAGAGCAAAACACAGAATATATCTCTGACCACAGCACTCCATTGTCTCTCCTGCTGTCCTCTGACTCCTGCAGCACCCCACTTTCTCTGCGCCTCCAGTCACTCTGTTTTGTCTCCACCCAGTCTCCCAGCTCACTCCATTTCCCCTCCCACCTTCTTGTCCCACCTTCCTTCCATTCAACTGCTCGGGTGATTTCCAAGGCTCCGAGTGGCAACTGATTTGGATGCTGAAAAGCACCTACAGCTGAAGGGAGAAGAGGAGGAAGAGTTTTACTTCTTTTCTCCTTCAGCAGTGTGTACTTTGTGGGAGACGAGGGATGTCATGAAGCGGAAGCTCACAAGGGTGCCATTGCGCCCACGGGCACCATGTTGGTAACCCCATATCTCCTAGGCAGGTAGGAACAGAATCACAAAAGAATGGTGCCTCTAGCCTGCTCCTTTGCAGACAATCTATAAAGACACCACAGTGGCATAAGTTCTTTTCTCTTCTCTTCTCTTCTCTTCCTTTCTTTTTTCTTTCTTTAATTCATTATTTTATTTAAATTTTATACAATTATTTACATTTTATACATTCCTTTTTAAATTTTTTTGACAAAGTAATAATCATAAATAAGGGACGTGGGTGGCACTGTGGGTTAAACCACAGAGCCTAGGATTTGCCGATCAGAAGGTCGGCAGTTCGAATCCCCACGATGGGGTGAGCTCCCGTTGCTCGGTCCCTGCTTCTGCCAACCTAGCAGTTCAAAAGCATGTCAAAGTGCAAGTAGATAAATAGTTACCACTCTGGCGGGAAGGTAAACGGTGTTTCCGTGCGCTGCTCTGGTTCGCCACATGACCCGGAAGCTGTACGCCGGCTCCCTTGGCCAATAAAGTGAGATGAGTGCTGCAACCCCAGAGTCAGTCACGACTGGACCCTAATGGTCAGGGGTCCCTTTACCTTTACCTTTAATAATCATAAATAAATAAGAATTAAAATGTGCACCCCACCACTGAGACCATTCCATTAGGCATTTGTTCAATTATTGCTGCCCTGGCAAGACAGAATCCACCTCACCCTGTTGTTTAACTCTGTTGTTCTAGGATGACGAAGGTGGTGCTGAAGTGGAAGGGGGGGCAGATGAATGGGCACAGGCCAAGACATTAATCAAGCCCCCAGACCAGCTGGAGCTGACAGATGCTGTAAGTATATTTTGGAAGGGAGTCACTGCAGGGTCTCGTTCCAGCCAATCTGGTGGCCCCTACGGTGCATGCATAATAACCCCGAGCACGGATGTGGGAACCCAGCCTCAAATCCCTGCTCTGCCCAGCTCAGCCAAGTCATGATCCCCGGGTATGAGGCATAGAAGAGGTTTAAGTAAGTGATATAAAAATGAGAAATGATTGTCATAGTGATCTTATAGGAGAGCTATTATTCGTTTGCAGTGCTAATGTCATGGGCTGGCTGGATACAGCTTGGGAATCCCCAAGGGAACCCCCCAGGGGGAAAAAGACTTACCCTTCTTTCTCCAGAGCTCGATTGCTATTTGATGGTGTCTGCACTGGACTAGTACTTTCCCCAGTACTCCATGTTTTTGTGTCCGTTGCTACACTTCCATTTGTGGAGGGCCACCAAACTCAATATTTTCTCTAACCTGACTGGCGAGAGCAGCAGCTCTTCAAGTTCTTATGCAAAAGTTTTTCCTATTTCTCCTACTTAAGAGACTTGTAGGAACAGGGATTGAACCCATGAGCATATTAATCCCATGTGCTCTGAGCAACAGGCCCTCCTTGTTGGAAGCAGCCCAAACTGTGATAGATTTTGGAACGCCGTGAAAAGAATTGCCCAATAGCTCTTCGAGTTCTGGGCCTTGGGTTAGTTTAATTGTACCCAACACACAAATGAGCCTTCCCTTTTCCAGGTCTTAAGAACGGGGAACTTGAAGCCAAAGGGATTCTGCTTGTTTGATTGCAAATGAGGTTGTATATGTTATGTACTGAAGTTCTCACCCTGGGCCAGCAGGCGGAGACTGTAGATAGTTTTCACTCAGGTCCACATATGCAAATAAGGGATTGAAAGTGATGTTCAGTGATTGGATAGTTACCGAAAGTGGTTACTGTTACGTTCTAGTGGAGCTCTATATAAGCAGGCTGGCTGAACCCTTCAGTTCAGTCCTGTTCTGGCCTGTGAATAAACAAGAGCTGTTTGAAGAATTGCTGTGTCGTCTGATGTGTTCACCCACAACTTCACAATATACAGTGGTGCCCCGCAAGACGAATGCCTCGCAAGACGGAAAACTCGCTAGACGAAAGAGTTTTCCGTTTTGGAGGTGCTTCGCAAAACGAATTTCCTATGGGCTTGCTTCGCAAGACGACAATGTCTTGCGAGTTCCTGCTGGTTTTTTTCTCCTTCCCCCCTTTTTCTAAGCCGCTAAGCCGCTTATCAGCTGATCCGATCAGCAGATAAGCCGCTAAAAGCCGCTAATAGCGCTAATCCGCTAATCCGTCAATGGGCTTGCTTCGCAAGACGAAAAAACCGCTAGACGAAGAGAATCACAGAACAGATTCTTTTCGTCTTGCGAGGCACCACTGTAAGTCCCACAGGTTATTCTTTGCGTGTTTTCTCCCACAAAGGAAAACTGTTTTGTCAAGAAGCATGCATGACTGGCTGAAGGGAATTACTCATTTTTGCACACAAAATGGAAGAACACTGACTCATAACATTTACTTTTCCACCAAAAGAAAATAATACACCCTCCCCGAATATATCAAGAAAGTTCAGTTACTTCCTTCTGCATGCAGTGTTCATTTGAACCTAACGTTTTCATGAAATACATCAAATCAGTACTGTCATTATTTCTAATGGGGGGAAATCATTTTAAGAAGTTTCCT